>NW_022900949.1:16531549-16685131 GCF_012274545.1 Fukomys damarensis | reverse complement strand
GACCTTTATAGCTTTCCCTAACTACTTTGATACATTAAATTATAAGATATTCCAGTATGAACAAATTGTTTATGATAATGTCTTAGCCAAATTATGTGATCATTCAAAAAATCATTGCTTATGGAAAAAGGAGATAGCATGTAAAAGTGCTGAAACACATTGCTATTGTACTCAGGGATTTCTTTATTTCTCCTATCCTTTTCCTTTTCTCTTCTCATCTCTTTCTAACATCTGCCCAAAATCAAAGTACATACTGCCCATAAACGTGCCTGTGAAATGTTCGCTGCGTACTAAAGACTGGCATGTGAACTATTGGTTTTCATGCTGTATTAATATTGAATCATCCTTTCTGTCCTTTTTTTCCCTGTTAACTTTGGCAGAATCCTTTAGGAGGGAAGAAGAAAAGGATGTGAGTTACAGGTTTGTCAGCAGTTTTAGTTTCGAGAAAAATTTCCTAGACTAAGGCATTTCAGCAAGTCAGAAAGCCTTAGCATCTCACTTTGTGCCTAAGATTATCTGCAGCATTTTGAGACAGTTAATGTGCATTTGCAAAGTGATCTCCAGCACCTACACAATGGGCTTGGAACAGAAAAGCATTTGTTGGGTTCCCGAGTATAAGGCATGATGTGCAGCTCTGCAAATATCAAAGAGGTCAAGTCCCTAAGTGTTTAAAAATGGGTCACAAGATGAGAGGTGTGTCGCGTACCGCGTTGCGATCATGACACATGGTATACAGTATCCCTGAAATGCATACAGTGTTCACGGGATTACGGTGAGCCTAAACCAAGGGGCAGTGCAGGCGGCGAGGGCTGGAGAAACAAGTCAGTGGCAAACCCGGGTGCGAAGCACTTTCCGGAAGGAACATAGCCGCTTCCTGCCTCGCAAGCACAAGAACCGGAGTTCGATCCCTGGTACAAAACAACAACAACAACAAAACAAAAACAAACAAAAAAAAACCCAAAACCAAACCAAAACCAAACAAAACAAAAAAACCAGAAGAAGTACTGTAGTCTTGCAAGGTCACAGGGGATTAGATGTCTGGCAAAATGCTTCATTTCCTTTTGCTGCAGTAAGTGTGGCACGAACGGCGCACACCTAAAGATGACATATTTCTCCTCGCTGGCTAGCAGGTTATCCCGAGGAACAAGGAACCGGAAGATAGCGGAGAAGTAATGCATCTGTGACGTTTCTAACACAAAGTAGAAATGAGCGCTCTCTTGGTTTATCTTTGGATTTTCCTTGGGAATTCCATTCTGTTCTGGTAAAAATCTTCAGCACATTCTTGGAGTTTTAAAGGATTAGGATCAGAATCCTGAGCCCAAAACTCAGCAGCAGAGTGACCTCGAACCAAAAGCAAGAACGCTTTTACAGCCTTTGTGCAATGTGTTCTTTTTGTCAGCTGTAGATAAAACTGTGTATTGTTCTTTAAATAAAGGCACCCAAGGCCAAATTAGTGATAAGAAAGCCCATAAAAAATAAAAGCTGTAGCCAGAGACTGATTTTGACACTGAGTTCAAATGGCCTCAGGACCACTTATATCCAGGTATCTGGCCACCTGGCTTCTGACTCAGACAAAAGAGACTACATAGGGACTAAAAGCAAGATGTGTCTAAAAGGTGCAAGGCATTTACTGGTTTTGCCAGAGTAATAAGAAAATAACTGTGGAAAGAAAAAGACCATTTTCTTAGATAAAAGTTTATTAGCAGAGTCACACTGGCCATATGGGGCCTTTTCATCATCATTGTGTACTCTTGATATCTTGTCCTTCCTTTCCAGAGAACCTTCTATTGCTTCTCTGTCTTTTCTCATTAAGTGCCATTTTACCTTAGTCTTTATTCTTCAGTGTTCCAACAATAATGTATGGTCAGTCTTCGCTATTCATTTTTGCAGTAATGGCTCTTTGGATTCTGAATACAGCACGAGAACTCCTTAGCTAAAAAAAGATATTCTGTAAAAGCCCTAGAATAGAGGGTGTTGGCATTGTACAGAGAAAAACCAACCAGAGGCTTTTTTCTGTCCCCTTGTCCACCAGCGACATATGGAAGTCATTCACAGAGCATGCTTCTGTAGAAAATGAGAACCCTTTCTCTCGAAATCACTTCACCCCTGCATATTGCAACTCAGAAGTTCTAAGCAAGCAGGGATTATTGTGTTGTGTGTCTATGTGTGCACGCGTGTGTGTGCACTTGTTTGGTTAGCCCCCTGGAGTAGAGTGAAAGCAAAAATGGGAAACTGTAAATACATTGCAAGTCATGAATGTGGTAGGATTTTGCACATTTGGCATATGGATAGTTTCTCTGCCAACCTTATGATTTCTCTAAATTACATGCTTGATTTAATTCATAGTCATTTGTTTGGGAAGAATATTACATATGTATTGGTGTTAAATTCTATCCTTATGCTTATAAAGATATAATAAAAATAAGTATGGGATATAATAAAATAGAAACAGACAAATCTGATCTTAAAAATGTGAATTATTTTAGTTGCTTTTGGATTTCAGATATAAGCATATTTTTTTTCTGTGAGAAGTTTTGTTAGAAAATGTAAGTGGTAGAATCAACAAGTATATGATATTTATCAATTAATAAAACCAAGGAGTTTAGAAATCATAAAATTTTGAGGACAGTTTCTCAACTATAATATGTAATTTTGTTTTATTTGTAATTACATTATTTCAAAAATATTATATAAGAAAATGAGAAAGAACATAATGTTTGAAGATCATATCAAACTAATAATGTATTTCGATTATTAGTCTGTGTTACATAAATTTTTGTTTATTTCATATCCTTTTTTTGCTGTCATATATATGTATATGTGAAATTTTTATTTAGTATCTTCATTTCTTATTGTCATGTATGTTTACAATCTTTAATAAAAAAAATTTGCAAGGTGTAAATACCAGCATTGAAAATGATAAAAACTGATACCATAAAAAATAGACTGTCTCATTTAAACCCCGGCCTAGCTTTGTGAGTGAAGGTCAGCATCAGAAGTACACACGAAAGGAACGAGCACCTGAGCCTTGTCTTACACATTTACAGCAGCATGGGAGCTCTCTGGTTCAGAGAATATTAAATCAGAAAGACGACGGAAAAAAATCACAGTTCCAGAGGCTGATTCTCATCTGTAAACCCAGGGAGTCCTTGTGCTTTCCCTTCCTGCATACCCTGAGCTCCCTTGTACTGCGCTGGCCCTCTGCTGTCAGCCCGGAAGACGGACCCACACTCCCCCGAGCACTGTCACTAACATCGCGGGCTTTGGCCCCGTCCGCTCTTTTAACGTCCACGCAGACTGAGACACAGGGACAGATGCCAGGGGGCAGGAACCGACCATCAAATCGGTTTCCCGGCGCGGCTCCCCTGGATGAATGGAATGAATAAATTTTGCCAACGTGATGATTTATTTCCTCGTCTTGGGAAGGAGATAGAATGACCAAGAGACCGGCACAGGTAAATGTTAAGGGGTCCTGCTGTGTTGTCTGTTGGCGAACTTCATTTCTGAAAACCCTTGTAACCACGTAGAGACCAAAGACGCGGATTCCCCGGATTCCCACGGGGCAGGTAAGGGGCACCCGATTCTTTGGCTCTCGAGGCCAGCGGGTTCTGGCTAATTCTGGGATTCGGTCGTATCCCAAGTCCATGCACCCACTGGTCTGCCTTTGCTCCTGTCAAGTTTTGTTTCTTGGTTTGAAACAACATTTTTCACGAGGCAGTGTCAGAATATCAGGCTATCAATACTCGCAATTATAGACTGAAAACCATGGGGTTAAAGAGGCAAAGCTAACTTCACTCATGTTTTGATTCCAAGTTAGATAAAAGGACTAAAAGCCCACAAGACCAGCTTCTCAGTGGCTGGTTGGCCCTCCGGCCATCCCGTCCCATGGGGTGCTCAGCTCCATTGCCCGTCCCTGGCCCGCGGTCATGGCTCAGTCGGATCTCCTGGCTGGACCCACATCTCTGCCGTCATCCACACACTGACACGGTGAGGGCAGGCAGAGGACACGTGGCAAAGCCTCTGCCCGGGCAGTCCGTCTTCGGTGTTTGTGAATATGTGGTACAAAATCATCATGGTTCCATTCACAGGTCCATCATTTATCATTCTGATAATCGGACCAATCTGAAGTTCTGGTTAATTTCCCGTTCCAGCAGTTTTAAACAGGGACTCGGGCTGGCTGTGAAATGGTGATCCTCCTGCCTCAGCCATACGATGTAAGAGGTCAGTTAAAGTGTGATGTGTGAGGAAAGGAAGGAGAGCGGGACCCATAAGGGCAGGCCCCGGTTATGACTCTGGTCCTACAGTACACACAGTCATTACAGTCAGTGCGCAGAAGCACAATACCCACCCAGCGAGAGACGGACCTGAGTACCCAGGGAAGACATTGTTAGTAAATTTGGCAGAGTAGTCTTCCAACTCAGCATAAAGCGAAAATACTTCAAGGGGATCTGAATTTCCCCAGCAAAACGCTGTTTTCAATTTTCTTTCAATTATTTTCATTACTTCCATTGAAAGATCTTAGCCTTTTAAGCCTTTCCCTGGGGACAACAGAAGAGAAAGGATGAAGCCTTGGCTCGGCAGGGAACTGTAAGAGAAAAGCCACCTGTGGAAAGTCTTTGAAACCAGACACTCAGGGCTGGGGTTCGGGCTCCTTTCTGTGGCTGCCTCTGGGGCTCAGTCCCCAAAACCTCCTTGTCCCTCCTCGTGCTCTAGCGATCAAGAAGGCTGTGCCCACATTGGCACTGCTTGACAGCTTTGAGAGCAACATCCTGCTGAACTCTGTAGGCTCATAGCAAAACCACAGCTCTCCACACGGAGTCAGGGGCCTCCCCTGGCGTGGAGGACGTGCTCAGTGTTCCCTGGGGTAGACACAGCACCACAAAACGGTGTTAGTTCTCTTGTGTGCCTCACACTGGGCGCAGCTGTCTCTAGATTGTGCAAGAGCTGTTTTCCTGGCCCATGAGGGTACGTTTGGGATGAGTATATTTAGCAGCTTAGAAACGCCCCACATTGCTTTTCAGATGTGTACAACAGAAAAAAACTGTACACTTTAGAAGGAAAGCTAAGTAGAAGCCACTGAAACTGCCCTTCTGCCAAGATAGCGAATCAGAAACAGTGCACTATCTTGGTGGAATAATGTAAATTCGCACCACCCCCAGGGCTCATGCACACAGGGATGGTGTCCTCACGACTCTCACACATGAGTAGTTGCACATGCCAGATGTTGGGGGCCCCACAGACTTGTGGCGGCCTTCCATTTGTAGTGGGGCCTACCAGACTAAGAACCTCTGCCGATCCACGTGCTTTCTGTTCAATTCCCATGGAGACTGCTGTAGGCATTGCTCACCCTTTCAGAGCAGTCTGTACTCTATCGCTCCACTCCCACTGACTCTCGTGCCTTTTCTCACAGTAGAAGTCCGAATGCAACAGGAGTGTTTGAGTACTCTCCAGAAAGTTTTGTTTCACAAAAACAAAACAATGGGATCCTGTTAACTGACCTGAGAAAAATGCAATGGCGAGGATTCTGAATGATCTCATTCATAAGATGGTGAGAAGGAAATTCCATTCAAGATTAAGGAAACACAGGTATAGCTGGAAATTTTAAAAGTTGTGAGCAAGTGGAGAGATCCCCTTCAAGTTAGACAAGTCATTACAGTCTTCTTAAAGAAAAAGGCTCTTGGAGGTCTGGTTTTACCTAGAAATCTTACCCTATCTTATTTCTTGGAAGGATGCTGTGTTTGCTAGGGACCTGAAACAGGTCCAACACACAGTTAAAGTGACCTCCTACCAAGGCATGTGAAACAAAAAGCCCCTTTGTGCTGGAGGCACAGGTAGCTAGATGGTCAGAATACCTTATCAAGCTTGGTTGTGTCATGCTTGTCTGTTTCTGGCTGTGCAAATTCTAAGCATTACTCTTAATCCCTTCTGAAAATTCTACAGACCATCCAATGTCAAGTGAAGCCAAATTCCTTTACAACTTAGGTAATCAGACTTGGTTTCTTCTACTTCTCACAAAAAACATGGGACAGTGGTATTGAATATCCCTCCTCAGGCCTAGGAAAATTCCTAGGGTGAGTACAGGAATAGAGCTGCCCAAGCGTGGGTCAAATGGATTGTGTTTAAATAGGGGGTTATAGAAAATGAGAGTCATAGAATGGAAGGCTTTAAGAATTTTGTGAGATGAAGTATCCTATTGTCTACTGCATTTCTTTTTCACATAAACAAGTGAGCCTCCATAGAAGTTCACTCCTTGCAGGCCTTCACTTGAGTTCTCAGGGTCTGTGTCGGTAGGGAACCTGCATCTCCTTTTCCCAGCTCAGCACATTCTGCTCTCCAGCTCCTCGTTCATGTGCTGCTCCTTTACGTCCACAAACACACGAACCAAGGGGCTTCTGGTGTTGGCTTCATTAACCTCAGCAGAATAGACTGGATACTTTCTAAACAGTTATTGTCCCTTTTATATCTGAAAAATAGTGGTATTGCAAGGTTCTAGGTGGCTGTTGATATTTTTATAGACTACTTGAATAATATGACAATACACTTTAAAATGTTGTATAGTAAAGACATCTGGGTCAAAGATAAATCACGGAGTTAATCAGAGAGGTTTATTAATTAGCATGTTTCCAATGGAGCATCTTCAACTGGTTAATAACACTACACACAAAGGGAACGTGCAGTTTGAAGATCAATGGCCCAATCCACAGCTCTAATGTTGCTCTAAATCAATTGCATCAAAGCGTTATTACAGGAATCTGAGGTTACTAACCATGGGCCCTCAGATTCTGAATACCAGCACAGCAAAGTAATACTTCACAGGGAAAGGAGAACCAGCCAGCAAACCCCCAAGAAACTTACTATGAGGTTATTTATGTTACTGCATAAATATCCTTGTTCAAATTGATACAGAATTATTGTTTAATTTTAGTCTTAAACAGAAACAGCAATTAGCCCACTAGAGGAATTAATCACTTACAGCTTTCATATCTAAACTCAAAGCTTTGTATTTTTTACTAGGCATTGAACTCTGCACCTTTCTACTGAGCTACAGTCCCAGCTTATTTCCATTTTTTAAATTCTGAGACAGGGTTTCTTTCACTACTATTCTTAAATAAACATCATTTTAAAGTATCAGCAAATAATGATTTTAAAATATTGAGTTAGGCATAATTTATGATTGCATACTAATTACAAAATTATGATTGTTCACTAGCTACAAAAACTAATTAAAAAGTGGTGTTTTTTAATTTCAAGAAAATAGCAGTAATTATTTTGCTTTATTTTATGTAAGAGTACATTGCAAGGTGTACAGTTATACCCAATGCCTATTTTAAGTGATATTTTCCTATAAACAACCATAATGTTCCAGGGACACATAGCAGATAACTGCAATAGACTAAAAAACACAGAGACAATTTTCAAGCAAGCTACTCATGAGAGTTACAATTATTTTCAGACCTGAAGAATGATAAACTTTTATTCATCCAATCCCATTCTACAGCCACTTTTTTATCTTTTGAATGGACAGTGGTAGATATTTAATTCAGGAAGTGGGCCAGTAATGCCTGACAGTACTCTCTTCTATTGGATCACCAAAGTTTCAGTATTCTTGTCACTAAAATTATATGTGTGAAAATCTACTCCTAAAGTTTTCTTTGTTCTTCTCAATAATATTCCAGGGCATCTGATCAAGAACTCTGGAGCCAGAAGGACTGGGACAGAACTAACTGTGGTGCTAATTAACTATGTGGCCTTGGATAAATCGTAAATTTCTTCAAGCATCACTGTGGTTGGTCATACCAGTAATGCAATGATATAATCCACACAATATAGTTATTGTCATGATAAAATAGATAAGTGTATAAAGAAATCACTCAATAAAAAGGTACTTAGCATTTGTATTAATATTTCATTTTCATGAATAGAATAACCATACATTTTAAAAATTAAGTGAAGAAATTCGATGAACTTATATTCTGTGAGTAAAGAGAAAGTAATGTAGGAGGCATAAGACATTGCTAACAATAGTTATGATGGGTCATTAGGAACAACTTGTATTGCTAATTAACTCTGTGAGACGTCAAGATATCTGGGCAGAAGTCAATGGTCTTAGAGGGAAAATGAGCAAAACAGTCAGTCTGTTTCACCATTTTGTCATTAATATTTAGTGGTATTAGGTCAGGTTAAATGAAAGATTGGGTTAATTAATACATAGCATGCTTCATGTACATTTTGAAGATTAGTCTGATAAATATGAAACCAAGAAACTATTATGTAACCTGAAAGTAAAAATATTGACCAAGAATTTATTATATCATTAAAAGTAATTAGTTCTTCACAAAATATTAAAAATTAAAAATGAAATAAAATATTATTTTAAAATTAGGAAAAAAGAATATGTTAGCAGTCTTTAAAATTTCACCAAAAAACCCTCAAAATGAATTGTAGATCTAAATGTAAAATATAAAACTATAAAACTTATAGAAAATAATATGGAAAACCATAGGTGACTGTGTCTTGTGATATCTTTTTACATATAACATCAAAAGCAGGAATCATTAGAGAAAAAATTGTTAAAGTTGGACTTCATTACAATTACAAATTTTTGGTTTGTGGAAGATACTGTTAACAGATTGGAAAGATAAAACAAAGACTAATAGAAAATCTATGGCAACTTACCTGATGCTTGTTTTCAGAAATATATAATGAACTCTTAAACCCGACATTGAGAAAGTCAGCAGCCTAATAAAAAAAATGGGCAAAACACCTGAACAGACACCTCCCCAAAGATGATAAACAGATGGCAAATAATTGTATGAAGTATTTCAGCATCACAAGTCAGTAGGGAAATACAGATAAAAACAGAAATGGGAGAGCACTGCAGATGGACTAGAATGCCCAAATCCAGAACGCGGACAACACCACATACAGGTGAGGCTGTGGAGAGATTGGAATTCTTTATTCATTCTTGGGGAATGCAAAATGGTACACCGCTGGGAAAGACAATCTGACAGTCTCTTACAAAAGCTGGACATACATGTTTACTATAGGACCCAGACATAGGGTTTCTAGGCACTTTTCCAAGTGAACTGAAAATTTGTCCACACAGCAGCTTGCACAACAAAACTTATAACCTTTTCCCGTAATTAACAAAAAGTGGAATAAATCAGGATATTCTTAAATAAGTGAGTGGATGAATACATTTTGGGTTGTTCTCACAATAAAACTTTTTTTTCTTTAGCACAAGAAAAGCAATTATCAAGCCAGGAGAAAACATAAAGAAAACTCAAATGTATATTACTTAGTGGAATAAGTTAAACCAAAAAGGCTGTAGAGTATATATTCGAGCTACGTGACATTCTGGAGAAGGCAAAACTTTGGAGGCAGTAAAAAGATCAATATTTGCCATGGTCTAGGGAGGAAGAGGGATGAGTAGACAGGCTCAGGTTTTTAGATTTAGTGTCTGTATAATGGGTGCACATAGTTACACATCTGTCACAATCCACAGACTGTCCACATTGAGGGGTGAATGTTCCCTTTCATCCCAGCAGCTTGGAAGGCTGAAGCAAGAGACTTGCAAGCTCAAGGCCAGACTGGGTAACACAACAAGACTCTTTCCAAATATAAAATAAAATAGGTTTAGAGATGCAGCTTAATGGTGAAGGATTTTCTTAGCTTGCGTGAAGGCATTAGGTTCAATTCCCAGTACTGAGGAAAAAGATTCAAACTTAATGAAAAGAGCAGAGGACAACTGTTAAAAACAATCTAATAAATTAGACAAACAATGCAACAAACATACGGTATGATGGCAAAATGTTAATAACAGGAAAGTTAGAAGGAATAGAGAGTATGGAATTTCATCTTCTGGGCAATAATGAAGTCTATTTTAAAAAGTGTAAATTTTTATAGAGGTTAAATTAATCACACAATTATCATTTATTCAACAAGATTTACCCATACTTATCATTGTCTTGAAAATTTGCAAAAAGAAATGACAATCTTTTAAATTATTGGATTATTTGGTTTTAATTCTCCAGTACTTATATATTCTTATTCACACAATTTGAACAACATAAGGACAATCTGTGTCAATTCCATGAAGTACTGCAGCTCACTTTTCTTTACATTTTTCTGTTAGTTTTGAAAATTATTTTTCAAGAAGCTTTGTTTAGTATATAGGATGATTTGAAAGAATAACTTTAACTTTTCTGATAATATTTATTCAGCCAGAAATGCCAAAGCATTATATCCAGGACTGAAATAAGCTTTTTAGAACACTGAAAATTATTTAACTTAGTTTTAGTTTTGTATAGCTTTCTAGGTGCTTTTGTAGTATTGATTTTTATTATTTTTACATTTAGAACACAGCAGATAAATGATTATCTCATTTCCAAATTGAAACAGAAAGAATTTTGAGCTTCTCCATTCAAAAGTGCCCTTGGAGATATTTAGCAAACATTGTGCTAACTTCCTCATTTTCAAAAAGCAGTCCTCTCAAGCACATGGTCCAAAGCTCCACACCCTTAGCATATGTGGGACTAATGTAAATTTTCCTAAAATGTAGTGTCTGACTTGATGGATCTCAATTCAGTCTCGGGTAATGGATTTTCAATACATCCCCAGATTATTATAATGCTGTTATTCTACTGATCATAGGTTGAGACTCAAAATTTTTCCCCAAGCTGACTGCCTATTGGAGAGGAAACTGGAGAAACATGTAGAACACTCTGGGGGTCTGATTTGAGTGCTTATTTTTCTGTTTAGACTCCCCCCACAAGATGAGAGTAAGAATAACAAGAAACATTGTTCCACCCATCCAGTGCCCACCCACCCACCATCCACCCACCCATCCACCTACCACCATCCATGCAAGAAGTCAGTCATCCCCCATGTAGGGCAGGCTGTTAAAACAGTTGAGATCTTAGGTGGGTCATAATGGATACTGTGTCTCAACCTAAGAGTTTTGACTGTTTTCCTGACCTTGATGATGAAGTCTGTCAAACTTCAGTGTTCAAAATAGTGTAGAGACCTTGTTCTCAGCCCCAGATCTTCTCACACAGCCATATTCATTTCAGCAAGATTTTAAAGCTAATGCTACAATTGGCAAAAGGAAGCCAACAGAGTTGTTGTTTTTTTTTTAATACATGAACTATGTGGATGATCACAGGCCAAAGTGTAAGATTGCTGATGTGATTATAAGCTGTAAGAACAAATTCAAGAATTTACTTCTCATAGGAAAAACACTAAAATTAGTCAGGTGGCCTGGAGTTGGGTAACAGAAAGACCTTTTGAGCAGACACGATCAAATCATAATAGTAGTTTTTAGGAAATTATGCATATATGAATAAAGTTAATGATAGGTTGGTAGTTAAAAGCAGCTGAGAGTTAAAGTGGGAATTGCCCGGCTGTGCAGGCATGTTCAGGAGATTTACTTCTCTGGTGCACGTGCTCACTTGAAGAAAACTGGGAGAAGGCACAGAGTGTCTGCTAATATTTTGACTTCAGAAACACAAAAATTGGCTTTCAAAGTTTAAAATATTGATTTCTTTTCTGATTTATATCAAATCAATTTACTAGAGATCTTTTCATTGTGTGTAATAATACAGTGAAGACTTTCATTCTGGAGAAGCGGACTGGCTGTGGAGAACAGAGATGAAAGTCCTCTCCTTCCAGATCAGTGGTCACCCATTTGTCCACCTAAATCCACTGAGTCATAAGACCCAAGATACACTGAAACTTTAGTTGGGTTTCTTGGTCATATTTTTGAAGAGCTACCGGACAGGACTTAGACCAAAACAACTCGGACGAGCCCTGGAGTCAAATGGACCATCTGCTCCACCAGCTGCCATTTGCAGCACATGGAAGGATGCAGGTGTGCGCATGTGTATGTCTGGGCAGTCAAGTGTGACCCAGGCTTTCATATCCACAGTACAGTATCTCATTTGAGACTTTGTGTTTATAAACACAACGAGCACATTTTATTTGAAAGAACTTTCTGACAACACATTTTTAATTTTCTTTAAAAAGATAAGATAGTGGGATGGAAAGATGAACTCAGTAGTATTCTGATAAAGGGGGGAGGATACCTCTAAGTCCTAATTTGCATTATTTTTAAATTTTCATGGTATGAATAATTCCACTGTGGTCAATTTGAACCTAGCTATTATTTTCCAGGTTCACAGATTCCTGAGCATTTGGTACTGAGCTCCCACATTACAACCCGAAGAGCTCCAGAGCACCACTGGGCCAGAGCTCAAGGTGGAGTGGACAGATGGAAAACAATAAAATAATTGTAGATATGAAAATAATACCAAGGGACAGACCTAGTTCAATAGCAGTAGGATGGGAAAAAATGTCCGGATTTCATAGAAAATATAGATTCAAAAATCAAAGAAAAAAGGGGCCACAGGATCAGAACACATCTTTTAACTGAAAGATTGGCTGAATGATGGTTCCTGTGATGAGGATCCAGAGAAAGGGATCAGAAAACGTGAAAAAGAAGAATTCAGTTACATTTCAGCATCCTAATATCATTAAGCTCAGTGCACATTGGGCTACACTTGGAAGAGAGACGCAGACTATGAGAGAATGTAGTATGTGAACAATTCACTGATAGTTTAATTAATCCATAGATTTATTGACCTGGAAATTTTTATAATTATCTCTAAAAAATATATTGAAATTGAAAATGTAAAAAATTTACCAACAGAGAAATCCCAGGTCCTGATGCCTTCAATTATGAATTCTACAAGACATTTAGAGAAGAACCATTGCCACTACTCTTTAAACTTTTCAATTAAATTGAAAGTGAAGCAATACTTTCAAATTCATTCCTGGAAGCAAGTGTTACTTTGATTCTAAAACCAGGCAAAGACCCAACCAAAAAAGAGAACTACAGGCCCATCTCCTTAATGAAAGTACATGCAAAAATCCTCAATAAGGTACTGGCAAACAGAATACAGAGGATCATCAAGAGGATTATACACCCTGACCAAGTCAGATTTATCCCAGGGATGCATCACCTTCAAGCATTAAAAAAAGAACATAGGCCAGGTGTGGTGGCACACGCCTGTAATCCCAGTACTCCGGAGGCTGAGGCAAGAGGATCACTGTGACCAGCCCGGGCTACATAGTAAGTTCCAGCTCAGTCTCAACTACATAGTGAGATCCTGTCTCAAAAAAACAAAAACATACAAACAAAAAGAACATGAAAAAGGGACCAATCTGTGCTTTCTCAAGGAGCAAATGTGGTAGTAATTAGGAAAGGAATAGGAGTAAGGATTTGGGGTTTGTGGCAAGCTGGTTCTCAATTAGAGCTACTAAAATTGCATTGGGATGCCTTGCAGTGAGGTTTTTAAATGACTGGGTGATCACCCAGCAAAGTCATTCCGAAAGGAGTTCTAGCAGAGGGGAGTGTTGGCCTGGGAGACATTTGACGCCTATGCCATGGGGAGTTCTGTGATTCCCAGAAACCGATTTTCTTTACTAGCTTGTTGTTCTCCTCTGATGAACATGTTTATATTTTTCTGAGCACAGAAGAGATGGGGTTTTGTGAGCTAGTAACACTAAATACGAGGTATTTAGTACACCATTTGGAAGCAGAATTTTGTTGAATACTCCTCTGGGCTAGCAGAGAAAATATGTGCTTTCCAGTTTGGGACATACAGAGAGCTCAGTTCTAAATTTAGATGTAAGCTTTAGTGCTGGAGAGACTCCAAGTTTCTCTAATACATCTGATGATGTCCTTGTTAGAAAGAAATAATAGAGAATTATATTTTTCTACTTTGATTGTGTTTGGGGGATGAAGAGAGAAAAACACAGCTCCTTTCTATCTGCTAACTCCACCCATTCACAATGCCTGAGCAGGTCTGTGAATCTAATGAAATTAAGAGCACAGTAGGCATGCAATTGATAATTTTAGTCTTGCTGTATTTGTAGTTCTTGCTTGGTAGAAGTGAGTCAGTCAACAAATTCTCCCAAGTATCTTGATCCAGATCAACTCTCACACTTCTCCTGGGGCAGCTGCCGGCAGGAAGACAGTGTTGGTGATAAGAGGGCTTTTCCTCCCAGCACAGTCTTACCAGATGCCAGCTGGGCTGGGGAGTAGATAACCGAAGATAGGAAGAGTGTTGCCTTTGAGCTTTTTCTCTTCCCAGAGGCAAATTGAAGTAAGTGACAGGTCACAAGGAAAGCCTCTGGAATGCCTCCTTTAGCGTGAATTTTCCCTTTCACCCTTAATAAACAACTACAAAGTCAGTTAAAAGTCTCTGAACTACATAATTTAAATGAAGTATTTCACTAAAATATTATCACACCAATTGCCTCTCCACGAAATCAAGTAATTCAAAACTAATTTGTTAGAATTCAATCTTTTTGAATCAACACATCGTTTGTTCAATATAAACACTTTATATTTTCATAAATATATTTAAAATATTAATTTTTAATCCTCCCACCAAAAAAAAAATCAGGAAATGCTACCTGAATTCCAGACTTCGACAATGTTCCTGTTGCACTATGTCAGGCTGGCACACACTTCTCAAGGTCTGTGGATCTGCGCCATGGGGAGAAGGGAGGGTGCGGAGAAGTTGGATAAAATGCGTGGCAGGTGATATGTGTGCTTGAGCTGGAAATTGACTGATGTCACACTCGCGTGTCACCATCGCATCCGCCTCCTCTCTCAGCGACTGCACTATGCAGCGGGGAACCTCGCGTTGGGCTGCGGATTCACAAGCTGATGCTGGCAGAGACGTTTGCACGCTCTGTTGTTCGCTCTCTCGCGGGAAAGACGGGCGCTTCAGACATTGAAGGTAGAAGATGGCAAAGGCTGCGAGTCTGGATCGCTTCAGAAAAGCCCCATTCTGGAGACCAGAAGAGGAAAAAATATTCAAGTGTATTATTTTTGCCTCAAAACTTCCACCTGGAAAGTCAGTAAACTCACATGGAGTCAACAACCTCATGATCTGTTGTCAACTGGGATGGACTCTTATTTATTCTAACAGTTGCTTGATTTTCTTTTTTTCTTTTTCTTTTTTTTTTGGTTTTTGAAGATATAATTAGCAAATAATGGCAAATCTATTTCTCCCTTTCAGGTGAAAACAGTGATGATACTAAATATTTTTGTACTTTCCCAGTCATAAAGAAAATCTTTCACAGGTTTTGCATACACGTGATATTTATAGCAGATATATATCTATATATGCATCTCTTTTACTCTTGTCATCAGCTGTAAGCTTTTGACGAAGATAGTATCATAAATATATTCACTGATTTCTTTTGTCCCTTCCTATATTGCCTCAGATCTTGTACATATTGGAGACTGAATATGTGTTCAAGAAGATTGTGTCATTTGCCTGCTTTTTGCAATATACAATAATTACTTTCTTCTCGAGATTTTACACTGTTTATATTTGTGTCCATTATGCCTTTTTGATACACTGTTGGCATCAAATGTGATGTTATTTTATTTCTCTTCTATTGGAGACATTTCTCACCTCTTGTAAAGTTCGTTACGTTTTTCTTGCTTTCTACATTTAGAGAATTGGTCTTCTTTTTCTTTTAAAAACCATATGATCAAGGACTTTTGTTTAAGGTTTTACCATTAAAATAAGACTCTTGCCAATTTTGTGGATTTTTTTTTTCTACTTGCCGAGTGTGGCAGCACACGTGCACAAAATTAAACACCATTTCCTATGCCTAAGTTTCTCCTTTTGTTTCATTCTGGGCTGTTGGATTATTAGTCGGGGTTCTCCAAGGAAACAGGATTTTTAGAACATATATAAATATTTGGAGACCTGTTACTAGGGGTTATAAATGTCTCCTAGATACTTGTGGAGATATAACTATAAATAACTGTAAATATCTGGGAGAGAGAGAAGGGAGACCTGTTTGTTGTAAAGAACCTCCCTGGGTGTGGGAGGTGAGGCGGGCAAGTTTGCTCTCAGTAAAGTAGGTGGGAATTCCAGCGACTCAGGTACAAGCTGAAGTCCAGCTTGGGACTGAAGTCCTTTGGGGCAAGCCAGGCAGAGAAGGACTGAAGTCCCCACAGTGTTTCCATGTGCAATCCAGAGACAGAATTACTCCTTTTCAGGGAAACCTGTCAACGTTCGTAAGCCCTGAGCCTGACTTTCAGATTATAGAAAGAAATCTGCTTTAGATGAGTTCCGCTGATGGTAAATGATAATATTTTAAAATACCTTCCCAGCAACTATTCGATGGGCATTCAACCAATTTGGCTGGATAACCTGGCCCTACCGATATAAAATTAATTATCATCATTACTATGAATACTTATCCACTTCTTTAGGCCCCCTGTAATATAGCCTTTAATGAATTGATCTTGTATTTGTATTTTTAACTAAAGTTTTCCTTCTTATTTGAAAATATCTTCCAAAATAATTTTTAAATTTGGGCTTTTCAAGTGAAATTTTCTAAATTTACACAAAATAATATTGAGAGTACAAGTATTTTGACCTTAATTTGCAAAGCACTTTGGTTAGTGGTAAGGTTATAGATCCAGAATTTCCATTTTTCCATTTAGGTTTTAAAATATTACTTTCTTATTTTCTTCCTTCCAATGATGCCAATTTGATTTATCACCTTTGGTGGTAATCTGCTCTGTATTCCTAGTAGTGTTTACATGAACTTTGAAGAACATATTATCTACTTTATTAGAAATTAGGCGTATAATTTTCTTCCTAATCCTGTACAGTAATCTACAATCAATGATATCAGTGATTTTCACCTTTTTTTGAAACAGTAGTTCTCAAGATATGGTCTCAATCAAAGAATCTGCTTTAATTTTGTTTAAATATGTAAATTATCTGTCCACACGAGAGAACTGAATCAAACTATCACTGTGAATCAATTGAACCTTTCTCTTATTAAGTTGATGTACCTCAGGTGTTTTTACAGTAATGAAAGCTGACTAGCATATCCTGTTTGCCTCAAACATTTCCCCTGTTCTTGGACTTATTAGATGGAGGCAGAACTTCGGTTGCAAGAATATCGATGTTTCTTCCTTTCCACGTCTGTCTCCTTCCGCGTCGTTACCTGAGGGCTTCTCGATGGACTCTCACATGCATTCTCAGTCTTGTTTTCTCCCCAGTGCTCTTTTATTCTAGCTCCTGTATATTGTAGGTAGTAATTCTGTTCATAATCAGGGTAGTGGTTTGATGTTTGAGCTCATTTTTTTCTGGGGGGCCCCTACCATGTCTGGTACAGTCTACGACAGAAAGGCAGAGCAAGGGTCCTGCTGGCCTGTGCAGCCCCAGGTGAGGCATTGGAGAGGAGCCATGCAGCCGACACAGAGCGTGTCAAAGAACACTACACCTCCCGTGCTTCCTGGGTGCCAGCCTAGCCCTCATCTTGTTTTAAACTTGTAGGAGGACACAGAATTGGCAGGCAAGGTTGTTTCTTGTTTGCTTGTTTGTTTTTAGTTTGTGTTCCATCAGCTTTTGTGTTTGGAGGGGAGATTTTCCAAGACTGTCTTACACAAGAAGTGCTTTTACCAGCCCCTTGCCCTAGGATGACTTATTTTTGGTTTACCCAGGACTGTGCAGCAGTCACTGTCCATGTGTAGGACAGGAAACCAGTAAGAGCAAATGTGGCTGTCACTGCCCTCTCACCCACCTTGTCTTTTCCCTGCTGTGCCTGCACAACAAAGAGAAAGCGGTCCTGGTAATTCCCGTACTTCACAGCTCATGTCCATATTTATTGCCCTAGTTTTTAGTGTCTCTGGATTTTTCACTGTGCATTTGCTTTATACTCAGGCCATATTCTGTGCTAACTTTGGTAGTTTTTCCAAGATTAATTTTGGAGGAGGAGCTGGTCTAACACCTGCACTGTCATCATCTGCCTTATTGTCATCCTCTTAAAATTCAACTCTTTCCTTCCTACTCCTAAAAATATCCAACCACTGTCCTTTTCTCATGAATCTCAGCTCCGTGGGATGAAATACGGAAATGTTCACCATCCGGGGTAACCCAGCTTTGAGGATTTATGTCCTGGTACTGTCCCCTCCACAGTCAGTTACACGGTTACCGGTTACCCACTTTCTCACACTCCCTGATGTCCCATGGCCCAGCACATCTTCGTGTAGTTTTAGATGCCACATGTTCTTTGCTGTAGTCCTTTTTCTCCCTCCTAATTGACAAAATTATAATCAATATTTATGGCCAAGGTAAATGTTTTCATTTTGTGGAATACTGCTTCTTAAAGCAGAATTATTCATTAGTTTTTGGTGTTGGTGGTAGAAATAGTACATTGCATTATTCTCTTGCTTATTTGCCTAAATATTGCTAAACTTGACATTTGTTAAACTGAATTATAAATACAGTTATTTTACTATGTGAACATCAAATTAATTGATTGTCTTTTAACTTATGAGCACCGGTATCTTTTAAATATGTGTGGCTCTTTCTTGCACCCTGATCAACTTACATGAATTTTAAAATCAATAGATCAGCCGTAGCTGTGCAAACATCAGTTGACAATTTCTTTAAATAAAAAATGACGCTAAATTCCCTAATGGTTATAATTTCAAATACAAGTACTTATTTATAAATTAGTATGAAAGATAAATCTAGCCACTATTAATTCTTACTTATGTTACAGAAAATAGCTGCCCAGGAGTTGCATATTTACCATCCACTTTTCACACAACGGACAGTGTGATTGCCAAGAAAAGGTGTGACCACTCCATTTCTTTCCTTTAGCCTCCTCATTAGTGCACACTCTGTTGAGAATCAAGTCTTCCAGGGTCCTGAATGAATGACTAGAGTCTGGACACACTGGTGTCCAGGAACTCCTGGTCTACTATTGGTTTCTCAAAACTCTTAGCAATTTTCTGCTTTATGACCTGACACATGCTGGTCCCTCCATGTATGAGAGTCTTTCTGTGACTATTCACATCCTGGTTTCCCATCATAAGTATAGCTGCAAGCCATCTGTAAGCTCTTCCAAGAGCACACTCCCGAGAGTCAGTGGTGTCTGGACTTCATCTTTCCTGAAGCTTTGCGATGTCCTACAGCACAGTGAGCTCCTTCTGTCCTTTTCCCAGTGACTCAAAATGCTCCTTCTGGTGCACTTGCTTATTTCCACGGTGAGGTTGGTTTTAGAGGATGGAATTCGCGAGAGCAGAGAAGAATTTATGTGATTTTTAAAAATATTTTTAACCTGGTCATGGGCACAGTAAGTTACACATACAAAGTCTGAGTCTTGTTGATTGTTTTTTATTGTTGTTGAAGAAATATTGACACTCAGCTGTGCGGAACATTCAAGGAACTAGTAGCTTCCCACTACCTTTTCAATGTATTTAGTAGTGACCAGTTTTTGATATATTTTATTTTAGGAAAATACAAAGAGCCAGTATTCCAGGTATCTATTGAGGCAAGTAGTGAAGTTCTTGTGAGTGCTGAGATAGTATGTCTCTTTTACCTAGTGATTTATCTCTAATAGTTTAGCACATTATCTGCTATAGTAAAAGCTTATCAAAATATTATCTAAAATATTTGCTATATTATAAATTATTAAATATTATTGTTATCAATTTAATATTGAATTGTTAACTAGCAATCATTAAAAATTTTGTGCAGAATAGCCATGGGTTTATAGAAGCTCATCTGTAATTTCACACAAGTTATGTTTTTCTTAACAACTTTCTTAATTAATAATGTTTGTTGCATTATCATGCACTTTATTTTCTTTTATTTGGAGTAAAGCATGCCCATTTTATGCTACTTTTTATGCAGAAGTTTTTCTGCTGCCCCTCTCTTCAGAGTATATCAGGCACACTCAATGGCTTTGTACTGAGATTGACATTATCTGTGAATCACATGTGCTACGACTTTAGTTGTTTTTCCAAAGTTTAGTTTCTTCCTAGAGAAAACTGAGGAGCCAGAAAAATTGAACACACTGAAAACAGGTCCTGATTTTGAATAATTATTAGAGCACAAGGACCAATGCCTTCAATGGAAAGGACAGTTCTAGTATTATCCTTTGGAAATTCAACAGCTTGTTTAACATTTATAATTTGGAAGTCACTTTTTCCTTAACATACATAAAATTCTCTGTTGATGCACTTTGGATATAAAAAAGCCTGTTCATGTATCTTCAGTAAATCCGTGATTTATTGAGGGGAATAAAATACTTATTAATCATTTGAGTTCAGGATATGAAATAATTTTTCAACTTGTCTAGATGAGCCTGTCCAGCTACATTCCGTCATTAATTGTAGGAGAGGTGGAAACTTGGCCTTGAATGTCAATCTGTCTTCGGACACAGTTTTAATTTCAGCTTCTGCAGAGGCTGAAGAGGCTCAACAGTGACTTATGAGTTCCCACTGGCTCAGCCGGACAAGTTGCTCACAGATTTTCTGATAATATGACCATATTCTAGAGGAATTACTTTAGGTCAATCTGATTGCTCTAATGGAAATAAAATACCTTCTTTTTGTGGAGTATATGAAAATAATATTTGTAAAGACAGCCATATAAGATATGAAATAATAATTGCATTCACTGTACATTTCTCTCCTTGAAAATGTTGCACTGCTTGCTAAAAATCAATTCCCATCAGTGAAGAAGAAAACCTATGGAACAAATTAGTGTCATTCTACTAATATTTCCCATAAGTCAAGGCAAACCTTTCTGTCAATTTACTTCCAAACATGATGACAGGTGTATGTCAAGAATACATTAAATATACACTTTGATTATGATTGTGGTAGAGTGTAGACAACAGAACAAATTAAAGACATTGTACAGCACTGATAAGGACACAAAAAATAGAAGAAAATCTCAGGATTTATTTTAAAGAAGGAATTTAAAGTATGTATATTTTAATAACAACTCACTCCAATGCACATCCATGCCTGAAATTGTTTTAAAATCTATTATTGATGCCAAATGAAATGAGGTCTATTAGGCAATGCCAATGATTACCTACCCTGGCCTATGAAGTAATGGGAATTGAGGTCTTCCTTTTTGTTTACACCCTATGCATAGGTTTATATAAACATAAAGGCATTCTGTGTTAATGATGAATTTGGATTATGTATGAAATTAGAATTCTGATAATGTTTTGTGAACAATAAGTTGTGATCCAAGCAATACAAAGGCATATTTTTTCCCTTGAGTTGGATAGAGAAAAAAATGGTAGATGAGGTCAGATTCAGGTTAAAAGCCGGAGGGAGAAAATGCACTCATTAAATGCAGAACTAAGATCACCTGATTGAAAGCTAGAGCGTGGTCGTAAGAGGGAAGGCATGCCTGGAGCTGCTTGGGGGGTAGAAGGAGTGAGACACACATGGCTGAGAAAGGTCCCTGGAGTCCCGGCAGGAGACCGCATTGCAGCAGTGGGAATTGGGCTGGGGTCAGTCAGGAATAAGATGATTGCCACAGACAGCAACGTAAGGTGATGCCACGGTGTAGCTCACACACAATGTCCTGTTCTGCATTACCTGGACACAAAACACATCTGGGAATGTTAGTGTGTTTCAATGAGATAGCAAATTAAAAATCTTTTTTCAGAATTTAAATATTGGGGTGGACTTCAAAGATTATCAAGCTATGCTATGCTGTTGATTGGGGGTATGTTTGCCGTGATGGCTTTGAAGGTCATTCCAACATGACTGAGAAAGTTACAGGCAGAGGAAGAAGTGCATGCAATCAGAGGGGTATGCTCTGAACGCGTGAGGCAGGAGGCGCAGCGTGCTGCTCCAGTGGAGCTCCTAGGAGTCAGGCTCAACCAAGCAGGTGGGGAAAGGAGAGAGTGAGGACTTGGGGGTGGGCGGCTTCACCGGGGGCCCACTGGGAAGGGCTGGAGAGGGTGTGAGCATGGGCCCGAGGGCCACGGAGGTCCCAGCTGGGGAGGGAAGAGAGGACCAGACTTGTTGCATGGGCACTGAGTCACTGGAAGGCCTGATGGTGGAGACCTTATAGCTTTCTGTGAGGATGCCAAAGCAGCAAGAAAATATGAAATTTTGAAAATGACAGTACATACCGATGTATGTATACCTATATATTTTTAATCTTGCTTTTTTTGCCCAGAAGATGATTTGTAGTACAAAGAACATCCACAAGCAGTGGTTCATCAGCTTCTGATGCAGCTGTTGGTGCCAGATAAGATCTGAGGGAAACAAGCAGCCATCAAACAAACACTGAGGTGAGAGAAATGAAGCACCGGTCTAGAAACTCTCCAGGTTTCTCATTTTCACAGGGATGTCAAAAGTCTATCATATATGATTAAAATTTTAATTAAACATGCTTAAAGTCTATTGAAATGTGGTTTCACTATTCATTAAAACACTTTGAATTCTCCAGGGAGATAATAAATCTCAGTTGCCAAAGGAATTTCACTCTCTGAAATATGAGTAAAATTATGGTTTTGTTATCTGGCAAAATTCATTGTATGGATTAGTTGACAATAATAGTAGATTTCTTGTTAGCCATAGTGAAAAAGAAGGAAATTAGCATGTGTTGATTCAATATGCTACCAACCACTGTTTCTTGTGTTTTAGGCATGGTATAGAGTATTTTTCACCAAAATTGTAAATGATTATTATCACCCATTTTATATGTGAAGAAACTGTTGCACATTGACAAAGTATTTTGTACAAAATCAGAGCTGAGAAAGTAAGAAAGGCCCGGGACCATGGCTCCAAAAGCTTTGAACTCAACAGCATATTCTTTTCTCTCTTCAATAACCCTGAAAGAAATGCATCTTGTTTTCTAAGACAAAATTCCAAAACTTAAACACATTATTTATTGAGGGTTGGAAGGATTCCATGGAGGGATAAAATGCTCAAAAATATTAAAATGAGCTTTAAGAATATCAAACAAATTTACTCAAAGTACTTTAAACTTTGTTCTAGAATTACTGGGAAAGATGACATCATGGATTGACAATGTCTGTACAAAGGCACTTTGGCCTTGGTTTGAGGGAGTTTCAAGAGAAAGAAATGCTGGAAATTCAATTTCTGCTCCTTTTGACTAGAAGTTTTTCATCTGCCTTTAGCTTCATCCTGTGACATCATTCAAATCTAATGGAAGAACACCTTGCCAAATTTAGAACATGCTTGAACTCTGAGACTTCATATATTTCAAGTAAATTCCAATCTTTAGAAGTCAGTTTGTGAACCATAAAATAAGAGAACATTACTTCCTTTTTCCAAGGAAAGTGACTCCCAGCAGCTTCTTGGACATCACATTTCCTCCATAAAACCAGCCTCCGATGAGCTAAGTGTTAGTAAATTAGAAGCATATGGACCAAATTGTCTCTGGACTTAACTGTTAGAAAGGAAACATAAAAGTGCTCTAACAATAAATACACCAGTCTGGGGAGTTGAGTAGACATTAAACTGGCAAAAAAGGAAGAACGTAACTCCTTACAGAAATGTGGATTACTAGTATTCAGTAATTCTAATGCTTACAACTTACATTACATTATACATTTGCTTTAAACCATGTCTAAATATAATTTAATATAAAACACTTCCTTGTGGCAGCTTTTCCAAGCTGCAAAGCCACCTCAGAAAAGAGAAAAAATAACAACACATACACAAATACAAAACTCAAAGGAGGAGGGAAAATAATCATACTTGTCCCAATTACTCAAGACTAACATTGGGCTAGCTTTTACATTAGATGTTTTCTCATTTGTCTTAGAAAAGCTGAAATCGGCTCACATTGGATAGATAGCATGTAAGCTGATACAAATACAATAAAAACCTACAGTGATGTAATATTTAGATATCAATCAACACATTATCAATGCTTCAGTATCTCTCCCCAGGGATGGGCACTTTGATTCGTCTTCATGTTATTGAGAAATAACTCTGATTGCTTTCATTTGTGTTTGTGAGTGCACGAGATCTGATAATTTACCTAGAATCCAGACTATGAGAGAATTTGGAGGAAGCTGTTCTCTTGCTTTTATTGATAAGTATAATTTTACCCATAATCAGTACATCTATAAAGACGGGTTTTTGATGCCAGTAATTTTCTGTTTTGCTTCTCACCCCACAGATTCTTGGATCCTGGAGGATCACAGTGTCTTCCCCAAACTGTTTCTATTTGTCTTGCAAGGCATCTTCTCAGTGGAATGCAGTCCACCTGATATATTTCATCAGCCTTCAAGGCTGAGACAGTCCCAGGGCATGGCGATTATATTTTGGCCAAAAGTAGTGGGGTCTCGTATATATGGAGGGTTTAAATTCAATCTGTCATAGCAGCAAGTTTTCCTTTTGTTTTTGAAGCCTTCAAACAATAAAGAATAGTTGTTGAACTGGATAGAAAGAGGTCAGTAGGCTGTGTTTTCTATTTCTTTTTTGTCTTCTTAATGTGAATACTGATGTTCTTCCTCTTGATTTGAACACATTTCCTTAAGTAAGAGAAATAAGAATTTAAAGAGCTGTAGCTAACTTCAGTTTTGTTCAACCTTAGCTTTGTTGAAACAGGATTGTATTACAGTGACATTTAAGGAGGAAAAAATAAAAGCTATTCTGAGTCATGTCAATCTCACTTGCCATCTATTCTTGAACAATGTACTATAAAGAAGTTCCTATTAACAAAACTAGTGACTGACCCCCTAGTGGATTCTACCCTTCCAGTTGCTTGCCAATAAATAAAGCCAGAGCAAAGACAGAGTAATTAAAAATTTACTGCACCCAACTGGATCTGCACTGCTTTCTTTTTGCATGCTTGTTGGATGAGGTGCTTTTCAAGTCTTTTTAATGGTGATGTAAAATAAGGCCTCTGAAAGGAAGAGGGATGGTTGTTCACTTTCTTTGTCTTCAAGTCTTCCTTCCTGGCTCTTTGCTCCTCAACCTTGCTGCAGTCCCAGCCGCTCCAGGAGGCACATTATGCTGCCCAAGCTGGTGCTTCTACAGCCAGACTGAGAGTGCGGGAGCACTAGATTCTTGTGCTAACCCTTAACTTGGTGTAGAAACTCTCCTGTCTTCAGTTTAGCCAACACAAAATTAAAGAGCTCTCTACCTGTGCTTCAAAGATGGAGGACAGAGACACAGATACTGAAGTGTATGTGGAGAGAAATATGTGCACAAAGAGAAAAATATAGCATGGCACAGAGAAATGGAGACAGGTAGGACAGATTCAACTAGAAGGAAATAGAGAAACAAGTGTAGAAAATGTAGAAGAAATCTAGTTATACACTATCAATTTCTAACATATTAGCCACAATGTGTTCGGTTGTTAGAATTCCCTGAGTTTGTGTATGTTTGCCTGTTATCTTTCTTTCTCTGAGTAGCCTGTGACTGCTCTAATATGAACGCAGTGTCTCTCAGAAGCCCCTTGTGTGGAGCCTTGGTGCTCTGAGAGGCCCTGTGGAGAAGCGGTAGAGCCTTCAGTGGGTAAACTCTACTGACGGGTCCTCAGTCAGGAGAGGTGTGGTTGTGACGGAAAGTCTAAACCTCAGCCTTTCCTCTTCCTCTTCCCTTGTTCTCCATCCATAGGGTGACTGCTTTTGCTCTGCTACTCCCTCTCCTTATTGCCTTCTGCTCACCCCAGCCCCCAGCCTAAAAAGCAACCATCCCCAGATCATGCACGGACCTGTGAAACTATGAGTTGGCAGGCACGCTTTCTCTTTGTGAGTTTATGTCAGGTATTTGTTATACTAACAGAGCTCTGACACAGTTATTAGTATGCTCTCTGTTGGGTTCTTAGGGCTTGGCATCTCAGTGAGACGCGGCTTCTCCATCGTCTCAGAGTATCTCCATCTGGTATTTGTAATCCATCAAAGGAGGAGACTACTCTTTTTAAATAAAATCACTAACTCCACGGGTTTAGTCCTTTTGGGATGTTCCCGGCTTGTAATGGACTGAGTTTGGCTCCCAGTTCCTGAGCCATTCTCCCGGGAGCAGAAGTCCTCCTCAGTACCACCGACCGTCTGGAAACCCTGCTGATCGAACTTTGAAACAGGAGCAGAGTCCCGCAGACTCCTCGCCTCCCTGCCAGAGTAAAGCACTGGGTACCACACAGTTCCAACTTGTCAGCACTCACCTGAAGAGAGCTGGTGAGCCAGATGCTTAGAAAGCCATCAGTATTTTTTAAAATTAATTTTATCAGTACATTTAATGTATACAATATAATGACAGTCATTATTGGAAATTTGTACCTTTACATAATCAATCTTGGTTCTTATATTTTTCCCATTCCCCTGCCCTTCCTTCAACCCTCCCTCCTTTCCTGTCTACAAAGATCTTGTTTCCATTATTTTTCATTTTCTCATATTAATTCCATTCCCAAGCCATCATCGGTATTAACTCACCCATCATGTTCTAGTTGCCAAATTCTCCTTGGCAACTCATCTTCTGGCCATTTTTCTTGCTCTTGGGACTAAAAGAATTTTACAAGAAGTTAAAGTAATGATATTTAAAAAAGCAAATTAAGCATTTATGTCAGAAATGAGAATTAACTCTCACACAAAATTATTTTAATTATTGACAAAGTGGCTTGGTTTGGAATGTTTGATCAAAGGTGAGTGATATACTCAAATTTCAAATGGTAAAAGTCTTTGGCGACAGTTCAGTGCTCTTGCCTGGGTTCTTTACATGTCTTTATAGAGCATTTCCTTGCTCATCTCTAGCATAGTCACTGGCATTAGGATGTCACTACAGTACCTGGTTTATCTTTTGTGACATTTCACTCTTTATAAACATTTAAATCATCATGCTTTTGCTTCCTGTTCATCCTCTAAAATAAAATTTCAATGTTAAAAGGAAACCTATCTATCATTTTTACTATTATGTCTCAGATCCTAGAAAATGAAAGATAACAACAATTTCCTAAAGGAAATTCATAATTAACAATAGAGGGCAAATCTGCATTTGGTAGCAGTGGCCTATTAAAGAAATATGTATTTCACCTAGTAGAAGTAAAAAATGCAAAGAAAATGTGCAGGATCAGAGAGGCCTGAAGACTTGGGAAGAGAGGGATACACAGAGTCCCGTGGCAAAATCGTCAGTCAGGTAGTCATAATTCAGGGGAGGAAGAGTAGAAAGTCTTCCTATCACCTTGTCTCCTGGTGTACGCCATTTTTCCTGGTCTAAGATCCAATCTAGAGTCTTGAAGTCTACTCAGTCATCATGACTTTTTTTCTTTTTGTAGCATTAGGGATTCAACCCAAGGACTTCTCAGTGACCTACATCCCCAGCCATTTTTTAAAAATTTTATTTTATTTTTAAAGACAGGATTTCACTAAGTTGTCCAAACTGGTCTTGAACTCTCAGTCCTCTTGCTTCAGCCTCTTAGTCTGCTGGGATTGCAGGTATGCTCTACCAAACCCAGCTAATGACATTTTTGTTGTATATTTAGGCATACAACTGGGTTTTTCGTTATTCACATATAAGGTGACTATTACAAAGAAATGAATTACCATTTCCATCGTCACTTCACCTACAGTCCCCTCCCCCTCAGTCAGCGTACCTGGCTTACTTGTGGGTGTCCCAGTAAACACTGACCGTCTGGCCTCCCCACCTAGGGTGACGGTGACCTGGAGCTAATGTCAGAGTGAGAACTCTCTTCCTCAGTCACCAGGTTGGACGTGCACTGAGTTCCAGTGTGGTACAGAAGCTCATGTACGAGGCCAGACGAGGTCCTCGTAGAAGACACACATGAACTCACGGCCAGGATGTCCGGCGCACAGCACGCCATGCCCTCACCCTGCTCCCTCACTCCCCCTCACCCCACTGTCCTCATTAAATCCAAGGTCCCAGTGACAGCCTAAAAAGTTAAAGTGTGGGAATTTATTCGCTAGATTCTGGCCAATTTCAGGCTTTGGCATCACAGGGAGGTTTCAATATCAGTAAAACAGAAGAAGAAGAAACTCTCTGAGCAGATACAGTTGATCTCGATGAAATGCTAACATCAGAGAAAGTGCGTGACAGTTACACTGCCAGATACAGGTGGCCTTGAAAGTGGCGGTAGAGGGAAACCTCCACAGTGTGGAGCTCTAGACTGTGGAGCTGGCTGTATTTTATGTGCGAACACAGGTGGCTAGAAATCATGATCTGCAGTGACTGCAGACTGTGGGAAACGCGGTACCTGTCTCTGCGAAGTCATAGGAAGAAGAAAACCAGTGATAACAATGTTTTCGAATGGCCGGGGATTTAGCTCAGTGGTTCCAACGCCTGCCTCGCAAGCACAAGGACCCAAGTTCGATATCTGATAAAAAACAAATAATAATAGTAATATTTTCGAAAGAGGTAGATGTATTGGCTCTTTTGAAGTAGGCCATGGCTGCAGTCCAAATGGCCATGGTGGGAGGGCCAGAGGCTTTGCACAGGTCAGTGACATAGAATCGCACTTCTCCAGGTTGTTGAGTTATTGACCCTTTGGGTGACTGACGTTTTAAGAGAGGACACAAACAATAAACAACCTGTGCACATCATTCCGTGAAGAACCAGCACCCTCCTTGGTAGAAAGCTGATTACACTGGACTTAATTATAAAAAGAGAAATCCTTCGTTTTATCTATATTAATATGGATTTTCCTTCACTTCCTGTCACACTCTTGTGTGAATCGCCCCTCGTGAAATTTCAGAAAATCTTGCTAGTCACTACTAAAGAATACCTCCTTTAATGCCAAGGGAAGTGACACAGGGAGCACCCACCCATGAGACAATCTGGTCTCACCCGACGTCGCATCCTTCTAAAACAGCCAGCTCAGTCAAACAGCCTGTATAAGGCTGCGTTATAACATGGCAGGGAGAAATCCTCTGAGTTTGAGTTGTTGTCTTCAAGCATTCTATTTGTACCCCAAATCCACCACTGGCCATATGGTGCTATCAGCATCAGTCAGAACAAGGCAGCAGGGCACAGAAATTAGATCAGCCCCTTTCCGGTACTTCAGTAAAAAGCC
Source organism: Fukomys damarensis (assembly GCF_012274545.1). Classification (NCBI taxonomy): domain Eukaryota; kingdom Metazoa; phylum Chordata; class Mammalia; order Rodentia; family Bathyergidae; genus Fukomys; species Fukomys damarensis. The sequence goes on along the minus strand of NW_022900949.1, from coordinate 16,656,257 downwards.
ATGAAGAAGGATTTTATTTCCCATTCCCACAAGCACGAGATGTTTGGTGCTTGGAGGTTATAGTGACCAAGAGAACAAACCAGGGCTCATGCAAGCATCTGTGAGTACAGGACACAGGGCCTGCCGGGCCCCCGTGTGATTGGGGAGGTACGTGGAGATAGTGCTTCTTGTGAGCATTTAGACAGAGGAACGTGCATGTGCTAACGTAAATATAGATGCAGATTATATATGTGTACCCCAGTGCTCTACGTGTTCCTTAGAGGAAAGTGAAAGAACTGCGTCGATATTAAATCATTTCATCCCCAAAAAATTCAGGAACAAAGAGCATGGCACATAGTCTCTTTTTGCAAAGAGTTTTACCATAGGATCTGGCTTGGAGCATCTTAATCACTTCTTTACTTGGTCTCCTGGACTGCAAAATGGGACGATAGCTATTGGTCCCTTATGGGACTGTTACAGAGATGAGATGGCATCATTTATAGGAAGTTGTAATTCATGCGATGTATATAGCACTTGTTCCTGAGGAAGCACTCAACAAGAATGATCTATTATGCTTGTATATTTGTAGAGACATATTTATGCATATAAGCATATACGTATCAAACATGGATGATAGATATGGACAGAATAGCCATTTATCATGTACATTTCTTTTTTGAATAGTTTATTTCTAGAAAAATCACAGTGGAATTGTAAACTGTCCTTAATACTTATCAATTTAAAATTTACAGTTTAAAAACGACAGGTATGAAAGTAACAAATTGTTTCATATGTACATAATTTATTGTTTGAATGATGTCAAGAGAAACCACCAGATATAATGATGCTCAGGGGATTAAAACTTGAAATCTCTAATATATGCTTAACTATTTTACATTCTTTGTGCTGTACTCAAAATAATTTTTCATCCTGACTCTGGATTCTTGTTAAGAATTAGTAATGATTTTAAAAATTATCCTTCCTGAATGGTTCCTGGTGTTAAACTTTGTCCATATTCAGCTTTTCAACCACATTCTCACAAGTCTACAACTTACAGGGAAGGATTTGATAAGAAAGCCTGTGAGCATTTTTAATGTCTCTGGGGTGCTTCCTAAACCATGGTGAAGCTGGCAGTGAGCACCCCAGTGCGTCACCCGCCTTGAAAACCATCCCTTCAGCCAGGGCTCCGGCAGCCCAGCCTCTAAGACCGCCTTGACGTGGGAACCCCGAAGCGCTGTGATCATTGCATGGACGCTCTGTAGCCGTGTATTCCTACCGCTCTGACGCTCTCTCTGTGCACTTCCCAAACACCCTCTCCCAAATCAAAACACTGCTGAATCTAAGCTGAAAATAGACAAGGCAAAGGAAAAGTAAGTGACTCTAAAGTTGTGATGAGAGTCAAAACAATTTAATGGGGTTAGGATTTTTTTAACCAGCTGTTGGCCAATTGCAATTAATCAGCTTGGCTGTTATTAAAAGAGAAAGGGGGAAACATCCACTCTTCTTTGGATCCTTCAGTCCACACAAACACAGATTAATTTTTTTAAGTTGTAGATCTTAAAACTAAAAGTAGACTTAGACATTAAGTAATGCAAAGTTCTCATCAGTTAGATAAAAACATTATCCCTTAGAAAAGGGATGGATTTCCTATTGTCCCTTTCCATTTTCCTGTTGTCCCTCTGAATAAAAGCAGAAATAAATTTGTGTTTTCTTTCCAATGGGCACATAATAGAGAGTCCACCCGGCAAAATGTATATGCACTGCAGGAAAATAGTGCTATTTGAGAAATCTGAGATTCACACAAGTTTGGCCTCAACAACTTCAAGAGCTCACAGTGGTGGCCGTGAGCTTCCAGACATCTGTTAGTACGGCGAGCTGCTGCTTAGTGACCTTGGTCACTGAAATTGCTGCACGTACGTTTTCGACTTCTTCTCGAGAGGCTGGCAGTAGAGTGGATGTTCTCCAATATTCAACATTCTCTAGTCTCCCATACATTTGTTGAAAACTCATCACACTATTTTTCTTTTCCTGAATGGTGTATACATTTTTTTTGGCTGAATGTGTGTTACATACTAATTGTGTGTACTATCTTGTATGTATAACTTAACATCTGAACTGCTAATATTCAGGTACATGTTGAACTGAACTTCAACATGGTGGTAGGGGAGAGAAAAATGTATTTGTGATTCACAGTCAATTAATAAAGGCAAAAGAAGTGGCAAGAGAGTAAAATAATCAGTAACCATCATGGTAATAACAGATCAATGACTGCTAAAGTAATTTGGTTCAAATTTGTTGGAAAAGAGTGTTATAAGTAGACCGAAGTCACCTCACCAGAGACTGCTTATTCATGAAGAAGGGGAAGAGTAACTTTATACCAGAGAAACCTGGATAACAAGTCCCAGCCCAGTGATCACAGTTAATCTTCTGAGAATGGGACTGATACATTTCTTCTGACATAGAGGCCTGATGATTCAGGGCATTTATGCTAACAAACTTCTCCAGTCATCTTAAAAAGCAATTAGAAGTTCACACAAGAAACAATTTGGAATTACAACTTACATCCCTTAAAACTTGTAAATGTCCTAAAGACTGAGGTAGAGGTGTTATTCCAGAAAGCCCAGAGAAATACCGTAGATAAGTGGGATGAGGGTACCTAGGTTGCATCTTCTATTGGAAGACGATGCTGAAAAAGAACTTTAATAGGACAATCAGCGAAATAGAAACATGTAGTTCCAATATATAATTATATATTTTCTGTATTTAATCATTAAATTATAGTTATATAAGATGGTAACACTGTTCTTAGACAATAATGATGAAGCTTTTAGTGTTAAAGAACGTCAAAGTCAGAAATTTACTCTGATGTGGAAAAGATGAGTGAGTGAGAGTGAGGCTGCAAAGGAGGAGAAAGAAAAGAAGGAAACAGTGACACAGATATACATTCAGAGAGGAAAAGAGAAGGGAGTACACAGTCAATACAATACCTCAATAAAAGCTCACAGTGGTTCAGCCCCCATCCTTACAACTACTTATATTTTTGAAATGTCTTAAATAAGAAGGCAAATAGTTTCGCGATTATAATGAGTTTTCACTAGAAGTTTTCTATTTATGTTGCTATGCATAGCAATGCTATATAGATTCCTTATATTCCCTGATACCTCTCCAGTTACTATTTTTTTCTGGAAGAAAATATTCATAGAAATAGAAAATGATACGCTGCCATTATCAAATCCTCAGTGCTCCGGGAGTAGGAATATGGTGCTTTTGTGATAAATCCTATAAAGTTGGAGTGACCATCCTTAGCCAGTGTAACAACTCTCCTAAGCTGTCTAAGTCACTTGAGGCAGGGCCAAATCTGCATATAATTATTAAATTTTAAAATATCAGAAAAATATCAAAACAAAAAAAAAGACAAAGGATACGAGACAAATCAAAGAGGTAATAAAAGTTTAACTATGTTTGTAATACAATTTGCATGTTTTTTGTCTTGCCAATATATTGTTCAGATTAGCAGCAATCTTTGTGAAGACTTTAAAAATTTATATAAAACATAAAAAACCTTGTCTTAATTTTCCTTCATTCAGAAATAGAAATCTTCCTTCCAAAGAGAGATAATGTGGTATTTATGGGTCTATTCTGTCAATTTTCCTGAGTTCCCCTTTTTTTATCAGGTACTATGCTACTCACAGGTATCTCAAGTGAGTATGATCGCTGCTTTAATCAAAAACCTGCAACAGTGCCACACAACACTGCTGAATAAGCCAGAATTAGTTAGGTCACCAACTGGCAGACAGTCTCAGCAGAGTCACAAATGGCCTGGAATCCTCCAAAGGAAGGGCAATGTGCAAATATAAGTAAAGGGAGCCTAGCACATTTGGCTCACAAAGTCTGGGGAATAACTAATTTGAGAGGTTTCAACAGAGTAACTTCCACTTCTGAAATTCCCAGCTGCGATGTCAGAGCATTATTAGCTACATTAAATATTTTTTATTATATCCTAAATGCAATGAGCCATTTAACATTCTGGGACCAGCTCCTGAGATGGGAGAATGCATTTCACAAAGCAGAGGGACGCTGTGTACAGAAAGAAGAAGACAAGTTCTCTTTTGCTGGGCTACAAATAGATGGGAAAATGGTACAAGAAATGCAGAAAATTACAAAAAGCATTGCCAAGGTTATTAAGGCAAGGAAAGAAAAAATTGTCACAGAATACAAGAGATGAAGGAGACAGCACTGTGAATGTCAGTTGGGAGCCTCAGTGGGTCCTGAAATAGAAAAAGCTCAGCAGAATCTGCAGTTTAGTTAATAGTAATGTAGGCGGCCGGCTCCTCCTTTAATCGCTGTTTAGTGTGGTGTACAAGGTTAGCACAAAAGAACCCAGCCAAAGCTGTACAGGAACATTCTCTGCTAGTTTTGCAACTTTTCTCTAAGTCTAATATTATCTAATTTTTTAGTTAAATAAGCAAAGCTAAGCAAAAAAATAAATAAATAACTAGAAGTCACCTTAATGAGAGCAATGAGGTAGGACTTGCATATTCGACAACAAAAATTCTACCAGGGCTCTGATCTGCCTTGGCTTGTACGCATTTATCTGCATTCAAGCATTGTCAGAATGATGTCTAAGGGAATTTCTTGAAGGCTATGCAGAGAGAAGAATCCTTGTGATCGCTTTCACACTATGTACTCAACAGAGAATGATAAGTAAAACTTAGTTTTATTTAGAGCTGCACAAATGACATGGCATAGCAGAGTAAGCAATTCTGTACTCACAATCTTGGCCTGCACACAAGAGAATCTTCAGCTGTTGGGTTAAGCAGACAATTTTACAAAGGTAACGATATGTTTTCTAAGGAGAACTAGTTTTTTACTTGTTTGATCAAAAATTTTAATTTATGTATTCATTTTTTTGCACACACAAACGGATAGATTACAGAGCAGGAACAAAGTTGAAATATAGATATATGTGTTACAAATTCTAGGCCATGTTTTAGCAATGTGGTGTCTTTTGAGATAAGAAATATAGACAAATCTGTCAAGCTCTGCATTGCACAAAGAAAAAAGAGGACTACAGCGACAGTCAAAGCTGGCTGGTGACTCCCAGAAATTCCCAGTCTGGCCTGCCCTGAGGTCTGGGCTGACTTGCAGGCACGGTGGGACATGATTCCAGCACAGGAGTGTGCTCCTGTCTGCACTGCTCCCAGCCCCCACTGAAGGAGGAGGATGCCTTTCAGCCTTCCATGCTGGAGGGACAGTACGTGGCTGTTCTAGCTTGTGATTTGGCCCTGTGCTGATTTGTCATGTTCACTAAAATGACCCTGGATGCTGAAACTTCATGGTTCTAAAAATAATAGAAGAGACAGACAGAAGAGTTTCAATGAAGATCTTTTTAAAAAATCAAATGCAAGACAATTGACGTGATGCTTCTAATTGCACCACAGTGTTGCTCTTACCTGCCCACTGATGAGGGGAAAAGTACGTGTGAACTGGGTAAGGGTCTTTCACAGTGAAGCAGTATTCTAGTAGCTACAGATATGTTTGAATCATTATTGTTTGTGTCTTATTAAAGATTTACAAAGTATAGAAAAGTGATACACTTAGCTATCCTGTTAGTGATTTTTTTTATTCTTTTTATTGAATTTATTGGTACAATCTAGGTATACAATACAGTTACATTCATTATTGGGATCCTGTACCTTTACATAATAGGTCTTGATTCTCAGTTTTTCCCCTTATTCCTGATTTTAAAGTAATTGTTTTCAGTCTTTCTCTCAAGGATATGTGAGTCATGCTAAGTTCTCTTAGGTCTCTGAATGGAGTCCAGATGTTATGCATAGCTTGACGTGGCACAGGGTGATTTTCAGAAGAAAGTGGGTGTTGGCTGTGCTGGTGAGATATTTGCCTTGGACAGCATTGTTGCTCATCCTGCTCGGCCTAGAAAACATTCATGAGAAGGAAAAATGCCTCAGTTCTCAATTTTTCCAGAGTCTCTGAGAGTAAATCACAACCTTATCAACCCTGCCTAGAGGGGCCCATGAGTCCATGCTTACATTAGGCAGCGCACGGCAATACTTTTTGCATCTTATTCTCCCGCAGATCGCATGTGACGATGCACACGGGCGACTGCCAAGCCGGGAAGATTCCCAACTGCGGACCAAGGTGGTCACGTGCACGTGACTGACTGACGACCTCCCGGCCTGTGTGCTGAGACCCCTCAAAGCGGAGCTGGTGCAGCAGCCCCAAGCCCACCGGGGTTCGCAGAAAGCCCAGTGTGGACCGCGAGCCTCAGGCAGACGAGAACAGGCTGATGAGACAGGACGTGTGAAGGACCTAGACATCGGCTTCATCAGCGGAGCGCAAGCACAGGCTTTTCTCTGTGAACCTAGCTCTCTGCTCCACAAGCCATCCCTGGACTTTGGCCAAGTCCCTCTTACAACAAAACAATCTTGTTTGTCTGAACACCTACATTTCGTCTGACATTTATACGAAGGATGTAGCGATAGCATCTGCATTCCTCCACTGGAGGAAGCAAGGATAGATCTAAAGCGACAGCTAATACATTACGTACACGTTTGCATTCTGAGGTAATCTGATAACCCATTTTCCTGCTCTGTCCTTTGCCCTTGTGACCTCAGTGACAAACTTGTGCAGGGCTTCCTAGTTTAGGGATTCCCTGGCAGGTGCATCCGGCCCTATCTCAGTCCGTCGTTTTCCATTGACATCACATCTTGAGGAGGCGTGGATTCAGTTGCCTAACACATTCCACCACCAGCGTCAGTACTGTGGCCTTGCCGGTGATGCCTGAGCTACACCACAGCACCGTGTGCTAGAGCAGCTGTAACCTGAGGTGCAAGAGCCGGAAGACGAAGACCTATTCGGAGACTCCCGCTCCGTCCTTAGCGATGGCTCCGATTCAACCTCGCATCACACGACCACCTCGTCTCCTGGAGTGGTGCTCCTCAGGCTTCGACCTTACACTTGGCCTTGCCGGCTTCCAAGAGTAAGAGTGTCGACATGCGTCTTCATTCTTTCAGATGCTTTCTATAACTGACCCGGGTTATAACATCACCTCTCACTTAGATCTTTAACCGAGGCATCAGTAAAATACCGAACTTGATATTCTGTATTGCTGCATGTGTCTGCAGGGACTCTGCCTCCTTTTCACTACACTCATATTAGCCAAAAATGTCCCACTTTTAGAAAGGGCATTTGATCTGTCCACTAGTGGGCGTATCTCTCTCTGTGTTTATCTAGGGTGAGAGCGTATCTAGGGCAGACGTAGAGCTAGTGAGAAATTTCACTCACTAGCAGCACAGTTATACTTCTTGTCAATTCCATTGTACTCAACAGGGGAGAAGGCATAATTCTGAAACAACAGCTCAGAGATATAATTATGATTTCTTGCTAAGAGATTATCCAAACTGCTAGAACTCGGAGTTGTAGCTCTAGTTTTAGGACCACTGAATTAAGTATATATTAAAAAAAGAAAGTTGAAGTAATGTGGGAAAAACTATATAATTATTGCAGCATCATTCCCCCTTCCAAGGACCAGAAAGATGGGGGGGGGAAAGGGAGAGGGAGAGGAGAGAGAGAGAGAGAGAGGGAGAGGAGAGAGAGAGAGAGGATATGAATCTGTCCAGTGGGGATCGTCTGTTACATGTACTCGGGCATGTCATCCAGCCCTCCAAGCCTTTATCCCTCCCATCTTTTAACTTTATTGGTACATGTTAAGTATACAGTACAATGGCATTCATCATTGGAGATTTGTACCTTTACATGACATATCTTGGTTCTTATTTTTTCCCCATTCCCTTGCCCTGCCTTTGACCCCTCCATCCCTCCCTATTAACAAAGACTTTGTTTCCACTTTTTCATTTTCTTATAATAATTTCATTCCCTTTTTTCCTTTCCCCTATCCTGCCCATTTTCCCTTCGCCTTTGCCCCTTTTCTTCCTATTTCATATTAACTATTATGCCTTTTAGTCCTCACTTATACTTTCAGTTTCTCAAACTAGGGAAACTATTTGTTATTTATCCATGTGTGTCCTATTCACCCTCCCATTTTTAATAATAGATGTTTCAATTGCTTGTTGCAGTACTATATCAGATCATTCTTCAAAGGTTGAAAGTAGATTTATTGGTCTTAATAAATGTTCTTTGGTGGTGCAAACTGACACAGGATCTCTGGTCCAGCTCTGCGGTACTTTGAGTGTTTGTGTCTGCCATCAGTTGTGCAAAAGTCCCTTCCAGAATAAGTGTCAAGACCCCTCTGTAGCCTCTCAGGGCTGCTGGCCCCAGTCTCTCTTGCTACCTGAGTTTGGGACTGTTGCCTTGGAGAACTAGACCTGTAATCATTTGCAATTCAAGTCTGTCTTTTTGCAATCAAATCAGTTCTTATTGAAAGTTTGTGCCTCAGATACTTTAAGAAGGAAGTGTCTGTCTTGATTTGGCCCATCCCTGCATCACTGCAGCTTTCACAAGCCCATGAATTGCAGGGAGGCAGGGGGCCACCTCACACATACACACCAAGATACCCCCACTTGCTAGTTTCAATTATATTTTTATTTTGAAAGGAGCTCCTCCAATGTGCATCAACAGGACCTTTAAAGTAGCACTTACAAGGGCAAAGAATCTCTGATGTCACCCAAGACATGATAGGTATTCATATTTTGAGGTATTTATGATATTCAGTTATAGGGACAGTTTCAATTAATGCCCAATTGAAAGCTAGTATTTTTCTCTCCTGTCTAAAGTATCTGAAGTCACCATCAAATTGTGCCCTCAGAGTCTTGCCATAGTGTTTCTCTACCATCCACCCAGATGTTGCGGAGACGCTCTTCCCCACAGGTGTCCTCTATGGCTTCAAGGTGACACACCTGTGGTTTCCGGTGATTGCATATGGCATGTCTAATCAAAACTGAAGGGAAAGTGCATATGACTTCTCTCTTACAGCACTAGACGGGGGTATGGTCCAGAGCAGACACAGAATTCCTCTCCATAATGTGTTCAAAGGAGACAAAAGGAATTTACATGAGGACTGTGTGAACATTCCACCTGCCTCCTAACCTGTTCCTTAACATCAGGTCCCAGCATTGTATCCCTGTATTCTTCCAACTTAATTGTAGCCTCTGTGAGCACCTCAACAACAGGCTGTGGAATCATTCTGCATGGGAGTCTCATGTCCAAAGTCCCAAGAAATTATCTTCTCCACCCCCCGAGCACTTGCTCACTCATGGGTCCATGGCCTCAGATTCCCGGCTGAAGGCCAAGGATCAGTCCTTACACTGATTAATTTGCAAGACCAGAGATTTGAAGTCAGGCTTCTCATTGATATTTTTCCTTACAACTTGTGAAATCCCTCCAATCAACAGCAAGTACATCAGATGTGTTTTGGACTCTTTGGCTTTTGAGGACCAGCAGGGAGTTTCATCTTTCCACCCAAATGCCCAATGTACTACATTAAGAATTTTGTTTTGTAGTGAACTTCTTAATAATTATTTAAGAGTCCTTTCCCACTGGAAGGAGTTTCTTGAGTCTCCCTTTGTCTTTCCTTGTTCATTTTGTTAGAAATTTTTCATTTCTACCTTATTTTCCCTTTGGGGCTGGGAATGTAGCTCAGTGGCATCATGCCTTCCTGGCAAGCACAAAGTCCTGAGTTCAATTTCCAGTACAATTAAAAAAAAAAAGGAATTACCTTCAGATGAGACCAGGCATACTCACAGTTGCACAGACACAGATGACGATTTTCCCTTTAGCAGTTGTGCTGAGGCAGCCACTTTTGAACTTCGCCTGTTATCAGGATCCACCAGGATGTTTCCCTTTTGTTGTACCTGTTACAGATATTAGTATCTGCATATCTGTCTTTCTATATTAATCTACATTTCTGAATGCATCCAGTAATCCAGTTGCTTCATAGCTAGATTCATCATTTCTAAGTTCCGCTGGTAACTTTTACCTCTACTAATTGATGGCAGACACATCTGCAGTCTCATATCATGGGCGACCTTCAGGAATCAAAGGTTCAGCACTCAACCTCTCATCTTTTTTTCTCCCTGAGTTGCATTTCAGGTCAATGTAGGCTGAGTGAGTTTCATTGCTGTGTTTGCTAATGACTGTATCCCAGGACCACTCCGACTTCTGCAACCAACTGAAGAATACAAGCCTCACGGACCATCCTCACTCCTGCCACTGCCTGTAAATCTCCAGATCCCCAAAACCACTTTTGGTATTTGCTAGAAGGATTCATGGAACTCCTTCAAAATGGTTATATGCACAATTTGATTTACTAGAATAGCAAGACTCAGACTAATTTAAGCCAAGAAGCCCATGAGACAGTCCAGGAGTATTGCAGCAAGAGAAGGATTTTAAACTGAAATGTAACAAACTCTCTGGTTCAGATAAGAGTCTGAGGCTGGTATCTGAAATTCATTGCTGAGGCACCTGTGAAATTGTAACTGGAGCCAAATGGTTTTCAGTAGTGAGCCAGGGATCAGAGGAGAGCTTCTCTCCCAGCCCCAGAGGCCAGCACTCCTCCAGTACAACCAGATCCTTGTGCTTTACATATCTAGCCAGCATGGCACAGAAATGTGTAAAGCGTGTGGTTGTGTCTAAAGTTTCTTTGAAAAACAAGATGGATTTCTCCAACTTGGGAGATGTCAGACTCATAAATAAAAGAACTGAAATAGCTTTGAGCAGAGGGAATTAGGAAACCTTCCCAGTTTATATTACTGAGCCAAATAAAGCCAGGCCCAGTCTGTTCAGATAACACAGATGCACACAGTGCAGTCTCAGCCACTGGCTACTCTGCAATGTGTATTCATCCCTGTGCTTCAGCTCCAAGTTCTCCAGAGACCTCTGAGTGTAACAACGAGGCATGGTGTCTTCCAAACCTTCTGCCTCAACTTAATCCCTGTTGGAACTCAATGTTATTATATTATTTTCTTCTTTCAAAATAAAGGTCATGTTGGGTAATAATGTACAAAAATTCCCACCGAATTATGTAACAATAAAACCAGGTATTCTTGTCCTTACAGGTCTGCAGGAAAATGGTTGCTGACTGATGCAGCCTGGCCTCTCTGTATAGCTCTGCTCTGAGGTGTTAGTGGCAAGTCACTCTCCAAGCCATGGGTCCAGCTCATACTCTCTCCATGTGTCCGTTCCACAGCAGGGCTGAAGATACCACACAAATTTGTTCTTTCCATGGCAGACCAGCATGACACAGAGTCAAAATATACCACGCAAACACATATCAAACATATAATTCTACCCCATCTCCAAGGGTTGCATCGGCCAGTATGGGATCCATGATCAAACTCAAAGGTTGTGTGCAGAACTACCCTACACCCAGGGTAGGGGAAGCGATGATCAGAAAATCATGATCACTGATCAACATGATCACAGAGGAAAGAGATGATGTTGGGTGGTTGCTCATCCTGCATTGACCCACATCTACCTACTGCGAAGAAGGAAGCAGTGCCCTGCCTTGTTCTCCGGAAGAGTTATGAGCATGGTCATCGCAAACCACTAGGAACATTCTTTTGGTGAAAAGAAGCACTTTTCCCCTTTTAGGTATTGCGAGGAAAACACAGAAACTCCAGAAGCTTTGCTCCATCAGTGGACTTGTGGTCTCTCTGGGCTTCTAACAGTGGATGGAATAAAAAATGTATTCTTTTATTATTTACTATGGGAAAACAATGGGATTTTTGGCTTCTGGATGTTTATTCTTTTTTAGCTTTGTTTTATTTAGAACTGATAAGAGAACCTTAGCTAAGTTTCTCTTTTCAGTTCTATGAGCACTTTAAGGCCTAATATAGACCCTTACACAGACATCTTCAGTTTTCAAATTCTACTTACTCCTTATACTCATACCAAATGCCATGACATTTGTATTTTCACATTTAAATTACCTTTTGTGAATATGAAATAATTCTGTACTCATTAAGGAAGTCTTATAAAATATGGCAAGACAGAATAAAAAATTATATAATTAGTAATTTTGTCATTTCTATTTTTCTGTGTTCATATTCGTTTTTATTTCCGTGAACATAAACCCACACTTATATTTAAAGCTTCGTGGCTATCAGTTGCCTAGACAAGTCCTCAAAATCATTATTTCCTTCAATTCTGGAAAATTCTCAGACATATTTTCTTCAAATATCACTACTTCTCATTCTATCTATTCTGCTACTTAGATCTACTGAAAGGCAAACATTGTTTCAATTTTTTTTCACATTTCTTCAATTTCTTGCCCTTTGATCCTGTTTTCTGTGCCAAAATGACTATACAGCTCCGTGAAATTTCTACTTCCATAGAAGCATTTCTCAGGTTTTCCACTGGTGTCGTCCTCTTGCTGCTTTGTCATAGTTATTATTATTTCCTTTACATATTGAGTATTATAATATCCATTTTTCTCATTACTTCCACTCATATAAATATTACTTAGTATTGTTTATACGAGAGGAAGTTTTCATTAGAGTCGCTAAGATATTCTGTAACCTTCATTTTACAGCACATATGACATGAAAGTGCTTCTGTCCCAGTGTGCTCATCCTCTCAGAGTGCCTAAATTTTATCATTTTGTGTGCAGAGACTCCTAGCTTTTACCTTGAGAAGGAAAGGCAATGGTAGAATTTTTCCTGTAATCAGAATTTTTCTTGAACATTAATTAGTGGCTCTCAGTGAGTCACACCATTCTGCCTCAGTGCTCTCACATATTTCTTCCTAAAACTGATCATGATTTTGGACATGGACCTTGCTTTGGTAATTAGACATTAGTAAATATGAAAAAGTGATTGTTTTTTCTTTCTTGCTACTTTTGAAGATTAACCTTCATAAAACGAAGCTGAGGTGGAAACCTGTTGCCCAGCGGGTAGGCAGAACCCACATGTGAGTTACACATGTGAGTGAGGAGGGGAGTCACGGGTGTCTGCAGCTCCCCAAGGGGCCCGGCAGAGTGCACAACTGAGCCTGGCACTTCTGCCAGCTCTCAAGGTGTGTTTTTAAACCGCAATATTTGAGATTTTTTTTATTTAACAACAGGTAACTGAAACCCAGCTCCAACTCTAGTGGCCTTTGGCGCTCTCTGAAGCTACCTGTGACGGTGAGGATCCAGTCCTACTTCACACTGACACTTCTGTCTCAGACTCTGATTCATGAAAATATCTTGAATTTTGAGTTCTACAATGATATAAACATATGTGCAAGTGTGCTGTGCATTTATGTGTTGGGTGTGTAGATTTGTTGTAAGGAAGGGTGCCACTTTGACATCTTGATTGAGAAATAAATTTTGTAGGTTTAAAATAAATTATGTTTAAAATTTTATAAGTTTAAAATAAAAAATCATTCTCCATATAAAGATTTGTATTTTGATGTTCATCTTCACTTAGTACATATGGGAAGATTTTTTTTCCAAATAATTAAATAGTGTAATTTTAGAGAATATAATTTTCAATTACTAGCAAATTATATAATATGAATTAACTATTCCTATTTATGTTTCTCCATTATTGAAAGCTGATCTTTTCCAACTTTCCCTGTTCCAAAGAGCCTTGTATAAATCATCTCTTTCCATGTGTATATAAAGTTAGGTAACATTTTCTTCCACTACTGGCATTAAATGTCTAGTTACAGAAAGTTGTTACATTCACGCACCATTCTTGGACTCCGATTTTGTAATTGTGTCAAATTCCTTTAGCCATGACCATTTCCTATTGTAACTTCGTTTAGTACCTGTGCTTAGTGTGAACTGTTTTCGCCATTTTATTGTCATCATGAATTTATATAAAATAATCTTGCCTATTATATCAGACTGAAAATGGAGGGAGGATAATGTCATGACTAATTTCCATTTACTAAGAGCAAATGTTTGACAAATATTTGATTAAACCCAAAGTTCCCCAGCACCACCATCACTGGAGAGGAGTATTTCTCTAACCTCACCCATCTGCTCTGTAGATCTCTCTCACATTTTCAGATTTCAGAATGTTATCAGAGTCCTTCAGAAAATATATCATGTTATAGATATATTAGAGAGTACAATGTAAACTACAGATAACTTGCTTATATATTGTTCAATTATATTCTACATAATTCTCATTTTATTGTTTCATTTATTGTTTGAACCCACATGTTAACCCATGATTTCCATACTACAACTAAATAAAGTCCTATGATTAGGGCTGGGAATTTAGCTCAGTGGTTTTGGCACCTGCCTTGCAAACGCAAGGGCCCAAGTTCAATTCCCGGTACCAAAAATAAATAAATAAATAAATAAAGTCCTATGATTGATTTGGAGAAATAAAATTGTGACTTATTTATACTTCATTATCAAAACAATATTTTCCTCTATGAGTAAACTATTTTCCTTTGGATTATAATAAATTTTATATAAAATATTTCTTGGAATGTGAATGAAAGCTATATATACTAATCTTTTAACTATATATACACATATATTTAATAAAATAAAGAATGCATAGCTATGATATATTCTGTCTAAGACTTTAACCATTAAGATCATGGTAATATTCATGTATTGTTCAGATAATTTTAGCTATTTTCTTTCTTTTGCAGTTTTCTCGATTTGATCTATATTTTTGTTAATGAAATACAGAAAAACCACCATTTGATACTAGTTAGAATGCTAACCATATTTTAAAATAATAACATTTTTGTGCATATGAATGCAATGCTTTTTCATGACTTAAAAGGAAAAATTCAGTGAAAGGTTAAATTAAGCAGATTTTTTCCTCTTTCTAGAAGAACAGCTCCCCCGACTAATAATCTATGTAGGGAAGCAGAAATTAATGTGGCCATAAAAAGTATAATTTCAGTTAAATCATCCGTGTGCCTTTTGTTAACTATACTGACTTGAGGTTAAGAAATTCACTTTGGCTACCTCTGATCAAGCTAATCAACTTAACAAGCAAAATATCTTTTGTTATGTTACTAAATCATGCTCACTTACTGTGATGTGGCCTCTTTTAACTAGTGTCAAAACCTTTATATCCTAAATATTAATATTACATTTACTAAAAAGTATGCATAAGAAAAAAGCTCAATTCAGAGGCAGTTAGAATCATCAGGAGACAGAGTAATAACTGTATTACTGATGACAAATCTACTAAGAATATTCAATCAAATCTGGCTTCATACTACAGATACCTTTATTTACACAATGTCTTAATTTATTACTTCAATTTATTTGCTGGCCTACTTTATTTGTCGGCTGAGTCTAATTTTAACACTGTCAAGAATAATTCAAAGAGTATCGAGTAAGTCTGCTTAGGAAAGGGAACCTACCTTAACCTTTTCTGACATTAATAGAATTAGACCTTATTAATTCTGACATGATTTATTTCATATTGTGTAAATACTAAATGCAAGCGTCATGTTCTCATTGAAACAAGTGTTTTACATGCTTCATATGCTGCGATTTAAAACATGAATCGAAAGAGAGCCTTGCAAGCAATTTGAAACTATTTAAATCTTGTCAAACTTAGAAAGATTATTACTGCCAAATAGGAAACACTAAATGCTAAGAAACACTGGGGCTGGGGAAGGCGGGGCCTCTGTACAGAAACAAAGCCAAGGTGTGTGAGTTCTTCGGGTCTCTCTGGTGTTATTCAAGTATATATTCGTCATAGACAATAAATCCCTCTCAATGTGCATACGCTTGCTTCGTTTTCATTATATATAAAGATAATTGAAATTCTGATAAATTAATATTTGGTTATACTGTCTTGCTTTGTTTTTCAAGCGAGAAAAACAGTTAAGGGTGTTATTGTTAGGAAAGACATGACGTAGACGAACTCGGGGGTAAGAAAAATTGCGGAGCAGAGAGCTAGGAAGTGTACTTTTTGCCTAGCACCCTCACCTCTGTTCACTAGAGATGCAGTTCCAGGCACGTCTTCTTTTGAATTAAGAAAGCAAACTGTGCCTTAGACAACTGTCCCTATTTCTGCTTGCATAGATGAACTTTTTAAAGAAATGGCCGAGAAGATGGTGGAGGAGTCCCTTCCGTTCCCTGTCCTGACTGCTATACGTCAAGTTCTCCTTTCCTTGACCTGGACTGATGTCAGCGGCTTAGCGACCAGATGATTTAGGACAGTTGCTTGACAGCTCTTTGGAGAATTTTTAAAGCACAAAAATGTAAAAGTTACATCTTTAGAGGCCATGGGCTATCTACATCTAAGTTGCAGATGTGTGGAAATCTTTTGAACTGCTTTATAAGCACTGTAAGATGAAAAGGAAATATTAATATTGGCTTCCTTCAAACGTAAGTGACTGGATGTATCATGCAAAGACTGCTTTTAAGAAATAGAAAGGATACGAATTCTTTGTTCTTTTGAAAGAGGGCAAAGATAGCATTGCTTTTAAACTTCAATTATTTATTTGCCAGAAACACATGGGGAGACTTATTAGATAAAGATTTCATATTTCTAGAGCAGTTTATTTTGTAGCTGTCAATTCGAGTGTGAACTATACAGCTTAATACAGTCCATGAATGACTGAAAGAAAGTGAAGAAACCTGCTACATTTGTAGTTTACATAATATCTATTGTTTTGTGTTGTATTGAACTTTTGCTTTATTATTAATTTGTGTTGCAGTATGTAATGATTACTTTCATTTTGGGAGTTAACGCATGTAAATAATACATCCTAATTTCTTTTCCATCCCCTTCCTTGCCCCTGCACCCCCTGATCTCCATCTTTCGGTTCCTTTGCCATTTGCAAAAGTCTTGTCTTCCTGTTTCCTATAGTGTGTTTTAGATTTGACTCTTCATTTGTGTCTCGGATTTCTTATATAAGATAAACCACATGATATTTGCACTTGTGTGTCTGATTTATTTCATTTAACATTATGGTCTCAAGGTGCATCCATTTTCTTTTAATTTGAGCTAAAAAAAGCCTAAGGAAAGGAGCTAGACAGAAAGAGTATGTCCTGTATAATCAATTCCTGTGAAGTTATAGAAAGTGCAGTTACTCTAAAGCAACAGGAAGTAGATTCGTGGTGTTTTCGGAAGAGTGAGTGAGGGGAACACAGGAAGACACGGGGATGGGATTAGAAATGGACAAAGGGGAGCTGAGGGCAAGGTAGAGTCGCACATTTTCTTTGTTATGTTAGTTGCAAGTTTTGAAGTGTACACTTACTGGACTATGAATTCAGTAACTGAATAAACTGACTTACGCTCAGTCATAAGCCGCATAGGGACTTTGGCCACCGTGGACAGAATGTACGACTTGTGTATACGGTGACCGCACCACCAGCGACACGCACTATAGCCATATCCGCGGGTGAAGGCAGACTTCATGCTCTCCCCACAGGGAAATCGCCTAAATGCATTTCTCAGAATGCGTCCTCATCATTAAGCGTCGCATAGCCATATTTAATAAATATATTCACTCCATGAATAATGAACTAAAGCTTCAACAAATCTGTAAAGTATTCAACTAAAGAAGTACAAATTCAAGTGAAATTTAAAACGCCTGCAGTGTGTGAGAGTAACGATCCAAAAGAGGTATAAAACATGGAACGGTACTACACTGAGCACCTGCTGAACTCTGGGAATGTACACTTCCTTCAAGAATAAGGAGGAAGGAGCCTTGCTTCCTCGGATTAATGTTTCAATTTCAACATTAATCTTTTAAATCCTATGTCAGTTCTACTTACAAATTAGTCATGTTATATTTATGAGCAGGAGATACCTTGATTCTTCTTAGTTCATAATCACAGGGCGTTTCTAGTGTAAATAAGAGCCTTTGATAAAAGCAAGGCATGGAAAACAAAACCAGCTTTTCCACCATTACAAAATTTGTTTCACAATGAATATTTCTTAACTACTAGTAATTAATAAATCTCCTTTGCCAAATGTAATCAGATTTCTATTTTATCACACAAGCTGTCCTGGAAACTTAAAGTAATAAAAACCTATGAATTCTTGAAAATTATTTCACACGTTAGTAAATGCTTCTCAAAAAGGCAATAGGAAAAATATTACAGAGGACTAACAAATTATAATTAGTGTTGGGAAAGTCTGTCAAGATTTCAGTATCAATTTCCCTGAAATGATTCTGACTAAAATATATTCTGTACTATTCTTCGATAGATTGTAGTTTTTCAATGGTCAAAGAGAAAACAGAATTGTCTACTGGGTCATGTATTTTGGCTTTAGGGAGACATTTTGCGAGAGATCATAAAGGGTTTTGCACTGTTGAAGACCAAGTTGAAGGAATACCCTCTTATCTGTGGGTCTGGTGATTGAGTAAAGGTACTAAGCACAATCGCCCCTGTTGATACTGTTCACCATTCAAACATGAGCTTGTAGCCGGGTGTGGTCGCACACGCCTGTAATCCCAGCACTCAGGAGGCTGAGGAGGGAGCATGGCTGTGAGTTTGAGACCATCCTGGGCTATACAGTGAGTTCCACATCAGTCTCAACTACCTAGTGAGACCCTGTCTCAAACAACAACAACAACAACAACAACGAAAATGTGTGCTCATTTAGCATAGAGAAAAGAATAAGCAAAACTCTTTTACATAAGTACATTCTGTGCACATCACTGGAAAAGGGAGTGCTGGGCTCTCCCTTAACAAAGTTTTAAAAGTCAAATGTGGACTTCATTAAATATGGATGATAATAGATCCAACAGATAAATGACAATGCTGTATGATGTCTTACCTCGTCTACCAGTTTTCCACTTAGAATAAAATCTTTTGTCTCCACATCAGAATAAAAGCTGATAAAAAGTAATGAAAGCACAGAAGATCACTGCAGAGACATGAAATAATATAAGGGTTCATCAGGAGTGTGCCTCTGAAAGTGACCTTTGTTTCTAAAATTTTTAGATTCTCCCACATCTTCTGGAGATTATACCATATATAGCTTTCTGTTCTACAAAATTCATGACATATTGTTCTTTAAAATTATTTAACTTTATTAGTACATGTGTGTGTATATAATGTAGAGGTTGGTACATATACATAACACATCTTAACTCCTTTTTCATTTCCTTTCCCTTCCCTCCCTCTACCCTCCTCACATCCACTTATCCCTTTTTTTGTATATTTTTTAAATCAGCAAATTCATTTTAGTAAATTCAACTCTGCTTAATTTAGTAGGAATAACGTCAGATAAGTGACTGGCCAGGTCAAGGTGAAATTCATGCCAAGTACTGGCTATCCACATAGCCTTGTTTGGGAAAGGACTATTATTGCAGATAATATAGGAGAAACCCCAAACAAACATTCCCTTAAACAACTTTCTAAGAAACAAGCCAGATCTTCAGTATCTTAAAGAAGACATAAGGCCAAAGCTTAACTTTACAGTATTCTTGTTTTGTCTCTACCTTGGTGTTGGCTGTCTTTTGCATACTACTAGGCTAGTTTACAATTTCTATCTGGAGAGTGATTTTACTTTAGTTACTGTTTTCCAGTATCTCTAGGAAGCACTCAGAAAGTCATCCTCAAGTTATTAGTATAGAAACCACAGTCAAGAGAGTAGGTAGTTTGCTGAAGACCATGCACCAGTGGATGGGGGCCGCAGGCACAAAAACCTAGTTTTTTTTTTTTTTCAGCTTTCATTGAGTTTATTGGTACATTTTAGGGATACAGCACAGTTCCATTCATTGTTGGGATCTTGTACCTCCACATGACAAGTCTTGATTCTCATTTTTTCCCCTTACCCCTGCCCTCCCTTCACCCCTTCCTCCCCTTCCCATCTACAAACACTTTATTTCCATCTTTTCATTATCTCACATTTTTTCCCCTATTACCCTTCCCCTACTCATCCCACCTTCCCTACACCTTTAGCTCCTTTCTTCCCTTTTTGAAATGTCAGTAATCTTATTAAGATCTTGTGTATTATTGCAGATTATTCACACCAGAGAAACTATTCAGGGTTTTATGCCAACTTGATTAATGTTCTCTCTTCTCAGGAGAGTGTGTTTGGGACTAGAAATACATGAAATGGTATGTGGAATGCTAACAAGTAGGTGACACAGAAAGTTTAGGTTATTACAAATGCAACTTTCTTTGTGAGAACAAGGTCTTACATCATTTGGAGACTGTTTTAGGTGGGTCTTCCCAGAAGCAAGCCTCACCGTGGTTGACTAGGTAGAAGCACCATGCACAGAGTGATGGCAGAGTCAAGAAAGTGAAGAAACCAAGGAAGGATTGTGGTTATTGCGTGGATTTTTTGTGTGACCACTGAGCTCTGTTGCCTTGGGCACCTCTGGTAGACAACGTGCAGCAACCTCTAAATTACTCCACCATCCACACTGCAAGAAAGCCAAAATATTTATCCTTCAGGTCCTATTTATCACGTCCCACTAATACATCTGCTCCAAGCTCTGTGACAGTCCAACATCGCAGGGCACAGTACTGTGCCTGCCTCAGAAGGACAAGGTCAGGGAGCACAAGGAAACAGTGGTTAGGCACCCAGAGGGTCCAGTGCAAGGCTCACTGAAAACGAGCTGCAGTGACTGGTGGCCAGCTCACAAAACTGCTGCCAAAGGAAATGTTTTGTTCAACACATAACATGATCTAACACACTGAGCAATTTTTCGAACATGAACAAAGTCAGAGGAAGTCAGACATATGGGCATTGTCTCAGGGCAGCACCTTCTGATCTGAAAACTGTGCTAGTGTTACAGGCACGCTGGGGAGAGGCACCTAGGGGTGACTCCCAGGATGGACACAGCTAAGGGCCAGGTATACCAGGCAGGGGATCGGCTTCTGCCAAGTCGTGAGTGAGCAGAACACTTGTTGGAGCGGGAAATTGACACTGGGCCAAATGGAAGTTGGCGTTATAAAGCCTCCCTAGACTCCAGAATATCAGAGTAAGCATTCTGCTTCGTCCTTTGGGTAAACAGAACACCAGTGAGGACATTTACTCTACAGTGAGACTGTCACAGAAAATATAGAGGCATAGTCCCTGTGAGAGCTCACGTGGAAACGGGATGAAGAGAGAGCAGAACTTCACTTTCCACTGGATGCTGTGCTTTCATTGTTTGCAGGAAATCAAAAGAGCTTCCTTCAAGTAACAACTGTGGCAACGACAAATAGGTCTGAGTAAGGGAAGTTTAGAAGAGTGATGATATATAAATAATATTTCACTAAGTGTAACAGTGAAGATTTGATTAAAATGAATTTAAAGAAACGATCTTTGAATTTTGGATTTACTTGGATATTTAGATTAAATAAGTATTTATTTCATAATGCTTGTCAAGTCTTTTTAGATTTACTTGCATGTTTACACTGAATAACTATATATTCCCTAGAAAATCTTTGTTGAAGTCTGATGAATATGCACCTAAATGTAGAAATTTAAGAACTGAAAGAATGTATTTCTGCCTGAATAGCTCCTGCAAGTGGCATCGATACTGAATCCAAAATAATAATGACAATTTCCATACTACAATTTAAATAAGGCTAAGAGCAGACAGTATAACATTCCTATTAAAACTGAATTCTTTTGTGGATATAATGAAAAAATGCTACCTAAGACACAAATTTAAATGTGGGAATATTGAATCAATTTTACTATCCTTAATGGGCTATTTTTTGAAAAGTGAATAATTTCTTTATGAACTGGAAGTTGAACTAGTTGTAAGAACAGATTTTTTCAGTGTGGAGAAATGATAATTATATTATGAGTTAAAGGAATATCCTAAAACGCACCTTTAAACCGACTACTTATAAATTCTGCCACATTAAAAAAAAACATGATTACATTTAGCTAAAATTAAAGGTCTGAAAGAATGTTAATAGCTTTGCTTTTAAACAGTTGCAGCTGTCTTATGTCAAATTATTTTTAGTTGCAGTTGATTTGTTTAGACTTAAGTCCTGAAATGTAAACTATATGAATGGCTCACTATTTGAGCTACTTACAAAAATTTAGGTGCCAGAGAACTTAGCAATCAATATCCCCAGTTTTCCATCAATGGGTAGAAAGCATGGCAGCACTGCATACTTGCATAACTTGACCTTTGTATTTAATTTTCCCATTCAGTTATTATCTAGAGTCTATCTCTTATATTTTCAGAATGGTTGTTTCTGTAGTTAGCATCCAACAGCTCTGCTATGTTGCAAAATTCAACTTTATTGTGTACATCTTATTATCTGACTCTAGTAGCTACGATCCCTGTAGCATAGTTTTGATAAATATTGGAGCTTATGTAAAAATATAAAAATACCTTAAAATACCTAAAGTATTCAGGTAGCCCTTCTGCTCTGAAATCAGTAAAAGAGATAGCATGCAATTTACAAGTAGATAGATACTTGTACTGAAATAAACAAAACTGCTTATATATTGAAAACAACTATTAAGAATCAAACATTGAAATATAGAGCAATTAAGAAAAACTTCCAGTCAGTGCTCAAATTTAGACGTAAGGGTGTTAGAGCCCATCAGTTACAGTGGTCTCTTCAAACCCACTGACAAAGACTGTTATTCTTCTGGGAATTTTATCGTTTAAATATCTGTCTCATCAGATTTTTCTCTGGAATTCTGCTTGAAAATCATGCTTCTCTCAGCTTTAAAATATGTGGAGGCTGCCTAATTACAGCTGGCTACCAAGGCATAGTGTAATTTGGAATCCTTCTGTATTTCCAGCCACAGAGGTCCCTCATTTGTGCTGCTCATCCCCAGCCTGGATGCCTGCAGGGTGGCAACTTGTGATTTAACACTCCGGCTGCCCACATATGGGACCCCTGAGCTTCTGCACCACGTCCTTGTGCCCTCTGTGGCAGTAGTTGGCCAGAACTCTGTCGCTCCTCCTGAGAGGCCAGGTTGCAGCACCAGGGCCATGGGACAGGTCTATGCAGAGTAACTGTCAGCTAATAAAGGCAGGAGACAGGCAGGCTGGAGGAGGCTGAGGCTATCATCTTCCCTTTCCTACTTTACAATCAAGTTTAAAAGTGATAGCTCACATTTTAAAGTTTTCATCATTATATGGCTTCTCCTGTGAATAGTGAGGCTGAAATACATTGATGACTACCATTTTATAAAAGATATAAAAACCCTCACATTCCTAATTACCTCTAACCTCCGTGCATTAGAAATGCACCCAAGCGGTCATAATAAGAAGGCAATGACACCACCATCTTGAGCAGAGTCCTACTGAGCAGGTGGCAGCACTGCGCAGCGCCTTGGTCGAGTGGTGTCCCGTCCTCAGACTCTCAGTCCTCCTAGGCCAGGGTGGGACTGGCAGTGTGACTTGCACAGCTCAGTGCAAAAGGAAAATGCAGGTCCCCCGCTGACAAGGCTGGAAAAATGTGTCTTTGTAAGTGCTAAAATAGAGGGTTTTCCCTTTTGCTGAGTTTCTCTCTCCCCTTTATCTTGTCACTGTGACTTTATTGCTATTTAATGTCATTCTAACAAAACAGAGAAGTTTAAATCATTGGCATGGACTTTAACATTCATCTTCTACACAATGTCAGTTTCAAGTGCAAACAGAAGACATTTAACTTCTCTGCACTTGAACCACTTGGGCCTTGCAGTAATTTGGGAACCACTGAAATTATACAACTTGTAGCTCAGAGCTTATATGTATGTATATATTTTGCTTTTAAGTGAAGAGTCAAACTGCCGAATAAAACAGTCTCATGTATTGTCGTCTCTCCTTCTGACGTGCACACTTCTGCTAACACTCTGTGATTTGCTTGATGATAATTAAAGAAATACGAAATGGAGAGGGAGTGGAGGGTGGCTTTGTCTTTCTACTCTAATGTTTCAGTGTAAGTGGCTGATTAACACAAGGAAGAAACATACTCACTAGGAAAAGACATGGAAGGGTGCTTGGTTGCTTGTGGCTTTTCTGCACTTTCTGATTTGAGAGGAGAGCACAGCTGGCAAAGTTGGCCAAGGTCCTTGCTCAATTAAAGCTCAGATAGCATGCAGTGAATCCTAATAAATGCCTCTCACTTTTCATTCCACCACAATTCTATGCTCTTGGGACATTGCAAACATTGTGCAGATAGAGAAGCAGCAACAGGGAACACCCACATTGCCCTTATCTTCCAGCTTATTTTCATCACATGGCCCACAGTTCCATCAAACTTCACCTAAAAGAAGTTTGCACGTGCATCACTTTGAATTCCAAGATGCCAAAAGCAGAACACTAAATGAAGCTGTGTCTTCCTGAGAGTAAGGCCCAGGATGGTGGCTCAGGCTGCACACATGTGAAGTCGGCCGTGCTGTGGTGACAGCCCCTTGCTTACACACATCATCCTGTCAGAGCCTAGCATGATGTACACGATGCTAAGAATTGTCTATTGACCCCTGACCCTATGTGTCTTTGAGCATAGCATCCAGTGCCCTTCCCTTCTCTCTGTCACTCTTGCTTATTTCTTCCGGTCTTTATTCCTTCATTTCACTTCTTCCTTTTGTCTTTCAGTTTTAGTTTTCAGTACTTAATTTTGGTTGTAGTGAGAAAAATGGAGAATTGGCCAGACTTTAAATATTCTTACAATGCTTTGATTTTATTTATTCAAGTGTCCAAGCAATAGAAATTTTATCACTACCCTTGAAAGGAGCAATATTCACTACTTGTTTCTGCTTCCAAATTATAGCTATGTCTGAGATTAGGAAAATATAATGAATTGTGCGAACAGACAGCATTTGCAAGAATCCTTCACACTTAGCTGGGGCTATTTGTTAACATAAAGTCACCTGGGGTTACTTGGGAAGTTCTTGGAAGGAAAATAAACTATGCCACCAAAGAAAACTTCGTCTACTTTACAACTAAATAATGTGACTGAGACTTTAGTCCAGGATGGTGACAAGTACCTTTAATCCCAACCTTTTTCAAGGCTGAAGCATAGGATCACAAATTAGAGACCCACCTGGGTAACTTAGCAAAATCCTGTCAAAAATTTTTAAAAATGTATTTAAAATGCTGGAAGTGTAGCTCAGTGTGTAGGCATTTGGTTCAGTCCTCAGTACTGAAAAAATAAAGTCATGATTTAAACCGGTTTTCCCTTTTTTTCTGGATTCACCTTTCAGAGCAGAGCACCTTACCTTCCAGTGATGAGGTTCCCATGCTGTTTCCCCCTGCTGCATTTTACATCCTCCCTTGGCCAAGGCCCCAGGTTCTACCACCCCATCCTTGCTCTACCACTCCTATTCAATTCCCTGCAGGTAGTCACTTGCTCTCCTAGGACTATGAGTCTGAGATGCTCCAGGGGAGGATCCTCCTTTGCCTTGTTTTCTTCATATCTCAAACCAACAAATAAAACACTCATCAAGAACTAAATATTTGATAATCAAAGGAAAATTTAGATGTTGCTTCTTTCATAGTTTATGTCAGAATTATGTACTGTTGGGGGCAGGGATTTAGCTCAGTGGTTTCGCCACCTGCCTTGCAAGTGCAAGGTCAGGAGTTCGATCCTTGGAACCAAAAAGCAAAACAAAATAAACAAACAAATAAAAATGTACTGTTGCCACAAGAAGGATATCAAATGAGAAAGTTCAGATCCTCAGTTCCTTGTATGTTTTCTAAGAGTCTTCATGCTGTGGAAAAATATGCTACTAGCTACTGGTTCTTCCCAGCCCCTGCTTTGAAATGTGAGAACTGAATACTACAAGAATTTGGTACAAGGAGGAATACATAATTACAGCAGCATGAAGTAACCCATTTTTCTAAAAATCAGCATTTTATAATCAAATACATTTAGTAAGATTTCTTAAAGTGATTGTACCACCACCTTTGGAAGGTATGGACTTTTTTGTTGTAGCATAACTTTCCAACTGCTATTGCATTTTAAATCTTAGTTTTTAGGAAATATAAACTTCAATTAATACAGTTGTATCCCTATTAAGTGAAAGATCTATAAAAAAATAAATAGACAGTATTCTCTCTATACCTTGCTAAGTACAATAAACAATCTGGACATAATAGACCCATACCTTGGAATTCCTGGGGAAATGGATTCAGGCTATGATAGAATCTAAGGATGCCCAAATCCTTTGTATAAAACTACATAGTATTTGCATATAATATACAGTGTCCTACCATACACTTCAAAGTATCACTACATTCTACATAACCATTAATACTTTAAATGCTGTATAAGTAGTTATTACACTGTATTGTTTAGGGAATTATGGCAACAAAAAATGTACATGCTCAAAAAATGCAACTATTTCCCCAATACTTTTGATCTGTGGTTTGTTTGACCTGTAGATGTGGAAATTACAATTATAAGAGACCATCCTTTTATAAAAAAAAAGAAACAGTAAGATCTTCAAATTTAGAGATAATGACAAATTGGCTAATAACCTCTGTATCTGAGGAAAAAGATCTCTTTGAGTCCCCTGGGCTTTTTTTTTTTTCTCTCTCTTTCTCTTTCTTGTCTTGTGTGTCCTGTACAGTGTGTTAAGAGGGTGGAAACCTAGAAACACTAACATGTACAGACCAAAAGCTCCAAAAAATGTTTGGCTAAGCAAAATACTGGAAAAGGGCCTAATGAATAAATAAGAAAAGATGTAGGAAATAATTGCTTAATTCCAGAATAAAGTAGGAGAAATCATGATTACCACCACTGACTAGTGGCAAGACTCGTCTTTCTCATGGTACCACTGAAGCCACATGAAGAGCACTAATAAAGCACCTCTGCTAGACACAGCCAGAACACTGCAGGCAAAGTAGGGAGCCTGGACTACAATCAGCACCCAGCAGCAAAGTGCCCTCCAACATGTCAGAACAAAACCTAGCCTTCCATTCTCATCTCATAATAACAAGGCATTTCTCTCCTCCTTTCCCAGTGATATATAAAGAATCCTACTAGGAGAAAATTTAGATAACATCCAAAGTCTCATTATGATATTCAAAGTGTCAAAGAATTCATTCCAAAATCACTCATACCAAGAACAAGGTAAATCTCAACTCAAATAAGAAAAACTAATCAACAAATGCTAAAATTGAGAGGGCACAGATGACAGAATTGTCTGATAGCCTTAAATAGCCAACACAAAAATGTTGCAAGGAGTAATTTCAAACACACTTGAAATAGATGAAAGCAATTTAAAATATCAATGACAAAAGATAAGATAGAAAAAAGAAAAACTATCAGAAGTAAAAAATAAAATAACTAGCATAAAATTCCATGGATGCTCTCAAAATGAATGGAGAGGTCAAGATAGAACAATTATAATTGCTCAGACTATTAAGAACCAGCTACATCTGGAAGAAATCTCTAAGAAATAGTTATTTACTAAAGACTCTCGATTCTAGCAATAAAACTGCCTGCCATAAACAATCTACAAACATCAACACAAATTAAACAAAACATAAAATGAGAAAACATGGAATTAAGATACAACCTCTGACTTCCAGCTCAATAAAAGCAAACTCAGGGGGAAATGAGGTGGGAGAAATTTACAGCCACTCATCTGGACTCTCCAAAGCAATGAGGCTCTAGAAAAAAAAAATCAAATAAGAAATAATTTCTCAGATAACAACAGAGATGATGACCAAAATAAAAAAAAACATGGTTAATAAATCTAGAGTAGATACAGGTTTTTTTTAAAAAGAGGAGCTTAAGAAAATGATGGAAACTAAAACTACCCAAGACAAGAAAGAAATAAAATCCATAAAAAATTCAAACAGATATCCAGGAGATTAAAAATTCCATTACAAGTATACATAGCAGAATGAACCAATGTAAAGATGGCATAGCAGATCCAGAAGATAGGTTTGTGAAGAGCAATCATGAAAAGAAAAATTTCTTAAAAATAGTAAAGGACCATGAAAAATCAATTCAACAGCTACTAGACGATGCAAAGAAGAATAACAGAAGATTGATTAGAGTCAAAGAAAAAGCAGGAGATAGCACAAGTGACATAAAAACTTGTTACTAGGAATAATGGCAGAAAATTTCCAGGCATGGAAAAATAATTTGATATAAAGCCACATAGAACTCCAATTAGCCATGATAAAAAATAAAAAATATGGGGGCTGGGAATTTAGCTCAGCTTTTTGGTGGCCTGCCTTGCAAGCACAAGGACCCGAGTTCAATCACCGGTACCAAAAAAATAAAAATTTTTTAAAAATTTTTTAAATAAAAAATATGGGCTGGGGATGTAGCTCAGTGGTTCCATCGCCTGCCTTACAAGCACAAGATCCCAAGTTCAATCCCCACTACCACAAAAAAATAAAAATAAATAAATAAATAAATACAAACAAGAAAAATGCTACAGCAAGGCATATAATAGTAAAGATTCTAGAATTCAATGCAAGAACAGAAAATTAAAAGCTATTAGAGAAAAGAAGCAAATAACCTATAAAGGAGAGTCCATCAGAACTTCTAAACACAAACTCTCAAGTTAGAGAGCTTGGAGTCAAATATTACAAGCCCTTAAAGAAAACCTTCAACCCAGATTGATGTATCCCACAAAACTATCTTTCAAAATTGATGGAGAAAGGTGATATTTCCATGACAAAGAACACCTGAAGAAATTCATGACACCAAACTAGCACTCCAAAATATCGTGAAGGCCATTACAGAAAACAATGATGAAGACTACAGCTCCATGAACCCCACAGAATGAATCCAGCAGATAAGGCAAACAAACAGAGGGAAAAGAAAGAGAACCAACAACAGGAAAATAATACAACAATGATAAGTCATTATATATCAGTTATAACCATCAATATAAATGGTCTCAATTAACTAATTAAAAGAAACAGATTGGCATAATGCATCAAGAAGCAAGATCCAATAGTATTCTGCATACAAGAACACATTTAATTCAGAAAGAAATTCATAGACTGGAAGTCAAAAGATGGAAAATAATATTTCAGGCAACAGGAACACAGAAAAAAGCAGGGATAATTTTCTATTTGTAGCTAAAGTGGATTTCAGGCCAAGCCTAATCAAAAGAGAAAATGAATGTCACTATGTCCATGTAAAGGGAG
This sequence comes from Fukomys damarensis, assembly GCF_012274545.1. Lineage (NCBI taxonomy): Eukaryota > Metazoa > Chordata > Mammalia > Rodentia > Bathyergidae > Fukomys > Fukomys damarensis. Next base: position 16,627,361 of record NW_022900949.1, on the reverse strand, counting down.
CAATCCAAGAGGAAGACATAACAATAATAAATATATATGAACCAAATAACACTATGCCAAGCTATATAAAATAAATATTAATGGACATGAAAAATCAAGTAAACACTAAAAGAGTTGTAATGGAGGACCTCAATACCTCACTCTCACAAATTGACAGATCAACTAGCCAAAAATATTAACAAAGAAATATCCCAACTGAAGTTAACTTTTGAACAAATGACTTAGTAGATGTCTACCAAGTGTTCTACCCAATAACATCAGAATACACATTCTTCTCAGCTGTTCATGGGATGTTCTTCAAAATAGGCCATATACTAGCTTAGAGAATATGCCTAAGTAAAGGCAAAGGAATTGTAATCATCCTATGAATATTATCAGACCATAGGCAATGAATTAAAAATCAATGCCAAAAGAAACTACAAAAACTGCATAAATACATGGAATTAAATAGCACCCTCCTGGGGGCTGGGGATTTAACTCAGTGGCACCTCACTTGCCTCATAAGTGCAAGGTCTTGAGTTTGATCCCCAGTATTGAAATAACACCCTCCTGAACAACCTATGGGTCACAGAAGAAATTAAAGTAAAATTAGACAATTTCTACAGTTAAATGATAATGTCAATACAGCAAGCTAGAACTTACAGAACACAATGAAAGCAGTCCTATGAGGAAAATTTATAGCTGTGAATTCCCAAATCAGAAAACCACTGAGTTCAAATACATAACACAATGTTGAAGCACAACACTCTAGAAAAATTAGAGCAAGTCAACCCAAAACTCATATTACGAAAAAAATTATAATGATCAGAGCAGAAATTAATGCAACTGAGACTAAGAAAACAACATAAAGAATTAATGAGTCAAAGAGCTGGTTCTTTAAAAGATTTAATAAAATTGACAAACCACTAGCCAAACATCAAAAAAAGGAAAGAAGAGACTCAAATCCATGGAATTAGGGATGACAAGAGTGAAATCACAACAGAGTCAGAAGAAATCCAGAGTATCATCAATTCTTACTTGGAGAATGTGTACTCTAATAAAATTGAGAATACAGAAGAAATGGACAGATTCCTAGACACATACGAATTATGAAAGCTGAAGCAAGAAGATCTAAAAATATTAAACACATCAATATCAGTCAATGAAATTAAAAATGTAATTAAAAACCTACCAACAAAGAAAAGCTCAGATCTTGATTGATTCACTGTTGAATTCCACAGGAAATTTAGAGAAAATATAATGCAGCTACTCTTCAAACTCTTCAGTGAAACTGAAAGGGAGCAATACTCCAAACTCATTCCTGGAAGCAAGAATTACTCTGATATCGAAACCAGAAAAAAAGACCCAACCAAAAAAGGATACTACAGCCCAATCTCCCTCATGAACATAGATGCAAAGATCCTCAATAAGATACTGGCAAACAGAAGTCATGCAATCATCAGGAAGATCACACACCATGACCAAGTAGGATTCATCCCAGGGATGCAAGGATGGTTCAACATATGCAAATCAACAAATGTAATATACCATGTTAGCAGAGTCAAATGCAAAAACCACATAATCATTTCAATTGACATGGAAAAGGCATTTGAGAAAATGGAACACCCATTAGTGATTAAAACCTTTACAGAAAATTGGAATAGATGGTGTTTATCTCAATCTAATAGAAGCCATTGAGGGCAAACCAATAGCCAACATTATACAAAATGGTCAAAACCTGAAAATTTCAGTCTAAAATCAGGAACAAGACAAGGGTGTTCACTGTCACCAATGTTATTCAATACAGCTTTGGAAATATTTGCCAGAGCAATTCAACAAGAAAAAGATGAGGACTAAGTATAGAAAAGGAAAAATTATCATTATTTGGGGATGATATGATTTGCTACTTGGAAAACTCCAATATCTCCATTGAAAGATTTTTAGTTTTAATAACTAAATTCAATGATGCTGCTGGATACAAACTCAACACCCAGAAATCAATAGCATTCTTGTAAACCAATTAAAAAAACTCACTAAAAGAGAAATTAGGAAGACCACACCTTTCACAATATCTTCCAAAAAGAAAATATCTAAAAATCAGTCTGAGAAAGTAAAACTCCTTTATGTTAAAAACTACAGTACTCTGAAAAAGAAGATTGAAGAGGATATCAGAAAATAGAAAGACATCCCTTGTTCTTGGGTTGGAAGAACCAATATAGCGAAAATGGCCATAATTCCAAAATTATTAAACAGGTTTAATGCAATCTTAATTGAAAATCCATTAGCATACCTCACAGAACTAGAGAAAACATTCCTAAAATTCATTTGAAACTAGAAGAGGCCTAGAATAGCAAAAACAATTCTGGGTAACAAAGGCAAGGCAATGAGCATCCAATCCCTAACTTGAAATTATATTGCAAAGCTACTGTGATTTAAAAAAAAAAAAAAGCATGGTACTGACAAAAAACAAATCTAAGGATCAATGGAACAAGCTAGAAGATGTAGAAAAACCTCCCAACATGCTCAGCCAACTTATCTTTGAAAAGGATGCCAAACACCTTCGCTGTAAGAAAGATAACCTCTTTAAATAGTTCTGGGAAAACTAGCTTTCTACTTGCTAAAAACTAAAACTAGACTCATGTCTCTTACCATTCACTAAACTAAAATAAAAATGGATCAAAGATCTAAATATTAAAGCAGAAGCACTAAATCAGCTAAAAGATAGAACAGGTAGAACTCCTGAAGACACTGGTGTAGGCAAAAATGTACGAACAAAACCCCAAAAGGGCTGGAGATTTAGCTCAGTGATGCCATTGCCAGCCTCACAAGTGCAAGGTCCCAAGTTTGATCCCCAGTACAAAAACCAAACCAAACCAAACAAACAAACAAAACAATCAAAAAATAACACAAAAGATCAACAACTTGGATATCATCTCATTAAAAAGGTTTTTCAGGGCAAAAGAAACCACCAACAGAGTGAAGAGACAATCCACATAGTGGGATAATATTTTGGCCAGCTGTTCCTCAGACAAAGAACTAATATGTAGTACATATAAAGAACTTAGAAAGGGGCTAGGGATTTAGCTCAGTGGTCCCATGCCTGCCTCGCAAGTGCAAGGTCCTGAGTTTGATCCCCAGTACTGGAAAAAAAAAGAACTTGAAAAAAATCATGCCCCCAGATTTAAAGACCCAATCCAAAAATGGGCATCTGGAATGAACAGACACTTCTCAGATGAAGAAGTGGAAATGGCAAACCAATCTATGAAACAATATTCAACATCACTGGTCATTCGAGAGGTGTGAATTCAAATGCTGAGATTCTATCTCACTCCAGTAAGATATAAAAATTCAACTGTTACTAAAAAAATCAACAAATAGCAAATGCTTTGGCAGCTTTGTGAAAAAAAAAAAAGAAACACTTTCCCACTGTGGGTGGAAGTGTAGAATACAGCCACTGTGGAAGTCAGTGTAGAGATTCCTCAAAAAACTAAAACTAGAGGAGGTTCCATTTGACCCAGGTATTCCCCATTCTTGGTATCTTCTCAAAAGAATTAAAATCATCATATCACAGCAATATATGTACACCTATGCTTGTACCAGCACAGTTTGTTATAGCTAAATTTTTGAAATGGCCCAAATGCCCATCAACTGATGAATGAATAAGGAAGATTTTTAAAAATATACATTGGAATACTACTCTCTCATAAAGAAGGTTAAACTTGAAACATTTCTAGATATATTGATGTACCTGGAGACTATACTTTTAAGTGAAATTAAATGGGCACACATGTAAATATTGCATTGTTTCTCGGGTGTGAGAAAACAAAAGTGTAAACAAGGACCAGTATATATAATGGATATTATAAAACAGGAAGGAAATGTTCAAATGAGAAAGTGAAAAGGAAGGAACAAAAAGAAAAAATAGAATAGAAGGAAAAAAGGAAAACAAAGCTTTTATAAAGGAGGGGAACAGGGATTGAAGGGAGGGCAGGGGATTAAAGAAAAAAAGAAGAACAAAGATATATCATGTACAGATATAAATTCCCTATGATGAATGTGATTATCATGTGTATAAAAAATGTAGCAAAAAGTGATTCAAAAATTAATTAAATGAAAAATAAATAATTTGTGCAATCTGAATAATGGAGAGAAGACATTGGAAAACAAATGACCAGAACCTCAAGACGTATAGTGGCATAACAAAGCAGGTAGCGCTTTTGTGTCACTGAAGCACAGCGAGAACAAAAAGAGGATGGGACTCATAAATACTCTGCAAAATGATGGCTGGAATTTCCCCAAATTTGATAGAAGACAATCACACTGAGTGAGTCTCAAGCAGGAAAAATACAGAGAAATCTGTCCCATTGCACAGCACACCTGAACCCTTGAAAACTAAAGACAAGAAGAATCTTTTTTTTTCACATTTATTCATGCATTTAGGTATACAGTACGATGGCATTCATCACTAGGACCTTGTACCCTTACACGACAGATCTTGGTTCTTCATTTTCCCCATTCCCCCGCCCTCCCTTCACCCCCTCCTCTTATCCCTATTTACAAAGACTTTGTTTCAGTTTTTTCTTTTCTCGTATTTATTCCTTTCCCTTCTCCCTCCCACTTCCCCTTCCCCTTTGCACCTTTTCTTCCTACTTCGCATTATCTATTTTACATTTTGATCCTTATTTACACTTGCAGTTTCCCACACCAGAGGATCTATTCAGTATTTATACACATGTGTCCTATTTATTTCACTTAAGTATGTGGCCCCAATGTGTATTCATTGAAAGAAGAATTTTTAAAGCAATGCAAGAGAAAGAACACATATTATAAACTGAATACAGTTAGAATAAGAGCAGATTATTTTTATCAGAAAATAGGAAAGTTAGGAAGAAGGGACACATTTCTCAAGCACTGAAAGAAATGAACCATCCTCCCAGAAGTCTACAATCAGTGAAAGGCAAGTTGTGTAATTCTCAGATGAAGAGCAGTAAGAGAATATATTGCCAGCATATCTACATGTTAGTCAGCTCTGTGTCGCTGTAACAAGGTACCTGAGAAGGTTAAAGGAGGAAAGATTTCAGCTGACTGTCTCAGAGGTTTGGTCCCTGATTAGATGTTTCTAGTTTTTTGTGCCAGTGGTAAAGTAAAATATCATAGCTGAAGAGTGTGAATGAGTGAATGAGGAAAGTAGCTCATTTCATCTGGCCAGGAATCAGAAAGACCCAAGGGGGAGGAGCAGGTCCTTGAGTAGTCCTCAGAGCCCACCCTCAGTGAATTGTTCCTCCAGTTAGACTGCACCTCCTCATAGCTGAGCAGCTGAGGAACTCATGCATGGATTAATCCATGCACTGAAGTCAGAGCTCCCAGCTGACCCAATTCCTAAAGGCCCAATAGTTGACAACCATACACCCAACACAGGGAACCTGGAAGGGGAGAGTTTGGACCTTAACCATAACACTTACCCAAAAGGAGATGACTGAAGGAATTTCTGTTAACGGAAATAACATGATAAAAAAAGATTCTTGGAATACCAGGACGAAAAGACATACTAAAGCAGTCCAACAATTGAAATAAGAAATTTGGGGTTTAACAGAACAGGGAAAATAGTCAACCTTTAGGACTTTATAAAGTCCTAAAACAAAAGAAACGATAAGGCGAAAAAAGACTAACAGGCTTTAAGAAAAAGGGATAAAGAGTGAATGAATTCATGGAAAAGGAAACAGAAATAACCCATAAATACAGACAAAGATGCCAATTTCTATGGCTAACATGAAAAATGGAAATGCAAAAATTCTCTGAATCACCAATTTTATTTCAAAAATAGATTGGCCAAATTCCAAATGCAACATAACCCCGGATATGAGCTGTGAGAAAGGCAGCACTCTTGTACACTGCCTTTTGGTCTGTAAATATGCTCACTACTGTAGAAGGCATTCAGGAAATTCTATAAAAATGACAAACCCACAATTCTCTCTGACCTTGCAACTTATTTTTCATAACTTACCACGGTTTGAACACTTGCTATGTAAACTTTGAAGGAAATTATTCACTGTGTTCTTCTTTGTATAAAACTTTGAAAGCAACCTCTAAGCAGGCTAGGAAAATTAATTATGGTGTATCTGTATAGTGGTGGATCTATAGAGGGAAAAGCTTGAAAGAGTTTTTAAAACAAAATAACACAAAACATGGAATGATGCGTGAAACACTGAGCTCAGATTTAGGGACAGGAGCAGTGTAATATATGAAAAATTACTTTAAAAATATTTCAAACACCCTTACATATCCTGTCTGCTTGAAGAGTCATATAAACATTCTGGAAATTTACAGAATGCATGCAAACCAGTAGATTAGCCTTGCAGAGTCTGAGAATGGGAGCTGCATGGCTTGAGAGCAGAGTAACCGAAAGACTTTCCCCACTAAACCATTAACTATGGAGATAAAACATGATAGATATGCACCCCAGTTGGGCCTTGAAAGTCCCCAAAGGCGGAGGATGTCACTGTTGGAGATGCAGCATGGTGGAAGGTGTGTGGGTTATTTAAGGCCAGCCCTGGGGAGAGGGTAGCTTCCCCTCCTCATCCCTTCCTTTTGCTCCTCTACAAAGAGGGGAGCAATTTTTTGTGCCATGCACTGTGCCAGGACCTCTGCCTCAGCACAGATGTACATGCATTTGGGCCAATTGTGGACTAGAATCTCCAAAACAGTGGGCTAGAATAAATCCTTTCTCTTCATTGTTTATTTTCTCAAGTATATCTCATAGTAATAGAAAGCTAAGACACTGTACGCTTACATGTACATTTTTTAGTAAGATTAAGACTGCACTAAAATTTCAATGTATGTAGCTGAAGTCAGATTCAAAATGAGTGGAGATAGTGGGCACATCTTCAAGAGACCCCTTTCTGTAGATCCCTGTGTAAGACACAGAGGGTCACTATGGGTCGTGCATGATGGCGAGCCTGTTTTAAGAACCTTGGGATGCATTACATATTCAAAAAGTCCATTAAGAAATTACAAATAACAATGAACACATTTAACATATGAGGTTTAGACTTAAGCTGTAATTTATTTGTAAGAGATATAATACCCTGTACAGAAGCTACCAAAGAATCTACAAGTATTGAGGAGATGTTCTTTACATTCGTTATCACTACAAACACTTTTAGTGTCTAATTTTTATTAAGCCAGTTCATGCTAAACTAAGCTAAAGCAGTCTAAGCTAATCCAGGGTTCTTTTGTCCAAACATAATTACTTTATTTCTAACACTTCACTATAGCTTTCCTGAAGTATGAACAGCTTTGTGTATGTTTGACCTATGTATTTGAACCGTGACATCTCAGTAGACGAAGTCCATGTCGCCTTTTTCTTTTTTAAGCATTCTTGGGCTTCCTGACATGTAGGTAGTTGGTACTCTGTAAATGTGCCAATACTGGATTGAAGAAATGAGTGCAAAAGATCTAGTCCAGACTCAAAGTCTAGATCAAATTAGGCATCAAAGGCACGTGATACAGTAGGACAAAGTGAGACCAGCAGCACTGTCAACAACTGGGAATCTAGAAATGCAAATTTGATCAGAACATCTGAGAACGGGCCTAGCAATCTGTTTCTCCAAGCCTTCCAAGTGATTTTGATGAACACTGAGTAGGGGCTACTGGTCTGACCGAAATCTAGTTTAGCTATGGGAGGTAAAATCTATACCATCAAATAAAGACACAGGGCGACAGTATTTTCTAAAAAATGTGATGATCTGGAACGAATGTGATGATCTGGAGGGGTGTGGAAGTAACTGTTTACACAAAATCTCTGTTCACAGCCTTGGGCTTATTTTTATGGAAAATTTCCCTAAACTTCCATGTTAACAGTTTTTGAACTTTGCTGTGCACATGCTTTCTCAGAAATTGTTTGCTTTAAAATGGGCTCTTGACTCAAACTTAGATTCACTGGGACTGGGGAGATTCCCAGTACTCTGCGTATTTTAAGTAAGCAGTCCGCTGAATCCGGGGCAGGGAGACAATGGATTGTATCTAGACTCATTGCTTTTTCACACAGCAGTGCTGCATGAAGTATGACTGCAAATCAGTGGCACTGGGGACACCTGAGAGTGGATCTTTTGGAAAGGGCAAAGGGCACAAGAGATCAGGCCGTGGGGGTGGCGGAAAAGAGCAGAATAAACAGGCGCCATGCACCTAACAATCTCAATGGATGTAAGCGCATTGCATCCCATAAACACGAAAAAGCTTCATAATATCAATGAGAATGAAAGTGGGAAAAGGGGAATTAAATGAGAGAAGGAGAGGGGACTGGAAGGCATTTAAAAAAACAAGAAACAACTTGTGTTATGTACAGGTATGCACTCCCCGAGATTATTGTAAACTGCATGTATGCAAACACAAATGCATTTTAAAAATACAGAATGGACTTTTCCGTCTCAGACCTCTGGAATCAATTCGAATTTTCACTTTAGCAAGACCCGCCCACCAGGCCATTTGTCCTGCGTATGAAAGTTTGAGAAACATTATCCCTGGCATTTCATGGGAATGTAATACAGTCACTGACCAAAGGGAAAATATAATAAATTGCAAACAACTTATTTTCTATTGCTATCTCTAGCTTTCTGTTAAATTGTACCATTTTTGTTCTACTTCTTGATTTCTGATTGCTTCATTGTCCTTCATGACTGCAGTTCCAAAACAACTGTTATATAACACATCGGTACTGGCGCACTTATAAATAGTTCTCATGAAAACTTAATGGATAAGGTACAGCATACCAGATAAAATTGATGGGATTAAAAATAATTTATGCAGAACTCTTTCTGTTTTAGTGTGTTAAAATAAATTAGTTGATTGTAGAAAATTAATGATTAACTTGAAGTTTTTGTGGTAAGATATTGACCCAATAATGTATTCTATTTTCTTTCTAGATTTTAATATTTACTTAATTTAGATATTTGATTAAAAACATGGGAGTATTTCAAACTCATAATTGGCTCTATTTCTGTTAACTTATAGTCAAGGGAGAGTACCTTTATTTATGGTAGAGAAATACCATTTGCATTGCATTAGCATTGTACTACAAGAAACAAAATGTTTGCACTTATTAGAATAAAGGAGCTCTTTAGCCTTTGAGTACATGACTTAAATTGATTTTCATATAAACAAAAAATTTCATTTTTGTTTTAAACATAAGTATTTGGATGCCCAGTTACTTGCTTTACCTGCTATGATACTATTTTTCTTTAATTATACTCATTTTGGAGTTTTAAGACTGTCATAATGTATGTATCTTTTTCTGTAGTTCTGCCTTGTAGACAGCCTGATGGCTCTTGGTGGTTTGTAAAAAAGAAAAATGTCCAGGTGCCTGGGAGGTTGATGTACTCTTAATACTGCAGAAAACTTGCCTTAAACCTCAGCGGATACACTAGCTTCCTGTAGAGTGTAAAATAGCCACAAATCCATTGGAAACAAGAAGTGACATATAAACATTTGTGGCATAAAGAAGAAGGTGACAAGAGGGATTGTTGATCTAAAATTATAACCATAACTCTCTGACATTCCATCACAATACAAACATTCCTCAAAGAAGACTGCATCTTCACAGGTGGGAATAGTGCTTAAGTGTGGACAGTGCTTACGTTGCTATGAAGGATCCTCATCGAATTCTAGAGAAAGGTGCTACTGGGAAAAGACAAAGGACCAGGGCCAGAGCCAAAAGCACGTCAAACACAATTCTGTCCTTTTCTTCTAACTCCAAAATTTTAAAGCAAGTGACAGAGAATGGCCTTTTATTAATAGAGAAATTTATTTCTTAAAATTGCATTGACACACAGAAAACCCTGTGGGTTTACTTATTTTCAGATTAAAAATCATAAGGGTAAATTAATATTGGGCCTAGAAAAGCTGAGGACAGGCTGGTGTGTGCACTGCCAGGGACCAGGACCTGTCTATAACCTCTGCCCACTGCTACACATCTGTGTACCCTGGGTGACGTGCATCATTTCTCTGAGTCCAACTTGGCTCATCTCTAAAATAATTTGAATTGCAGGATCCTAAATGTCCCTTTCATGGTCGTTGTTTCCCCAAAAAACAATAACAATAATACTTTCCCCAAAAGGGAATAACATATATTTTTTCCTTCAACTAGTTTTAAAATTAACACCCTAGGTTTGCAGATCTGAAGTTATTTTCTGTGACTCGGTGATTTAAAAAATAAAATATAAAAAAAATGGAAAAGGGGGGGAAATGATTTAGGCAGAACAATAAGGTCACTATTTAAGTTGAAGCTCCATGCCTTGTGGACTTGAGTAGCATTTAAAGCTGGATGGGTATCATATTTCTTACCACATACTTAACCCGTTCTTTAAAGGATGTCAGTTCCTATCTTTTGAAGGTTTGCATTAATCAACATCTTCCAGACATTATAGTCACTATAATATTAACTGCATTGAATTTCTTTTCTTTCTTTTTTTTTTTTTTTTTGGTACTGGGGATTGAACTCTGGTCCTTATATAATCCCTTATATTAACTGCCTTGAATTTTTTTTTTTTCTTCTTTTTTTTTTTTCTGGTACTGGGGATTGAACTCTGGTCCTTACACTTGCAAAGCGGGTACCAGAGCCACTGAGCTAAATCCCCGGCCCACTGAATTTCATTTTTTTAAGTAGGAAATGAAATAATTGTTAAGTTCTTGCCTGAAGACTTCAGAGTGTCTTTCATAAATTAGTGAATCCGATTAGAATGAGTTTCACTATGAATACTCACATGAATAATAACTGTCACAAAGGTATTACAAATACACCATTTAAAACTGCCAACTGCTAACAGTAAGTGAAGTCACGCTTGGATGGATAAGTGGAAATAAGACTATTATTATATTGTTTATAAACCAAGGTTTTAGTAGAAATTTATTTGCCAAGTAACTACATCTGCATAGATTCTATACACTCAGTATCAAGAGTTTCCCCTTTTAATGTCTAAGGTTCAAGGATGACACCGATGTCTGATTGTGCCTAGGATGAGTGAATGCAACATAATGGGATAAAAGCAAGAACATTTAGAAAACGTGATGATAAAAGTTGGATCAGAGAAAACAGCTCATCAAATCAACGGCAATGCTTTACCCCAACTGATACAGTCAGCAACACATTGAGATCAAGCACAACTTGGACACTGACCACCTGTGGTAGTCACTAGTCTATCACCCTTAAATCATTTGAATTAAATTGAAATCAAGAAGCAGTCCAGAGCATGTCTGCAGTGAACAAACTTTTCAGTATAGTATATTTACCATTTAATGGCTCAGACAGAGCGAGGATGCAAGACCCTGATCTCAGTTAGCTGATTGCTGAACCCCATGACGCTGACTGACCTCTGGCTGCAAGGTCCAGATTGAGTTCCCCATCCTTCTGAATGGTTGAACTCTGCAACGTTCTATTACAGGTTTCCCACGCCCTTTCTTTAAAGATGTTCAAAGTTGGGAACACAGAAAAATACCCTTGATGACCACCTCTGTCTTTGCAGAGTGGGTCCAAAGACTTGCACAGTCAGGAGGTCTAAGAGTGCGGGGGGGGGTCTTATGGGGGTTCAGGGGCGTCCGCTCGGCTACCTTCCCGGCGCTTGAGTGATGGCTTCCCGGCGCTTTTTATGTTCATACAGAGATTTCTTTAACTGAAATACCAAATAGTTTCTTTGGTGTGAAAAACTATAATGGTACACAGGATCCTAATGAGACAATTAATAATGTGAAATAGAAAGTAAGGGGCTAAAGGTGTAAGGAAAGTGGGAAGGGTGGGGGAAAGGTAATAAGGGAGAGGAAAAAATTATGAGAAACTGAAAAAATGGAAATAAAGTGTTTGTAAATGGGGAGGGGAGGAGGGGGTGGAGGGAGGACAGGGACAAGGGGAAAAATGAGAATCAAGACCTATTATGTAAAGGTACAGAATCCCAATGATGAATGTAATTGTATTGTATACCTAGATTGTACCAATAACCTCTATAAAAAGAAAAAAAAATTGGATCAGTGTGGGTAGTGCAGCTTCCTAAGAATGACTTTTCATCTCAGTATCTGAATGGTATCTACCAAGCCGTAAGAATTTCAACTCTGTCATTTTAAATCACTCAACAAATGATTAACAGCACAATAACACAAAACTTTAAATGAACTTCCAGCTGTACTATTTTAGGAATTCGGTGATTGAGGAAACTTCCCCTTCAGTTGATCTTTCTTTGAGAAAAAAAAAAATCATGTCAGGATCACAAGAAATGGAGACCAATTCTGATATGCATCACATGGTTGCTCTAGTAATGCTTAGATGCTCCTCCCATTACCTCCAGACCTCTGCTGCAGAGGACTGATGTGTTTACCCCTTCCACCCAGCTGGCAGAGGGCTTTGTCCTCATCATAGTGCAGTTTATGTGGAGGGCAAGGAGCCTGATCATAAAGTGTGCATGACAGGAGGTGCGTGGGGCTCCAGGTTTTCTGTAATATCGTCCATTATATTGATTGCCAAAGGGCCAGCCATTGCACATTCTTGCATTTAATTCAAGATGGGTGCAAAAGTGGCATCTAATTGAAATTCTTGTAATTTGACGAGGTTCAAAGAAGCCATAATTTTCACTGTTCTCAAATATTAACATAAAATAGAAGTTTTATGAGCATTTTACAAAGAGATTCTACACACTGCATTCCATTTTTTAAAGAAATCTTATTTGGAATAACTTAAGAGCAACACATCATACTCAAAACCTGTTAATTCTGACACTGGATTTTTAAGAAGAAACATTGCAGGGAGAGGTTGTAAAGATGTTGGCAACAGAACACAAAATTTTAGTTAGAAGGGAGGTTCAAGATAGCAATTCTAGAATATAGTGAGCACAGTTAATAACACTGTTTTGTGTACTTGAAAATGGCTGAGAGTAAATTTTAAGAGTTCTTACCACAAAAAAATACTAAGGACATGAAGTAGTATGTGTTAACTACCTCGATTCATCAACTCCACAATGTGTATATATGTATTTTTTAATACGTAAGTTTATAAAGTTTTACATATCATTTAAATAAATAAAGACTACGATAGCACAATTAATATGTTTGCTTTGGTATATTTGTTTTATTTTGTGAGATATAATGAGAAGTGTGTTTTACTACATTTTTAATGAAAATGAAAGTAATTTGAGCAGCCTTTCTCACAATGCCTTAAATATTCACATGTGCAATAATACCTAACATTATATATGAAATGCACATTATATAAATGTATTGCACATTTAATAGTCTTGTGAAAGTGAACACATATTTTTGGGTGACAGAAATTGTATATGAAAAGAAATTTGCATAAGTAACCATTTATTTAAAATTTCTGGGCAAATTAGTACTGGTGAATAAAAACATCCACCCCATGCCTGACACAGCCAGGTACAATTCTATTATGCTACATCTGTTCTTCCTTTTGTCTGATCTGAATGATTATTTGTGACAGGGTCTCATAATTCAGAACACTCATTGGGAAGGTGCACTCCTACTCCTAAGGTCCTCCTTTGCACAATGAAACTTCTAGACACAGCTTCATATGTAAAGAAAAAGAACAAAAAACCAGATTTGCATATCAGGACAAAGACTGGACCATTATTTTTCAAGCAATGAAAACAATGAAGAATGTTATATATTAGCCTTATTGTACACAGCAGCTAGAATACTAAACACTAACCTCCGAGCTCTATTGATAAGGGCTTGCCTTTAGCAGATATAGAATGTATAAAGAAATTAGCGCTTTAAAGAGTTTTGCAATCTGATAAAACTAAATACATTACTTTTACTGAATAGGCAGAATGATGAATTCATTTCCCGAGTTCATAATATGACTTTTTTGACAGGAGGATTGTGAAGGTTAGGTTAGTAGTTAATGAAATTTAGTTTGGAGAAGAGAAATAGAAATTGCAACGTTCAGACAGAATGCACCAGCAGAATGAATAGAAACAGAAAATCCTGCCGTTTCTCCCGATTTCCTCTCTCACAGTACACAAGCATCTCAGCTTGCTGTCAGGTGGATTGGGGGCAGAGCAGTTGAGTCCACCTGATCATTTCCTGGGGTCTCGAGCTCTTTCCACTTAGCTTCCTGCTGTCACATTTGGAAGCAGCCTTCACAGATGCATTAGTCGGTGGGCTGTGGTTACTGCTGAGCCATTCTTGGCTAAAACCAATCAGTAGGCCCCTTCCAGCTGAGAACCAAAGACAGGCATGGACAGAGTATTTCCACTCTGTACAATTTGTGGAATGTATTTTGTTTTCCATCTGACTGATTTGAAGTGATAAAATTATCAAAATGCCTCTACACAGAAATATTATCCTGATTTTCGTGGGCAGGATTTGTCATACTTGTCACATAGATGAACTCATTCAGCTGATATTTTGTAATGCAACAGTGTGCTTCCTGTGACACTCACACAACGGGGTATCTGGTGTTGTGTGGACAACCAGGGGCAAAGGGTGTGTGAGGGATCTCAAACTAGAAAAGAAGTGTAATGAAAAAACCTGCTCGTTGAACTCTTTGGGAGCTGTGTTTAGAACCGGCTGTCGGTGCCGTCTTACTTCGCAACTTCTATTGTTGATTCACCCTCCATTCCAGAGAAAATTTTAAATATTAGCACAACTAAAATATTTTTTAAAACACTGTGTTGGCTCTTGGAATACTGAGAGAGTCACATTTATTATATCTACGACTATGTTGGCCAGGATTTTGTATTCATTAAAATCTACAGTATTTTAATAGAAAAAAATTATTCTACATTAAAGTCTGATGTTTATACAGCACAAATATAGTATGCTGTGTTACGCCTTGTGCAGCTGGGAGTGAGCACACTCAAGGAACTCCCCGGGAGTTCTGCGGAGAAGAGAAAGAAAGGCAGGGTACAAATGCACTTTGGCAGAGACCCTGTCCCCTGAGGCTGCAGGCTCGCACAGCAGCCCACACTCAGCACTTAGCAGCTCATTAGAGCCTCAGCAGCTGTGTGTCCACTGACATCTGCCCAAGGTAGGAAAATGCACAGGTCCTGTTTCAGCAGACACATGTCTCTCTCCCCAGTTCCTGTTACATGACCATGATGATCAGCTCTCGGGGTGTGGTCAAAAGAACATGGCAGTGATTTTTTATCTACATTTTCTTTGCGGTAAGAGTGAATGTTATCTATACCCAACCTCCATGACTCCAAGCTGACAGTGGCTGACGGTGGACACTTCCGTTCTCATTTTTCCTGTGTACCCTCCATCTTTATAAGTTTAGCCACCTGTTCCATCTCAACTTTGAGATTTTATTTTTCTATTTAAGTTTTACTTAATATTCCTCAGTGTTTTTTATATTCTACACGGTCACCCACTTCTTGCTCTTTAAAATCATATACTTTATCATTTCCCATCCCGTACTCCCATTGTGACTGCTGAGCTCAAAGAACCATTTGGAAATTATTTTTTCCTTAAATGTCCTGTGAGCATCTCAGGCTCAATGTGTGCAAAATAAACTCTTTATCCTCCACCTAAAGTTCAGAGACATATTAGGCCCTCTTTCTTGGTAAATGCCCACCTTACCCATTGCTCAAGCATGGAATATGGAAACCATTTTAGATGTTTTCTTCTCCACTGCTTATATCCAATGATTTAACAAATCCTTTCAATTTGCTAATTTGCTTCCCACATTCTTTTTTTCTTTTGGTAATGGGGATCAAACTCAGGTCCTTGCACTTGCAAGGCCATGGAACTACTGAGCTAAATCTCCCATCATTCTAATGGATAGACATCACCAACATCCCTCCTGAGAAACATAAAATCTCATCCTATCTGATCTCAGTTCCTTTTATTATGTTGTGAACAGAATGAGAAGCAGGTGTACTTCTTTATCCAATAATTTTGCCAAATTCATTGATCAAGTCAATCTAAAGTTCTTTGCCTCTTCAACTTTAGCCATGACCTTCCTAATTCGGATGAGAATATTTGTTAAGTTACTCAATATACTAGAACGTTATGCTTTATTTTAAAATGGATAGCTTTTCTGTTGCTGGAACAAACACCTGACACCCACAATTTAAAGAGGAGAGGTTTATGTCAGCTCGTGTTTTCCAAACATCACAGTGGAAAGGCCTAGCAGAGCACAGCTGTGCATACCACGGCCCCAGAGTGCAGAGAGAGGAGTGGAGCGGTGCTGGGAACACACCCTCCACCCCAGGCCGGAGTGACCAAGTCCCACCCAGCCTCACCCCCTGACAGCAGTCAGCCACTGAATTTACCAATGGGAGGATTGACTGATGAGTACAACACCCTGCAGACACGTGAGGGTTTGGGGATCATTATGGGTCTAAGCCATAAGATGTTTTATTCACTATAACTCCAAGGAATTAATTAATGATAAAATGTTGATAGTCTTACCGCATTAGGCAGTGACATGTGGCTTGAGGCAGTTGCCTATCTGTGTGCATCTTTTCATTCTCCACTCAGTAAAACAGCAAATAGAACAGCAGGTTAAACTTTACTTTGCTGAAGAACTCACAGTTGAATCACAGACCGGGTTCTACTTCCCCACTGCTGTGAGGACCCTCAATCCTTCACTCTTCGGTGAGCCACTCATATTTGTCTTCTGTGGTGACGTCTCGGCCTGGCATGTTAGCGAATTCTACGCTCTCCCTGAAATGCTTTTATTAACTTTCTTTAAGGATGATCATATTCTATAAGATTTTATTAAAACTGTATAAAATATATAATTTATAAAATTATAAAATTGAATAAAACAAAACAGGACTAATTATACTCCTTTCATGAAACTTATCATCTTCAAGACGTGAAGGTAAGAAGAGCATTGGAGTACGATACAGAATGGCCGTGTGGTAGGAATCCAGGGTGAACTGAAGCAAGCAGAAGAAGCAGCCATCCAGAAATGTGGAAGCAGGTGCTCTTCAAGGATGGCTGCTAGCAGAAGTGATGTCCACGAGAGACCAGACAAACGAAATACTGAATTCAAAAAGGTCTAATTTGGACAGCAAAGGTTTGGCCAAAATTGGGGAATAGCTGAAAATTGCTGCTAAGAAAGGAATAGGCCAGGAGTCATCATTTTAAAAGGAGCCATGGGCCTCCTTGGGAGCCTCCCTGAAGAGGTCACAATGGGTGGATAGCATGTGCAGGTGCACATTTAAAGTGGGCTCAATTTAGGGGAAAGTTAACCTATTTAGAAGTACAGTAACTTGTCCTTTAGGACAGAAGAGATGTGACTGTGTTCATCAGGAAGACAGTAGATATAGAGAAAATCATGGTGAAGAAATTAAACAAATGGAATGCAGAAATTCATAAGCTGGGTAGAAGTGAGAGTAAATGAACACATTACACGAGAAATTAACCATCAGCTTTTGAGGTTATTTGTGTTTAAATTGTTTGTTTTAAAGTCTTTATTACTAAAGACATGATGATTTTTTCATAGCTGAGGGGGAAAGTTCAATTACTGTATCAATGCAATGCTCCAGTTTTAAATCATTTTTGTATAAAGATTGAGTTATATTGAATATATTTGTCATACTCAGGATGAAACTGGTGCAAATGAAATTCTTGTTAAGGGGCATTAACTTTACTATTTTCTCATTTTCTGTAAAAGCCTCAGAGTACCAAGATTTGGGAGATTTTAACATGTTATGAAGCAGTTGAGAAGGGAGGAGCTTCCTGATGGTTTAAAAGCAAGCCGACTTTTCAGTTTATGGTCTCAGGAAATTAAGAAAAAAAACTTTTTGTCTTCCTATGGTTTTTTAGGTTAATTAGATAGCACTGGTTTGCTGTTTTAACTCATTTATTTTGTAGCTCCCACTATCCAATACAATTTAATGAGTTTCTTTATGCTAACCCCATTGTACTGGTCATTAACCATCTATGCGCTAATCAAACAATTATCTTGTCATTCATTTTTATAGATATTCAGTAAAAACCCATAAAGTCTTTCAGAATTAATGGGATTTAATAATATCAAAATGACAAGCATTGTTTATTGAAACTTTCACAAATAATTTGAATAAAGAAACAAAAGCCACGAGAGGAGCGAAAGCCAAGATGGTGAATATTTTGTGTGATAAAGGGAGTACTTAAGAATTACTGAAACTTATTTAAAGCTGGAAAGTAACCTGTAAGCAATTTTATGTGATGGATTTAACACCTGTTCACATAAATCTTTAGAATCTAAGCAGTCAACCATTATTTATTACTAAGTGAGATCATCTAACACTATTAAAACTGAGCATACCCTCTGTTTAAGGTATCATGAATGATTATTAGAGACTCTGAAGAATCAAATTATGAAATTCAATGGACTAGGCCAATGATGGTGAACTTTTTCAAGCTTTCGATGATAGCAAACAGCCAGCCGCAGCATGCACGCCATAGGTTCACCACCCCCGGACTAGACATTCCTGTATCAACGATGAGTTTTTGGTAATTTCCACATACTACGAGAAAACACTAGCTTGGCCATTATGAATTGCGCTGCAATAAATCTATGCAAGTGGCCATATTCATAGTACACTGTCTGGGAGTCCTTCGGTACAGGTTGAGGAGTGGATTATCCTGATCAAATGGTAGCTCTATCTCCAGCTTTTTAAGGACTAACATGATGATTTTCTCTGTTATTGTACAATTTACATTCCTACCCACAGCATGTAAGGGTTCCTCTACCCCTGCCTCTCTACCAATAGTTATTGGTTTTGTATTCTTCGCAATAGCCATGCATATTGGAGTGAGATGGAATCTCAATCTTTGTTCTGCCTTTGCCAGATGGCTAAAGCTGTTAAACATTTTTTGTCATACATTTATTCAGCAACTGTACTTGTTCTATTGATGTTTCAGTTTAGTTCACTTACCCATTTATTTAGATTTTGTATTTGCTTTGGTGGGGCTTTTTATTTCTCTATGTATTCTGGGTGTTAGTCTTGCGACAGAAGAGTAGCTGGCAAAAGATTTTTTCCTATTTGAGAGATGTCCCGGCACTTTTGTCAACTGTTTCTTCTGCTGTATAGAAACTTTTACTTGATGTAATCACATCTGTCAATTCTTGCTATTATTTATTGTGCTCTTAGAGTCCTGTTCAGGCTGTTTCTTATGATTATGTACTGAAAAGTTTCCTTCTATAAGGTTTCAAAATTTCAGGTCTTATACATATGTCTTTGATCCATTTTGAGTTGATTTTTTAAATAAAAGTTAAGAGTTAGGGATCTAGTTTCAATGTTTTATACATCAGAAAATTCAATTTTTCCAACACAAATTTCTACAAACACTGTCTTTTCTTCAACTCTTGTTTCTGGTAATTTTATCAAGAATCAGAGGCTATAGATTTACTGGTTTATTTCTGTGCCCTCTGTTCTATAACATTAGCTCACATGTTTGTTTTTATGCTAGTACCATACTGTTTTCATTACTTTCACTTTGTAGTATATTTGAAATAGAGCACTGTGCTACTTCCAGCAGTGCTCTCCTCATTCCAGATTGATTTGGCTATTCTGGGTCTTGGTTTACTGCATATGAATTTCATGCTTTTCTCTAGTTTTTTGAAAAATATACAGTAATTGACATTGTGATGGAGATCACGTAGCAGCTGTAGATTGCTTTCAGGAGCATGACCATGTTTATATTATCTCTGCTCATCTGTGTGTCTGTGAGGTCTTTCCACCCTCCGGTGTCATCTCCAATTGCTTTTGTCCGTGTTCCATCATTTTCATTTCAGATATTGTTCACCCCCTTGGTTATATTCATTCCAGTAACAAGGTACATTAACAATTGTTAGAGGGGTGATTTCCCTGACTTCTTAGTCAACTTCTTCAACATTCGTGTTTAGAAATGACATTGATTTTGCTATTATTTGATTTCTTGATGATAGTCATTCTTTCTGAGATAAGATGGAACCTCAGTGTTGTTTTAGTTAGTATTTCTCTAATGACCACCAATGCTCAGCATTTATTTGTTTATTTATTGGTCATTTGTATTTCTTTTTTGTCAACTTCATTTATTTAACTTGCCTATTTTTGATTGGGTCTTTTCTTTTAGGGAATCTAATCTCTTTTTTAGTTATTTATATATTCTAGATATTAGGCTCTGTCTGAGTAATAGCTGCCAAAAAAATTTTCAGTTCTTCAGTTTCTCATTCTTCAACCACTCTATTGGTTGTTTGTTTTATTGTGTAGACATTTATAATTTGCTACAATCGTATATGCTGATTTCATCACTATTTCCTATGCAAATAGGGTTCTGTTTAGAACACTTCCCTATGGCTATGACATCAATAATTTTACCTATTTTATCTTCTAGCTGGTTAAAATATTTGTTTTAACATTTAGTTCTTTGGTCCATTTTGATTTTACTTTAATACATGGTGCAAGAGATGAGTCTAGATTCAGTCTTCTGCATGTGGATAGTCAGTTTTCCCAAAAATAGTTCATTTCAGTGAAGAGTGCTGTAATATCCACTTTTGCAGTTACTTTGGGTTCTCTCTCTCTCTCATTCTCACTCTCATCAGTTTGACTATGGACCAGTTAATTTTATTTATCTTTTCAAAGAACTGATTCTTTGTTTCATTCTTTATATTATACTTTTAATAATTATGTCACTAACTTTAATTTTCATAATTGTTATTCTTTCTTTTTCTCCATTGATTTTGGACTTTGTTTTTGTTTATGTAAGACCTTGAAATATATACTCATTTATTTCAATCCCTCTGATTCTTTATTGTAAGCACTGCAGCTCTTAACTTCCCTTTTAAAACTCCCAATACTATATCTTGAGACTGTGATATGCTGTTCCTATCTTTATTTAATTCTAAGATGTTAAAATTTTCCCTTTATTTTTTGAATGACACACTGATCATTTATGTATTTATGTAATTTCTCTTGCTATTGATTTCTGGTTCCAGTCTATATGTTTTGATAAGATGCAAAAAAAGTTACTATTTTCTGTATTTATTATGACTTGCCTTATCACCTAAAATATAATCTATTCTGAAGAAATATCTTTGCATCTCTGAAAAGATTGTGTATCCTGCTATTATCGGTGGAATATTCAATAGATGTCTGTTAAGTCTCTTGGTGTATGCTGTAGTTCAGCTCTGATGTTTTATTGTTGAATTTTTGTCTGGTTACATATTTATCAGAGTTGGGTACTAAAGCCACCTACTATTATTGAGGCCTACCTTTACATTTATTTGATTAGTTTTTGTTTTATCAAATTGGATGCACTCCTATTCATTGCATATGTATTTACAGTTGATCTGTCTTCTTGCCTGGTTGTTCTCTTTACCAACATTTAGTTTCTTTATTTCTCTTTATGCTAGTTTCTGCTCAAGGTCTGCTTTGTTTAAAATGAGTGTAGGTACTGCTGCTTTTTTTCAGCTTCCATGTGTATGGAATATTGCTTTCCATCTTTTACTTTAAGCCTGTGTATGCCTTTGCTGATGAGGTGTGCTTCTTACAAGCATTAAATACTTAGATCTTTTTAAATTAACTTCACTAGTATATGTCTTTCAATTAGAGAATTCAGGCCATTTATATTCAGGGTTATTACTGAAATGTATATACTGATGCCTATCATATTGATGTGTTTGATGTTTGTTATTTTCTTAATACTCATTTACTTGTCTAATTTTCATTTTCTTCATGTAAGGTTCCTATCAGCTCCTTCAGCAATGCAGGCTTAATGTTAATGAATTCCTTTAGTTTCTGCTCATCTTGGAAAGTCTATTTTCCCTTTTATTCTGAAAGATGGCCTTGTGGTGAGTAATAATCTTGGTTGCCCATTATTTTCTTTCAAGCCTTGATATACATTATGCATTACCTCTGGCCCTTAGAATTTCTTCTAAGAAATCTGTTGTTTGTACAAGTTTGCTTTTATAAGAAATTTGAGACTGTTCTACTGCAGCTTTCAATATTCTTTATTTTTCTGTACTATTAATACTTTGACTGTAGTACTAGATGACAAGCTTTTTCTGGTTATTTCTGTTTGGTTTTCTAAATATTGCTTGTGCCTGGGTTTCCTTGTCTTCTCATGATTTGGGAAATTTCTATGATTATTTCACTGAGTTGATTTTCTATGGCTTTGGTCTGTACCTTGACACCGTGTTGTATATCAAAAGCCCATTTGTTTGGTCTTTAATTATGTCCCAGAGATCTTACATGCTTTGTTTTAATTTCTCTTTTTTTTACTGCTGTCTGAATAAGATAATTCATTTCCTCTGTCTTTAAGCCTGAAATTGTATTTTCTGCTTGATCTAGTCAGTCTATTGGTAAGTCTCTCTGGTGAGTTTTTAATTTGACTTCTTGAGCTTTTCGTCTCCAAGGTTTCAATTTTTCAGAATCTTTTTTATGGAATTGTTCATTCATAGTTTGTACTGTCTTCTTTGTTTCATTCAGTTGTTTATTTGTATCTCCCTCCTTTGAGTACATTGATCACTTTTCTAATCATTCTTTGCACTATTTTTCTGATATTTTGCTAGTTCAATATCACTGGAAATAGTTTCTACAGAGGTAGTTAGTTTTGAAGGTGTCATGTTCCCTTTGTTTTGAATATTTCTTGTTTCTATGTTGGGATTTGCACAGCTGGTTGTATGCAAATCTATTTCTTACTAGTAGGGCCCTCTTAGGAGACAAAGATGTGCCCTGGGGATCAGTCTGCTGTGTAGCGGTGAGTTTAGTTCTAACTGGATGTTGTTATGCATTTTCCCTGTGGCTGCTCTGTGACTAGTGGAAAATGACAGTGTATACCACGTCAGAATTTGAGAAGCCAACTTTCTCTGTAGAGATCACAAGAATATGGACCCTTTGGTAGTTAAGTCAGGTGTGCTTTACACAGCAAAGTATTTGAGGTGGACCCTCTCGATGCCTCTCTTAATTTGCTCATGAAAATGCAGTCAGAAAGGTTTGGAGCACAATCTC
Source organism: Fukomys damarensis (assembly GCF_012274545.1). Taxonomy (NCBI): domain Eukaryota; kingdom Metazoa; phylum Chordata; class Mammalia; order Rodentia; family Bathyergidae; genus Fukomys; species Fukomys damarensis. The sequence continues at coordinate 16,604,454 of NW_022900949.1, read as the reverse complement.
TGCTGGCATCATTCAGAGGTATGGTGTCCACAAAATTGTGTTGCTCCTCTCTCCTGGTCCTATGGAGGTAAATGTCAGAAGCACAGCTTCAAACCCCTCTTGCTGTGCATGATGTTTACATTCCTCATGTGGAGTTGGTACCTGTGCACGATACATCTTCATTCCTGTTTTATCCTCTTTCCCTTCCTTCCCTTGCCCTCTACCCCATCCATCGATCCCCTTCTTTTTGTACACATTTGCAGTATGTAATAGTAACATTCTTCATGTATACTTGGTAAATGTAAATGATGCATCTTAATTCCTTTCTTCATCCTTCTCCTTTCCCTTCTCCCCCTCCCTGAAGATCACCCTCTCTCTCTCCCCTATTAGCTATCTTTTTATTTTGCTCTTTTTACTTTTAGTTTCTCATACCAAGAGAAACCATGCAGTATTTGAGCTTTTGTGTCTAATGTTATGGTCACAAGGTGCATCCATTTTCTTTATTAGTATGTGTGTCAATTATTTTTTTCTACATATCATCTTTGATCATGGGTACTCAAAAAGACAAAACCTAAGAATGTATAAAATATGATATATAGATTCTCCCAATTTGGGAAACAGTGCCAATTATATATTTTATATTGTCTGAGAAAGTTCTTTCATCAAGTAAAAACATGTTTGCCATTGGGGTAGAATTGAACAAAATACCTTTTGATCCCATGTTGGAACTAATTGCAAGTAGCATGTAATGACCATCAGAGACTGAGGTTGCTCATTTAATTTTCTGTCAGTTAAACCTAGAAGGCTTTCTGGCTGACAAGAAGCATAACAAAAGTAAAGGTGCTAACATATTGTTCTGACAGCTTTAATATATGAGACTCAGGAAAAGTTTGAGTTTATGATATATTTATTTGATTTATCATTGCTTGAATTTTTCTATTTGACCTTTAGAGATATTCTTTGAACTCAGAGTTTTTCCTCCAAACATATTTCCCCACTTAAAATATAATAATTATTTCTGCTTTTGAGAATATAAAGTATACAGGTTTTCCCCCATTCTTCCCAATAAGTAGATCTAAAAACCGTGAGGTGTATACATTAAACAAAAATGAGAGGACCCTTAAAATTGGAGAGAAAAAGGCAGATGAACTAGAAATCTAAGGACTCAAGTGGTGCATGATGGTGAAACACATGGTTTTCTTCTTTCCCAATAAATATTTTCATTGGAGCTAAAGATTGCAGCAACTAGAAAGGATTAATGGGACAGATAATACGTACTCCTAAAAAGGACCTCAAAAGAACAGCCTTGCAAGACAGAAACATGAGACAACATTACTCTTTTGCAGTTAAGTGCCCATGTAACAAACTAACAAAGAAATGTATAACAAAGATGAGTTTCCAACTATATACACACCAACACAGGCTGAGTGTGAAAGCAAAACTCCTACCCTAACTAGGCATAGTGACAAGGCATATCCACTGGACTAAATGATATAAGATGAGACCTACTTGTGTCTGGATTTTCCTATCACTAAGAAGTTGCCAGGCCATCACCCTAAAAGGTAGTATCAGTGGAGCCAAGTGAGGATCAGTGCATAGGAAGCCCTACCCCTCTTAGCCATGGATCTATCAATGCAGGGCTAGTAGGTAGCCAGAAGATTTATGCTTCCAGAAGCATGAAGGTTTAGCCTTTCCAGATGTTAATAGAAGAAATGGGAAACATTTACCTTCTTCTACACTAGGATAGCACTTACTCTACCTTCCATAGTGCAGTCAGACACACCAAGACAAACCACAATAAAACAGAGCAACTAAATAAAATTTAGACATAACATAATAACCAGGACAGCCTGGTTTCAAGTAAAAAACTTGTCACGAACCAACAAAGTCTCAAGGAGTATGAAAAAAACAGAGTATGAAAAAAATCATTAGGAAGCAACACTGAGAAGACAGAGGTGTTAAAAGTAACAAAGATTTTTAAATGAACCATTATAAAGATTCATAAAATAGCAACTATAAGCACACTAAAGCAGTTTTCTGTTTCATACATAGCCTTGATAAATAAATGGAAGATATAAAGAAGATTCACATGGACATTTAAGAAATGAAAAATACAATAACTGAAATAAAAAGCTTAATAGATGCATACAATGACAAAATGAATGAAGCACAAGGAAAGAAATCAGTGAACTAGAAGACAGAGCAGTAGAAATTAACACAATGGAAACGAGAGAGAAAATATTTGGATCAAAACAAATCAGCAAAAATCTAAGCAGTAGCCCTTCAGGGATCTGTGAGGAGATTGGGATATATGATCATGTTTGTGTGATTACACAAGAAGAAAAAAGGTACGTTAGAAAAGTATTTGAATAAGTAATGTCTCAAAACATACAAATTTTATAGGACATATGACCTTACATAGTCAGAAGCTGAACAAAGTTCAAATGGAATGAACTCAGGGAATCCATGCAAAGATATCATAACTGAATCACTGAGAGGTAAAGGTCATAAAAAATATGTAAAGCAACCAGAGAGAAATAATAACTTACCTGTGAGGAAAGGCAATTAAAATAACAAATGTCTCATCAGAAACTGTTGAGCCTAAAAATAAATAGTACAGTCCGGAAAGCAGTGAAAATATCCTTCAAAAAAAGAAAAAGAAATCAAGATATTCTGAGACAAAGAAAAATTTAAAGCATTTCCTGTCAGAATTTTATCATAAGAGAATGCCCAAAATACCTTCTATACAGAGAAGAAAAAATAGAAAATAAAAAGCTTTGGCTGTTAAGGAAAATAGAAAAACACATAAAAATGAGTATATACCATAAAACACACAAAAAAAATAAAAATGAGTATATTTTCCTTCTCTTCTTACATTTTCTAAATCATGTTTTTAATTGAATTTAAAATTACACACCCTCTGATGTAGTTATCATTCATAAAAGAAAACTTTTAAGCAATTGCAAATGCAACACAGTAATGGAATGAAAAGATACGATGATAAATCACAATATAAATATACACCTAAAATATATTTCATATAAAATATACATAATATATAATATTTGTAATTATCACTAAAATGTTATTCAAAATTATAATATTTTGATAAATTGAAAAGGAGTTTAAAATTTTTATCATCTTGTAAAAAGGTAAAGAATAAAGTAGTAAAAAAATACTTCCAGAAAAGTATAAAATATTATTTAAAATTGAAAACTTAAAATTTTGTTTTAATCTATAAGAAGGGAAACAGAGTGACAGAAAATCAAGTTATGTGAATATGGAGAAAAGCAGAGTGGAGTCATGTTACTATCAGCCAAGGACATCTGAGAACCCCTGGAGCAGGAAGAGATGAGGGGGCTCCTTCACAAAGTCCTGGTTAGAGCTTAGTGCATGGTTCTGCCAGTACTTTGACATGGGCCATGTGGCCACCAGAACTATGAGAAAATAAATTTTATTTTTAAATGACCAAGTTTGTGATAATTTATTATAGCAACTCTTGGGGAAATAGTATAGTTATATTTGTATGAGTCCATTTATGAGTTTTCTATTAATCTTCATGTTCATCCTTTTATAAATACCATGTTGAGACTGGGTAGACATTTTTCCAACTTTATTTTTTGTTGTTGTTGTTTGTTTTTTTGAGACAGGATCTCACTATGTAGTTGAGACTGCCCTGGAACTCACTATGTAGCTGAGTCTGGTCTTGAACTCACAGTGATCCTCCTGCCTCAGCCTCCTGAGCCCTGGGATTACAAGTGCGTGCCACCATGCTCGGCTTATACTTTATTCTTGTTTTTAAAATTTTTTATTATTCTAATTTCTTTACTTTTCATGAACATTTTGAAATATGCTTACCCACTTGTGCGAAATATTATTGAAATTTTGATAAGCACTAGATTAAACCTGTATACTGATATGGGAAAATTATATTTTCTATGCTAAGTCTTCTAGCCTATAATCATGGTTTATTCAGTTATCTAGAAATTTAGTTTACTTTGTTAGCATTTTTAGTTTCAACAAGTGATTCCTGTGTCTGTATTATTACATTAAAGCCTAAGCATTTTAAACAATTTTAAAAGTTACTTTATTTTTAATTTCAATATCTATATATTCATAATTTGGATAAAGAAATGCATGAAACAGTGCAGATTTATTTTGTGTCTTCTGATCATGCTAAATTTACTGTTAACTTCTAGAAGGATTTCTTTTTGGTTGATTTAATTTCTTTCAATTTATTTAAAGACAGTTTTATTTGTGCCAGAAATTTTGACAGTAATGTTTACTTCTTCAAAAACAATTTTTCATACAATTGAAAGCAAATTGCACTTTTCAAAAAATAATTTTGTGTTCTAACCTGGGCCCTAACTATAGTCTGTCCATGTTTCAGGGAATACGAGTCCACCTTTATTTATTAGATTATATCAGTACTGTGACTTGGGTGGACATCATTTATTTTTAGCCAGTTGAAACCTCTTTAAACTGATAAGGATACAACAACATAGAACAGAAAGATTTGCTGTAGAATATTGTCTGGCAAGGGAAGGAAATGGAAGGCCTAAAAACATGCTGCAGGGCATAACTTTTCAGTTAGAAAGGAGTAAATTGTGGGGGCCGAGCATACAGCATGTTTACTATAGCTAATGTTGTCTACCTAAAATTTGCCGAGAGAGTATATTTTGAACATCTTTTTCTGAACATCTTTCTTTTTCTTTTTTGGTACTAGAGATGAGACTCAAGACCTTGTGCTTGTGAGGTAGGGTTGGTGCTACTGAGCTCAAGCCTGGGCCCTGAGAGAACATATTTAACCACTTACCAGTCCAATTTTTAAAACACTGGATGACCAAAGAATTGCATTTTCATTAATTTGTATAAGATAATATAACAGAAAATATTAAAATAATATTTTTATCGAATTTATTCAAGAATTTTTCTATGTATATCTTAAACATTCAACACAATGTTACAATCTGAACAGTAGTATGTAGTCTTTTTCTGAATTCTTTTTGCATTATTGTCTTTCTCTGAACAGCACATTTTACAGCCACGCTGGCCTTTCCGTTTTTCCTGTGGGTATGTAATTTCAATAAAATGTCTGCCCACTAAATGGATGGGTAAAGGCATTGAGGATGGACGTCCTGGTTGGCCTTTTTCTGTTCCAAATTTTTCAATTATTTGGTCTACTAGACCTAATCTAAATTGTAAATGACTTTTTCAACCCCTCCTTGTCTTGAATGAAAAAACAAATGAGTTCTCTATTGTTTGATTCAGAAGATGCAGAAATATTTTATAATAATATTTTTCTCACTTTTTGATTAGAGAATTGCTTATTAAGTGTCAGTCAACTATGTCAAACATTATTATATTCATTGAAACTATTGGAATTTTTTACAAACACCCAAACATTATTATATTCATTGACCACTATTGGAATTTTTTACTTTCATTTCTTCTTTCAAACTCTGTCATTTCTGTATTATAAATAGTCGGCAATAAGGAGATATCTTTGTTTCTTTCCATTTTCATAACACAGACTTTTCCTCTCTGACGTGCTAACGCTCTCATTTTTTCAGTTTCTTCTTTTGCACATCTTTTGGCATTTCCCTTCCTACTCAGTCTCAGAGTACTAAATGTGTCTATTCTGTATTGTAAAGGCTATCATTAAATTCCAGAGAAGGATAAAAATTATACATAATACACTTATAAGAGTTTTTGTAGATTGCAGCACAAAGTCATAGGTTATTTTTCATAAACAAAATAAAAACAAATTGGTAAAAGAACAGAATTTATTATTAGATTTCACTAGAAACAAACATCAAAGGCAAATATAATTTCCCAAATAAAACTGTGTGCAAAAAATTGTCGATTGGAAACAATAAGAATATGAGTTTATCTTGTGCAAACAAGAATCAACTGGCCAAAATGACAACTGCCCAGCAACACTCTGGATAGTCAGTAGGTAAATAAAGTCACTACCCAAGTAACACTCCGGGTGAGCTGTTAAGTGGTTAACCATCCTCATCCCCCACATACATACACATGACATGTGGTGTAATTATGTGAGGTGGTGGCTGTGACAATTAACTTTATTGTGATATATACACATATATTATATATAAAATGATCCCTTTGTACATCTTGAATATATGCAAGTTCTGTCTGTTATTCCTCAGTAATGCTGTAAAAAAAATTTTTAAATACAAATGAAAAGGAAAAGCTGTGTTGTCATAATTAACATGGATGTTGATACATTAAGACTTCTAATTATGGAGAAAATGTATCACATTGCAACAACTGGAAAAATAACCTAGTTTAATTATGAGAAAAATGAAAAATCCCCCATTTATGTAGCTTGGAAATTTAGTTTTGAGCCTTTGTACTGCTTTTACTTTTATGCCTGTGAAAGACAAAAGTTTTGGTGTAAAATATGATTCTGTGTCTGACTTTGGAACTTCTTGTCAATATGCAGCCTACCATAGCCCTCATGGAGTGCATCAGTACTAGCTGGATTTCACAATCTTTAGGGACAAATAGAAATGTGTGGGATGCTAAAAACAGCAACTGCATTTCTCAACCAGTGGCCTCACATTCTACTTCTGTGCTGTGTGCCCAGATGGTGAACACATTGTAACAGCTACACAGGCTGTCAGGTACCGAACTAAGAATGGCTACAAGAGGTGGCATTAGACTGGTTGAATCTAGCACAATTATGATACGTCATCGAGTGCCAAAATACAGCAAAGTTTTGGCAGTCGTTTTTTGGATGGAATGTTTCCAGCACTCACCAAGCAGTGCCAAGTGAAGTACCTAGAAAAGAGCACAGAGTCATAGCACATTACAGGGGTCCAGCTCTGAGAAATGAATCAATCACCAATTCTAATCTACACGGGGAGAAAAACCTCCGAATGTGAAGCCACACTAGGAAGTGATAAATCTTTATGAAACACAGCCCTTGGGAATCAAAGGAAGCGAGAGGCGAAGAAGGCTGCAAAGCAGAAGCGACAAGAGTCCAGACTCAGTGCCCACTCTCGCGCCACAAACATGTCACAGAGCCCCAGCAGGTTTAAATCAGGGACTCAAAGATCCGCACAAAGAAAGCTTGTTACCAGACATCCACGCAAAAACATCTCCTGCTAAACCCATTAGTAGGTGTAGGACCACCCTGCGCCCACACTCAAAGTGCATTCGCACTCTACCCTTTATTCAGTATTCAGGAATAAAAGGAAACACATACACGTGGGTTTCAACCATCCCAAAACACGTACTGTCTTAATAGATTTAGACATGTAGGCCTAAGGTAAACGAATCATTCTATGCCCCTCAACTTAAACAAATAGCATACAAGATTTAATTTGAGTGTATTTGCCATAAATTTCTCAGTGAAGAAATGTTTAGATCAGTGTTGATCAGTGAAACATCAGACACACACAAGTTAAATTATTTTCTTTATTTGCCTATCATTTTTACAATAAGCACGCAAGAATATTTTATTCTAACTTCAAAAAAAAATCTGGATTCTGCTCCCAATCCAGTATCATACAATATTTTTCAATCTGCTTTATCTCTCTGTGTAAACTATTTCCAAAGAAATATTATATTTTATCATGAAACTTTTTCATACACAAGAAAAATTAAGTAACATTATTCAAGGACTGTTAGAAGTAGTCTAACAAGTACATGCAAATAAACTCAGCATGGCATTCAAACTAATATCCAACACAACCACAGTGTGACTAAAATAAGAAACATTGAACAACAGCATGAGTGTAATTGGTAATATTCTCCTTTTATTTTCTTGCACAGGAATATTTCATCCTGTGTCTTGGGTGTAGACGAGGCTATGCATAGCCAGTGTACGTGTGGAGATCACAGGCAAGAATGGAAAAACTCTGAAGGTTTGCAGTGCCATGCCTGTGTGTGTGTGTGTGTGTGTGTGTGTGTGTGTGTGAGAGAGAGAGAGAGAGAGAGAGAGAGAGAGAGAGAGAGAGAGAGGGAGAGAGAGAGAGAAAGAGTCTTTTTTCTTTATATGGAGACAGGCAAATCTGGAGAAATAAATTTTCTAGAAAGTATTCCCTACATAATTTGTTCATAAACAACATTGATTTATTTTCATTATGTGCAAACCCACAAATTGATAAATATTAGCAAATCAAATTAAACAATATGTAAAAATGCATAAACACATTTAAGCAGGATCTATTGCAAAAATACGAAGTTAATTACATAGATAAAATCAACTAATATGAATCTATATTTAACTGAAAAGAGATAAAAACTATTTCTATTCATAAAAGCCAAATAAATATTTGATACCATTGACAGAATAAACAGATTTATCACTTATTCATGATAAAAGTTCTCACAATGCTAGGAATTTTAGGGAATGTTTACATTCTAATAAGGAGTACATAAAAGAATGCTGCAGCTAGCATTGCAGTTAATGCTGAAAGATTACAAAGTTTTCTCAAGTTGAGAAGGAAATAATTCCATTTTTCAATATATCTATCCAGTAATATGTCACCTTTGTAAACCAATGAAAGAAACCTTATTAGTGGATGATGTGATGGTTCATATAAAATAGCCAAGGCATAAAAAAATGGCTACTGGGACCAAGAGTTTTTATGAAGGCTAAAGGATGTAGTGTTAATAAGCAAAGACAATTGAATTTTTATATACTATCAGCAAGTAGGTGAAAAATTATTTCAAAGGTCCACTTTCAATTGGCAAAAAACCATAAAATATCTATTTTAAAGAAACGTTTTTAGTATGTTTGCAATACATAGTAATGGTATTCCTCTCGGGGGACGGGCACCTATATATTGAGTGTTTAGAAATAGTCCATGGTAGGTGATACTGAAGAGCTCTGTACAGAAAGATACAGGACACTCAGGAGAGGCGCGGAGGAGAGCCGAGAATCCCATCACGTTTCTGAATAAAAAGGCTCGGTATTTTGAAGATAGTGACTTGCCCCAAATATATTATAGATCCTCTGCAATTAAAAATGGATTTTGTATTTAAAATTTATATGGAAACAGAAAGAACTTAAATGCACCAAAGTACCATTTTAAGTGACAAAAAAAAGTTGGAAAATTCGCCAGGAGCAACTTTAGATCTTAAATCTTTAAAGCTGTCTTATATTGACAAAAAAGGTAAAGATTCATAAGTCCGTGTGACTAGAGAAAGCATGTAGAGTAAATGACAGAATGGTTTCTCAACCTTGGCTTATTGACAGTTGGGAATAGAAAATTCTTTGACTAGGGAAACCTTGTGCACATTTTAGAATGTTCAACAGTATCTCAGCCTCCAAACACTAGATACCGGTAACCGGTATCCCTGAGATATGACCAGCACTGCATAAGGTGTTTTTTTTACAAATATCAAAGCAATTCAATGGAAAGTACAAAGTTATTTAAAAGAGTAATGCCAGAAAATAAGATACAGACACTTTACTCAACCACACACACACACAAATAACACAAATGGATTGTGATCACTAATACAGTTCCCCAAACTAAATCTAAGGTCTAAAGATACCACTGTATACCTTCTAGAGTGGAGAAAGAGAGAAACCACCCCAGGGATTAGACAGGATATGAAGCTCTGGTCTCAGGCTCTGGATGAAAGAGTATAATTGCTTTGTGAACTGTGGGAATTTTTTAACAAGTTAAACCATTTAACATTAACAAGTTAAATGTCTGAATCCGTTTGAGCTGATATAACATAAGTACAATGGACTAGGTAACTTATAAACCACAGAAATGTATTTATTTTTCATTGTTGTGTGGGCTATAAGTCAGATCGAAGGACCAGGTTTGCTGTCTGAGGGGAGTTTGCCTCCCCGTTCACAGAAGATGACCTTCACCGTGTCCTCACGGGTAGAAGGGGGGGTGTTTTTCTGAGGTTCAGCTCTTACTCAGGAGGACAATCAGCCCTTGGAGGCCCTCGTGACACTGGCTTGAGGACTAGGATTCCAAACATAAATTCAGAGTAGGGGTGACATGAATATGTAACCCATTGCACCATAAATAACAACCGTCCCACTGGTAGGTGTTTATCCAAGAAAGAAGAAAATATATGGATATAGGGTGATTTATACATGAATATTCATTGTGGTTTTATTTGTAATTATCAACACATCCAAGGATCCTAAAGTACCTATTAAGAGGTGTATAGAGAAACAAAACACAGTATATTTACTCCATTGAAAATTATTCAGAGTAAAGAGTACTTTCTGATACATGCAACAATATGGATAGATTTCAAATTAATCAAGAGGAATGAAGACAGATAAAAATATGATGTTGTTCTACACTCCATCCATACAACATTCTAGAAAATGTGATCTTATTCATACTGACGAGAAGCTGGTCACTGCTTATGGGGATGGGGCTGGAGGCAGAGACAGCCCAGGGGTGTAAAGAACGTGACAGTGTTTGGTATCTAGATTATGCTGATAGTTTCACAGTGTGTAAAATGTAAAAGCCTTTTTAAAATCTGTAAAATTATTCAAATTGTGTAATTTAATCATGGGTAGCTTGTTGGATATAAATTATACCTTAACACAATAGAAAAATAAAGCTTAAACTGATGTACAATTAACTCACTGAAGCAAATTATGTATGATTTTATGTATAGATTTTCAAGTATTTGTGAAAGCTCACATTATAAAACTGTCACAAGAACAAGATTATTCCTGGGCATGCTGTTTTACTTTGGGACTACTTTTGGCCTTTGCAATCCTGTAATATTACTTACACCTGTAATTCAGTCAATTGCTCCTCAGAGAGGTAGTACAGCTTAACAAAATTCCTATCACATATTATACAATAAAAATATCTGGACTGACAACTACCATTTGGATCGCCCCTTGTGAGCTTTAAAATAAATGTTAAAGTATAAATATATGGGTAAGTACACTTTAAGTTAAAAATTCCAGTGGAATAAGTGTCAAATGTAAAATGCAATTAGGAATTGATTGATTGGTAGTGTGCTTCATTTCCATATTGAAAACCCTCCTTAAGGTCTGACAGTGATTTAAATGTATAAGATATTAAGTAAGTCAGTTGGTGTTATGATGAATAAAAGATTATTTTAAAAGTATAGTAAAGTTGGATATAAATTAAAACATAAAAATGGAAATTCTTATACAAAAGAATTAGGTAATTCTCAGGGCCTCTTTTTATATACAAAAACTTCGGAGGGAGAAGTTATAAAAACCACCCAAGGTTCATCTTATGGAAATCCTTGGTATGGTAAATGTCATTTTCATTGCACACCCTAGAGACTATTTGATAAAAGCCTGCATTCTGTTGGAGAAAGTGAATCATGCAAATGCCTGGGAAGTTTTCCTTGGACTCAGTTATTTACATTCAGCACCTCTGCCAATCACACACTGGTGTCTGGGGCCTCAGAGCAGCATAAGCTTTGTTGTTGCTGAGGTATCAAAGCAGAAACATCAGCACTCACGCTAGGAATTGCCAAGCTTACCCAGCAGCTATCCCCCGGCATGCACACAGAACCTTCAGTAACACTAATGACCTTTAGTATAAAGAAGTGAGGCTTTCTTTGATGTGAAATTTTGCCATACTATAGGTAGACCAGTTATCTACCGCAAAATGAGGCTGCATCGACATGAGCCTGAACATGGTGAGTTCTACCCAAGATCATCTCTCTGCTGGGTTGCAGGGTAGAAAGGACCCAGCTGGGCTGTTTCCGTAGGCAGGGCTCACTGACATGCCTGGGAGGGCCCGCGCTCTGGGATGGGACTAGAGCATTCAAGCCACATGCCTCTCATTCTCCCTCTGGCTGGCTTGAGTGTGCTTTCTGCCACTGTAGAGGTGCAAAAGCAGATGAGCGTGATTCACAATCATTCTTCCTCTACTGGCACAGCATTTGCTAACATTGTAGGCCAAAGCAGTCACAGGACTAAGTGCACAACCACATGGGGAGAGCCCCACACAGTTTGAAACACAATAAAAAAGTGTCATTTTTAGGACTATTTCGTTCAGTTGATCTGTTTATTTATCCTGACCACAGTGTTTTATTATTGTCATGTTATATTTTGAAATCATATGCCATGAGGTCTACGATGTCTTTATTTCCAAGGATGCTTTGGCTTTTCTAGTTTGTTTGTTTGTATTTCCATGTAAATATCAAAACTGTCAGCTTTTGCTGGATGCTACCTGGGCTTTTGGTCAAGGTACCATTGAACTCAAAAGTAGATTTGAGGAAATCAGACAGCAGAATTTAGTCTAATCAGTACATATGGTGTATCTGCCTGGATTTGGTTTAAATGTGTCCCTAAACAGTGCAACAGATGGGAACTAAGGGGAAGGGCCCTCCATGAGCCCTGCTAATTGGACTCAGGTCTGTCATGGCCTGGGTTAGTCAGAGCGAGTGGTTGTAAATTTGAGCTCAGCCCCTTCCTGCTCTCTGCTGCCCTCTGTAGAGCCTTTTGCCTTCCATCACAGGTTGTGGCTATGCAAAGGCCTCCACCATATGCCTGCCCCTTGATGTCAGACTTCCCAACACCCAGAAATGTGAGAAACACATTTCTCTGCTATATAAATTACCCAGTTTGTGGCATTCAGTTATAGAAGCACAATAGAAACTAATACAAGCACTCTTGACTTTTTCCCAGCAATGATTGGAACATTTCAGCAAGTATATCTTTTGCATCTTTCATTAATTCAACTTCTATGTACCTGATTCTTGCTGGACTTATGATGGAATGCACTGAGTTTTAGACCTGTACATAGCTTATTATTAGCACAGAGAAATACAATTTACTTTTAAATTGATTTTTTTCTGTGCCTTACCTAATATCACTTATTATTTTGATAGCTTTCTAATAGGTTTCTTAAGATTTTTTACCTACATAATTATATCATAAATAAGTGAAACATGCTTTTTGCTTTTATATATTTATACTTTTTTATTTCCTTACTTGCTCTATTGAACTGGCTAAGATTTCTAGCACAGTTTTGAACCTACATGTTAAAACTAAAAACCTCTGCCTTGCTCCTTATCTTGGGTTAAAAGCATTTTGTTTTTAATCATTAAATGTGATATAGGCCTGAATTCTTTTAGATGTTCTTTATTAGATTGAGAAAGACTTCCATTCTTAGTATGTAGAAAATTTTTATCACTGGTGAATGTTGAATTGTATTAATGTCCTTTCTCCATTTATTGAGATTTTCATATGATGTTTCTGTTCTATTCTGTGAATGTGAAGGTTAATAGTGGCTGTTTTTAAAACACTGGACCAATTTTGTGTTTCAGAGGTAAATCCTTCCAGTCATACTGTGCAATCTCTTCTGAGAATTTCTGCTTTGATTTTGCAACATTAGGAGCATTGCATCTGAAACTTTATTGGACAAAACTAAGTTGGGCTCAAGATCTCTGAATACAGGTACACATTTGTGAACATTTTATGGGTGATACTCTCTCCTTGACTGTGAGTATGACTTGTGATTTGCTTCTAAACAGCAGAATGCAGGGATGAGAGATACACTTGGTCAATTATGTGACCCTACAGAGGGCCGTGACTTCCATCTTTCCAGGAAACTCTCTTCCTTGGAGGCTCTGAATAAAGAGGCTGGAGGTGTGAGCCGCTATAGGGAGAGGACCACAGTGCAGGCAGGACACATCGGCCCCTGTCTGCAGCCAACACGTATCTCCTCCCTCCATCACACTCAAGGAACTGGTGCTGCCACTGATCCTAAGAATGGAAGTAGATTCTTCCCCAGTTGAGCCTCACATGAGGCTGCATCTTAGGCTGATGCTGTGGTTACAACCTTGTGAATCTTATAACAGACGGCTCCATGCCATGGCACAGAGGGAGCCATGACTAAGATGCTTGGTGGGCAGAGAAATTGTCTTTATTCCCAAGTTCAGGCGGACCAGTACCTCTTACCCCTTTCCTGAGAACAAAAGAGAATACACTGTTTTTAATGGTTACAAAAATGTTCTTTATTTTTTCAGCACTTCTTTTACTTGAACGGACCAATGACCTAAATTGATTAGTATGTTTCCAACTCTCCTGCCACTATTGCCTTTGGCACTTGTGCATGTTTGTTCCTTTTAAAATTGTAACAGCTGTGTTCATTGCCTCATAGTGAGTTTTATTTTTGTTTTTGTTTTCATTTTTGTATATACTTCTCGGCCAGGCTTCCAGTAAGTAGTTGAATCTTTTTACTCCCTCAACTCTTCTTGCAGCCATTGCCTCGTGCATAATCAACTGTGCAAGAGCTTTTAATTTGATGTGATCCCAGTTGCAGATTCTTTGTAATATTTCCTGTATGACAGAGGTTTTGTTCATGAAGTCTTTGCCTGCACTTATGTCTTCAAGAGTTTTACCTATTCTGTCTTCCAGGTCTTCTGTTTCTGTTTTACTATTTAAATATTTGATCCACTTCATTTTTAGTTTAGTGGCATGTGGAAAGCTGGCTGTCCTAGCCCCATTTGTTAAAGAAGGTAGCTAAGTGTGCCAGGAGTTGTTTCTACATCTTCTATTATGCATCACTGATGCACAAGTCTGGTTTTTGTTTTGTTTTGTTTTTGCCAGTACATGCTGGTTGTTTGTTTGTTTGTTTGTTTGATCACTTTAGCTTTGCAGTACAAATTGAAATCAGGGATTGTGATGCCCCCTGCCTTGCCTTTGTTGCCCAGAATTGCTTCTGCTATCCTTGGTCTCTTCTGGTTCCATATTAATTTTAGGATCCTTTTCTGCAGTTCTGTAGGGAATGCTATCGGTATTTTGACTTGAATTGCATTAAATCTATATAACAGTTTGGAAGTGTGGTCATATTTACTACATTGGCTCTGCCTGTCCAGGAGCAGGGGATGTCTTTCCATTTCCTGATATACTCTTTGATTTCCTTTTCCAGAGTACTGTGGCTTTCATTGTAGAGGTCTTTCACTTCTGTGGTTAGGTTAATTCCTAAGTATTTCACTTTTCTTGATGCTATTTCAAAAAGTGTTTTTACTCTCATTTCCCTCCTGGTGAATCTATTATTGGTGTACAGGAATGCTATTGATTTTCAAGTGTTCACTTTGCCTTCCATTAGGTCACCAAATTTTGTTGTTAATGCTAAGAGATTTTTGGTGGAGTTTTTGAGCCTTCAGGTAGAGGACCACATCATCAGAAAAAAAAATGGTAATTTAACCTCTTCCCTTCTTATTCATATTCCTTTTATTTCTTTGTCTTGTCTAATTGCTCTGGCTAGTGTTTCCAGAACTAGACTGAACAAGAGTGGTGACAGTGGGCACCCTTGTCTTGTTCCTTCTTCTAGAGTGAAACTTTTATCTTTTCTCCATTTAGTGTGGTGTTGGCTGTTGGTTTGTCATACGTGGCATCTACTAGCTTGAGATAAAGATCATCTATTCCAACTAACATATTGGGTGTATAACTGTTGCCAGACACTCCTCACACAGAGGACTAACATCTAGAGTATATAAAGAACTCAAAAAATCAGACCCCTCAAATTTAAAGACCCAGTCTAAAAATGGGCATCTGAAGTAGACATTTTCAGATGAAAAATTTCAAATTGCCAATAAGTACGGGGAAATATTCTCAACATCACTGCCTATTTAAGAAATGCAAATTAACACAACACTGAGATTTCATCTTACACCAGACAGAGTGGCTATCATCAAGAAATCAACCAATATCAAATGCTGGTGAGGCTGTGGGGGGGGAAAGAACCCTTCTCCACTGCTGGTAGGAGGTTATTGAGGTTTCACAAAAAACTAGAACCAGAGGTTCCATTTAACTATTTCTAGATATTTTTCCAAAAGAGTTAAAGTCATTTTACCACAGCGATTAACACATACCTACATCTACAGCAGCACAACTTAAAATACTTATAATAATTTGGAAACACCTCATATATCCAACAAAAAAAGTGAGTGGGTAAAGAAATTGTGGTTTCTATGTACAATGGAGTACTACTCTGCTGTGAAGCAGGATAGACATGAGACACTTTTAGCCAAATAAATGCACCTTGACACCATAATCTTTAGTGAAATAAATCAGACACACAAGCTTAAATATTACATCATTTTTCTTGTGTGAGAAACCTAAAGTATAAACAAGGACCAAAATGGAGGACAGACTTTGGAAAGTAGAAAGAACTTGTTCAAATGTGAAGGGGGACACGAAGCGGGAGAAGGGAGAGAAGAAAGGGAAAAGGGATTCAAAGGACAAAAGCATTGAGGGAAGAATAGAAATAGAGCTTTGGTAAATGAAAAGGGAAAGAAGAGGCGAAGGCAGAGGGTGGGAAAAGAAGGAATTAAGACGTGCTAAGTACATGTACAAACCTCCCACGATGAATGCAATCATTATGTACTGCAACCTGTAATAATTTTAAAAGGACATAACCAATTATGTCTAGAGCCTGACATACAAAATAAGCTTTCTATTATAACTGAAAGTAAAAGTTTAAAAAGAGCAGTAACCCAAAATATTTCACTTTTCAATGTACTGGAATTTTCCTTGTAACTTTGAAGTAGAGCATACAGTATTTATCTAATTTTTTCAAAAATTGCAGTCATGACACTGAATATCTAGAATTACGGAAAATTTAGTTCAGTGAGAGTAGAGACTGCAAGGATATATGAACCTTTAGTATGAGTCATGACTTTCCAAAATGTGTAGGACAGTCTTACAGGTTCTGTGCCAGACTTTTGCTCAACTTAAAATAAAGAAAAATATCATAGCATAAAACTTAAGGTATCATTACCTTAACAAACATGGATATATGCGCTGAATTATTTGCAGTATTTTTATTAGAAATAATTGTACATCTCTATCTCTAAAATAAATCTGACACTAACATTTGTCAGTATTTCAATTCTAGTTTTCTAACCTCCATTCTCTGGACACTAGACCGAGGTGCTGAGGGAATTATTAATAATAGTCACGGAGCAGAAAGTGCAATAGTATTCAGGAGAGCATAATGCCATTGATAATTGATCTCAGGTCATCACGGAGAAGGTATTGAGTTTTGTATTGTGTAATATGCCCTACTGAAGGTCACATCAAACTTTTGTAATCTGTATTTTTATCTATGTGAAGCATTTCATATTTCTCAATAATGCCAGTATTTTTATTTGTTTTGATAGAAATTCTTTCTTTGCCACACCAAAAGATAATCCTATATGTAAAAAGTGGATATTTAGATGTTAAAGTCCAATCTTTATACTATCATCCAAAATCATAGATTGAGCTTCAGAGTTTTTTTGTTTTCAATTTTGACTAGTTTCAGCCCATTGCAAAGACTAATGATACTGATAAACTATCATCCTTGCTGTTGCAAAATGTTCAGATCTCAGCAGATAAATCCTTCCCTTACTGTTTATCAGTATGAACGTTACCCTCATTCCTTCCTAATTACTTGCATAGGTTGCTTCCATGGTAATTTAAGCAATGGAAATCTTTAGTGCAATATAGCTGAGTCAATACTGAAAGAATTAATCTGTATCTAATCGGTGTCTACTGGATATTTGCCAGATATAGTGTTATTGTAAACTTATGTGCAAATTTCTGCCTTTTCCACATACAAAAATTTTGCGGCACAGCTGTAGAGGGTATTTATGGAGTGTGAACCCTATGCAGTGCTGCCAGTCAAGCTGCTAAAAAGAGTCCCACAGACCAGCTCGATGTGCTGTTTACACGGTTCCATTTGGATATTCTCCATTAGGTCATAATATGTCTCCCATGCACCTATCCTAGAACAATCTATGGACATTAGGACAACTAAGCATAGTGCTCTTACCGCTATAGATACTACTCCAAGTAGTGTGCCTTCTTGTATAACTGGCAAAACTTCCATAACACTATCTGCCTCAAAGTTGGGGGACAAATACACTATCCAGAAAAAACAGTGAGTGCCCAGCTTTGACTTTAGGTTGGAAACACTTCTGAAATATCCAAGACAGTGAGTTCTGTACTTCAAGTAGACAATCAAATTAGATTCTCATGGATGAAGAGCCTGGGTATCTATTATCTTTAAAAAACATAAATTATCTTAGTCTGCAAATATGGTTGAAGAGCATCAACTAAATTATCCATGATCAGGAATGTCTTTTAGCTGTGCACAGTACTTTTGTGCCTGCTATGTTTATCTCCATTTTTTTAACCACCAGTTTAATCTGTTATCTTATAATAGTTTACATATTCTTACAAGCTGTGTTGCACAATTTTCATAGTTAGATAAACAATGTGGCATAATTGATTTGAATGAGAAAAATATGCTCAAGATGAAATCTGGTTTTGGATCTTAAGCCAGGAGTGCAGACTATAAAATTCACTATGGTACCTTATCTGCCAACAAATTAATTTGGAAGACAAATGATCATAGATTTATTTGAATTGTGTGTCACTTCTTCATGTCTAGTTATGTTTATTAAATCAAAAATATGAATAATAGGGCCGGAGATTAAGCTCAGTGGTTCCACTGCCTGTCTTGCAAGTGTAAGGACTGGAGTTCTATCCCCAGTACCAAAAGTAAATAAATAAATAAAATATGAATAATAAATGTTATGGGGTGCTTTCTGACAAGAACTATTTATGGAGTGCAACAAAATAGAATTGATCAAGATAAAAATATCTTGCCTTTAACAGTTGGTACAAATCAAGCACTAAGGCTCACAAAAAAAAAATACTGACTCAATCATTTATACTTCCTTGTTAAGATTTTAATACTGTAAAAGTCACAAAAGTACATATACTTCACTGCAAATAGTAATTACAAATTAATAATGCTTCAATCTAATAAAATATAAAATTTATGAGAGCAGAATCTTAAACCCTAAACCCAAAAAAGCACTTAGCATAAGTAGGTGTTCCATAAATACTTGTTAAATAGCTAAATGCATAAGATCTATATATGAGCAAATAAAAACTATATTTTTCTTTATCTGATACACATGTGCACACAAATCCCTATGGTTCTGTAAGTATCTTAATATTTCGATAGACACACAGAATAAACAATAATTATTCAAATTGGAAAGAAATGAAATATGTTTAAAAGTGACTGAAAAAGCAACATGGAGAAAATACATTTTCTTTACATAGGTCTCAAAGTTACTATTTATTCTGCTTTTAGAAAAATAAGAACAACATCTTATGACAAAGTATGAATTATACTGTATAATGTATAATTTTACCATAAATGTATACCAATCAAGGCAAAAAAGTTGAAGAATTATGCCACGTCTTGATGATATTTTTAAAACAATATTTGTGTGAGAAGGGCAGCAAGATCTTGAGATTCTATTTCAAGCTAAAAGCCTATTTTATATTCAGCTGCCACTTCATAAAGTGGTCTTGCGTCAGTAAAGCAGAAAACATTTGGCGTTGGTTACATTTCACTCCTAATGGACCTGGATGCCACACATTTTTTACTCTGTTCTTGGGAGAGTTCCAAAAGGATGATTTAGGCCGGCGTTACTTCAAATGAAATTCTGCCCTGCTTAACTGCTCAGTGAATTTTAAAGAACAGTATTCCAAGCCAGAAAAAGAAATGGAAAAAAAAAATGAGAAAATAGAAATAACAAAGCCTGTGTTGGGCTTTTATAGTGTTTAATTGAAGGACTCCTTTTATGCAGAACTTTGATGTTTAACCTGTTGCCCTTGTTTTGTACTTGATGGCGATGCCCAGAACATGAAACCTAAAACCAGAAATAGCTTTCTTGAGTTCATTATTCAACCAAACCACATTTTGTGCATCATCTGAAATTCATGCATCTCTTTAGAAAATTTGAAATTCATAAGCCTGCAGTCAGCAGTGAGACACACTGTTGGGATAGTGTGAAGTGTACTTTCTGACTACATTAGAGACCTGAACAAAATGCCTTTTCTACCCAGTCAGTGTCAATGGCTCTCGTGCTAATCCATGATTTGTGTTGAAGAGAACTGTTTTCCAAGGGCATGGTCTAACTGTACTTTCAGAGGCCCCCTCTTGTTCGGGGAAGTGATCCTTCATTCACAACCCTGTCTGTGGAGAAGAGAGTCGCCATTTTACATTGGTAAACCAATGGCCTTCAAATCTGGCTTTATTGATGTGGTGATGTAGGCCCCCAAGGACCCCAAAGTAGGGCTCAGTGCATGCAGTAGGGAGACAGTATCAGAGCTGAGCTGTACTTCATGGCTCTGCTACTGCCTACAAGAGGGAAGCAGGGCACAGACATGGGGCTCACTGGCCAATGACTGTGTGATGTCTTACAGATTCCCAGCAACACAGAGTTCTAAAGCTGTCCATGCTGATTTCCCAGGTGGAGCGAAGAACAACTCCAAATTTATCTCCTCGACCTAAGTAAACCAAACCAATGTTTAAGCAGGTCAGTAAGGAGCAAATCCAGCCAGGTGTGGGAAAGAATGAGATTATCATTACAATTTACATTTCCACCAGTATTTCTTTCCCTTATAAATTTAGGGTTTATAAGCAGCCACACATTAAACTAATATGTAAAAGGCAAGGATTTGGAAGATGGCACGAAAGAGACTGGATTGCTTCTCCAACACACAATGTGTTTATTTTTGACCAGGAGCACAGAAGTCCAGATATAGGCTACTGCTTATGTAAGGTCCTAGCTTAGTTTGTGAGAGCTGGACTAAAACTCTGATGGTTAAATAAGTAGTTCAGGCTCTCTGTCCATTAGAAGGCTCTTCAGCTCTGGAACACCCACCGGCTTCACAATAGCATTGTGACACTTTAAAGGAACTTTCTTTGCTATTTTGCATAATATCTATAGAAAAGCGATTGACAGAGTTGGGAGACATTCTAAACTAACCTCCTGAGGTGGATTATATTTGGGGAAAAATTTTGGAGCATTTATCAATTCTAGTTCATTAACGATATCATAGATTTCTCCTAGGCAGATGAAAGGTGGTCGGTGGCACCTATGGAAACCTTTCTAAACCAAGCATCTTGGACAGAATAAGGCTTTGCAGTGAATATTGTAGTGTAGTTTGAAACACGCTTGAAAATGGTGTCATCTTCATATCACTTTTTAAAAATAAAGAAGTCTCTGTGCATGTGTGTGTGTGTGTGTGTGTGTGTGTGTTACAAGAGACTGAACCCAGGAACTATTCCAGATACACTCCAGTCCTTTCCTTTCTTTTTCCATTTATTCTTTCTTTCTTTTTCAGACTTTTATGTTTTAAATAGGTCTCACTATTTGCTCAGTCTGGGCTCATATTTGCAGTTCTCATGACTCTGCCTTCCAAAAGCGGAACCACATCCCTTTTCTTTGAGTTCCCTGGTGGCATCTGAGATGATAGGCCAGTTGAAGGTAAATAATAGTAACAATAATCAGATACAAGGTAAATTTGGTTATTGAAATAAAATGGAAAATATGAGACTTAGTTGTGGAGCCTATTGGTGGAAACCTATGGAGATAGTTAATATTCATATATTCAAATGTATTCAAGGAAATTGAGGATAATAAAAGAAATCAGATGATCAGATAGTTGATCAAATAAAGAATTCATTGTCTGAATAAAAGACGAAGTCTCTATGAGTAAAGACCCTGCCATGCCACCATATGTATATGTGCCTATCCCCCTCTGGTTTTTCTTAAAAAAAAAACAAAACACTGGATTTTACATGAGCAACCATAAAATGAAGGCAGGCTGGACACACTGGGAACCGTGGAGCAGAGTCCTTATTGCCTAAATAGCTATGCACTTAGCCTTGAAGAACTATCACAAAACTCTCTCTTGGTAGGAGTGCATGCTCTATCACTATCTGCTACAGAAAGAGTAATTTTATGTAATTTAATTTAATGCATTTATTTTAGGATTTAATTTTAGAAAATTTCTTTGTTCCTTGACAACAGGAAGATAAACAATCTTACGGACTTGTAGAAAGTTTCAACAAAGGTAAAACTGTAGTGGAATAGATGTTAACTTTGTAATCTTGCATGTGTTACTTTGAAGAGTCAGTTTCTAAAAGTCAGTTTCTCTTTCTATAAAATATGGGTGGAAAGAGCCTCTGATTTGTGAGACAGTTTTAGGAACTGAAGTACTGACACAATGCCTTCTACAATGTAAATGCTCAGTAAAAGTTGACTCTCATTAATATGATTATTATAAAGTGATTTTCTCCTTTAAAATATCCTGGATATGATAGTTAAAAATGGGCTGTACATTCACTTTTCAAGTGCATTTCAAGGACAAGTTTTTTTCAAATAGAAAAATCTTCAAATTTTAATCTCAGTTTATGCAAACTATTTTCTGATCTCTTGTATATATATAATAAACCCTCAAATTAAAGCTCTGAATATGAGCAAGGATTGATGTAAAATAAATCTATAATATAAGTATATACTGTAGCAATACTCTTCCTATATTTAAATCCTATATGTCAGTGAAGAAAACTTCAGCATTGCTAAAAAATGGAGAAATTATTAAAATACACATACGGAGAAAAAAGACAACAGAAAAGTAACATAAAAATCCTATTCCTTTAGCAGTAAAAGATGCTTATTATGAAAAAAAATAAAGCATAATTTTAATCAATTTGATTAAAAATTTTAATATTGCCATATTATTATGAAGGCAGATAAATAGAATATATGCTTATAGAAAAGCTTCAGATTAGGGCTGGGGATTTGGCTCAGTGGTTCTGGCACCTGTTTTGAAAGCACAAGGGCCCAAGTTTGATCCCTAGTGCCAAAAAAAAAGCTTCAACTTAATTCAATCCTTATGGCTGGCAATTGTCAACATATATGGAAGCAGTACTTGTAGAAATGTTTTGGCCCAGAAATGTCTCTTCTATGGGTATGCCCTAAAGGAATGATAATGAATAAGTACAAAGATGTTTATACTGAAGGAAATTCAAACCCTAATGTTTCTAATATCAGTAAAAAGTCTAACAGAAAAGTGGTCATATAAATTGTAATAAAGTCATAAAAATGAGAATTTTGAAAACTACATAATATTTAATAGAAAGAAAACATTCAAACAATACTACATATAATTTGCTCTGGGATGCTATTTTCAAAGTGTGTGCACAGGGTTTTTGTATGTTTTGTTTTGCTATGCAGGGTGTTGAACTAAGTGCTCATTTTATTACTGATACCAGTAGGTAGTAAAGTTAGAAGATATCCCCTCATCACAGTTTTATCTTTTTGTTTCTTTGTCTTTGTTTTTGTTTTTTGAATTCAGAGTCTCACTGTGTAGTTGAGACTGACCTGGAACTCACTATGTAGCCCAGACTGGTCTCAAACTCACAGTGATCCTCCTGCCTCAGCCTCCTGAGTGCTGGGATTACAGGCATGTGCCACTGCTCCTGGCCAGTTTTATCATTTTTAAAGAAATAGATTATTTTAGTAATCAAGAAGCTCATGAAAACTGTCTTAGAATTAATCCTGGGAGCTTTAGGATTCTTTCTCTGGTACAACCACTCTTTTAATCAAATCATGATATAATTTATATAGTGTATATCTTGAATTAAAGATAAACTCCTAATTCCTTAATCATTCCTAATTAGGAGTTATGTTTAAGAAGAACAAAATTGAACCAAAAGTGGTGGTGCACACTTGTAATCCTAGTACATAGGAGGCTGAGGCAGGAGAATCACCATTAAGCAGAGGCCAACCCAGGCTATAGTCAGATCCTGCCTCAAAAAGCCAAAAAAAA
Organism: Fukomys damarensis; assembly: GCF_012274545.1. Taxonomy (NCBI): domain Eukaryota; kingdom Metazoa; phylum Chordata; class Mammalia; order Rodentia; family Bathyergidae; genus Fukomys; species Fukomys damarensis. The sequence goes on along the minus strand of NW_022900949.1, from coordinate 16,580,825 downwards.
AAAAAATCAAAATCATGGTTTCGCTTATATGAAGAACCCAAATTATAAATAAACAGCAAACTGAGAGATTGATAATTGGAAGTAGGGAGGTAGATGTTTCTCAGATGGGAAAGGCGATCAAAAATAGGAATTAAGATGTGCTACATGCACGTACCGACTCCACAGAAGGAATGTAAAGAAACATTATGTGCAGCAAACTTGCGCTAACGAAAGCTCAGTAGGCTCAAGTCCATAGCTTTCACTCAGCCGAGTACCACATATGGCGCTGCCCTGGCAGAGCACCAGGTATGAGGTGGAAAGTACCTGTTTGCTGAGGGCCTGGTCAGTACCAGCAGTAAGACCAGCAGGCTCCTCTGGAGTCAGAGAATCAGGGTGCAGGGAAGCAGAGCACAAGAAGAGAGGGCCTTCTACGCAAAATGGCATCACTCATGTTCAGGAAGTGACTGTTTAACCCAGTTTTTCAAACACTCTTTCAGTTCCCCTAAATTCATCACCCGGCATTGATTATCCATTAAGGATGAAGATCTGTTTCTTGCTTCCTTCAGAGTTTTTGTCCTTCGGCTTTGATATTAACTGAGTTTGAGAATATTTTGCTAATAATATGTTGATAATAATAAGCACATATATTTCAAATACTTCATAATATATATTAACTGTGAGTCAAATATCTGGATTTTCAAGAAAATTGTGTACCTTCAAAAGTCAGATTCTTTTATAATAATAGGTATCAGAACTCATAATATCTTAATTTCCTGAAATAGGGATAAATAATTACCTTACAGTGTAGAGTATTAAATGCAAACATACAGAAAGTTGTTGACATATTATCTGTTAACCAATTTACAAGAATTAGTTACTCTTTTGAAGTTACTTAATTTACATGTTATAGCACTTAGGCATCGTTTCCAATCTCTAAGTACCCAGTGAAGAAATAATAAAAGTTATCCTCGTACATAATTTGAACCTCAATTCTACCATGCTGTTGAAGGAATGGGTTTTCATAAACTAAAGAAAGATGATGCCGTGAGTTTATGGAAGTCGGGTCCCTGTCTCTCTGTTACACACACAGCTCACTCACGTGCACCGGCCTGCGTAGAGTAGGGTAGTAACCAACCTATCATCACCTCTGCATAGCTCCTCTTCTCGCTAGGGAAGCGGCCCCGACCCTGCTGTGTAGACTGGAACCGTGGCCTGTTAGAAACTGGGCTACATAGTAGGATTGAGTAGCAGGCAAGCCACCTCCACCACTCTCCCGCGCCGGCCGACTGCCTGAGACTCCGGTCAGGCGGGCAGCAGCCTTGGGTTCTCTCAGGAGCTTCCCTGCTGGGAGCCGGGCCTGCGAGGGGTCTGGGCTGCGACTCTTTGAGTCATGGTGAGAGTTTCCTATGGCTGAGGCATGGACCAGCAGCCATGTCCTTCTTCACCCCAAACACAGGAAGCATTTTTCTTGTTTTTCAGAAAGAATGCTAAAAGAGAATACAATTTTCTACCAGATCTGCATGAATCCATATGGACCAATAAAAAGGAAATAAATTTCCCTATCTACATATGGAAAAATAAATATTGGGAAAACAGTAAGTAATTTGGCTTCCTAAAAGGAAACATCTCTGAAGTGTTTATGTCATTAAAGTTAACCAAAATTACTGAAAAATTTTATGGGACAATTTTGAAACATGTTTCTTTATTAAGAAATTAATATTTGGTATCTAAATTGAACATCCTATAAATTACAGAATTTTCCATGGGGAAAATTTTGATCTTAACCCCATGTTATTGCTTACTAGTGTTTAACTCAGTGATCAGTTGTCTCTTCAGAACTTGGAAGCCAGTTTCTGCACAGCCTACCTCCCATAATTTACTATTTACCTTTGTCATTTTATCATTGGTAGCCAGGTAAGGCATTGTTCCTTTGTAATTTTTTACTAAAACTTACCTTACAGGGGCACCCCTACTTTAGAGTTTAAAAAGTACAAATTTTTCTCCAAAATTTTAATAGTTAAAAATTTAAATTACATACAAAGTATTTGCAGGGCGTATTGAGTCCAAATAAGAATTTATACATTAAGACGATAGTATACCTACTTATCCCAGTATATAAAGATTAATGAATTGATAATTGTGTATACTTGCCTGTTTATATTCTAGTGAAACGGAGGCACTTTAATAAAAAATAGTGCACATTATTCATGAAAATCATCACAAATTTCATTTAGTGGTTTGGGTTTTGTTGTTGTTTTATTTTGGGTTTTTTTTTCTTTTGTCCCAGTTTCATAGGACACAGTTCTACTCTCAGTGAAATAAGGATGGTTAAACCTAGTTTCTCTGCTATTAGAGAACAATTAAAAGTAATAAAGGTGTGAGTGTGCCCAGAAGTGTTATGTGCATTCCTACTTCCAGTTACTCAACTTCCACTAAAACTTCTTGGATTTTTGCCTTGCATTATCCACTGGGAGCAGGTGTCAGTAAAGTTACCAGGGACCACAAAAGAGGCTCTCCTTACCTTTCTTTCTCCTTGACCTCCCAGTGTTTTAATATTACCGGACACTGACTCTGTGAACCATTCCCTTGCCTTAGCTTCTGCAAAGCATGCTGCTTTGCTGCAATGACCAGCCGTTCCTTGGTCTCAGTTCATGCTTATTCTCCTCTCTTGTTCAAGCCCTCTTCTCTTTATGAATTTTGCCTTTTATATACTGGCCTTCAGTACTAGCTCTATAAAGATTTTGATACAAACATCTCTAGTCCTGATCGTTTATGGACTGCAGACCCATTTACACACTGCACTACCCTCTTATGCTTAAATATACCAGAGACAACCTCGGAACTGTCAGAAAGCCAGACCTCCCCTCATGAGGACTGTTTCACCCTTATCAAAACCATGTCCTCCTGACCAAGTGCAATCCATCGCATGGACTGGATGTCCAAATGCCTTTGGAAACCATACGCTTTCCTAGATCTTCATAGCTACCACTTCATTTGCATTTTTCTTCATCACTCTCTGGTGTCTGGACTTACTTCCGTTTTTCCATGGAAGATAATTAATCACACAAAGGCCTGAGTCACATTACATCACTACTCAATTTAAAGTACTCCACACTTCCCTTATTCATAATAAATGATAAAATCCTTCTTGTCCTTGTTTACCCAATCATGGACTCTCCAGCTGCCAGTGAAGTAATTGACACACAGAGAGTAATCTATACTATAAAGAACTGATTTCCTGTTACATATGTTTTGAGAGATGTTCATCTTTACTCACTCATTTCCCTTCTCAGGAGGGAGAAGTAAATTCTCCCAGTTCACAATACCATACTGAAGCTACAACAACGAGCTTCTAACCAGCATTCACTGACAATACCCATAGCAGCACTGCTGCTAGTAATGATGTGAAAAACAATGTACTGATGAATATTTCCAGGGTGTGGGATGTTCCTAAAACAACTACTTCCCATAGCTGTATTCTTTCTTGCTTGGGAGAATTGTGCACTTTTTTTTTTCCAGTGTTCTGTGATAGTTAGTCATTTTTACCCAAATTTGAGGACTTGTTCGATTTATTTCAATATTTTGATGATTCTCCTCTTCCTTTATTTTCAGTACTCTATCATTTCTATCAGTAAATCTTGAAGCTTATTAATCTTTCCTGCTATTGCCTTTCATGTGCTAGGAAACCCACTTGATGATAAATTCATTTCAAATAAACTTTATTTTAAACTATTTTAAAAAATAGTTTCCACTTTTCTGATGAGATTCCTTGTATTAGAATTGATCCAAAAATGTTTTCATGGTATGATTAATATAAAAATTATTTGTAAATCAAGGACTAATATAAAATTTTTTTCTGTAAAAAACAAGATAAAATCTTAAATTTTGGAGGATACATGAGACTTTGGTCACATATTTCTCTAGTTCCAAATCATTAAGAAATGTAAGAAATAATCATTTGATTCATAAAATCAGCCATACCCTACAAGCTCCTTAAGCCTTTCAACAATTTCAAGCGTGAGTTTTTATTAGGATAATCCCTTCCCCTTTGAGAGGGATTTACTCATACTTTAAGAGCCAGTGCACTACTACTGCAGTTGCTGTAAGAACATCTTTCACAAATTGACTTTTGATTACGTTTAGTCTCCCATATAATTTTCCATACTGACAGAAGCTTTTTCCCTCTCATGAATGGCTAATTTCCTGCCAGGAAAGTTATGATGCACACGGATCACCAAAAGATTGTTAAAGGGAAAACCAACAGCACCCTATGAAAACAGAGGCAAGCTAGAGCAAGAAGTGTCCGGGCATCACACAGGCGAAGCGGATTCCCTCTGGAGGAGCAGGACGTGCGTTACTGGCCTTGCCTTCTGGCTGGGAAGTGGGAAAGAGGCCTGCAGGAGGGAGCAGAGAGCCCCATTTCAGGGTTATCCAGACCGCTGACGCCCCTGGTGCTTCCTCAGATCACGGTGCAGGACATTGGCGTATGGCCTTCTATTCAATAAAAAATCAGGGCTCTACCTAAGTAGAAAATTCAAAGTTCCATTCAATAATAAGACATGAACTAGGATAACTGCCAGAGTAATGTTGGGTGCCTTTTTACTGTTACTATTTTCGCAGTGTTCTTTGATTCACGAGGTGATTACTGGAAGAAAAGGCTCCATTGTTTCCAGCCGCACCAGGCGGGGTTACGTCCAGCGTTTAAGTAGTAGAATTAGATATCACAGCAGAAGAAATAACTTTTATTAGTTTTCCAAATGTTTTTCTGTGTCTTCTCCATCGTGAACAGAGAAACACAAAGCTATTGGAAAGGAGCCGCAGACAGCACATTTAAAACTGTGGTGGCCTGGGCCTGGGATTTAGCTCAGCGGTGCCACCAGCTGCCTTGCAAGCAAAAGGACCCAAGTTCGATCCCTAAGGCACTGGCTCAAAATCATAAATGCCAATGGTATTATTTAACTGTATTAGTTGCTTCTATTCTGATCAAAAAGCATTCATTTTAGGTACATAGTTATCTAATAATAATGAATACATATCACATATTAAGGGTTGAAGTAGATTTTATCGAAGTACACCATACTTCTCAAGCCATGTGGAAGAATATAGAGGTATTATAAATATTTTGCGAGCAAAACGTTGAATTCAATCCAGTGCATTATTTTTATTCTATTTTATATTTGGTTGTTGTAATCCAGGCCACTTTATTTGCAGCACTTTCTTTAACCCTCCTCAGCTTTTACATGTTAGTCTAAGTCATCAAAGACATGAAAACAGCTCATATCATCTCTTTAAAACAGTGAGCATAACTTAACCTCTGGGAATTACATCTATTCACTCTTTTGTTTATGCCTTTGTCTTACAAGGTTTGTGTGTGTGGGGGGGTGAAATAAAATTTAAAGGAGTATACAAGACACTGGCTAAGACACGTACCACCTTAGGTAAAGCAAGTCCTACACTGAGTCACCGTGATCGTAATCAGTTGCACAGGTTGCCTCTGTACACACACTAAAGCAGATTCAGCATTATTTAACCAGATTTTGTTAAGTATTCTGCAGGACACTTCAAAAGACCTAGAAAGATGTGATGCCTTCTTATTTCCCTGTTTGCTTATACTGAAGAGGCTTGCTTAGCAAAAGTAACTATCCGAAGACAAGCTGAAAATCAAAAAGCTACTTATAAAGGAAGTGCCTTATAAATTGAAATGTGTCTTCTTTGATTTTTATTTCATAAAAATTCTTCAAGAAGGGAAGAGGGAAAAAATAAAACATAATGGAAGGAAAACAAAAGAAACAAAGTTTTGTAAGTGAACAGGAGAAGAAAGATTGAAAGGAAAGGGGAAGGATGGGAAAGAGCAGAATCCCCACCATGAATGGGGTCGTGACTCATGTCAAAAACGTACCAACAAAATTAATTTTCCAAGAAAGTTATTGGATTCCAAAATGGGATGTTTATTCATCTACTTTTCCCCCAGCTTATATAAAGGTTTAATCCTTAAAGACAAAAACCAAAGTGACTTCAATGTAACTCTCTGTATCTATAAACTCCTCAGTTTCCACTCTCTCTGAATTCCCAGCTCCTACGCTCACAGTTCACCTTGAGGGTTCTGCACTCTCTGCTCACTTTAAATATTTGACCACACATGGGGTCCTTCACCAAGCTTATCTTTATTTTTAATGCTGCTGTTTCATATTTTAGTAATGTAACGTTAACCTTTCGTGGAGTTATTTACTACTGAATATCACAGGAATGTTGTTCTTAAAGGCTCATTGAATTTGAATACTTTATGCAAATTCGTATGCCAATATTAGAAAAATGAAAGAAGAAATAGTACTCTAAAGCATTTTCATGTAATTATATTGGGGTGATAAAAAAGTGAAATTAAGGGCCGGGGATTTAGCTCAGCGGTTTGGTGGCCTGCCTTGCAAGCGCAAAGACCCGAAATCATTCCCCGGTACCAAAAAAAAAACAAAAACAAAAAAGTGGAATTAAATAAGCTTTCTCAATGCTTTGTCACTGACCTAAAAGTAAAAGTAAGTCAGTGAAAAAGATTGATCTTTTTAAAAGATATCAGAGGCCATTAACTCAGTGGCACAGTGCCTGCCTGGCAAGCGTGAAGCCCAGAGTTTGATTTCCCCGGTACAAAAAAAAATTTAAACTTGAAAATTAAAAAATAAAAATAAAAAGTTCACCTATTAATATTCCTTAAGAGATAACGACATTAAAAATTATTGTTTAACTTATTTCATTTAATAATTGAAGTGAGCCAGAGAGAGCTGCTGAGGTTGCTGATGGCCCAGGAGTGGTCAGGGCACAGCAGGACGAGATGAACAGGAGCTTGCACCCCACACAGCTGCCTGAGCGGGTCCAGTGCCCAAGGTGCCTGGGACGCAAAGGCACCCGGGCCCCTGTGTGAGTCTGGAGAGGTGTGAGTCAGGCATTCACAAGCCACCCTGGAGCATCAAAGCCACTGACTATAATGAAGAAGTAAAGAAAGGTGTGGTTGTTTCTCTGCAAGACATATCAGCGTCCTATTCTAGCCATATTCTAGACTCATGGAGTTAGTGGATGTTGTAGCCAACAAGCACTATGTTTGTAAGAGAAAACACTGAGCATTAAATATGGATTCTTACTTTACATACCTAAATCAATACCCATAAAGCATTGAAACAGTTTTCACATCTTGCCACCCTTGAATTGACGATGTTGTTCACAGCTCTGTAAAAACATGGCACTTTTTGACATTTGTAGAAATAGCAATTACCCATAGTAAGGAACATGAAAAGGCCCCAGTCAGCCTGTCTTGCTTTAACCATGCCCAATGACATGATCAAAATTGCTTTAGAAACACAGTTACTCAAGTGAATAACTATTAAAGTCATAAACCCAAAGAGGAAAATCCATCTTTGCTGAACCAAGTAGGAGCTAAACAACGTGCCAGCATTTTTGCAACTAGGTAGAGCACGCATTTACCTTAAAATAAAACAAAACAAGCAGAAGCTATGTCGTTCAGCATTTTTGCCTTGTTCCAGATTGTTCCCTTCTGAGACTATAATATAATATAATATGTCACCACTTAGCTAAGAGCAAAGGACATAACTTTCATTCCACCAAATGTGATCTTTTGTCGAGTTTGCTTTCAATGAATGTGGATGCTTTGACTGTGGAACCACAGGTCCAAGTTCTACAGTTCAGATTCTGCTACAATTTTCTAGGAAAGTTTTGTCTCTGACCTTCTCTCTGATTTCTTCTAATCTGATAAAAGTATCAAAATATTTCCTTCTATTTCATTCTCAAGAAGGGGCTCAACTATATCTCGAACATCTCAGGGCTTTTGCAAAATGAAGCCATAAACACACACACACACACACACACACACACACACACACACACGAATATGTGGTCTGGTTTTCATAAAAGTAAAGGATATTAAGATAAATCACCTTAGACCAAATGATCGGTTTATTTTCAAGCCTCTTGTAGATATTGCATGCTGGAAATAGCTTTTAATTAGATATTTTCAGGGTTTCAGGATGTACTGCCCATGTATACAGAACATGTTAAAAAAGGACAGCACAGAATCGGAGAATGCATCAAGGCGAAATTTCTCAAGCCGGTCTCTTAGCATCGTTCCCAATGATGATGCTGCACATGGGAATAATAGCCAGGTCCGCCTCGCCATGCAGCCCTCCTGCGCACTGAGCGGCGGTGAGGAGCTGAACGGAAGGCTAACGAAGAGAAGCAAGAGAAGCAGCTGAGCCTCGCCCTCCTCAGTGGGGCCCTAGAGACAGCTGTGCATTCTGGAAACATCTGTGTGGGGCCGCGCCCGGTGACTCTCCTTCAGCCTCTCCGCTCCACATGCCCCACACCTTCAGTCATTTTAAAAAACTCTAGGTTTTCTAGTCTAACTTATGTTTTCTCAAGCTTTCTTCATCATAATCAATGTTTCTTGAGCACTTAGATTTCAGGCCAATTTTTTGACTTTGTTTTTTGCAGTACGGGTAATACAATATCCGTCTTAGCTTTCCCTGAGACACAATATCCACCAGCCACAACTTAACGGAGGGGAGGTTTAAGCTGGATCACACTTAGGGGTCCAGTAAACGGTCAGCAGCCCCAAGGCAGGAGTGACTGCCAGAGGGCTGGGCAGTGGGCAGCTGCTCACCGCATGGTGGCCAGAAAGCTGCGTGAGAGAAGGGAGGAGCTGAGGGCAAAACACCGCAGTCCTGGCCCAGCCCCCGGTGACCCACCTTCTCTGACTGGGCCCTGTCTCTAACCTCCTCTCCACTCTGAGCTCCTCAGTGGATCAGTCCACTGACAAACACTGTGCAGCGCCACACCGTCCACTCACATTCCAAAATCTCCACTTTAGCGCGGGGGGTCCTGTTAGATCTAAACCACAGTAATGCCCATTACTTGTAGAAAATTCACCAGGTGTCAGGAAATCTACTGCACTTGCTTCCCATCGTCCTTAACAGACTAGCACCAACTCTGACCTTTCAAACACATTTGTCAGTGGTGGTTTTGCAGGTTAGGGGTCAGGTGGCAGCCAGGTGGAACTCTCCTCTGATTGTAGGAGTCAGCAGGGGAGATAACTCTGGAGGAGTGGGGCGAATCTGACTCCAAAGTCAGTCACATTGTTGGCAAAAGTCATTTCCTTACCGGTGTGGGACTGCCGACTGGGTGTCTTGGTGGCTGAGATCTACGAGCTGTCCTCCATCCCAGAGATCACCGCATTCTGCCATTCATTGCTGTGTCCCCTACTACGTGGGACTTTTCCACAGTGGCTGCTGACCTTGGGCAGTCAGCAAGGAGGAGCTCCAGAGTCTGTCTACCAGCAAGATGAAGGCGAGCACATTAAGGGGTCCAAGAGTAGAATCTCATCAACTTTCCCACTTCCACTGGTGAGGAGCAGGCCCCGTCCCGGTGTGAGCTAAGAAGGTCAACTGCACGAAGGTCTGGAGACCGGGATGTGGAGCTTGTGAGGGGGGCTTTAGGGTCTTCGTCATCATTTCCCAAGGGCCACACACAGATCATTTGATCTAATGTTTGCCACAGCACTATCTTCATACAGAGGAGGAAATACTGTACCCAGCCAAGTAAACTTTCTCCCGGTCATGTTTTAATAAGGGACAAAGTCAGAAAAACAGTCTACTGCTCCTGAGGTGAGACTTCACATTCTTAATCACTATGCAGACTTCTTGAGCCTTTGCAGTCCATATTCAATCTCTCAATTAGACCGCATCTGGCTATGGTAGAAAACTTCCATGCTAGTTTAAGTAAAAGGAAAATTTATTATCGCACATAATACAAGCTGTTTTCAATGAAGGTAATTTTAGGCATCATCAGTCCAGTGGTTCATTAGTGCCACACTGTCCTCGTCTTTTCAAAATCAGACCTTAGTCATCAGAGTAAGCTCTTGGTGATCACAGAGTGACTTCTTATCCATAACAACGCCTTACTGTCACACACTGGATAAAAAAAGCTTTATACAATGCAAGTCTAGAACCTATAAGGTGTGTTTTGATTGCCTGATGTGTGTCTCATTAAACATTATAGTTGCTGTCCTTCAAATTGATTGTAGTTTTTAGAAAACATTGTAGCCATAATCATTTTCTAAAGCAGATATTGATTTTTATTATTTTAGGGGAAATGACATTAAATATGGCATGTTAATTATAAGAGAAAACTAGCAGACATATAATTTCATGTTACTGTTCTCTCCAAGAAAAACATTTTTACCTTTCTTAGCAATTCCCTTGAGCTTAGAGATTACAGACTACATATAAATGCATCTTCGTTTAGAAAATTTGAAACAAAAGTTTAATGCTTTACTTGGAGTGGCAGGAAAATAAAAGAAAAGTTATTTTTCAATTATAAATTAAGACAAGTTGCAGAGCAACTTATCTGTCTCAACTTATCTGGTGAGCAGATATGGTCTCTGTTTGACTCTCTGGAAATAAATATTTCAATTCCATAGTTAACAAGAGAAAGGGAGAAAAACACAATATATCACAGAGACCTTAACAAACTTGTCCTACACAGAAAGGGTTTGCGTTTCAATTTCCTCATAATTGACGTGGATGCCCTGGTTGCCGGAAAACATTCATTACTGATTAATGCATTCTTTGATCAAAAAGAAGTTTAAACTGTCAAACTTATTAAAAGTTTAAAGTATTGCAATTTTGAACCTATGTTTTTATTTTAAATATTACATCACACCCCCTGCCATTTTACATGGGCATTATTGTAATAGTGTTACAATAATAATATTGTTGTGTTATTGTAATATCGTTTTTATTTTATCCAAATAAAAAGGGAATCTGTATTCGTGGGCTTAAAAAACACTGCAAATGTGTTCCTGTAGGGCACTGTGGCCCCTCACAGGTCTAACCGGACGTGGGCCCTTGCGTGTACAGGAGGATGCGCCTCCCTCTGGCCCATTGGATGAGAATTTGTCGCCAACGTTTCCAGCACCCTGGCCGGCAGAGCGGCTGCAGATGCACCCAGACAGCGACGCCTTCTTCTCAGACTGCCCCAGTGTTCGGCACAAACCCTTTCTTCTCGTTTTTTAAAGGTGCACATATTTAAGGTGTGCACGGTGATGTTTTGATACATTTTTCTTAACATACACAGCATCCTAACGTGCCGTACAGTGACATAACCGCAGCCCTCTGCTGTACATTAGACCTCCAGACACGTCCCCGGACTGGGCAGGACGTCATTTTGGCAGAACTGGACCTCCATTGGCGCTCTAGAGCTGCCCCTGCCCACGGGCCACAGCAGCGAGGCCCCTGCTCTCCAGGCGCGGGCTTGGGGCCCCTGACACCTGGAAGCCGAGCCCTGGCCCAGACTCCTTCCCCGAGACAGCGGCGCAGCAGAAGCGTGTGCCAGGCCCAGCGCACACCCGGTCAGTCCGACGCGGAGGGCAGGGAGGCCCTGGACCTCAGGCCTCCACCCTAGGGCGCCGCAGGAGGAGGCTCTGGCCCTTGTTCTGCTTCCCGGACACTGCAGCCCCACGGGGGACCCCAGAGAGGACAGCGAAGTCACCTTGCATGAAGGGAAGACGCGCTCCCCAAAGTCAATGTCGATTCAGCAAAGAAGAGTGGGAAATGTATTTGGCGGTAAATAGCCACGGCTGACATTTTTCTGAAAAACGGATCCGATTTATTCTCAATAGCAGTTGAAGCTTTCATCAGGAAAGCTTGCGGTCACGGTCTCACTGCCACGTGCCCTGAAGTAACCGGGAGCCAGAACGGTAAGGTCAGAGTTCAACGTGAGCACCTAGCGTGGCTCTACTGTCCCTGCTGCCCAGGGACGTCAACATGCCCAGCCCCAGACTGAAGATCGCCTCCACTCTTGATGGATGCAGGACTGTGATGTTCATGACTCTTCAGGTGAAACTGGCAGTTCTTTGAGTGTCGGTGTCACAGACGACCCTGGCTGGCGGCGCTCCTCAGGGTCACAAGCAGCTGCCACGCGGGGAGATGTGACTGGAAGGCTTGGAAACATCCTAACAAAGTCAAAATATCTCACTAATCTCATTTTCATATTGAGTGTTTGTCAAAATACTGTATTTTGGACAACATGGGTTAAATGATATTTATCAACAAATGAATTGCACCTGTTTCTTTTTTTCTATCGTCTCACGCAACTAATAGAAAAGATATACTTGCGGCTCTGATTTACAACTTACTAATGCAAACGTTTGTGCTATGCTTCTCTTTTCTTCTTTTCTTCTCTTTTTTTTTTCTTTTTTCTTTTCTTTTTCTTTGGGTTCTGCCGATTGAACTCAGGCCCTTTGCTTCTTTTATGTGCAGACATTTGTCTTTTGTTTTAAAAAAAGAAAGCATGAACTACAATTCTTCAGAATTATCTGACCTCAAAAGAAAAACATACATATTTTGTTTCTTCTGTTATCTGAAATTTTAGAGGGCACATCTTTGGACTATTTTATTTTAATTACATTTTAAATGCTACCATTTGTCACAAACAAAAAGACTTCATCGTAATGAGTTACTGCTATCACAATCCTTAATGTAATTTGGCATAACAATATGAAATAAGGAGCTAGTATATTCGAGGATTTCCTACCTTGAAGGAAGTAAATGCAAAGAATGAAACAAATGACAAAGAGCACAAACCTACGTTCTTCCCCTTCTCTGAAATGATGCTTATAGGGACAGCCCCAAGAGAGAGAAAAAGCCGCAGTGTGGGTTTGTGGTTGGTTACGCGTTTCAGCTGTGTAGGTACAGGATTTATGTGCTACAATATCTCAGTAGATAATGGCAGTACAGGGCAGAAAGAAAGCGAACTCAAATGCTCAAAAAGAAATTTGAATTGCTTTCATTTCTAGCAGACAGTTGAAATATTTGAGCAGTTACCTGGTTATATTTAAGGACTTAAATGTTAATTCCAAAGACGCTCCAAATAAATTTTCTCACCATCTCCCCCGTCACCAGCATTCTGAGAGCTAAACTAAAACACACAAAATACATTGCCAGGTTCAATAACAGCTAAATGTGTCGCAGCAGAGGACCCCTTCACTCTAGCCATCTCGAGTTGATTTAATTACGTTCTCTTGTTTTATACCGTGAATTTCAATGTACCATGTGAAACTGCTTTCTTTCTGATGATTTTTCTTCTATCAGTCACTGTTGTCACTGAGTTTTAAGATATTTTCTGTTCAGTTTTCATTCTTGAAGATACTGAACTGAGGTTCCCCTTTAATTACATGATTAATGACATGTTAGCTGCATGATAAAATTTGAAAAGAATAAGCACAATCCATTTAACTTCAAAAATAAGAATTTTAGTTAATTAATAATAACATATAAATTCCAAAATGTCCAATTCCAAAATCTCTCTTTATTTCTGTGTGTCTTAGAATTCGTTGTGCTTGTTTAATCTACTGTTAAAGAAGTTAAACACATCCCCCACACACATGCATTTTCTATTCTTGGGAACTCATAATTTGGCCCTCCTCACAGTCATGGAGCAAAAAATATACACAGTCATTATGTCAATGCAGTTTAAAAGTTGAGAACATATCCTTTCCTCAAAAAAATATAATTTCATGTCATTTCAAACAACATCTTTTATTTTTCCTTAACAATTACAGTTAAATCCCTAGAATACTACATCTCTAGAGTAGTCACAGCAGCCTCCTAAAATCAGTCACTGTGGTAGTACCCATGAGGAATCTGCTAGAACCAGTTCCATCAAATTTGCTTACAAAACAAAGTTTCCCCATAAAACTGGTACTTGAAAGTCAAGCGAAAATAATTATAAGGAAATACAACACTGTCCTCTAAAGTCCACAGAAACTGCTCAGGGATTGAATTCCTTTGTGTGTACAGTTCTCCTGAACCACACTGATTAGTGCAAGCAGTTTTGAACTACTGAGGAATAATAAAAAGGACCCCTGTGCCCTATGTCCAGCCACCGATTGAACAGTGTTACTCCCTGTGCATTACACATCCTGCAAGTGCATGAGTTGAGTAAACACATGGCTGACGTTCAACAGAGTACACTAAAGCACTAAGCATTAGTGATTTTGCTACACGCTGGCAGAGCGCTCGCCTCCTTGAAGCATGCAGTTTTCAAGCAGCTCAGACTCTTCTGATAAGCCCTGTGTTCGTGCCCTTGTCATTGTCAGTGATGATCCACACGCAGTTTCCCACTTAGCACCTGCAACCAAAAGATGACTGTAACGCTTACTTATAGATTAGATTACAATCTGATGGGAACCCATGACAATATTTCAACCTGCTATTGACATAATTTATTCAACAGCCACAGACATCATGCCAAGTAGTTAGGCATGGAAAGTTTGATTGTGGTCACAGTAGAATCAGGAGAGAGCACTGAAGGGTCAAAGGCAATAAAATTTTTATTCTCCTCCCTTTATACTTATAAGAAAGGTCAAACTGTAAGACATAGTGAATGATAAATGAGACTTATCTAATATTGACCCTTTGGTATATCCTAATATTATAAAGTTCATTGTATTGCTTATGAAATTCTATATTTCATCTTGAGCTTTCCACATGTTAAAAAAAATAGTTCCATTTTGTGCTTAAATTATTAGGAAAAATTAGGGCAATTAAAATGTATCATATTACATGTTTCCTAAACTTTAACTACTGTATGGATTCATGATTGTGATTCTTGTCAAAGCATAGCTTTTATTCAAAGTTAAAAGTCATTGCTGCTACTAATCATACGTTTCAGTTGAATCTTATCTTTTTAATAAATTGTAACCATGTTAATCATACTAACATTTACATTTAAAGAAAAACTACTATAAATAAGACTCTACTCCCCTCCTCACACTTTTGAGTTTTTAGATTCTTGGGTAGTCAGAAGAAAATGAAAATCCTTTTTTTATTATTCATTTACAATTAAATCAACCAAATAAAATTTTATGTGGGCTGTTTGATGTTCAGAAAAGCTCAGAAGCCTCTTTAAGATGTTTTTCTTTGAAGAACCACGCACACATTGTCTTTTGCCAAGCACGAAGAAACTTCACACCCCCATGACTTTAATGTTCCAGTTTGAAACTCATAACATCATTGTCAGAAAGACTTCTCTAAATGATGAATGGATTCCCCCTTCTTATGATACTACCCAGCAAGAAATTTGGCCACATTTTAAATGGATAAAGTGAGATACACAAGGCCTGTGATTATTGATCAGAATAATCTGAAGTCTAGAAAACAAGAGACAAATTGGATGTTGTGGTATTTCTTTTTTTTTTCTTTTTTATTACACAAAAATCTAACTTCAGACAAAATGCACAGTTCTGCTTTCCCTCCCACCCTTTCAAGTTCAGCATCTGATGCTTTCAATCTCAGAAGTATCGAGTCAAACTGAAGGAAGGAAATGAAGGAAACCCACTTTATTTTTCAATTTCACATTTGTTTTAACATGATCTAGAGGAAAAGTACAAGATGAAGACAGCAGTAGAATTCTAACATGTTTTTATAAAGCCAGTCTGTCGGTTACTTTGACTTGTTCATGCTTTAAAATTTAATTCAGATACTATAAAGCTTACTTTTTTAAGCATACAGTGCAACATTTTGTTACATGCATGAAGTCGTGCAATAGCCACAGCTATTGGATTCAGAGTACTTCGTCATCCAGAAGTGATACTATGTGTGTGTTAATAGTCTCTTCCTGTTTCCCACATTGCTTAGGCAGTGGCAATCAATGCTCTACTTTCTGTCTTTGCCAGTTTGCCTGTTCTCAATATTTCATATAAATGCAATCATATAATACATAGAAATCTGTTTCCCTTCTCTCATAAGTATAGTGTTTGCAAAGCTCAAGCAGGATAAAAATGTGTCATTATTGTATTCTTTTTGTGTCTGATTAATATTCTATTGGACAAATACACTGCATTCTACCCTTCTGTTCTTCCAATGGTAAATGTTGGTGTTATCCTTATGTTTTGGTTGTAATGAACATTTGTGTACAAGGTTTAAATGAACATATACTTTCAATTCTCTGGGTATGTACTAGGAATGAAGTTGTTTAATCATGTGCTGTACAACTGTCAACTGTCAAATACTGAAATGTTTTCCAGTTTTCATTCCCACCAGAGAAGCTATGAGGATTGGAATTTTTACACATCCTTGTGAACACTTGCTATTGTCTGTCTTTTTTCATTACACCTATATTGATGGGTGAGGAGCTGTGTCTCTATTTCAAAACAGATTGTCTTTCAAAGTTATATTTTACAAATTCAGTACCAGTCACTATAAGATATGTGATATGTAAATACTTTCACCCATTCTGTGAATTATCTTATATTGATGATGTCTTTTCAACAAAATTCTTTAAGTTTTTATAAGCTCCATTCCCCCCTCTTCCTGCTTTTGGTGCACTTTGGGTCCATGTTCCACGACCTTTTGTTTTCTTGCTTTTTTTTTTTTTTTTGGTACTGGGGATCAAACTCGGGTCCTTGCGCTTGCGAGGCAGGCCACCCAACTGCTGAGCTAAATCCCCGGCCCAACCTTTTGTTATTTTTGAGGGATCTCTCAGTGAATGACCATCTGATTCAGCTCTATCTTAGTTCTGACACTCTTCTCAAATTGGTCAGTTCTGCTATCCATACCTTCAGTAAAATTTGTCTTGTTTTGGATATGTTTGGTATATTTGCATGGACCCTAATTCTTTGCTAACCTGGCTGTTCGTGTTTATATCGTTTTGTTCAGCTCAGCTAGCTTTTTATTAGTATCTTTTTAAAAGTCAGTGATCATTTTATTAAGTCCATCATCTGGTACACTCTATAATCTTTGATCTCACAGAGCACCTTTTTTTTTTGGTTTGTGACTTCACAAAATTCAACTATTTCATTTTTTATTTCTTCTTTATTGATGCCCCATGTATGAGCTTTGGGGAGTTGGGAGTTTTTGGAGGCATTTTGTTATTTTGTTTTCTCATGTGTGTATGTGTGTGTGTGTGTGTGTAAAAGAGTGAGGGCTGAGCGCTGACTAAAGTGGAAAGACTGTTTCTATTAGGATCCCTTTAGGTAGTGTCTGCTCTACAGGGATGTACTCTGTATGTGGCTAACTACACTCCTTAGCTTCTGTTCCATATAATCTGATTTTCTCCACTCAGAGAAGGCAGGGCGCAATCTCCAGTTCCCCAGAAACAAATGAGAGTAATGAGGACACAAAGATGGTAAATATCTACTAAATACCACATTTATACCAGTAACCATACAAAACAGTTCAGTGACAATAACATAGACATAACTAGATATCTAAAAATTAGTAAAGCTTAATAGTAGTACTAATAAAAATGTAGGATATCTGGAAGGAGAATGAAAGAAATATAATTGGAAAAATAAAGCAAAGGAAGATGAAAAGTAGAGAAAAATGAGATGAAGGACTCAAAGATTAAAGCAAAAATTAATAGAACTAGATAAAAGTAACAGAAAAAGAACCAAGAAAGTGAAGAAAGAAAGAAAACTCCAAAACCCCAGAAGACCATCAGAGGAAAAGAGAAAGGAGTCTGAGAAAGTCTTCAAGTGTCTGAAGGAGCGGTTCCCTTCCAGGGCCTGCAGGATCGGAGCCCCCCAGACGGGGCTGTGCAGTAAGTCCCTAGAAGCCCTGCATTTCCCACACTCACTTTCCTGTGTGAATTCTGAGTCCCTCCCTGCCTCTCCCGCTGGGAGGGGTGGCCAGTGGCGCATCGCCCACCCCAGCCTCTCCATTTCTCTGTCCCTCTCTGCACCCCCATTTGTGATCCACACCACTCGCCTTGCGGGCTGTGGGTTGGTGAGGTTCTCCCCTGTCCCGGAAGCTCCTCTGTCTACACCCCAGGCTGTGGCATGTCCCTGGCCCCACTAGCAGATGGGGAAGCATGGACTACTGAGATGATCGCCCCTGGGTGTGGGCAGCGAGACGGGTCTGGTAGTCCGCTGGCCTCCATGCCAGTTCTTGCGGATCAAGCTCCCTACAAAACCCACAGGAAATCAGCCTGACTCCTCTCCATGACGGCAAAACTATCAAGTTCTTGGGCTGAGGTTGCTGCGGTTTAAACTTCTCAGGGGTCTATGTGGAGGCCATGTCCTCTCTGCATCTGTATGTGGTGGCTGTCTACCACCCAGTCCTTGTGACAGGGTCACCCTGAAGTGCAGTTCTGACCTGGTTTCTGATGTCCAGAGTAGCGTGGTCTTAACTCTTTTCCCACTCATGAATGTAGAGGGCTCTGCCACAGACTTCTCCAACTCTAGAACACCTTGCAGAAGGAGGCACTTTCAGTATAAAGCTCCTATTACATTTGCATTTTGCAGTGGCCACGCACTTTTCTCGGGCCTAGCACTACTGGCCCGGTCCACTGTTTTCTTCTTCAGCCCTCTCCTGGCTTGCCTGGTGTTTAAGGAGACAGGATAGAGCTCCAGATTACTTTCTTATTTCCCTGCATTATCTTCAGATTCTCCCATTTTTCTGTGAATTCTACCTTTGTGTCTGCTCTTTCTTAATCCTCAGAGTTTTCTTCATTTTTTCGTTGTTATACTATTGTTTTCCACATCTCGTGAGTCCAGGTCCTGGACAGACTGACTCTGCCTCCATCTTCCACACCACCACCATCCTTCTCCTCTCCTGGGTTGTTTAAACTTTTGGTCATCTTCCTGTTCTCTGTAACTTCGTTGCCACCTCTGGCCTGTGGGATGAGAAACACTGCCACTGATGGATTTCAGTTACTGAATGGGCTATCCTCATCTGGAAAGGTGTAAGCCCTCACCGTTCTGCAACCCGGGCTCAAAAAATACTCTATATACTGCTTTTCCATATGCACATATTCTAACACAAAACAAATTGTAGGACAGCTACAAACTAACAGTGTCAGATTTTCTCCATATGCCTATTTAAATCTCATTTTTATACTGAGATATTGTTATACTAGCTGTCTAATGATGCACCTAGTAGTCAAAGAGATATACAAAATTATTGATAATGAACTCTTAATAATCCTCTTGAGGAAGTTTGGAGAACTCAAACAATAATCAAGGACAGACGTGGACTGAAAGTAAACCATGAAAAAATACATCCCTCAAAATTGACAACTGAAACATATTAGCAGAAGCTATATTTAAATCAGAAAAATGGACTTTAAGTCAATAACTAAAAAAGAAGAAAAAAGTTAATTAAATTATGATAAAAGTATTAATTGACCAAAAGGTTACAATAATTGTAAATACATATGTCCTCAACATCAGAGTACCTAAATACATCAAGTAACTATTAAATGATCTGAAGGAAGAAATCTATTACTCAAGGGTCACAGTATTCCATTTTCAACAATAAACAGATCATCTAGAGAAAAAATAAATAAGGAAATATTGGACCTGAACAACACTTGAGACCAAATGGACCTCCACAAACCTATTCAGAATGTTTGGCCCAAGAACAGTATAATAGAAATACTTCCCAAATTCACATGGGCATTCTTCATACAGGCTATATGTTAGGAATGGACTAAATCTTAATACATTTGAGATGATCAAAAGTACTGTTTCACAACACAAAGGCACGGAAGTGGAAATCAATCTAATGAGATATATTGAAAACTGAAAAGTCTGCTTCTGTACAGCCAGTACACCACAGAAGAAATAAAAACACCTCAAAATAAAACAAGATGGAAGCTCAGCACAATAAAACTTACAAAAGCAGCCCTAAGAGGGAAATTTATAGTCATACAGTCATATCTACATCAAAATAGAAGAAGCTTCTTTTCTTTAACTTTACAACTCAAGAAACTAGAAAAAGAAAAATAAACTAGCCCCAAAGTCAGCTAAAGGAAAGAAATAACAATTGTAGAACAGAAATAAATGAAACAAACATGAAGATCAAAGGAAATGAGCAATAAAAGAGTGGTATTTTAAAAAGGAAAAGCAAAATTAATAAACCTTGAGCAAGACTAAGCATGTGAAAGACATATAAAATAAAAGAGGACATTACAACTGATTCTACAGAAAGAAAAACAAACAAACAAACAAACAAAAAACAAGAAACTATGAACAATTGTAGGGATACTCCAGTAAACACTGGTAAATTTCAAGAGACTTGCAACCTACCAAAATTGACTCATAAAGAAATGGAAATAGAGCCGGGGGTGGTGGTGCACACCTGTAATCCCAGCACTTCGGAGGTTGAGGCAGGAGGATCACTGTGAGTTCGAGACCAGCCTGAGCTACATAGTGAGTTCCAGGTCAGTCTCGATTACCTAGTGAGACCCTGTCTCAAAAAACCAAAAAAAAAAAAAAAAAAAAAAAAAAAAAAAAAAAAAAAAAAAAAAAAAAAAAAAGAAAAATAGCAAACACAGTGTGAATTAGTAATGAAAAGTCTCCTGTCAAAACCCTAGGATAGAATGATGTAACTGGTGAATTCTACCAACCATAAATGGAACTATACCCATTCTCTAACTCTTCCACAAAATTGAAGAGAAGGAAATATTTCCAAACTTCTTTTATAAGATCAGCATTACCCTGATTTCAAAATCAGATGAGGGCACTATAAGAAGAGAAATTTACAATCCAATATTCTTGATAAACATAGGTTCAAAAACCTTTGACCAAATGTTAGCACAAAACATTAAACAAATATTCACCACGATCAGTTGAGATTTATTCTTAAGGGCCAAGCATGCTTCAAAATAGGCAAACCAATAAACCTGACATGACACTTTAAAAATAAAGGATAAAAATCATATTTGACACAATTCACTGCCCTTTCATGATAAAAAAAACAAAAAAACTTTAACATATTTGGTTTCGAGTGACTACATTTCGACACAATAAACACTGTATATAGAAATCCCTGAGTTAGTATCATATTCAGTGGTAGAAAGCTGACAGCTTCTCCTCAAAGACCAGAAACAAGACAAGGACACCCACACTCAACATTTATTTTTAATGTATTGCTGGAAGTTATAGCAAAACAATAGAAAGGAGAAAGAAACAGCAACCTAGTAAATAGGGAATACCTGAAATGATCTCTATTGGTAAAGATTTCATTTTATGGATAGAAAAAAGATTCAATAACTACCCGATATAACCTGTTACAATAGCTAAATGAATTTTATAAAGTTGTAGAATACAAAATCAGGATACAACAACCAACAGCAAATCTACATAATAATGAGGTTTTGGGAAAAGAATTTTAAAAAGCAACCTCATTTACAATGGCAACAACAACAAAAATACTCAAGTGCAAATTTAACCAAAAAGGTAAGTGACCTACGTGCTGAAAGTTGCAGATCATTGATAAAATAAACTGAACAAAACACAAATAAATGGAAAGATATCCCTGTCCATGGGTTGGAAAAATTAATACTGTCAAAATAATATATACTACCCAAAGCCATTGCTATAAAAATTCCAAGGTTGTTTTGCACAGAAAGAGAAAAAAGATTCGTAAAGTTCATATATAACCACACAAGACATTGAATGACTCAAACCAATTTTGAACAAAAAGAACAGAGCTAGAAACATGACCCTCTCTTAATTTGAAAACATGAAGCAATTATATTAAAAACATCATAGTAATGATCTAGAAAAAGCACATCAAAGAGTGGAACAGAACAGAAACCAAAAACTGAACTTGAATACTTACAGTCAACCGACTGATAGTGATGACACAAGAATACACAGGAGAAAGGAGTCTTTTTAACAAATATTGTTGAGAAAACTGGGTGTCTATATGCAAAGGAACAAAGTGGGACTCCTCACCCATGATGTACAAATATCAACTCAAAGTGGATTAAATTCTTAAATATGAAATGAGAAACTGTAGAACTGATAATATAAACATAGGGTAAAAGTTCAGAATAATGAAAATCCCATGAATTTTGGGATGTGACCAAAAAAGTACAAGCAACAAAAGCAAAAATAAACAAATGAGATGGCATCAAATTTAAAAATTTCATGAATGGCAAAGGAAACAATTAACAAAATGATGAGACAACATATGAGTGAGAGAACACAGTGGCAAACCATTTATAGTAGACCTTCAAGTTATGACCAGCCTGACATATGTACTACTTGGGTTATGACCAGAATTTTTGTTTTAACTTATGAACAAAGTCTTGAGTTACAACCTGAGTGCTGGCCATTGTACTTCCTGATGGTCTCAGACACAGATTTAAACTTGCACATTCTAGAAGGACCATTACAGCATCCTTGCCTATGTAGGGTTAACGGAGAAGTCCTGAGCCAGGGTCTGTCTAAGGTCACTGATACCTGCCTGGAAGAAAGTGTGGCCTAAAGTTATACAAGAGAGAGACTACGAAGGCAACTGACCAACTTGAATTACAACCAGCCTTTGGGAACAAACAGTTCGTAAGTCCAAGGTTCACTGTATCTGATAAGAGTCTATATCCAAAACACATGAAGAACTCATACAATTTAACGGAGAGAAAACAAATAACCTTATTTAAAAATAAGTAAAGAAACTAATATGGTTTGAAAGAGGAGTTTTCATCATGGGTTGGATTCTTGGTCCTTTGTGCGGCGATATTGAGGAGGTGGAATCTGTAAGAGGTGGAGATTAATTGGGGGTGTAATTGTGGGGTGATTGCCTACAGATGGATAGGAGCAATTATAAAAGAGCTGCCTGATCACTCCCACTCTCTGACTTCTGGTATAATCATGTGACTCCGCCACTACTTCCTCTGCCATCTGCTGAGATCTTCATCAAAGGCCAGACTTTCAGCCAACATACCATGAGCTAAATAAACTCCTTTCCTTCATACATTTACACCAGAGATATTTTGTTATTGCCATATAAAAACAGCAGACATTTCTCAAAACAATACATGCAAATGGCTCTGTTAGTACACAAACAAAGAAAACGAAGAATAACAGCATATTTCATCATTAAAAACACAACATGGTATCACTTCACATCTGTTAGAATAACTTTTATCAAAAAGACATGCGCTAACAAGTGTCAGAAATATGGAGAAAGGGAGCTTTTATACACAGGAATGCAAATAGTCAAAGAAAATGGTATGAATTTTACACACAAAAAACTGAGATTGGAACTACTATGGATCCAGCAATCACACTGTGGGGCATATGTCCAATGGGACTGAAGTTAATATGCATGCCAGAAATGTACCTGCGTGCCCACGGTCACTGCAGCATGACCCACAATGACAAGATGCCTGTGTCCCTTCATCCTAAGTGCCCGCCGGTGGATAAATAGACAGTGTGGTCCTACATCTGTATCTCTTGTATCGATAATCATTACCTGTATTCGCCCAAGAACATGGGAAATAATCTTATTATTAGTGATAAAGTGGATGACTCTGGAGGACACTGTAGCCAATGAAGTAAGTCAGGCACAGAAATGCAAATTCCACACAGCCTAATTGTTACATGGAATCTGGAAATGTTGAACTCACAAAGATGGAAGATAGATCCACGGTTAGCAGGGCCTGGATGGTGGGGAGGGATGTATGGGGGTTGTTAATCAAGGGACATAAGAGAGATTTTTAAATCTATTGAACAAAAAAGTGACCATAGTCAGTGATGATGCATATTTCACAGTAACAGTATATTTCAAATGTCTCATAAAAAAATAGGAAAGTAAAATAATGGATATGTTTATTTGCTTGATAGGATCATTCCACATGGAGTAAAAATGTATTCAAAGAATGCATATATTTATAAATTATTTAATCAAAAACATTGTTATCATTAAAATAAATGAATGATGCTGGGTGGTAGAGTTCTTGCTCAGTATGCATAAGGCCCTGGGTTTGATCCCTAGCACTGCAGGAAAAAAATTTCTTAGAAAACCTTCCAATGAAGAAATAGCATTTCCTTTGCACAATAGCATTTCCAAAACATGTGAACTGACTCTTTGTTTATTTAATCACATTAAAAATTTTAGAGGGTACGTTTATTCTTATGCTATTGTTACTGTTTCAATGTTTTCATGAACTGTAGCAATTTTACATCTTTCTAAACATATTCATGCCATACAATATTTTGTAGGCAAATTTCTCATGCTGATATTTTTGGGCCTTCCACTTTTTAAAATGATGTCAATATCAGTGATTTAAACAAAGAGTTTTCTTAAAGCAGATTACATTTAAAATATACCTTTATTAGGCAGTAGTTAAGAGAGAGTTTTAGTAATAAGGTGACCATATCATTCCTATTCATTGACTATCAAATACAGTAAAATGTTTCCCTCCTATTTTCTGCTTTTGTGGAAGTACTTTCTAGGCAACAAAGTAAATTATTTCAATATAATCACTCATTCAGGATAAACCAATAAAAAATTCAGCCCATTTTCCATAATGAGCACAATTCATGAGGACCATAAAAAAGTATGTGTCAAGAAATTAGCTTTGTGTCATTGACACCAATGTGAAATAGCATATAACTAATGAGACGGGTGACAAGAAACTAATGAAATATCAAGGAGAATTAATACGATGCCCTTCCCACTTCTAAAAGCATTTAGGAAAAAGGCCCAAACTCTAATGGATCATACAGGATGATTATCTCCAGCTTGTAATTTTAAAACAATCATTGATCATGTGCAAGAGATTTGCTAAGAGCCTTACCTTCACTAAACTTGAGAACCTCTCCACATGTGGTGACTTTGAAATATGTGGCCTGTCAGCTGCCCTGCCACCTACTCTCATTTCAGGCAGAAGAAATCAACCAGTGAATTACCGAGCTGCTTTACACTGTCAGTTCCACATGGCATATTAGAATTTTTAGTCTTTGTTCTGATTTCTTGTCTTAGTAGAAATGTTCTCTCTCTCTCTCTCTCTCTCTCTCTCTCTCTCTCTCCTCATCATAAAGTCAATATATTAACTTCTGAAAAGAAATATTTTTCCTGACAATTCTATAACTTTTATAAAATGATCTTTGCATCATTATTCTAAAAAAATTGATAAATGAATTTGTAGGTGAAAATTAGTAAAACATTCTAGAATAGGGCATGGAGTAGGAAACAAACTGGAGTATAAGATGTAAAACAATGTCTGGTTATTTTAATTATCATATGAAACTTAAACTGGTTTTCTTGTTTGTATATTTAAATGAAGTGTTATCTCACTTTTCTTAAAATTGTGATGGCTTTTCTAGTGTAAAAGAAAATTATTTTTGTCCTCAAGTAAAAAAGAATCTAATGCTTTATCCATTTATCTATTTTAGCTTTCATTTCCTTTTTACACAGTTTAGTCTTGCACAGCACAGGAAATATCTGTATTGATGTTTCTACGACGGAGAGCTGTGTTTGTAACTGATTTGCTAAGCTGATTCTCATCACCCTTCTCAAGGTCACTTCTGGCCTCTCGGAACTTCTAAATCAGGAACGATTCCACCAGTGACCTGCTAACACATACAGGGAAGCAGTTGTTGATTAATTAACAGCGAGTTCTCAGAGAAGTCTCTAGCAATGTCTGTACAAGGAGGGAGACAAATGCTATTGTGCTTCTTGTACTAGTGATGGAGCAGTGCCTCACAGAAGGGCCCACCACTATTAATGGGGGTGTTCGTCAGTTTTCAATTACTGTGACAAAACACCTGAGGTATCAACCTAAAAGGAAGAAAGTTCACCTAGGCTCCTGGGAAGTGAACCAGGAAGAGGACAAAGGCGCTGGGCCTCAACAGCCCTGCAAGGGCACCAAGCCTGGCTCCCTTCCATGGACGCCAGCGCTAAGGCCACACCACCACCCTGGGGCCATAGCACAGCCAAGGCCACACCAGGCCTCAGAACACTAAAGAGTCCAACCACAAAACGGGCAAGGCCTGAACAAAACCTGAACGGTTCTAGGTTTTAACCTGCAATCATTCCTCTTTAGATGGGGTATACGCCAAGTCTAAGAACTTCTCCTCATGTGTTTAATTACTTTGGGAAGAGAATATAGATTCACATGCTTTGCAGAAGAGTATTTATGATAAGAATGCTAAAGAGCATAATCCCACAAATCTACAACTTGTTATTGCTTGTGAGATTGACCATATATGGATATGTCAAAGAAAAGACATATGAAATACTGAATTTCCTAGAAATTTCTCAAAGACCAAACAAATTAAACTTTGATGAATGAAGGAAAGCAAAAAAGTGGATAAATAATAGGATTTAGAATGTTTTTAAAGTCAATTTTAATATAATACAGATGGTTGAATAAACTGAAATAGTTCCCCTTGTCAGAGTTAGTATAACTGTATCCTGTATGTAAAGGTAGGTATGTAATGATCTAAAAAGTCTTATCTAGATTGATTTCTCCTACTTTAGGCATTATCTGAGAAGTGATGTGCATTTGCATAACTAGATCCCTTTTGCCAGAAGCAGAAAGGGGTTGGCACACTTACTTAGCAGATTTAATTTATTCTAGCATAATTCGTAACCATTCTATTAATTACATTTGTTTAAATTAAACTTACTTAGGATTTAATTTATTCTAGCATAATTCGTAACCATTCTATTAATTACATTTGTTTAAATTATTACATGTCTCAGATGTATGTGTATGATACGGTACTGTAGCAATATTCCACAAAGTTAATACCTAAAAACTTAACTATTGAAAGACAAATATCATTGCTAAAAATTAGTAATGTTGATTAGAACAGAATCTAGAATCAAATATCATACATATTCAATGTTAAACTCTTACAAATCCTCTCTCCCTATACAGCTGAGAATGGTGCTGATAAACCAGCCACCTCAGGAAAATACAAGTACATGTTGACATTTTGCTAGAAATCTTCAGTGCTGCCATTAACAAAATAGTAACCCCTGCAACGGCTGGTCCACCTAGGGGGAGGCTGGTGATGGGGTTAAACTTAGATATCCGCAGCTGTTTTTATATAGGGAAAAGTTCCTATGGACATTTAATTAACAGACTCACGCTAGCCCACAGAAAGTCAGGCCTCCTCCGTGTCAGTCTCCACTAACAGCGAATGGAAAAGAAATCATAATCCAAATTAACATCCTTGAAAAATAGCCTACATATTTATTTCAGATCCTCCTTGAGTGCTGAATCAGAGGGTAACAGCTGTTCACACGTCCTGATCTCCTGAAGCGTTCACAGAGCTTCCCCCTCCTCCACACCTCACACTTCCGTGTGAAATGTAAGAGCGGCTGCTGAAATTCACTACCCCGGGCTGTCGACTTCTCTCCTAAGGGGGCTCCTGGTTCCTGCCCCCCACCCTCACGGGACCTCGGAGGAACCAGCCTGTCCCACCTGGGACTGGGTCTTCTCGGCAAACAGCTGTGCAGCAAACGAGGCAGCGCCTCCCTGGTCTACATCCTGTAGAGAAATCATCTATTGGGACCTTCTCTCTGATGGCTGGCTAAGAGGAGAAGAGAAAAGGTTTCCTGAAATACTTCTGGCTAACAATTCCTCTCTCCTCATTTTTTCTTTCTTGAATCCAGCACGCCTGGGGATAGGAAGGTGTGAACCAGCCCACAGTTCTGAGTGGCAGGGAAGCTACTCCAGTAACTGCCTTCCAGCTCTTTATCCAGGACACTTGCTTAGCTTCTGGGACGTAGGTGTACAGGGCTTTAATTGTCCCTCTAGCAAATGTAACCAACTGGAAGTCCATGGGCTTCCTAATCAAAGAAGGGAAAAGCCAGTCAAGCTATCAGGCTTTTTGCTAATGTTTGTATCGACATCATCTCGAGGAAGGGTTTATTATGGAAGTTCTCTCTGGTTTTTGAAAACTTTAAACCGTCCCCAAGTGACTTTTCTGTTAGCTACTCCGACTTGGTTCATTTACAGTGCGACTCCATCACTTTTCACTGACTACCCCTTAAGCATGCATAGGTAATGTTGAAATCATTCATCATCCTTCTCATTATTATGGAATCTTTACCTTGTTTCTTCCAAAGTTGCTTTTGGACCTGATATTTCATTGTTTCTCTAATATATTTTTCCAAAAAAGAGTGGAAAAAATGAAATTCATATTTTGGAATTTTTCGTCCTCCTTGGCAGTCATCCATTTAAAACCATTCAAAAACATAGTTTTGTAAAGTGGTAGATTTATAGGAATAGAGGTGACAGCAGTGGAAATAAAATAATAACAGCAGACTCTCAACACTGTAGATAAGCTTATAAATATTTCTCACTTACTGTCTTTGATCCACTCATTTGCATGGTACAGATATGTAGACAACGGTCTTCACTGTTTATAGAAAGCCTAGACTGGATCCTATTGTTTAGCAAACCGGAGGATGAGTGTGCATTCATTTGCTGTTCCCATCTGTCCTTCCTTTATTTCTATTTCTCTCTCAACTAACTGGACACTTGACAAAAAACAAAAAAATTCCTCCCGTATCACAAAATAGCAGTACATTCATTATGAGGAAACAAAATTGGTTTTTATTTCATTAGTCAACCTAAAATGAGATGTTAACAATTGGATTTGGTAGATTTTTCACACCTTTGGCAACCGCAGGGAGGAAAGTTACACTTAAGCTCTGATCAAGAAGAAAATACATTCTAGAAAGTTTACATAAAGCATGATAACAGGTCAGTGTTCATGAAAATGAAGCAGAGCATTAATCTTCCTTAATCTGGCCAGACACCAGCATCTTTGCACTTAGCAGCAGGCAGAGAGGGGCTGGCTCAGTGTACACAAAGACTAAGGTATGACCAGGACACATGGTGAGGAAAGATTCCTGAATGCTTTTATGGATTCCTCATTCAACTGAGTAAATTCTTGAAAGGACCACATTGGGAAATATACGGGCTGCATAAAGTCAGCAGCTGTACTGAAGACTGCCAGGTCAGACAGCGCAGAATATTAAGTCCAACTCCTTTACTTTCTAGTGGAGATCCTGGATTCTTCCCCTTATAACCTCTCCCAACTTCAGCTTTCTTCTCTGGAATGGATAAAGTCTAATAACAAGCGGCATTCTTGTGATGATTAAATGGACAAATACAGGAATGTGTCTCTAGCACCAAGCTTAACATTTGTAACTCTTACTTTGGCTTTTGTTTTGGGGGCCAGTAATGTGAGTCTTTGGACAGGACCATGTTACTAGGAATTTGGCACCTCCTGCAGTAAGACAAGTACTATCTTTGGATCTCGATTGGGTTAATTATCAGTTAGGAATCTGTTCCAGTTGTCCCATTGCTTATAACGATGTTACAGTGTTACAGCACAGTGTTTCGAGGGTATTGTAGAAGAGAGATTGTACGGTTCGTTTTCCCAAGGATGCACCTGTACTGGAGTGCAGAAGAGAACCGGGAGAGTCGGAGCGTGGGCTCGGCCTGCAGAGCCTTCCACCATGAGCGGGGCAGAAGCAGCAGCCATGTCACTCATCTCCTCTTCTGGGGATGGGGCCTCCACTTTTTATTTATCTCCTCCTCCCTGAACGGCCAGCGGAGTTGGGGCCAGATGGGTCTTCCTCTGTGAGCCCCTCTGGCGTGGTCCTGCAGGGGGTCTCCCCTCCCTTTAACTCCCTGCTTCTCTGTCCTGGATCCTCCACTCCCAACAGTAGAGTGCGTGCTGGCCCCGCCTTGGCTGGTGCTGGAGGAGACAGGAGGGGCCCATTCATGTGAGGCCCACGAGGCTGAGAGGCATCTGTTCCTCCTGTCATGAAGACCACTCCTTTTCTTCAGGGTCAATTTAAGTGATTTAGGTAATCAGGGAGCCACGGTTAAAGGCAGAAGCAGGAGTCATTCAGAACTTCCTTGATTACAGCCCTAAAATTCCTGCACTCTTCCCATTGAGGAAGCATCTAAAATCCTACCCACCCCTCATAGTCAATAAACACATGAGCTTAGGAAAACAAAATTCAGGGGAGTCTCTTGTTTATTTACAATGACCTCACAACTGTACTGTTAGAAAGAATGTGAACTTCTGAGACAGATCACTAACTCATAAGAGGAGTGTCTCGTCAGAGTCCAAAAATGTTCAAAAGTTAGAGAACAAGGACATGCGTCTCAGGAGTGGCTGAGGAAGTAACGAGGGAATACATGGCTTAGCAGATGGCTGCCTCTGTGACACCGCAATGTGCCATCAGTGTCACCATGGCTGCTGCAGAAGAGGTTCCATGCAGGCTCTCCGCCCCTCACCATCCAAGGAGAATGCACTGCCTCTGCTTTCTGCTGCCCTCGTATCCAGTATTCATGCAAACTGGATCCAATGTTGTGAAATCCGTGGGTCACACTCACACACATGACTCTTCCTCAGGAAGAAGGGAGACACACTTGTTCTCCTCTGTAGACACTAATTAAACATGTTTCGCCCCCAGAGTAGCATCTGCTCTCTTTGCTCAGGCCTGTTCTACTCTTTTCAGAATGTATGAGTATTTACTGGCATTTATTCCATAAGGTGATAAACCAGGAGACATGTATCCATATTCGTTATACTATAAAATCTATTTTCATGTCATCTACTCCACAAGTAAAATACTGATAACATTTTCTGCACAATTTATTCTTGAAAAGTTCATGTCCACCATATCCAAAATCTTGCCTGTAACATCTGTCTTATAATTACAGAATAAGATCAAAATTTAATTAAAGGTTAACAGGTGCATCCTTAGAAATGTTCCTGTCCTGCATTGTATGGAACCCTTCTTTGCTCTAGAAGATACTTTTCTAGAAAATATTTACACTTTTTGAAATTATTGGTACAGATAGATGCTCAGTGAACTGAACAGAAAAATGAGAGCTGACACCAGTGGAGAACTGTACAGAGTGCCATGGGATCATAAAGGTAGGGTTGATGTAATGTGAAACAACTTTGCATTATAAAATCTGCAACTAGAAGGTAGTAGCCGAAGACATTTATAAAAAATCAGAGAGAAAATCTTTCAAGGTGGATCGAGCACAGCGTAATTTCCAAGCTTTGCAAAGCATTAGAATGCCCAATTCTCATGCCTACTTTGACACCAAATGCTCTAAAACCTCTCCAAGATTTACTTGTTTTGAAATAGCTGCAAGTTTCACTTCTTGCTGAAGGTCACTGACATTTCTTAACTCCAACTTAGGATACCAAGAGTGGTAGGACTTATTTTCAAAATAGTTCCATAATCAAGAGCTTTCTCTCCTGCCCTGCTAACCGGCACCCTAGCCCAACTCTTTGCTGCTTTTAACCCGAGCTACTATAGCAGACTTTCAGGCTTTCCAGTTTGCAATCTGGAGAGAAGCAGGAATGAGATCCAGCTGTAGCTTTCGCCTTGGAGACTGAGTCCTTTCTCCCTTCGGTAGCCCGGCCAGCAGCTCGTCCCACCCCAGCCACGCTGGCCTCCTCCTTTGAGGTCTTTGTGTTTGATCTTCCTGCTGCCTGGTACACTTGGCTTCGCTTGTAAATCAGACTGGATCCTCCGCGTTTGTGTGCTCAAATGGGTTCTGCTCAGAGAAAATTCCTCTGGCCAACTTTTTCCCCAGAGCACTCTCCGTATTTTCTGTTCCCTCCCTATTTCTTCGTCCTGTTTCCTTTGTGATACTGTAGATGCTACAGTAGTTCATTTTCTTTTACTGCCTCTTTGCTACAAAAATGAGTGCTATGTGAAATCTGTGAACATTTCCATTTAGCCTTATCTTCTTTCTTCAGGATCTTGAATACTAGCTGGCAAGTTGTAGATTCTCAAATGTTAAGTAAGTTGTAAAACTCCATAATAATTGCACACACAATTCTTATTAAAACCACACACTGCAAATCCGAGCGGGTGGAGCGAGTATATGCAAGTCCTATAATAGTAAAACACAATCCTTCACAGCTCTGACAGATTTTCACACCAATTTAGAGTCTTGTCCTGGCTTTAGAGTGAGAAGTTAGAAATTGAGAGATCACTAGCTAATATGAGAAAGATCTTTGAGTGAGTGTACTAGGATAAGGAATAAACACCTATTGTGGCATTTGGTATTGCCACGACCACATGGACTACCCAGGAAAACAAAATTAGAAATAGTGTAAGCATGATGCTAAACCATGTGCCTGAGTAGAGCTCAGTTCCCACCCAGGCGGCATGCTTGAGTCCCCCAGTTATATTAGACTGGGGGCCTGGAGACCCAGGGTTTGGATTTCCTGTATCTGGCGTGGGGAAAGAGGTTGCAGAGTAGGAATCTTCTGCTGAGCTCCATGTAAGTCAGTTTGGTGTTATCACAATGAAATACCTGACTGATGCGAGTAATTTATGAAGAGTGAAATTCATTTAGCTCACAGTTTTGAAGATTCAAGTCCAAGGTTGGGTGGCCTCATTAGTTTGGCCACTGATGATGTGCTCATGTACAGAAGATGTATTTAAAAGCGAAATGCTCACATCTTGAACTGGAGCAGAGAGAAATAAAAGGAAAGGTGGAGTCCAAGAATCTATTTGGGGGGCATGTACCTCCGAACTAAGGTTTTCGCACTAGGCCCCACCTCATGAAACTTCTGCAACTGCTTAAGAACACCACCCTGGCAATGAATCCTTCAGGACGACCCATGTTCAAACCACAGCAGGTCTTCTCCTGAGCAGCTGACTGCCCCGTGGGAGGGCTTCCTTCTGTGCAGGTGGCTTCCTCCCAGATAAAGAGGCGTGAGGGTACAGATTCAGGGAGAGCCACAAACTAGACAAGACAAGAGAAATAACGCAGAACCAGAGAGAATGTAAAGGATTACCAGGTATTATACCAGAACGTGTTGTGTACGTCTGTGAAATGAATCTGAAAGTCTGAATGAAGCAGATAATTCACAGGGATTCCTTGGAAAGTACAATTGCCAAATTTATATTGCTATACCTAAATAGACAAATGCTTTGAGAGACTAAAAAGTTGCCCTTTTCGAATAAACTCAGCAGAGTGTTTAAAACAACTTTTTTCACTTTTATGGAAAGGAAAACTCTTTCATGTTTAAAAGCTCATCCAGAACACAATGAAAAAAGAAACACAGTAAAGTTATATTTTCTTATGAAAACAAATTAACGCATATCAAAAACAAGGACAGGAAGTGTTCTAAAATCAAATAAAGAAATTAAGGAGAAAGTACAAATACATGTGAGCACTGAAACAAAATAAACTTTAAAAGGATATTAAGGGCTGGGGTTTTAGCTCAGTAGTTCTGCTGCTTGCCTCACAAATGTAAGGACCCGAATTCCACTGGAAGTACCCTCGGTGAAACTGGAAAGGTCAGAAATGACCACCTTTATCATTATGATTTGTCATAACCTAAATAATTGAAAGAAACTTTCTAAAGCTTAGCAGATGCTTTTCAGGAATAGCACTGCAATAGAAATGTGCGCCGTTGTAAACTGTGAGTATTTATAAAATGAACCAAGAAGTTTTCAAAGGCAAAATGAGGGGAAATGCATTGATTGTTTTGAAACAAGAATCTAGGGCGGCAAGGATGTCATTAGTCACAAATTTAAAAAGCCAGGCGACCTTGAAGAGGTATTTTTTGTGCAAGTCTGTGGTTCTGGCAGAGTCATTTGTGAGAGTTCTTAAGGTCAGGCAAAGTGCATGAGATTCTTTCTACAATCTCCCAGCTTTACTTATTTATCTTTTGGTTCGTTTTCAACAAAAAATGACCCAATTCTGATTTTGACAACATTCATAGAGATAGCCTATTTTTGAAAGACTAAACAGAAAAATTTGCAAAAAAGAAATAGGCTAAAATGTAAAATATCACGCAAATAGGCAAAAGTCTACATGCAATTCTGATTTTTCAATGACCTGTGATTTTCCTGTCATGAGTGCAGATCCATGGTGCAGGCGTTACTGAAATCGATAGGTGAAACACTGGAACAAAACAGATACTGTCCCAATCCACAGACGGTTTACCTTTTACTGGGGGAGAGAAACATCCATGAATACGAGAACAAGTAAGTGTCAATTACAACTGTGCTAAGTGCTGCAAAGAGGGACCCCAGAGCCAACAGAATAAGTATGGAACAGTTGAGGCAGTGGCCAAGGGAAAACACTAAGGAAGGAGAAACAGTGGCGCTTCAGCTTAATCTCCCTATCTCCATTTTCCAGATCTGTCCAGTCTCAAGGAAATGGGAAAAAAGAGGTGAGGCAGGAAAGGAATAATGAGAAAAATACAGATACACTGCCATGTGCTGCCTAAAACAATGAAGTGAGCTCCAGGCAGAAAGGGACCCAGGCGGTGACCAGGCCATCCGTACTGACCACTGACCATGTTCTGAGCCTGTTCTCTGCTGATGTCATGGAAGCAGAGAAGGCACAGAGCCTGGAGTCTGGGGTGCAGCACCCCCAGATGCCAGCTCAGAGGTATAGCATCTTCGATGTGTATCTCAGACGCACACCATTTCCAACCTCATGCTCCTCACCTCGCAAGCTTATTTTGCAGACCAAGTGAAGCAGCTAGAGTTTAGCAAATATGTAAGAGAAAAAAAGTGAAACAAAATCACCCAACAGCACAGCCATAGAGAACAGGTCCTGGGAACATGCATGGGAATTCTCTATTCATAGAAGCTGTGACA
Organism: Fukomys damarensis; assembly: GCF_012274545.1. NCBI lineage: Eukaryota > Metazoa > Chordata > Mammalia > Rodentia > Bathyergidae > Fukomys > Fukomys damarensis. Next base: position 16,546,428 of record NW_022900949.1, on the reverse strand, counting down.
GACAAAAAGGGGAAGGATGTTATCAAATAACTCTGGGTCCATTCATATTTAATAATCATACGTTATTAACATAACCAAAATGTATAGAGAATGATCTCCTGCATAAGGAAGATGGAGACAAATCAGGACAGTGTGTCAAAGGAGGGAAGGGTCATAAGAGCTTCCCCTCCTTCCTCCTACTAATTAGCCCCGAAGGCTGGCCGACAGGAGGTGACCGATCCTCTCACGTTCTTTATCAATGTGTGCCAAATCTGATTAATTGATCAGCGGGATTACCAAAATATTTTGGACAACTTCTGCTAGTTTTTTATGTTAATCCCTATTTTACAACGCAGTTTCTAATTAGTGCAAATGATCTTTTCATCAACTCCAAGATACATGGTAACTTTTCCTCCCTTATTTTCTTGCATTTTTACTGATTCTCTTCAACAATTTCTAACATGTGTTGAATTGTCTCCTAAAAGCCTTATCTTCTCAGAGTTTAACCAGACCAAGCCAACTAGACCTCTATTTCATTTTCAATTCATAATTCAATCTTCCCAGTGCAGAAAGCATTTAAATTTAAAGGAGCCAAGTAGCCTCTACGTGGTTAGACAGTAACAGTAAATTCTCTTCCTTAGAAGTAGGTGGTGCCATTGACTGTGCAGTGAATTTGTCTCTTGCTTCCTCTCTCAGCGAGGCCACATGGCCCTACTCGCCCTCTGCCCCCCACAGCTATGTGGGTGCAGAACCTCTGCAGATTTATACTCAGGCAGACAAGACTGATGGCTCCTTCATCTAATGGCCATGCATGTGCACATGTGCATACCCCACTTTAATGCAGACTGCCTGGTCACTGTTTGACACTGTTTTATATAAAATATAAAATATACATATTTTAAAATAGTATATATATATATATATATATATAGAGAGAGAGAGAGAGACAGAGAGACAGAGACAGAGAGAGAGAGAGAGAGAGAGAGAATTGACTGGCACAATTCCAGGACTTTATTATATTAATGACCAAATTCTTACCATCTCTAATAAGTTGTTTATAACATTCATTTCTCTTTTGGAATTTTTTTAAAAACTGGATTAAAAAAAAATAGCTAGAATCTGGGTGTGGTGGTGCATGCCTGTAATCCCAGCACTCAGGAGGCTGAAGCAGGAGGATTGCTGTGAGTTCGAGACCAGCATGGGCTACATAGGGAGTTCCAGGTCAGTCTCAACTACATAGTGAGACCCTGTCTCAAAAAACCAAAAAAAAAAAAAAAGCTAGAACATGTTATCCAGAGATTTCAAATATATGTTTGCTATGCATAACCTGGAGGTAACTGTCACAGGTGAATGTTTTGTGTATCATTTGTTGTTGTTTAACCTTCAAAATGAAAATGTAAATAAAGTAGAAAGGGAAAAGGTGAAAGACTGTCCTATCTATGAAAGCTGACTTGAACATAGTTATTCACAAATTCACAGCACACTTAGCTCTTCTATTGCACACAGAGGCTCAGTGAGCTAATCTATTACATTAAATGAACTGCTTAGCACAAAATTTGTAGAAAATAATGCAATTTGTAAGTGAATGAGCTTTAAGACTTTCCTTGTTTTACCATGACCCTGCAGGTACCCACGAAGTTTCAGTGTACTCAGATATTAAGGAAGCATCTTGAAGTGACTGTGTCAAGGCACAGGACAGAGCCACTTATATACACTTACATAATACCACAACTGAAGGTCACTATGACGCCTGATATTTTCCTTCCTTCTTTTACCTCCTCATTCTGTCCCAAACATATTCTGAACTAAATTTTGAGTAGAGTTTAAGCAATGTTTAAAACTCATTTTAAAATTTAATGATTTTGATGGGGTCAGTATTTCCATATTTTAACATAAACACTTTCACTAGAGTTATTCGTATTAATAATGAATAGTCCGGTATTATAACGACCCTCTAGCTGAAACAGTGACTTCACTGGGCAGGGCCAGGGGAAGGATTAGAGAGGGTTTCATTTCCTCACATGGCCTCCTTCCTTCTACAGACCCAAGGGCCCCGCACAGGACAGATCTGGGAGTTGGAAATGACTATCAACCTGGTAAGGCAAAGCACGAGTCCTGGGAAACACGGAGTCCTCTGGCGGCCACCGTGTCCAGGAGTTACTCCTTGTCAGTTCCATCTAGGAATCTGGAGATGAGAGGAAAAGGAGATTGATCCTGATCTTCTGGGGGCTGGGTCCCAGGCCCCCAAAGGCAAATTTAAGTTGTACACATGGAAGTTTGCAACTCCTTCCCATGGGTCTATGCCAGAGCATGGAACAAAGAAGAGAAATCCACAAATCACTTTCATAAATCAGGTGAAATGTTAGTCTAAAAAGCTCACAAAAAATGTACTGAAGAAATTTCACATCCATCTCGCTCATAAATAATGATACAAAAGAATCCTAAATGAAATGTTAGTGTGTGAAATCCAACAGTGTGCTAATCGTGACTGCAAACTGTTTCTGTCTGGCAAACACACACATACACACACAATTCATTTGCCTCTGCGACCCTAAAACCCCTCTGCAATAGTAGGAGACCTAACAGACCATTTGTCAGTAATGATTACTATCATTCTTTGTGATACTGGGGATTTAAACCAGGGTCTTAACACTAAGCTATCTCTCTGGTTTTTTCTAATATTTTTTATAAATTCTGAGACACTGTCTCCCTCAGGTGCTAAGGTGCCCAGGCTGGACTTGAAGTTGTGATTCTCTTATCTTACAGCCATCCTTGGCTATTTTAAACTCAACCCTTATGTTCAGTTAAGCGTCTGCTACTGGGCATTCTGTATGAAGGGGAGCAAACTTACTAGTTCGTAATTCATTGCCTCTATTTCCTTCTAAGATTTGGGGCGAGAGTACTGCCCAACATATCACATCCTGAGCTCTGCCCACGATGTTCTGCGCACTCCTGCTCTGTCTAGCTTTGAATCCAACTTCGAAACATGGCAGACCTCACGAACAGATGCATCGCCTCCTCTGCTCGCTGCCGCCAGTGACATCCCGACAAGCCACCCTTACCTGTGCTCCTTCTGCCATTTGCCTCGGTTTCTAAGTCACATTCTCATGCTCTTATTGCTTGGCATGCCCGTTTTGAAGTTACCTTTGACTTCCTGTTATGTAGTGTCAGGATGTAACTCTTTCCCGCCCCACTCAGTACTGGGCTTCATCACTCTTCCCGTTGTGAAAAGCTCTGCACCTGGCTTACACATTACTGCTGTGAACATTGCTCACCACTGAGCTGAATCCTGAAGTGCTCTTGGAATAACTACTGAGTCTTCCTGTCTCATTCCACTCGCTGGTCTGCCTTGCTCTGACTGACAAGTGAACACCTCCACCCAGAGCAGCGTCAGCTCCTGAGCCCATGTTCTCCTCACTGTCAGAATCGCAGTCACTGAAAGCCACGGGAAGCCCTGCCTGCCCTGCCCGTGAGCCCCGACTCCACCAGCGCAGCTATCCTTGAAGACGATCACAGCTCTGAAGTCAGGGCACAGAGAGGGTAAAACTTTTAATATCTACTACACCACTTTTGATCACCCAGCTCTCTACGCGTCTGTCACTTTATCTGCAGTCAAGGCTGATCAAGGCTGAGGAATTTTACATTCCTGTACCAAACTGTTTTCCACAAGACTCCATAATACGGTGGCCTTTTTCACACACTTTCTCTGTCAGCTAAGCAAAGTAAGTGCACGGCTGATCACTCCTTACATCCTAGAAGTATTTCCTTTGGTCTCTAACCGCCCACAACGCTGGCTCGGCCTGCCCTCCCAGGTGCCTTTCCTCTCCTGTGCGTTCTCCTTGTCACCTCTCCTCCCACCTGGCGGGAGAGGCGGGGTTTAGTCCTCTTCTCCGCGTTTCCCACTCACACTACTTCCTCCCCGACCTCGGTTAAACTCGAGATCTTTAATGTTACCTCTGAACATTAAAGTGCCAACGGCACTAAAATCCGTATTTGGCCCGAACATGTGTCTCGAAACCTAGCTTGGATTTCAGACCGTTCTGCTATGTACCCACTCGAGTGTCTGGGAGACAGCTGTGACAACTGGATGCGAACTGACTGCTCGTTTTTACTGCCTCTGCGGCCCCCGTTTAGCCCCAGAAAGTCTCCCAGCGCAGCTTTCCCCACCTTTGGAGACCGGAACTCCGTCCTCTCCGCGGCCGAATCCCATGTCTGAATCCTCCCGTGACACTTTCTGATCCTCTCATATCCAGCCTAACTACAAGCTCGGCTTAGTCTTCGCCCTGGTCAGTCCGCACCCACCCAAGACACCGTGCTTGCGTGCGCCTCCCTGACAATCAGTCTACGCGGTCGCGGTCCGACTGCCCTGGCCTTGAGATTCTGGTTCTCCGCGTGCAGCCAACATGAACCCACCCGTCCGCACCTAGGCTCTCTGCTCCGATCCCTGCCAAGTCCTGCAACTTCCCGAGACCAAAGCCTGAGACCGCCATCGCCCACCTTCCCGCTCTTAACGTTTTCCTGCGTGCACCGCTCCTCGGAGACCCACCCTCGCCCGCTGACCACCCTTTTGGGCGAGCTCTCTGAACAAGACTGCCACCAATGCGCGGTAAACATTTACTGAAGAAAAAAGCTACAATGCGAATGAACGGATACTCGTGGCTTTCTTAGCATCGATCTCTAATTCTTTCCAAACTCTTCAATATAAATGCAAAGCACCTCTTAATAAGGTCAAACACATTAAACAATCTATCAAATTTGTTTTTTTCCTTGGGAGGAATGAAGATAAATAGAAGCTTAAAACTTTCAAGTTTATCCATGGCAGGCCCCTTTTCTTTTTCACTATTTCAATTTTAATGGATTCTATTGTTCTATAGAGAAGATAAAATAAGTGCATAATAGAAGATGTAAACAATGTTGCAAAAGGTTTTCTTACAGTTTACATAATTCTGTCAGAGAGGATTGGTGATATTAGAGTAGCTTATCTTGAACAACCAATATTTTGCATTTTATTTATAACTTTCAATCGTCCTAGTCACTGAATAGAGATAAAATGATTCAGAGTAAAAATAGTAAGTATATTAATTTATTTTTTATTTTTATTGAGTTTATTGGTACAATCTAGGTATACAGTACAGTTACATTCATTACTGGGATCCTGTACCTTCATATGACAGGTCTTGGTTCTCATTTTTTCCCCTTGTCTCTGCCCTCCTTTCACCCTCTCCTCCCCTCCTCATTTACAAATGCTTTATTTTCATTTTTTTCATTTTCTTGTATTTTTTTCTTTTCCCTGTGTCACTCTAAGTCTCTGTGTTGTTGTTTTGTGCTATTTTGCACATTATATTTACAAAAAGTTTCAGATCATTTACAGAGTCTTTAAAGCACAGTTTTAGCAGATGGTTCACATCACCTGGACTTCAGTTTTATATCTATGAAATGAAGGATGTTATTACTGTAAGTTTAAATTTCCTTCTAGGTATAAAAATAACTGGATCTGTAGTGCTCAACTTTCACACAAGTTAAAGTAACAGATTTTGTTGCTATCAATTTAAATAGCAACATAGCTAGAATATTAAGGTTACAAGGATTATATTTAAAAACCTGGTCTTATAGACAACTATTTCTATTTGAAACCACAAAAAATATCAATGACCATAAAATTGGAAAGGCCAATTTGGTAAGATTTACACCTTTGAATTACTTTTTTCTGATAAGCAGATTATTTTGTTCTAATAGAAGAAATATTATGTAACATAAAATTGTGAAATTATTACCTATAGTTAGATCAATATGTAAGAACCACAAGCATTCAGCCACCAGAATGGTGTACTACTACTCAGCTCAAACTGATCAAATGAGTACTGCTGGAGATGTAGCTCCATGGCCACCACCTGCCACACAAGCTCAAGGGCTTGAGTTCCATCCCCAGTACCAAAAAAAACCAAAAGACAATAAAAAGCAAACAGAGCTTCTATATCCAACAGATACAGAGGGAGTCAGGAAATCAGTACTCACACCACAAAGAATAGCCAGACATTTGGACTGTACAGTTCCAGATACCTTGATTGCCACCAGGAATCACATATTATGCGTGATGGTAATACAAATCAGCTAATGACCTTTTAGGTCTTCTAGAGTTTTCTCCCTTCAAATCCATACATAATGCAAATGTATATCAAATCTGGAACAGCTCTTTATGTCGGATATAAGAACAGACATTTTAGGGATGAACTCATCAGGACCAGTTCATGTTGTCGATGGTGATTAACAACATGATGATAATCATAAAGGGCATAATATAATGCACAGGCTGGACATGGCACACTCACATGTGCTGCGATGGACCCCTCTCCGCATCTCTGTCAGCTCCCGGTCCGATCCAGGTGTCCCCAGCACCCTTCTGAGCTCAGACTTGCATACCTAGAATTAGTTTGTTCACAGAGCTCTGCAGGCACCATGCTAATAGCCTCTGACCCAACTACAGGGCTGTCCTGTTAGAGCTCTTTGTGGCTGAGAAACAAATGAATTGACACATAAGGAAAAATGGAATGTGTTGGAAAGTGCACAGCATACCTAAACAAATGAGAAAATGCCAAAGCCAGAGTCAGAAAGGAAAGAAACTGGAGCAGCTCCTAAAACTGCTGAACAGAGATTGAGAGTAATCGCTTAAGTGTGCTATAGTTCACCTTTATTTTCAAAAGTGAAACCACTTCTCTCAAAATTCAAGTGACATGCCCATGAATAGTTTGAAGAGGGCCAGGTGCATAGTTCATAATCTTGCCTAGATTATAAAGTTAAAATTAAGAGAAATTCTTGTAAGGAAAATTCAACTCCAAAAAATTCCTTCACCATACATAGTAGATAGTAGAAAGGGCATTTTCTTACCCAGAAGCTGAGTATAAGTATATGAGGATAGCACTGTGCTTCAGGGAACTTTCCCGTAGTCTAGCAACATGTTTAGTAGAATGAGTAAAACTCCTACAGAAAGCGTCCCTCTATCTGGTCACAACAAACATTTCTTGATCAAAAGAATGTGGAGGATACTGTAAATACGATGAATAATTAGTTAAACACATTTTCCTGGGACTTAGTATTCAGCACAATGAGACTGATTTAGAGTTAAGCAAGGGACTTTATGGCATTCAACATATATATGAAAAGTAATTATTATACCACTATTACACTTTTACAGCATAAACTTCAAAAAAGAATTTCATAGGACGTTCCAAATGCTTATATTTCACACACAGAAAAGGGAAAATGCTGTAATGTGGAGCCATTAAAATATTGTGCAATATTATGCAACATTTGCAGGTTTATACTTGGGATAGAAAAATCATAGTATTTTACTGTCAAATATTCAGTTTAGAAAAATATGTTTGCATGCATGTGTGGGGTATGTTGTCTTATTTTTTGTTAAAACACTACTTTGGTTAAAAAAACACAATTGTGAAGCATAAAAACAGCAGAACAGAAGGAGGAGATAGTTTCTCCTTGACTAAATCACAATTTATGTGTTCGTAAAGCCGAAGTCACCCACGGGTAACAAAAGGCATGAAGCGTGTGTCAGTAGGGACATGGTGTACACACCTGTCACATATGGCTGATTTTTGCTTCTAGTTCAAATCAGTGTTTATTACATGTGCTCATAGTAGTAAGAATGCTGAATACCTAATATGACAAGCACGGCATATTTCCTCTTACTCAAACTCAACCTATCACATGCCCATGGTATGCACAGCACTGAGGGGGTGCTGAGCAGTGACACTGCGTGCCTAAGGCTGCAGATATGTGAGCCTGTGAACACAGAACTCACAGAGAAAGGGAAGCTGAATCCAATGGCCACATACACTTACAATAAACTTATGGGGAGATGTCACCTCTCAGAGTTATCCAGTAGAATTTCTTTGTCTCAGTGGGAAATTCTATTTTATACATTGTTATCATTTCACAGACAATAATCCTGTTGAGATCAAGGTACTAACTGCACAGGAAATTATATAGATAGGAACTTTGGATTAGAAGTTCACCACATGACAAAAAGGAATTTGCTTTCATTTTTTGAATAGTCTATTTTTGGCATTACATGCAAGAGTTGCTGAAATGGCTATGAAAGGTGTAACTGTAAGGCAGCTAGATTCAAGCTTATCCATACTTTGTATTTTGCTTTTATTATCATTTTAACTTCTGTGTTCAATTAGACTTAGTGTTTTTAAAGCCATAAAAATATATGCTCTGTGGACTTTGAACAATATTCAAAATATGCCTCCATTTTTCTGTCAAATTATGTGCAATCTGTTTGATTCTACTAATTGATGAACGAGCCATTCAGGCTAGAAGAGTGTATCTCCAAATTACGATAATGCAAGTAATTATGTAATGCTAAGGACATGCTGTTTAAGACAGTAAGTGGAATACAATCACAGAAAGTGAATCTCAGTTTGCAACAGAAGCCCCAAAGGGCTTTAATAAAATTGACAAGATGAAATTTGATCAAAGCAATGTGAATTATTTAGCTAGTAAAATAAGTTGAGTTTAAGTAAAAGGAAATATGCCCGGCTTGTCGTATTAGGTATTTAGCATTCTTATTAATATGATCACATGTAATAAACACAGATTTGAACTAGAAGCAAAAATCAGCCATATGAGAAAACCTGGTTAAGCTCTGAATATTCCTTGGTAAATGACACTCAATCCCCACTTTCAAGTGTTTGACAATTCAAATCAGTGAACAAGTTTGTGCCAGTTAATCTTAATCCTCAACTGGACTAGACTCAGAAACTCCTAGAAAGGAGGATCATGGAGGTGATTAGTCCACTGATATTCATAAGTCTGCGTGAAGTCAGGAATTCAGGCCCAAGTGGAAGTGTCACTGGGGTGTCCTTCGGAGGGGTACGTCTCTCACTGGCACCCTTCCTATGCACACTGCTTTTGAAAGCCATGAGGTGAGCAGTTTTGCACTGCCACAACCCTCTACCACAAGTGTCTGTCTTGGTGTAGGGTTACCATGGACTGAAACCTCGAAAACCACGAGCCGATAAACAGCTTCTCCTTTAAGTTGTGGCTGTCAGGTATTTCATCCGGCAACAAGAAAGCTGACTAATGCAAACCTGTTCACAATTCTTCCACAAAATAAATCTTGACACAAAGAGAATGTTTTATCTTCCCATTTAAGGACAGAATGGAAACTGTAACCAGTATGACAGGCAGGGCAGCAGGAGCTTTGAAAGACGCAGACGCCCAACACCTGGTACTACATTCTCCGTTCTCTCTTTTGGCATCCAAAGTTCCTTTTGCCTCTGTGTTCTAAAGGACTTTGCCTGCACATTATCACAATGTTTTTTATTTCTTTGTATTTTAAGGTTGTTTTATCAATGAAGGCCATGTTTTCTTCACAATTTCAGTTTCAAGCATTTAATTCTTGACTCTTTCCTCCATCCCAATCTAAATTCTTCTATTCCAATAAAAGGTTTAATCCATTGCCTTTGTATCGGTGTACCATTCCTACATGCTAAACTATTATAAACTTAGTGACTTAACAACCATCCACAATTTGCTAGGTTTACACATCAGAAATCCAAGCAGCTTCAAGTGGATTGTATAATAGTTTCACAAGACTGAAATCAGTATGACAGTGAGGTAGGGATGTTATCATGAGGCCCTAGGAAAAATCCAGTTCTAAGCTTATTCCAGTTACTGAAAGAACTCAGTTCCTTCTGTTTGTTAAGCCAGATCCCCTGTGGGAGCCAATCTCGGCTCCTAGACCTGCCCACATTCCTGACACAATATTCACTTGAGCCATTGATGCTGCATTAAATCCTTCTCGTGCTTGCAGTTTCATGAGCTTCTACTTCTTCAGCCAGGAAAAGAAAATGATTTCCAAAAGCTTATACGATGAGCTCAAGCCTACCTGAAAAAGTTTCCTATTCTAAAGCCAATCACTTAGGAACCTTAATCACATCTATGAAATCCTTTTTGCCTTGCAATATGGCAATATCATGAGGAACATCAGTAGTCAGAGATAATGAAGCCTTTCTTAGAATCTACCTGCCACAACCCTACATGATTTTCCATGTCCATATTTGGTTTTGAATCCTCATTTCCTCCCCAACCAACTTAGTCAACAAATCTCTTCTTTGAAAACACCTTCAAAAAAATCTGGGGGGCCTCTCTCTTGCATGGATACTGGTCTGGCAAAGCTCTAACCCAATTAACTTCATATTTCATTTCAATTTACTACTGTATTAAAGCAGCTAAGTGTAGATATAGACTTTTTATCCAACCATAATTAGTAGTCTCAAATTTATATTTTTGAGTCACTTGGTTCTGCTCAAATGCTCTACTATATTCCTTTAATTTGTTCTTTCCCTTTAAGTAGATTATTTCAAAACATTCCCTTTTTCCATAAACTTTTCATATGCTTTCTTTCTCTTGTTCATGCGAGAATCTTCCTTTTTAATTCATTAAGAAGTGAAGCGATTGGATAAAAACCACCTTCTCTACCCTCTATAAGGCTCTCGACACAGCCCTTTATCTGCCTAACAGTTTGCTCCAGGTATTTTCCTTTTTTACCCCCCGCATCATCCATTTCTGCCTTTTGTCTGTATCTCTTCTTAAATCAGAACAAAACACCTCCTCCCGTAGACGTCCTGCTTCCCTCGGTTGCTGCCCTGCCTCTGCCCACTCCACGGGCGAGCTCCTTGCTGACCTGCCACCCTCTCCTTCAGGTGCTCCAATCACCTCCTCTCCGCGCTGACCCTGCTTCTCTGCACAGTTGCGTGGCCGTCTTATCTCCGGGTCCAACAAAGGGTGTTCGGATTCCGTCTCAACTTGACTTCGTGCTGCCGTGGTACAGAGGTTCCGCTCATCTGTCTTTCTGCTCCTTGCAGTTTCTTTGTGCTTCTCCTTTCCACGCACCAGCCCCTCTCGCAGGTTGCTCAGTCCTGAGCCTGCTCTTCCTTGACGCTGTCGATCTTCACGATGTAAATGCTTCCTATTTATTCAATGATTAAGCAAAGTATATATATTTGGAGTCTCAATTTTCTACACGTATCAAATAAGTGTCTAAATGGAGACACAGGGGTGTTTCATAGATAGACGCAGGTGTACAGAAACGGACGTGGACGTGGACGTGGATGTGGGTATCCTGGCATCTCACTGAGCCCAGCCCGACATCGGCGCCTCTCTGCGTTTCCTGCCACGTGTACAGCACGCTGCTCCCCATTTCTCCCAGTCTTTGTCAGTGTCGCTCAGCTGCTCGGAGTCACCCTGATTTCCCAGCTTCCCTCGCCACCCTTCTGCTGACCACACTGTTCACCCACACGCAGTCATTCAACTTGTCTCACAGGGCGGAGTTTGCTTTGGCAGTGCTTACCTGTGCCGGCAGCAGCGACCCAATCAGGTTCCCCTTGAAAACAACCAGTGATGAGCATGCACTCCTCACAAGGCCTCCTCCTGCCTCACTGTGCTAGAACAGAGGTGTTTTACGTGTTTGATCCTTAGTCTCTAGTTTTCTGATTATAAATTATATATGCTTTCTCAGCTTCTCTATTACACTGTTCAAATATTTTAAATACTATTATTCCCCACCACTAATCTTTCCCTAATCAAACATATCCAAATTACTGCTTATCTTTTTTCATATCTTTCCAATTAAGCTTTTAAGGTGATGTGGTCCATTACCCAAATTATAACCTAGTAATTATTTTAACTTCTGTTCTCAAGACTGGCATAAACTAGACTCCAAATTATGTTAATTATACTTCCATTGAGCCTCTCAATCAATCCTGTAGAATAGTGCTAGACTTTTAAGAAAAGTTCACTCTGTTCTCACTGATGGAATTAGCCTTCTTGCCATTAGCTTTTCTTGCTAGACCACTGTTCTTGTGCATTTTTTTTTCTTGCATGTGTCTTGTTGAGGTCTGCCACTGGTTACATCCACCACTGGACTAATTACACGGCATTGAATTATGGATCTATAGGGTGCTCTTTGTGAAATCTTAGTACTGTGGCATCTTAGGGAATTTTCTTGACTTCCTTGATGAAAGCAGTCAAAGTTCAACTTAAATATAGTGATTCTCTGTTTATGGAAGTAAAAATTGAGAAGAAAACAGAGGAAATAAGTTTCCAAATGAGGTCAATGATGAGGTGCTGAAATGATATCTTTGTTGAACACTTGAGAAAAACAAACAAAAACTGTTTTTTAAAAGTGCATAATGTGGGAAGTAACAAAAGGACCAATGCATCCTTGGTTCCTTTTTTTGGAATCAGGCGACCAGCAGTGATAGCTCACTCTTGATGTGCTGCACTTTTGACCAAGTAGATAAACTAAGGAATAACCCCATGGAGGTAAGGGAATTTAGCGTTATTTGATAAAAAGTGGCTTTGTGGGCATTATTCTCTTCAAACAGCAGGGTTACTGAAAATAACGGGCTCCAGTGCTCTTCTTTCCTAAACACCAAAAATAGTTCTTTTGTCATCAGTATTAACGGAGCTGAACCATCAGTCCTATAGAAATTAAAATCAAAGCTGAAGCTTTTCTGGATTCTCTTACTAGATATGCAGCTGAAGACAAATGTGTAATTTCCTTAATCTTGGTCATATATTATGCACAAGATGGAATGGGGGGAAATGTGGAATTATCGATTTTTAACAAATAAATAAAAAAGAAAGGCAAAAAAATCGAATAAGAGAAACATGGACTTTTCCTACTCTTTCCTCCATTCTGAGCATGAATGTCACGTTTTCCTTCCTTGCTATGGTTTGTTTCTCACTTGCCTACATATCCTGGTAAAAGTAGAAACAATTTAAACAATTTCTTCCTGCAGAAGATCAATAGAATTTGAGGACTTTAAGGGTTAATGGGTCCTATCTTGGCCATGGGAAATGCACCCAGTTCTTCATTTTTTCTCTCTTGTCTCAGCCGTACTATAAGATGGATAACTTATCTGACATACTTAAAGATGGAAGTAAAATATAAAAAGGAAAATATATAGTGAAGAAAAAAATAATTGCCTCAGTGTTTTCAAGTATCCAGTTTTTTGTTTTCTTTTTTTTCAGCAAAACACCATTATTTCACAGAATGAGAAAAGTATGAACAAATGATACCAGCACAGACTAAGGCTGTAAGTCTAGAAAGTAGAATTTAAGAGGCAAGAACTTGAATATACTTTTTCAGGGGGGTTACTCTTTCAGGAATCTTCCAAAAGATGGAGAGAGGACCATCCAATAGGTGAATCATCTACCTGTGTCCACCTCTATCTCTCATCTTTCACAGAACAGAGAAACACGGGTTTGTGTTATTTTACCTAGGAAGGAAAAACACCACTCTCACTCGTATTTCATTGCCAAGACCAATCACAGAATGTTAATATTATTATGAAATGCAATGTTAATATTATACTTGGCTACTTCGCGTGGCTCAGCCTTCCTCACAGCACAGTGGTCAGTCCCAGAAACCATTCTTGCTGAGAGGGCTGGAGAAAGGGAGGGAAAAGGAGGAGGAGAGGAGAGGGAGAGGAGAGGAAGAGAGAGGGAGAGAGAAGGAGAAACTGCTCTCAGGACCTGGGCTCAGAAGTATCCACCACTCAATCTCATCCTCGGCTTCCCACGACCAGTGTGACCAAGCGGAAGGGACTGCGTCCTCATCTGGTGTTGGAGATCTGGTCAAAAAATTTGCAGGCCTGTGCTAAAGCCACCACAGCAGAGGTGAAGAGGTGACTGAATGCAGTGTGAACATTTGAAAAGAACAGAATCTATGCACACTCATAACACCCACATGCTCCCTGTGTTTTATATCATCAAAGGTGGTTCCTGGACTCAAGTGCAGAACATTTCCAGATGTTTAAGACTTAGAAGGTTGACGTTTTCCGATACATTTTTCAAATCTTACCATCCAGTCAGATCCCAGTCAAAACGTCCAACCAGGCCAGCTGTTCTGGAATTGGATCGTAGGAGCATGGGAGCAGCTCTGGGAGAGCTGCACCAGGGTGGACATTCAAACACCAGGAAGGACAGGACTAGTGACGCCACAGCCAGCCAGTCAGAACCTGGCACCAGTCATGTACCATTTTGTATTTGCCAAAACTTTCCGAACTCGTATCTCTGACAAAAAGCTGGTGGAGGTACTGCTGCTGGCTATTTAGGCTCCTGTGGTCAGTTTGTCTGCCCACTGCTCACCAGCTCAAAGGAGGCCATGTATTTAGGTAAAAAGGAAAAGGGAACCATTCAAAGCTGGACACGGAGAGGCCTTGGGCCTCGAGTCACCATCCCCAGTTTCCAGGAGGGCAAGGCCTTTACAGAGAGGCCTCCCACAGAGGAGTGGGAGAACAGAGAGAGGGTGTGGGTCTCCACGCGTGCTTTGCACACTCCCAGACGTCTTAGGTTTATTCTCCTTTCATTGTTGTGGAAAAGACCAGGCACCTGGCCTCCTGGCGATAGCATCTTCTTAGCCTGTCATTGCTTTGGGGCTGAGGCAAGGAAGGAGTATGGGCCAGGCACTCAGAGAAGGAAGTTCAGAAAAATTGCTTATCTCTAAAAGAAAAAAGCCTAACTTTTAAAGTTTCATTTTGCAGTCACAGTTATGGTGAATATTTTTCAAATACAGAAATTCAAAACTATCGACACCAATCATCACTGTGAAATACTGTGCTAAATTGGAAAAAGCAAGCTATAAACTGAATTTTTAATAGAAAGAAAATCTTGTAGTTGTTCTTTGTCTTCAACTGATCTATCTCTCCTTATCGCTTGGCTGGTATGATTGGCTCAGGAAAATTACATTTCATTTAAATTATCTGATTGCATACTTAGTGATTTAACATAAATATATTTAAATCTATTTTAAAACAAACATATTTAAATATCTTTATTGCATAAAGATATCTCATGTAAATATATTTACA
>NW_022900949.1:16379517-16531495 GCF_012274545.1 Fukomys damarensis | reverse complement strand
ATATATATATATATCCCTCTGATGATTATTAGTGATCTTAAGCAATAGATTGGGATTTTATCAAAATGTCCACAATTTCATTAATTTGATAATTTGTAATAATTTTGGAACATTTGACATTTATCAAAAGTTGTGTAGAAATAAAATAAAAATAATATTTTTAATGAGATAAAATAATTGTAGAGAAATAAAACTAAAATAATAAGTAGAAATAAATAGACTAGATATCTGAGGGAATAATCTGTTGTAAAAACTATGACTTGTCGTGGAAGTGAGTTAGAGAGGCATTTTAGGTAACACATTTTTATTCAAAATTGAATAAATGCATATAACTGTCCTTTGTTGCCAGGTTCAATGGAAATGCCAAGATGGGCAAGAATGAAATGCTTATATATTTATATATCACTCAAAAGTGTATTTGTAATAATATTATTCAGAAATAATACTTGAACATTGGTGTTCATGTACAACTTTTTAATTACAGTGTAAGCACTGGTACAACAGACTCACTCAACTTTTCCAGATCTCAAAGTCCAAACGTCTGTGTGCACCAGCTTGGCTTCACAGGTGGACGTGAAAAGGCCAATGTGTCCTAGCCCCATTTGGTTCTAAGGATCGGGGACTTGCCCCGGCCGACACTATGCTGTGGAAACCCCGACAGGAATACAAAGAGATGTGTGGCAAGGGAGGCCAATTAATTTTGGTCATAGCTTCCAGGGTGGTAGCTCTGTAACTTTAATTGTTTTTTAAAAAATTTATTCCTACATATATAACACATCTCTCCCCGACTCCTCCCTTTCTTCCCCTTAACTATTGTCTGCCCAAAAACCACAAAATTAAATCTAGTTCAATGTCACTGCGTCTATATATTCACTGACTGAAAGAACAAGTATGGGGCACCACCCCAGGTAGCAAAGCCAGGCCCAGACTCTGAGGAACTTACAGCCTGGTAAAGGGGACAGGAAATCCATGGCTGTAATACAGTGTGACCAAGGGTTGTGTTAAAATAAGGAAGCCTCACAGAGCCTAACAAGACTTCACGGATAGCTCTTGCTATCTGTGTGCCTGCTTGCCAGACTAGTGAGCACATACTAGTCCACTGTGAAATCCAGGTGCCCGTCTTCCTCATGTGCAAAGTGCACAGACTTTTGAGTCAAAGAGAGACATAAAGCCCTTCCTGCAACTTTGCCTTCCAGTTTTAAGTTTTGGAAAGTATGTGTTTTATTTAAAAGCACAACACAAAATTTCCATTTTCTTCCTCGTCAGAATACTGTCTGAAGTGTTTTTGGGGATCACTTTCTTCCTTTTGTGGGGTGGGGAGGTCACAGCCTGGCTGACAAGATTAGCAGGTTTCCACTCAAGCTGTCTTTTGGTTGTAGCTGTGGTGTGGAAAACAGGTGAACGACCAGCCTTGGTAGTAAGTGACAGTTAATAAAAGACACTATTTGTTTAACTTGACTGCGATGTTTTTGGAACATCACAAAAGCATGCAGCGTTACAAGAGATGTCAGGTTATATTAGCCACTACTTTATTTTAAGTGGCAACGTGGAGTTTCTATGTAAATTGCAAATTGATGTTGTCTTTTTCTTACCTATACAAAAATAAGAGGATTCAGATATTTTATATCATAGTGTATACTAGGAATGAAATATTAAATGACTCCAGGAGAAATGTTGCTTTTAGAGGGAAAGCACAACCCATTGTAAACTCTCTATCACTCCAATCAGTCTTCTAACATGAAAATAATTGAGCTGCAAAATACAATGTCTTTTTCTATCCCAAGCATAATGGTTTAGGTGAAAATGTAGTGTAGAAGTTAGTCATTGGTGAGGAAAGCTGTGCTTCTGGAAAGATGATTGTTTTAATATTTGTATTTGCTAAGCAGACCCTTTGGTTAATCTTGAAGATATTTTGGCATCTGTCACCTGAAGGATGGAAGGAATCCAGATTCTGACTCAACAGATTGAAAATGATTAACCTGATCACAAAATATCCATTACATGGGTGAGGAACTCTCTGTGTTACCATTTTATTCTACTTTCTAAGGCTCTGAACATATTTTGCAATCAGAAGGGTAGATTTCGATTATATTCTCATTTTTTTCCCTTGTTTTTTCCTCTCTGATATCCCAGAATCCCTGACCCTTCCTATGTGGTGCTAACACCGACTTCCCCTTCTGGTTTGGGGTGTTGCACAGAAAACCCCAGGTCTGCTGAGGCTTCTTCCTCAATGTAACTTACACATGATTCTCACTAGCACACCCTGTGCCATGTGCCTTACCACGGAGGATCCAGAGTCTCAGTGTATTGAGGCAAGTGTGACGGCCCGTGAGTGAAAATTTAGATCAATGCTGAATCATTCCCATGTAATAAATTAGTGAAATGCATAAGAACAGACGAGAGGAACCGTTCTTTCACCGCCAGGATGGGGCCGCACCGTGGGAATCGCTGCCATCAGGGTGACCGCTGGGAGCCCAGGTCTGGCTCCGCCTGTCTGCTCGTCCTTCCTGAGTTCGTCCTTGCATCCACCAGCTGGCCAGCTCCTCTCCGCACTCCACGACATCCTGACTATTTTCCTACACGCTGTCAGCTCTTGCTTGCTTACACAGTCAGGGCCTATTCTCCCAACTTCCCCAGCCCAGACTCCTGTTTCTATGATGAGGTAGACTAAAACCAAACAATCGCCCGGACTTGAGACCTGGGTGTACTTGCTCCCAGGTACAATGCAGAGCTGTGAGCTTGGTCTTTGTGACGGACAAAGCGAGGCCCATCAGCCTCCCTTCACTACTTCCCCTCACGACTACACAAACACTTAGAGAGAAAACTAGTAGGGAAGGGATCCCAGCTAATAAAAATTAAACAGAGTGAAAGCTGCAGCCCCTGAACAGAGAAACTGCCTTGTGTCTTATTTTATACAAACACAGATGCTTTCGAATAGGCTAAAATGGATTTTACCTCCAAATCTGAAAAGAATCATGTGGTATCTCACTCAAATTCCCTTTAGAGGTGACCAGATTCATGATAGGTCCCATTCTAATATTTGTACAGCTTTTATACTTGCTTGTAATACTAAATCTTTTAACATGAAACACAACCCATCTCCAAATGGCACCAAATAGTCCCTTCCACATAGTCAGTGTTATTGAAAGAGGCAAACAAATAAACTGCAGAAAATAATAGCAAACAACATCGCAACCTTCCCAGCAGCACCCCAACTGCTGTGTGGTGGCCCGAGGCACTGCATACAGATAATTCCACAGTGCAAGTCTCCTGTTTCCGTACCCATTTGTTTCACAACCAGCAGCCAAAAGACTAGAACACCATCTCTGTCACTGAGAGGAGGGCTTGCTGGCTTCTCCTGATGCTGCATCATCCCGGAACTCAGGGCGCAGTCTGCCCTGTGAACATAGAGCTATTAAAGAATTTATTGTAGGATTGTTATGAGAACTTGTTCTAAATTTAAACTAAATATTAGAGCAGGTAATCACACCTTTCTGTCAGTGGAACAGCTTCAGCCATTTGTGGAGAGGAGACCCTGAGGCTGGAGACAGGTTCTGCAAAAGCTTTGGGATTGCGGGGCTATTTTGTTCAATCTACCAAATTTGCCACTGAAAGTCTACTAAACTAAAAATGCAGAAAACTCGTTCTTGCCATAAAGAAATGGCAGCACATGCCTGTAATCCCAGCACTCTGGAGGCTGAGGCAGGAGGATTGCTATGAGTTCAAGACCAGCCTGGGCTACATAGTGAGTTCCAGGTCAGTCTCAGCTACATAGTGAGACTTTGTCTCAAAACAAACAAACAAACAAACAAACAGAAATGATAGTGAGATGATGCATATTTAACCTGATTTAAAACACTACACAATACAGACATGTATTGAAATATCACATAGCCCATTAGTATCTACGGTTTTTATGGACCACTTAAAATAAATTCAATTTATATAGAAAATTGGAAACATCAGAATTTACAAATATGAATCAGATCAGATTTCTAACTCTGAAAGGTGGTGTCATCATTAGGTAGCTGGCTTTTTCCCTCCATTCTGAGTACTCCTAGCCCTTGAACTTGACCAGTCTATTACATTCCCCAAATGGGAGCATTAATATTATTATCTTTGACCTATTCATTCTGGCTTTTTGTTCTCTAGGAATTATCTTTCTTTGGCTCTGAAAACTCAGTTAATGTTCTGCTATTCTCTGAGGTGACATTCTACTTACACACAAATCTGCAATTACAGAACCACTCTATTTCCATTTAGAATGCTCCTTTTCTCTGTAGAGATGCCTATGATTCTGGGTACAACCAGCTGTTGAGCAAAAAGAAGAAAAAGCTGTTTTCTTTTATATTAATTTAGTTCATTTAATTCATTTAGTTCTGTTCTTCTGTTTTTCAAACACATTGCTTGGATAAATGCAAACAAAACTATACTTAATCCAGTTCTCTCCACTGGCACACACACACACACACACATGGATAGCTCTAGACCTTGGTGGTAACTAAATTATTGGACAGAAAAGACTTAAATTTCAATAAGCCATTTCAAGAATGCAAACATCCAAGAAATAATGCACTCCACTTTATGACCATGCAACAATATATTCATCTGTTCTGCTAATAGACATTTTCCATTTCTCTGAAAATTAGTTTAACATTTCTATATTTTTATCTGTCATTAAAAATTCTTAAGTGAAATTACTTGTTCTCATCCTTTAAGATTATTTCTCCTTTTTGTCCTCTTCTTTTAATTAGAGAATCTTAAATAAATTAATGAGTCATTCTGTCTGCGCTTCCCTTTCATAGCTTGATTGTTGTTTTTATTATGGAATAGTTGGTCAAATAGTTGATATATAAAATTCTATTTACTTATTGTTTTTCTAGTTTGTGTCCTTACTTTATAGTTGGATTTAAGTAGTCTTCTCTCTCTTGGATGTGAAGAGTTTTCTATAATATATATTTTTTATAATATTAAAGTCTTTTGAACATGTAGCTCCCTAGTAGGTGAAATTTTTTTATGGTATGGTTATACATTTGCATTTTCAACATGAATGTCTCATTTCCCAGAATCGTCAGAGGAATGGCAAATCTTTTTCTTTAATTTGCATAAGGACCCAACAAAGTCCTTAGCATAAGTCTCATGTTGACTAAATTAAGTTGATTTGTGTCTTATTAATCTGTCCAGCATTTACAGAAAGGCTGCAGAAATCATTAAATGTGTCCCAGGAGGACAAAAACCAAGGTTCCTTACTCTGAGAGATACTTATGGGGAGAATTACATTTGTAGCTGCCCTAAAGGACTAAAATTTCCCTAAAGTTTGTATCCCTCAGTACCGCTCAGAATAAGATTTTCCTTAATGTGCACTTGTCATGGAAAAAACATCACCTGTGGTCATTGTTGTCAAAGAGTAACACTGCAATTCATGACATGAAAGAGAACATTGGGTTTATCTTATCTGGCATTTCTGTGGAGCTTGGATTATAGGAGAACCTTCCAAAACACATATTAAGAGAAAAAATAATCTGAAGTGATTTATTTTCTGCCTGTTAGTTCTTGGCATTCTGAAAGTATAGTTTTCCAAGTTATATAATATAGAAGTAAAATGACTGAAAAATATTCTAAGAAAATATAACTAAGGAAATCTAGAAAATCTCGAGATGGAAGTTTCTAAGGCACAAAATGATGCAATTTATGTGGGTTTGGGGAGGTTTACACATAATAGATACAGTCTGAGACAAAAATATGCTTCAACATTTTTTCTAGTGTCTTTACATTTCCATCCCAAATCTTTGCTCCCTCTCACTGCCCTCCCTCCTTGCGCCCTTCCATCTCTTGCCCCTCCCTATGTACAGACCTCTTTCCCCACTTCTTTTTAATTCATTTTTTATTCCCCTTTCCATCTCCTCCCTCTCCCTCCCGTCTCTTGTTCTCTTTCCCAACTGAAGAAGATCTTCCTGCTTCCTATTATTCATCATGTATTTTGCTCTTCTGGAATAGATTAAAGGCTCTTTGCAATGAAACAACAAAATAGCAGGGTAGGCTGCTATGTGAGACTGCGATGAATGGTCTCGGTGACTCAGACCATGCTGAAGACAAAGGGAGACGCCCCGTTGTTTTCCTGTCCTAGCCTGTGGCCAATACAAAACTCGCGTCCCTGTGGAAAAGTGCTCAACTGTGTTCAAAGTTATGACGAGTTTTGTTCACTAGAAAGATGCCTAAAAAGTACAATTCAAGTGAGAAAATGAGCAGAATATGTAGTTGAATCTTTCAAAATAATCTACACTTTTGAAAACTGTGTGTATATCATGTATATGATATATAGCGTAATTTTGTACATAATATATCTAAAATATATGTTTGGTAATATATTTAGATATGTATATATAACAAAAATTCATGTAGGCAGATAAAGCAAACTATTCCTTGGGGGTGGAAACTTGAGTACCTAATTTTTGTTTTTGTTTTGATTGTTACACCGTTAGTATATTTCAAATTCTGTTCATTGGATTTGTGTGAATTTACCTTGGAAAAATCATTCTTCTGGAGGCAGGAAAGAAAGTGAATAGATAAGAAATCCTTCTTGGAATATTGCAAATGTAATACACGCCAAAGTCAAAAGGTCCCCAGCTCCCACGAGTGCGAGAGCTACCACTCTCAGAGACGCGTGGACATCTCTGCCCCCTACTGTCAATTTCTAGTACTACCGGATACAGTGATTCTGGGCCTTTTGTTACTAGGAATCTCAGGTAATTTGCTGCAAAAATTACAAAATTCTGAGCTACATCTTCAGAGAAGCTGAGGCTGTAGATCACCAGACTGTACTCTGAGAAACAAGGCCAGAATTAAGAAATATCTTGATAATAGTTAATGTGATAAATCCAGAAAAATGTGGACATCACCCATAGGAACACAAATAGAAAGCAAACTAGGTCTTTTAAAAATAGTTTTAAAATTCATTACTTGCCGGGCATGGTGAAACACGCCTATAATCCCAGCACTCGGGAGGCTGAGGCAGGAGAATTACTGTAAATTCTAGACCATCCTGGGCTACATAATGAGTTCAAGGCCAGCCTGAACTACATAGTGAGACCCTGTATGAATAAAACAAGAAAAAGAAATATATTATTTCTTATATATCACAGAACATACTATAAGTATACAGTAATATATATCAATATTGTATATATTAAAAGCATATTAAGGTATGACAATATATATTAATGCTGATATATACAGTTATTAGTATATGTACTTTTGCTTATGTAGTTGTATGTGTAGTTTTATAAATTTAATGTGTATGATATGATGTACAGCACAGCGTACATGCAAAACACATATGTAGCACATATAGTTTACATATTGCATGTGTGCAGACTTTTACAAATAGTGCTGCATTTGTCACTTTTCTAATAAAACTAACCTGTAATGAATGTCTGCATTTAGCTCTGTAGCTCATAAAACTTTTTCTTGTTTTGAAGTTATAGTTTGTTTTAAAAGTCAACACATTCAGGTTTTATTGTTAGGATTTACTTCAGCATTTCTTTGGAGCTGGCTTGATGTAGTGCATTCCTCAGATCTTCCATCTCACAAACAATTTATTGACAGTCAGTAAAAGACTTGAAGCCAATTTCCTCCCTCAGATGTACCCAAGACTCTTCCTATTGAACTCGGTTATGTGTGTTTATTTGAAGGAAAAATTATGGCAATGTGATAAATGCCATCTTGCCTTACCTATAACCAAATTAAAATACCTACAACCACAGTTATGGTGTAGGAAATAAATAATACTGTAAAGAAAACAAGAAAAAACCTGTCTGAGAGCAAATGCACTTTACCCCTGTTCTCTGAGTATGGCCGTGGTCCATGGGGCAGGTCTGTGAACCACTGCTGTTTGAAGACTGCTTCATCGTCTTCTGAAGAGTCATCTGTTGCATACTGAAATATTGAAACTTTAATCCAGGCTGTTTTTATTCCATGTTCTTAAATCTTTTCTGAAAACCTAGGGTGATCATCTAAAAAAAAATCAGTTCATCCCTCTAATGTATGATTCAGGAATATATTGGGTAAGGACTTATGAGACTAGCCAGACGTGTGTCATCTGCAAACATAAACCTGTAACCTGCTGAATCTGTCCGCCCTTCCAAGAGGGTGTGGAGCTGCCCGCTGCGGGCACAGTTCGTCGTGGTTTGAGGCTCTAGCTGCTGCAGAGTGCTGTGAGAATCAAACGATCGATTCTATGGAAAGACCATGAAATAAAAACCTGAGTCAAACAACTGATGCCAGAAACTGTTCAGTGGTGCTGAGTTGGAGGAACTCACCTGCACCACAGCATCCTCTCCTCTCTGGTTGCCCATGGCAATGGCAATGTTGTGTTTTTAGCTGGGAGAATCACAGCACTGCCCTCAAATGTGCCTCTGCAGAGTGGGCTTCACAGCACACTTTTGATCTGAAAATGAATTATGTCTTTGTGTAATGCTTTGTTTCTTATGGACTAAAGTGTAAGTTACTACTCCACTGAAAAGAATGAGTTTTGTTTCAGGCTGAGTGATAGAGTATTTACTTTATTTGGACAGCACCCTGGTATGAAGGTTGTTTTGGAGACCGGTCCACTGTGGTCAGGCGCCCTGGTTCTCAGGCGAGGCGCGTAGCAAGTCAGATGAATTCAGGACTCGAGAAGGCACCCCTGGAGGACTCACAGGGCAGAGGGCACACGACCCCTGGGCTGGGGCTCCTGCTGGCTGTGACACTCCTTGGAACAGGGCAGCAGAGCCAGCACAGTCGCCTGCCCAGCCGCTGGGACTGGCTAGGAGTGGCCGATGCCTTCCCCTGCTCGCTCACATGGGCGGCCACCTGAGACAGCCAAGTCTCTTCTCCGAGTACTGGAGCCCCAGCCTCAGGAAATGTGTCCCTGGGCTAGGAAACTCCTGGAACTGGGCTCCACAGGTCAGGAGAGAATAAAGATATATGTTTCCTTGTTCACATCTACTGCTGGGACCAATTTCCCTCAAAGTTAGAGGATGCACGAGCCTGGACTTAGCAACCCAAAGAAACCAGCTACACTGACCACAGACCACATGGGACAGGGTGGAGAACGAAATGGTGGGCGGGTGATGGAGAAACAGCCCACCCGTGTTTTCTATTACACAGCTGTCGGAGCTCTCAGAGGAGCGGTCAAGACAGACCTGAAAGTCTGCAGGTTTGGTGAGCGCCCCCCATGCGCCTCTGTCTGTCCTGCCCTCCCCTGCCTTTCCCGTCCCTCTCCGGTTCACGCTTCCTTCTTCTATCCCCTGTCTCCGTCTCTCCCGCCCGCTCTCCTGACCCCCCTGGCTCTCTGCTGACCCCGAGAATCACTGGGCAGGACCAGCCCCCCTCACAGGTGAGGAAGGGGCTGCCTGGCGCAGGCACGGTGCCGACAGTGGGGCAAGCCGGGAGCTGAACGTTGAGGAGGAGGAGAGAGGCCGCGGTCAGGGCCAAGCACGGCACCACGGCGGTGAAACTACTCCATCCTAGGACAGCTCATATTGCTCCTGAGAGAACAAAGAGATCCAAAGCGGTGATCACACATCTTCTTTTCAGTCACGAAACCAAGACTGTATACTGGAAGGAAACGTGTTTTGGAAGTCGCCTTGTAACAGGTGCCTCTGCAGTACGGCTGTGATTCTCCAAGTACCGTGAGTCTAACGGGAGTCGCGTGCAGCCCGGACACTAACCCGTCCTGCCCCTGTGAGGGGCTCCCCGCCCAGGGAGCACCGGAAAGCGTCCGTGCTGGCGGTTCTCTCCGATCCCTGCATTCCGCCTTGCTGCGTGTGCACAGCAGGCTCTGAGAGGACCGCCGCCTGCAGCACAGGCTTCCTCCAGCCCGGCCCGCCCGGGGGCAGACGGCCCTGACGTCGCCCTGTCTGCCTTTCCGCCCTGCCCTGTGCTGTCCACTGCAGGCCGACGTGGGGACATTCTCCCGTGTCCGCCGATGGGCAAGTGTCCTCGGCACCGCTGGACCCCAGGGCACGAGGTGGGCCGGAGCTCACTCCGCTCTCGGACAGACTGGACCGCGTCGGGACCGGGCTGCTCAGCGGCCGGCCGCAGGCCCCGAGACCCGCTTCTCCCACGCGACTCATTCTCAGCTTCTCTCCGGCCACGCGTGGCCTCTTCCAAAACGATGCATGTTGTTCATGCCTGTGCTTTCTAAAATAATAGCCATGACATCTTACAAACACCAGTCCAAAAATAATAATATACTAAATGATACGAAGTCTTAGTATACTCGCATAGCAATTATTTTTATATTTTCCTAGCAATAATTTCTTCCTTTGCCACATATAGGTTTTAACAGTCAAAAACTTCTAAGTGCTGTTTTGAATCAGGCTTTTCAAGGAAAAGGCTAACAACTCACTTTCCATCATTTAAAATGTCCCTTGATTCGGTATCAGCAGAAATAAACTTGTTTTACTGTACTTGTATGATCCCAACTAGCCTGGCTTTCATTTCTGTCTGCTTCTTATTTATGGGATTGTGGCTGCCATCCTTGTTTCCAGGGTTTCCATGTAACAAAGTCATTCTGGGGAAGCTACACATCACTCTCTGCGGTTCCTCTCCAGTCGCGGGAGAGGGTAAACTGTTCTTCATCTGTTTTTAAAATCTAAATCAAAATCAGTCCAGTGGCCGTGCGCACTCTGGCCTCTCAGCCTCCTGTCGGGCTGCGGAGTCCTGGGCCGGGGATCTGCTAACTCTGACTTCTGCCGGGCTCAGCACACTGGGTGAGGCCAGCCGGTCCCAGGACAGGCAGGGATCGGCAGTATCCAAACCAACGCCGCCGTCATTCAGGTCCAGTCAGAGGCCCCAGAAGCACAGCCAGGTCACTCTGCTGGCACTGACAGGGCCACGGGAATAGAAGCCCCCGGAGTCCAGCGTGGAGACGGCGCCGGGCTGAAGGGGTCCCCTACCTGTACTCCAGGACAGGGCAAAGGGAGCAGCCAGGGTGGAGCCAACGTCTTTGGTTTCCCGGTTGGGTTTTAAGCTCTCTGTGGAGGAGTCTGTCTGAGATCTATTTCTATTTACAGCCACTTCTCCGTCTGTCCTGGTGTTTTCTATAAACGGAGGTGAGTATCCTGCCTGTTAACCTGTCTTGCTCAGTGGGCTGTCCAGAGCCAGTGTTTGTACGGAGTGGCGGGGTGTGAGCGCTGTCCAAAATGCAGCGAGGACCGTTAACAGGAGACTCCTCAAACCACCCCAAAACGATGGTTTTACACCGAAAGCTGAAGGAGCATTTCACGCACTATGATGGAATTACACAGTAGCCTTTTTCTAAACCAGTGAGGAGGAAAATGGTCTCACTGAGTGCTTAACGTGAACCCTTTCCTTTCTGCCGGTTCCCCCTTCGGTGTATAATAATTAAAGAACAATATAACAATAAGAAACCGGAGAATGATACCACCCTGACCATTGATTCATAATGCAATCTTTAATAAAATCTTCATGTTCTTTGTTCTTTAATCTTCCTCATATCTCCATTGTCGGTGGGAGTGCACACTGGTGCAACCACTATGGAAATCAATATGGAGATACCTCAAAGAGCTGGGACTAGACGTTCCATTTGACCCAGCCATCCCTCTGCTGGGTGTCTTTCCAAAAGAATTAAAAGAATCGCATCACAGAGATATATGTGCACCTATGTTTATAGCGGCACAGTTTGTAGTAGCTAAAACTTGGAAACAGCCCATTTGCCCATCTGTTGGAAACTGGATAAAGAAAATGTGGTTTTCTATAAAATGGAATATTACTCAGCCATAAAGAATGAGAAAGTAGATTCATTCATAGGAAAATGGATATATATTGAGGTTATAATCCTAAGTGAAATAAATAAGTCACACATATGTAAATACCGAATAGTTTCTCTGGTGTGAATAAACTATAATAGTACATAAGATCCTAATGAGATAACTGACAATATGAAATGGGAAGAAAAGGGCTAAAGGTGTAGGGAAAGTGGGAAGGGTAGGGGAAAGCTAATAAGGGAAAAGAAAAAAATATGAGAAAATGAAAAAAAATGGAAATGACGTGTTTGTAAAGGGGGAGGGAGGAGGGGAGAAGGGAGGGCAGGGACAAGGGGAAAAAATGAGAACCAAGACCTGTCATGTAAAGGTACAAGATCCCAGTGATGAATGTAACTGTACTGTATACCTAAAATGTACCGACAAACTCAATGAGGAAAAAAAATAAGAAGAGAAAATGTGCAAGTGTAATCGAAGGATGACATAAGGTAACGTGAAAGTACATAAAGACTTGCCCGCATGTGTTACATCTTGTTGTGATTAGGGCTGAAAGTCTTGCTGAAATCTCACCACTACTGCATAAATGAATGGGAATTAAACACTCGCTGCTCTAACCAGACAGCCGTGGAGTGTGTGCCATTACAGGCTTTGCTGCACAGCTGAGGTCCTGTGAAATGTAAAAAGTGGATTCTTCCACTGCTCCTATGAAAAATAATTTCTTTTCTGGATATATCAGTTTCCAGCTGCAAGTGAGAAAGTCTGTTTTTCTATTTTATGGCTTTATTTTTTCCCATACTTTTTTTTAGTGTAGATAAAACATACCATGAAAGTCACCTTTTAGGGTATACGCTTCAGTGGCTTTTGGTATATTTACAAGTCTCTAGCTCTCTCTTTTCATCTCTTGTAAACTTCACTCATATTTCACTATGTGCCAAAGCTTCATGTTTTTAGGACTGGATGATATTCCATTATATAGTTGTACAACATTTTGTTTATACTTTCGTTCATTCATTCATGGACTTTTGGTTGTGGCTCCATTTTAGCAATTGACAAAATCTGCAGCTGAGAGCTTTTCCGTGCACACTGTTGCTTGACTTGTGTTTTCACTTCTGTTGGGTAAACACCTAGGAGTACTTTTAACTTTAGCCACTTCACTCACTGCCAGTCTCCATTCCAAAGCAACAGCGCCATTATGCTGCCATCCACAAGATTTGCTCCAGTTTCTTCCTGTACTCAAAAACATTTATTATTTTAGGGTTTTTATGATAGCCATCCCAAGGGGTATGAAGTGCTATGTCATTGAAACTTGGATAGAATTTTTCTGATGATCAATGATATCAAGATATTTATTGCGTTTATTGATCATTTGAATATCTTTCTTAAACATGTGTTTATTTAAATCCTTTGTCCTTGTTTCATTATTTGTCTTTTGTTGTGAGGTTGTAAGTGTTCATTGTATATCCTACATAAAATTCTTTAACAGATAAAATGTACTCAAATATCTTCTCACATACTTTGAGCTGTCTTTCCACTGTCTTGACAGTACATATCCCTTGTTGCGCCCAAACTTTTAATTTTGTTGAAGTTCATTTAATGATTTTTTTGGTAGTTGCCTTGGCTTTCAGTGTTATGGCCTTTAAAAATAGTTTCTTCTAGGTCAGATGTGGTGGTGTACACCTGTAACCCTAGCTCTTGGGAGGCTGAGGCAGGGGGACCACTGTGAGTTCGAGACCAGCCTGGGCTACATAGTGAGTTCCAGGTCAGTCTCAACTACATAGTGAAACCCTGCCTCAAAAAAACCAAAAAGAAAAAAAAAGTTTCTTCTAAGGTCAAGATTCATATTTTTCTTCTAAGAATTTTTATCATTTTAATTTAGGTATTTTGTACTAATTTTTGTGTACAAGAATCCACCTTAATTATTGTACATATAAATATTTGCTTGCATTATCCCCATTGGTCAAAAAGACTATTCTTACTTCCATGGATTACCTTGGCACCTACACAAAAATTGAGTGATACTCTGCATGCAGGATTTGAATCCTCAGTCCTGTGTTTTTCTTCATGCTAGTGCCTTGCACTCATGATTATAATAGCTTTGAAATTTTTGAATAAAGCAGAGGGACTTCTACTGTTTTCACTACTGTCCTGGATGATGAGGATTTCTTGCATTTTCATAAGAATTTTAGAATCAGTTTGTCAATTTCTGCAATAAAAACCTAATAGGGTAATACCAAGGATAATATTAAAGGCAAAGAACAAGTTAGGTAGTAAAACATTTTCCCAATATTAAGTCTTTTAGTCCCTTTCACCCAAGAGCACATTATCTGGAAAGTGGTAGACTTCTGGATGTCATCTCAATGTTTTCTTTGCCTCAATTCCCTAGCTAGAGTTTTATTTACAATGTGAAATAGCTCTGTTGCTGGGAGACATCTTTCCCCATTTGCTTGATGCCAAAGAGGAAGTCTTTTATCATTGACTATGAAGCTAAGCTGAGCTCCATTAGAGGTTGAAGAAACACAGTTTATGGTGAGTGGATTCAGTGTTTTAAACATGAGAAGATGTTGACTATTGTCCTTTTTATGTTTCATTTTCTTTTTGGATATCTACTGAGACATTAAGCATGCTTTGTGTTTACTATGTTAACACGATGCATGATATAAATTGATATTCATATGGCAACCTATCCTTGCATTCATGGGATGATCTTATTTGGTTGTGATAAAAAAAATCTATTTGATATTTTGCTATTTTGATCTGCTAAATTTTTTGAAGATTTTGTGTCTATATTCATAAGAGATTTTGATCTGTAAATCTTTCCTTGTGGTTTCTGCTTTGTGTAGTCTTGGGATTCGGAATATGTTAGCCTAATGGAATGAGTTCTGAAGTTGATCCTCCTATTTTTCTGGAAGAGTCTACGAAGATATGTTATTCATCCTTAAAATGTTTGAATACAGGTCACTAAAGAGGATATCGAAGTATGACATTTTCTTTGGGGAATGATTAAAATCACAACTTCAATCAAACACTTGTTGTGTCATATCTACTATAATTTCCTTTTATTTAAAATGTTTTCTAAAAGTTTTGATGAGTACACGTTTGCAGCACGTGCCTTGTGGGAAGTTAGGATGCGTACCTAACACGTCTTCGTTATTTTCGTTCATCCCTAAGCTCTGTCCTTCCTCCTCACTCCATCATCTGCTCTCCCACTCCCGTTTGAGAAAGACCCATCGCCCTACTTCCTACTGTCTGTCTTTGGTTGTGCTCTGATTTGTACCTTGATTTTCTCATATAAGAGAAAACGTGAAGTTTAACTTTGTGCATCTGATTCATTTCACTTAACATTGTGGTCCCAACGTGCCATTCCGTTTCCTACAAATTACTCAAGTCATTCCTTTCCGTGGCAGCGTGGTTCTGCATTGGGTGTAAGCACCGTTACTGACCCATGACACGCATGACCCAGAGGCTGCTTCTAAGACTTACGAATGTCACTATTGCAAACATGCACATGCATGTTTCACAGTAGTATGACGTCTTTAACTCTTTGGGGAACATAAGTAGAAGCAGAATAGCTAGAGCAGCCTGGAGTTGCCGATTTTAGTGTTTCGAGGAATCTCCACACAGACTTCCACGGTGGTTGCACCGGTTTACATTCCCACCAGCACTGTAGACAGCTTCTCTTTCCCCCTGCAGCCTTACAAGCATTTGTTCTTATATTTTCCTCAATGATGGTCATTCTCTCTTGTGTAAGATGGAATCTCAGTGTTGTTTTACCTTGCATTTCTCTAATGGCCAGCCATTTTTGTTACTAAATGTTGCTTATAGGCCTTTTTATTTCTAAAAGGTCTGCAGTTATACAGATATACTCTTTTACTCTGTGTAATAATATGTTGGATCCCCCTTCCTCCCTCTCTCTTATCTCTGTCTTTTTCTCTTTGCTCTTACTCAGTTTCTTAGTCAGTTCAGACTGCTGTAGCAAAATATTATACACTGGCTGAAAATGATCTACAGCAAAAATTTACTGTTACCCTCACACTTCTGAGGTGTGAAGTAAGGGCACAAACAAGTCTGTGTTCTGGAGAGAGCCCCTTCTGCAGAATGTCATCTTCTTGCATCTCTGCATGATGGAAAAAAAAGAAGAGCTTGCTAGTGTCCTTCCCATGAAGCCCTCAACCCCACCTAGATGGACCCCCCACTTCACTCATGATGTAATTACTCAGTGCACCACTTCCTGATACCATCATACTACTGGGCAGGATTCAAAAGTATGAGTTAGGAGCCAGGGATTTAGCTCAGTGGTTCTGCCACCTGCCTCACAAGCACAAGGACCTGAGTTCAATCCCTGGTACCAAAAAAAAAATACATACATATATATATATATATAAATTAGGGAAGGACACAAAAATTCGATCTATTGCAGTCAGTCAATCTAGTTATAGCTCTTGCTCAATTTCATTAATCTTATCAATAAAAGTACTTAGTTGTTTGGATTTGCTCTACTATTTTCATATCTGTATTTTATTTAATTCCAGTCCAGTCTAATATTTCCTTCTGTTTCTTAGCTTTTCTGTAGCTTGATCTTCCTTTTCAGATTGTTAGGATTGAATAATAGTCTATTGATTCTTTATCATTACTTACTAGTTTTTCTCTCTGCACAGCTTTGCTTATACCCTATAAGAGTGATATTGTTTGCTGTTTTGTATTAATTTACTTCAAAGTACTAGTTTTCCTTATAATTTTTTCTTAGAAATTTTGCTTACTTAGAAAAGTGTTACTTAATTTCTCCATATTTGTAAATTTCTAATTACAATCCATTGTGATGAAAGATCATAAATCAAATGATAACAATACTTTTACTTAAAAATAATTTCTTTTATAACTTCTTATGGTCTATTCTGGAGAATGTCACATATATAATATACATTAATAGTCTGCTATTGTTGAACGGAGAGTTCCACAGGTTTAATAGGTTTTTTACTGTCCTTTAAGTCTCCTATTTCCTGGTTAAACTGCTGTCTACTTGTTCTAGTACTGAATTGTGATACTGTAGTCTCCAATTATCACTGTGGAATTGCCTCGTTCAACCTTCAATTGTCTGTTTTTCTTTTCTTTGTGTATCTTAGGCTCTACATGGGCTCATTGTTGTATTTTCTTGATGCATTGACCATTTTTCATTTAAAGTCATTCTTCAGTATCATTGCGCTTGCCAGTGGCTACTTCATTCCTCCTTTGATTACTAATTGTATAGTCTGTCATTTTCCATTTTTTTTAGCGAATTCGTGTCTTTTCATCTAAGCTGTATGTCTCATAGACAGCATTAAATTGCATTTTAATCCTTCTTTAATTTCTAATTTTTAATTGGGATGTTTATTTACATTCAATGTCATTGCCAGTTCATAGAAGCTACAGCTACCATTTTGCTACTTGTTTTCTGTATCACTTACTTCTTATGTTTATGTTTTCTCTATTTATCCATTGTGTTTGTTTTTCTTTTCTTTTCCTCTCTTTTCTTCTCTGTTTTCTTTTTAATGTTCTTGTCCTGGGACTCAAACCCAAGACCTCACACATACTAAGCAAGTCCTCTATGACTGAAGTAAATCTCTAGCCCTCTTTTATTTTTTATTTTGAGACAGGATCTCTCCCTAAACTGCCCAGGTCATTCAAGATTGTGACCTTTTCCTCTGCTTTACAAGTACCTGGGATTGTAAGTATGTGCCATCACCCCAAGCCAGTGCCTTCTTCTGAATTAGTTTCTTAAGTGTACTGTCTAAATTTCCTTGTCATTTTCTTTTCTTATTTTTGAAATATTTTCTTAGTAGTTTCTCTGAAACTTGCCATTAATATTACTTATAACACAAAGACAAAGTTGGGATTAACACTAATTTTAGTTGTGTATAAAAATTTTACTACCCTGCAGCTATGTCAGTCTTAACAATTCCCAAGTCTTCCATATTTTGAACTTTTACTCTCAAATTACATCTTGATACCTGAATGCCTAAGACAGATTTATAATTACTGTTTTATGCAGTTCTTTCAGAAGTCAAGAAAAAAATAGTTTCAAACAAAGACACATTGATACTGTTATTTATCCATGCCTATGTAATTGCTTTTACAACTGTTTCTTATAAATTTGTGTGGAGCAGAATTACTGACCAGTGTCTGGGAACAACTTCTGCTAGCTCTTGTCTTTCCTCTTCCTTCACTTTGTCATTCACGGACTTTGTGTGATGCTCCCAAGTGCGAAGGTCTGAGTTTATCCTAGTTAGACCTGACTGAACTTAGTGAATGTACAGATTAATATGCTTGTTAAACTTTTTATGTTATTGGCTATTGTGTATGGAGATACTCTTTCTTTCCCTTTTGTATTGCTCTCCTTTACTGCTAGGAAGCCCATTATGCATGTAATGTGACACTTGTTGGTATCCTGTAAGTTGCTAAGGTCAGTGCTACCTTTCTCCATTTCTTTATGGTACTTATACTGGGTGATATGAAGGGGTTTATCTTCCAGTTCTCTAAGTCCTTTTTGCTGCCTCCTCAAAGCTCTCTTTTATATTCTCTAGTGAGCTTCTCATTTTAGTTAATATGTTTCTTGTCTACAGAATTTCTACTTTTTAAAATAGAATTTCTATCTTTATAAACACTTTATGCTTAGTTAAACATTATTCTAATTAGACATCATTATCTATAGCTTTTTGACCATTATATAAGCTTCCTATATGTGCTGTGACTAACCAGGTCTAACTTGATGGCTTAAAACAATAGAAATGCATTCTCTTACACTTCTATTAGCTAGAAGTCCTAAATCAAAGCCTCAGCAAGGTAGTGATCCCTCTGAAGACTCTGGAGTAGAATCTATTTGTCATCTTTCTTATAGTTCCTCTCAGTTACTGGAAAATCTCTCTGTTCCTTGACTTGCAGCTGCCTCGTGGCATCCTGAATCTATCTCCACATAGTTCTCCATACGCGTGTCTCTGTCCAATTCCTCTCTTCTAAGAAGGATACCACTCTTAGTGGATTAGGATCTACTGAATTCATTATTACATCATCTTATCTAATTATGCAGGCAAATATTTTATTTTCAAATAAACATTTTGAATTTCTAGATGAGTTTCAATTTGGAGGTTATTAGCTAACCCAGAGAGTAAGTCATATTTATGATAGGCGAATGCCTACTACATTTAATCTCTGATCTTCTTCAGAAAGGTCTTCCATTGTCTACTCTTATTCCTTTGCATATTTACACCTTTCTGTTTCTTTGTACGCCTAGTAATTTTTTATTGGAAATGGGAGTTTAAATCATATAATGTGTCAACACTGGAAACCAGATTCTCCTCCCTTCCCAGTGTCTCTTGTTGCTCTTGCTCATGATGAATTTCTGAACAAATTCGGGAAAGTCTGTGTGTGTTCTTTGTTATGTGTACCCTGAAGTCTGATTAGTGAACTTCATGGTCAGCTAGAGACCCTAGAGAGATTGCACCCTCACTGTGTGAGGTGATGAGTGTGCTCAGTGTGCCTTTGAGAGGCGCCCCACATTAGTGATTTTGGCTTATCCACACTTCCTGCTTTACAGCATTTCAAGGTCATCTAGAGGTGAACACTCGGGATCTTCTCTGGTCTTTTCCGAGCATGTGTGCAGCTCTACGCATGCATGTGACTCTCTACATTCTCACTTTGTTTGCCAAAGACACTCTGAGTTTTCTCCCCCGCAACACTCTTGAGTTCTGAGCCCTGTAAAATAAAGACAAGCCTTTCGGGTCAAGTGTTCTGAGAAATATGAGATGATTAAAACATCCAGGACTCTGTGGCCTAGCACCTGTTCAGCCCCACTAGTGGCTCCAAAGGTGCTGGTTTTCCTGACAACTATACTATCACCAAAGTTACCACAGAAATGGGGCAGAATGGGATGGGAAGCAAATATTCCTAGAACTTGCTGCTCTTAGTAAGGTTAAGCTATTTTTATCGAATAAGCATGTCCTAGATTCTTATATGCCTTTAATTTCCCGAGTTGTGAGGAAGTCAATTCTGCTGATTTTGGCCACTGTTCTCGTTGCTTCATTAGAGTAGAAGGTCTTCAGAGGTCCTTACACTGTCATCTCCCCTGACATCCCATGGCCATGTCTTTTCAGATAGATAAATAATTTTCATGCTTCGTATCTATCAGAATCAAGGAAAGCAATCCACACCAAATGTACAATTAATTTGACTAAGCCCATCATTCAGGAAATACGCTAAAGACGCAGACTTCACGCTTAACCTCGGGAAAGTTATATTCCAGTCAGTCACTGTTTTCATTCCACTGAGGGCAGGCAGTTACTGGTGGTTTCACTGCAGAAGTGTAATTTGTCCCCAGGAGTGCCACCCAAATAAGAAGAGCCTGCTGTCATTTGTTTTCAGTAATCACGTAAACCGAAATGCCTGGTTAGTTATTTCTCAGTCCATTTCTGTTCATATCTTGAATTCTTGGGTAATACATTTAAATATGAAATTTAAAATTCATATCTTGTTAGACTTTTATTATGATGAATCAAAATAGACCATGTTACTCAAACAGTCTGTGGATTCGGATCTATTTAAAGTGAAATCATAGGTAGTATAAAATCCCATGGCTTAATTAAAATATACAGTATATTTAAAATTACATTGCAAAATGAATATAGGGAAGAAAGCCAACCGGGAAAAAGATGAGCAACATTCTTCTTGGTGATGTTACAAATAGTCTTCCCTACCATTTTCACACGTGTCATGCGCGCCTCATGACAGGCTTTGGAGGAAATTAACCAATTACACCTTTTGCCAACTAGAGAAGGGAGATTGTAAATATTATGCCTTAATTGACACAACTGGCAAAGGACAGAGGCAGACTTTAAAGGCAATTTGTTCATTTTCCTCTTTTGTAATAAGTTTAAAATAGTCTCTCCCCTTAAGGATATACAGATAGCATTTCTCTAGTTGCTTTTCCTTAGGTAGCAGCCAGGAGCAAAACTTTTGTTCTTAATGCCATGTGCTATAATTTAATAAAGAATGTTGTTTATTGGAAAAACATGAATCACACATAAGAGAGATTATGGACTAAAATTTAAAGGAAAATGATCAACCGACAGGCAGTTCCATCAAAATAGAGGCTTTTTTTTAATAAATGCATAGGCTATTTATTGTTTTAAGCAATTTAAATAGTGTTCAAAACTACACAAATTTTCTTCGAATATTCTCAGCATTTATACACATGACATGTAACATTTTCATGACTCATTGCTTTAGTCATTCCTCCAGTTATGTCTTTTGTAGGAATGTTGCTTTTGTACACAAATTTTTTAATATTTCCAGAAATTTTTCATTATTCTATAAAAATTATATTTCAGATTTTAAAATAAAATCAAATTATGCGACAAGTAATGTTAGCACTTTCTCGTGAACTGGTCATAATACATAACTGGTTGTCATGCTAACTTATTCTTTCATCTCAGAGAGTCAATTTTATATATAGGATCATTTTTATATTCGTTCTCTCTCCATTCTTTTTACCAAGATCTATACACTCTTCGCAACTGAAGCTGTCTGCCTACTGGATCCGTAAACTCTTGAGGGTAAAACAGTAACTTTCTAGCTTTCTAATTACTTTAATAAAGCAGAGGATATCATTTCTGCTTTAAAACTTAAATATTCATTAAGAAAACTCTTGTGTGAAGTAGTATATTTAATGTTTCTATGTTTGTGTACTTGTTTAGCCCCCTTATCGATCTGCCTGTTTATGAGGTAAGGTCATCTCCTTAAACGGGAAATGAAGATGTGCGTACTGAGTAGAGCTTAAACATTCACATGAGGAGACATGGTAAGAAACTGGTAAATGCCTCAGGTACACAGTTGAACTTCATTTTGGTTCTTGGAAAATGTGAGGCCACTGAAAGCCCTTAATCATGAGTGCCAGGAAAATGCCTCAAAATATGACCAAAATACCATAGGGAACCAGACAGATAAGTTGTTTCTCTGAGTTGAGGGAGAAAATGTTTTTGGTGAGAAATGAAATCCCTATTTTACCTCCACAAAGATATGTAGCCCAAATTAATATTAAAGGATTGTGAAAATATCAAGCTAATAAATGAAAATACACTTGGAGAAGATGAAATAGCAGTGGCTATAGCCAGAGAAAATGCAAAATTGCTTTTATGTGTTACACATCAGACACAGCCAAAGAAGCTCCTGCCAGAACAATTTCCCACAAACAATTATAAATTTAGATAAAATTGCAAAATAACTGCCTGGAGGTAGCATAGAGTGAACAGAAGTAGGAAGATGGTAGAAAGAAAATTCATTTGGAAGAAGGAGTGGCATGGATTTCTCCTGTTTTCTACTGACTTTAGCCTGAGAGCAGATGCAGTCAGCACTGATAGGTGAAATACTGACAGGAAATGTGCACTTTCTCTGGCTGAAAGAACCAAAGAACACAGATCTGAACAATTACTACCACCAGAAAGTGAGGGAGATATTCTAAAAAGCAGAGAGCCACAGAGGGGGAGCCCCAAATCCCCTGTGAAACACTGGGCTAATAATCCTGAAGCATGCATGATCAGAGAGCTGCACACCCTGAAATGCATCTGAGCTGCCCATGCCAACAGTGTCTGAGTCTCGGCAAGCATCGCTCCTCTTAGAGATGTAGCAGACCCACGGCTCTGGGCATCAGAATGTGGGTAGCGATACAAACTCAGTAAGTGTAGAATGGAGGCATTTAACATGCAACAAGAGAAAAACAAAGGAAACCAGCCAGTGATGAACACACATGAAATAAACAGCTAAGTATTTAATTTTATTTTAAAATTTTGGTAGTATGAAGGAAAATATGCTTTCAATAAACAAAATATAAGAAACCTTGTTGGAAAAAAATAGAAACTAGGAATATTTTTTGAGTGAAAATTCAAAAATGAAAAAATTAAGTACATAAAATAAGTGTTTCCTGATTGGAGTTCACAGCAGACTGGAGTTGACAGTACATTTGGAGACAGATCTATAGAACATTTTCAAGATGAAGAATGCAGATAAAAAGATTGAAAATAGTGTAAACAAAATTTCATAGACCTGTGAAATAATGTCTGAGTCACCAACATTTGTGCAGGTGGAGTCTCTCAGCAGAGCACAGAGATAATGAGACACATAAACTACTTCAAAAGAGAATAACTAAAGTATTTCAATTTGATGAAATACATGAATATATATTTTCCAGAAACTTAGACAATTCCAGCTATAGGCAGGAACTGAAAAAACACATCATTAGCCAAAATATCTAAAACCAAAGAAAAATGCTTTTAAAGGTGGGGAAAATTGCAACTCTACTTATATACAAAAATAATCCACATATCTTTTGATTTATCGGAAATTTTGGTGTTGAAAGGCAGTGGAACACATTACAAAGTGCTAAAAGAAAAGAATGTGCCAGCTCACCACTCCACATCCAAGAAATATATTTTTCAAAAATGAAAGTAAAATGATGACAATCTCAGCTGCCCTAATGCTGTGTTCTGGAACCATTTAATGTGTTCTTAGTTTCACAGCTCCATGGATGAAGAGAAATTTGGTTCCAGTATGGAACCTCATCATATGTAGTTTAGATGATTTTCATGATGGGATTTGGAATGTTTTGCAGATGGGAGGATGTAAATTTGGGGGTGACAAATTTTGGGGAAAAATACTTGGGGGCCATAGAATCTACTGAACTGAATAGTATACCGCCTTAAAAGTCATGTTTACCTGGAAGCTGTGAATGTGACCCCATTTAGAAAAAAAGATCTTTACAGCCATAATCATGAAGCCATAATGGATCGTAACACTCTGGTCCGCTGTAAGGTATCGATGGTGTACTTAGAGGAGGAGAGACGTTTGGACACAAGTACACATGGGAAGTTGGCCATCCATGTAAAGAAGGAGACAGAGATTGGAGAGATGTGGAGAGTCTGCCGCAAATGGAGGAACGCCCAAGATTGCTGGCCATCACCAAATAGTAAGGAGAAAAGATGCTTCCCTGGAGTCTTTCTCTGTAGGGAGTATCATCCTGACAATTTAAGGTCAGACACCTGGCTTTCTGAGCTTTGAGAGACTTTCTGTAGTATCAAAATCATAGTTTT
Source organism: Fukomys damarensis (assembly GCF_012274545.1). Classification (NCBI taxonomy): domain Eukaryota; kingdom Metazoa; phylum Chordata; class Mammalia; order Rodentia; family Bathyergidae; genus Fukomys; species Fukomys damarensis. The sequence goes on along the minus strand of NW_022900949.1, from coordinate 16,507,617 downwards.
AAGATCACCTGTTTTAAAATCATAGTTGGTGATACAAAGTAAGGAAACAACTAAGGAAACTAATACAAGAGGAAACAAATTATTATTACTGACTGAAGATTATCCCTCAGAACATTTAAAAGAGCATGCAGATATTAAAGAAGGAAAATTTAGAAAGTTTTATGATGCCAGATCAATAGACTATTAATAAAAATTATATAATATAATAATAACAAAATAATAACACAAAAAATCTACAATTGGTTCGAAAAACTCTGAAGTACCTAGGAATAAGTCTTTTATGTTTTAAATGCTCAAAATAATCATAAAGTGCACATAAAATTTGATGAAAGAAAAATGCAACAAATAATGACTATATCTTGTTAATAAAGTTCTAATCAAAATTATAAATAGTTTTTACAGAATTTAACAAGTATATCTGATAACCATTCTAAGAATGAGAAGAACCTGGCAGTATTTGAAAAAGATAGTATTCACATTTTTTAATATCAAGAATTTCCCTGAGTCTCTCTCGAGCTTAATGGTGTCACGTATCTACAAAAGGAAAAGAAAAAAAAGCATAGAGATATGAAAATATATCCTAAACAAGAATCTGTGATTTTATCACACTGCAGATTTGATCAAATATATGCATGGAGATAACTTTGCTTTGAATTCCTGTTTAGAGCCAATGTAAAGGTATAATTTTACATATAAAGTTGTCTGGGTAATTTTCTTGTGTTAAGTACATGAGGAAAATTTCAGGCTGGTAAGATGGTAATTATAGGCTGAAGGAATAATTTAATATATCAGAGTCAAGTGTGGAATTCTGTAAACAAGTTTCAACATTTGTGGACGCCTGAAGTTAAGCACCGCTTTCAGAAGGGCCCTGCACTTTCATAAGTATATGGTGCAAGTCTGACTGGCAAGATAAGATAGCTAGAGCTGGTGCCCTCCTTAGGAACACAGATGATGAAATGCAGATTGCATCCCTGTCCCGTAAACAGAGCTAATGTGAAAAGGCAAGTCACATGGTCCTTTCAGGTCAGTAACTCTTTCCTCGATTAAATAAAAAATATATTTGCACATGCTCCATTTACCTAAGGGCCATTATAATATTAATACTGTGTCAACTTGCAAAAAAATATTTAATGATTTACATCAGGCACCCTTTGGGGTCACAGACACCACTGAGTAATACCCTTTCGGAAGCGTGACAAAGAGACACAGATACGCACTATTCACAGTTAAGGAAACCTGAATTGCCAAGAGGAACAAGAAGATTATTCATGGGATGGTGGTGAGGTATAAGCAAAACCCATGTAAGGATAGAAAGTTCCCGCACAGGCGTACATGTGTGGACAATGAAACTGTGCCCTTACTTTCATTTGAAAATAATCCATGCCAGACTGAAGATATGTGTTCTATGTATTTATTTCTTCTTACGTGAACTCATTTTGGTTATTATGTGAAAGTCATGAATCTTTTATTTTTATTTGTTATTTTCTAGAATTAAAAGATAAATTAAAACTTTTCTCTTCTCCTAGTGAAGGAGAAACCAAAAGACATCTTAATTGTATTTAAAACACCTCTTCCTAAAATGTAATACATGGACTCTTTTGTCTGGTTAGGCAAGTTGATATTTTTACCAAAAATGTTGTCAGTAAAAGGAAGCAAAATTTTTAACACTACTAATCATGAAGTTGAATTCCCTATTTTTCTAAGTTCACATGTCTAATATAAATACCACTCACAAATATAAATACCTACCCCAAGTGCTATTGAGTATATATATGCATGACTAATCTTTTATCATGTGAGATTTAAGCAGCATTATTACAAAAAGAATTGGCGGATTATGTTTACTAGTAAATTTTATTTCATCTAGTAAAAATGTACTGAGTAAAAGATGGAGTAGGGAAAGAAAGAATTCCATTTAATTATTTTAATATTTTAACTTGCATTGATTTGGGCAAGAAAGTAATGCAATATATGTATTCACTTCACAGGAATCTTTCACCTTGAGTTTCATCATCATCATAACCAAATATTAACAAGCTCCTCTCTGAAAAGACACAAAGAGGACAAGGAATTTGTCCAAGCACTTGAGAAACAAGACAATAAAAACCAAGTGAGCAAAGTTTGTTTGTTTGTTGTGTATTTGCTTGTTTCAGACTCCCTGCCTATAAAGTCTAACAGTCAATGAGTAGCTTAAATTGGATATTTGTTTCTCCAATGCGAAGTTTCAGATTCTGGGACAGTTCCTCTGAATAGATTATCTTGGCATATTGTGATCACTAGAATGCTATTTCTTTGGGTTAAAAGTCATCCCAGGGAGGAAAGTGCTGTGGAGAGAAATTTACTTCATACGAATTATATCAGCATGTATTTCAAATATGAAAATCAGTGATAACATAATAGAAGCCTTACAAATTCAAGAAGGATAATGGACAGACATGTACAATGAATGCTTACTTTGGTATTTATAGGAATAAATCTAAAGCATCTACTCTAATGCATATTAAACTTTTATCAGTTCATAGACCAAGCGCGGGAGGATTAAAACTCTCTCTTAACTGAAGAACATGTGCTACAATGTACATCCTTCATGTAAAGGTAACAGTCATCACCTGGTATCTGTGCTCTAATAGACAGATGGGCATTAAACACTAATATTTTGACCAAATAAGAATGTTTTTATCATCCTGAAAATGCAGTGTGATACATGCAATTGTGGGTCATCTTAGCTTCCCTTTGAGAAGGTCTTGGATTTTTTTCTATTTACCTATTATTATGTTGATTGAGATGACCAAATTAGCTAAATGCATCTGAAGCAATTTTTCTGTTGGTTTTCTCTTGCATGTTCCTTATTGTTATTCTCTTAGATCCTTTTTTTACTAGAAGGTAACAAATGATCTGTCAAATGACCAATGAATGTATGTTTGGTCTTACATTTGTCACAATTTTAATCCAATCTATCATTTATACTGAGGTAGGAGGGCTCTGTCCATCATAACTGGGTTGTGCCTGCCTGGTGCCAGGGTTCTTTTGTTATGAGAAGTGAATGACTGAGGCACAGGAGTGAAAGTTATGTCACAGTTAGAGGGGAGCAGACGCCAAAGATATTGGGTTTCTTCAGCATTTCTGTTCTATCCCCCAGTCTTCGCCATTATTTCATTTATCATAAGCTGCATGGGGTACACATACCTATAGTGCGAGTTACCTATATAGTGTCTCCTTTTCTAAGCAGTAAGTCACGAATTTATTTCTGAAATCTTGAATCTCTTCTTTGTGTGTGTGTGTGTGTGTGTGTTCTATTTTATTTTATTTTTTATTGAGTTTATTGGTACATTCTAGGTATACAGTACAGTTAGATTCATTACTGGGATCTTGTACCTCTACAGGACAGGTCTTGGTTCTCATTTTTTCCCCTTGTCCCTGCCCTCCCTTCACCCCCTCCTCCCCTCCACATTTGCAAACACTTTAATTTCATTTTTTCATTTTCTCACATTTTTTTCTTTTCCCTTATGCCCCTTCCCTTCCCCTTCCCCTTCTTTATTCTATATATTTGCCTTATAAATTTGTATTTATTGCTATTGGACTTTAGAGCAGTTTCAGTAATTGTTCTGCCTCCTGGAAACTGAAGGCTTTATATCATGCTCTGAAGAGAGAACACATCATAATATGTAAGATAAATGGTATCTTTTAAAATAAGTATTCAGAACAAAATATTTATTTGACTTCAGGCATTCAGATATAAAATATATAATTTCTTGGTTCTTAAAGAAAGAGTACCATTGTGAGGCTGAGAAATAAGTTGCATTCAGAATGGGTCATCTATTTCATCTGAAATTATTTTATTTGACAATCTTCCAGAGCCTCTGATTTTAGTTGGGCTGAGCACAGTACCCTGGGAAGTCCTTAATTGGCATTATAATCACAAATATGTAGCCATCTTTGGTAGTTGCTACATGAATGAGTAATTGAACTACTTTGTAACCTTAGTACGTGGCTGAGAAAAATCTGAATTCACACTGGGGCCACATAAGAGGACTCTCCACCTGGTGAGGCATGTTTGGGAAGAGAAAAGAAGGTCAACCTCATGACTACTTTGTCTGTGGGATGATTCTGCATGGTTCATCCCTCAGAAATGAGGAAAATGAGAATGAACATAGATTCACCCACACCCACTGCAGACTCATACATGTTTGGATTACAGAGAAATGAATCTTACTCATCTTTGAGCATCAGAATTTACCAGAGTGCCAGAGAAATATTCATTGTTTGTTGAATGAATGATGAATACATGAATGAAATAATGTAAGTTTAACTTAAGGAATTCCTGACATTTCATTAGACATTTTACTTTTGCTTTATGTGGGCAATAATATTTGCAGATGTGCTAGTTTTTTTCATAGAACCTTTTTTTAAAATGAGGAAACAATGCAGGAATGGAGATACAAAGCCAGCTGAGAACTATTTATAATATTTTCAGACATTTCACATGAAACTTTACAGAGGGATTCTTCATGGAGACAAACTTGTATGGTCAAGATGACAGGAAGGAAGGCCCAGAGATGGCAAAGAATGAAGAGAGACTGAGAAATTTGAGTGGAAAACACATCATTGCTGAAGAGCAGAGGGAGAATTAAAAATAATTAATTGCTTTTTATACAAGTAATAGAGCGATCCAATTTAAAAATCACTGCCACATAGGTAACAACAGGAAGACCTGCATGTGAATGACTTGGTTTGCTCTCAGCTGCAGCCTGTGTTCAATTCAGCAGCACAGAGTAGCATACATACATAGTAAACCCACTGAAATACTCAAAGGGTTGTGCTTGCTGTACTTATCCAAACTCCAGTGACGTATTCCATCACAAGAAAGACTCTTGTGAGTGGCAAGATCATTGTTTGTTGAGTCTTCTGGTCCCTGATCTTGAGTGTCTGAATGCATTGGAATAGGATGCACTACAGAACTGATTCATGGTGTGACTCCTACTAGCCTGTAGTTCACTTATGCAACAGAAATGTTCAAGAGCCCAGCAAATGCCAGGTGATTGTTTTGAAGAAAGAGCAATGGAAGACAAATTCTCTGATTTCAAAATTTTTGTGGGAGTGGGTGATAGAAATTGGTGGTGAAGTGTAAAAGAGAAATCTATTAATATATAAAGAGTCAAGATTCAATACTTGTCATGAAGCAAAATAAAGTGGGGAAACTTGACAGTGATCAGTGGCAGAGGTATATCTGCTCAGCCTTCTGTCCTTAAGTGAATAACTAAGTTGCATGGAGATCAGATGGAAGAGCAGAGCCTTACACAAAGTAACCTGATGCATAAAACTGAAGAACAGCCATTAGTATTTCAGTTCACCTCTGTACTACTCCACAATAGTGCCTAAGAGTGTTCTAGAAATGCAAATATCTATGGTGAATAATGGAAACGGCAGAGTGACACTAGGGGACACTGGAAGGCCATTTCCCTTTTTGCAGTCCTATCCATTTCACTGAGTCTTGTGCACGAATGATTCTTACACAAATTAACTTGGAGATAATATAATGCTAAATGTCCATGTCATATGTGGGCTTTCATAAACGATGTACAGCTCTCCCATAGCTCATTACACTATAAATATTCCATGTGTGTGCTGGGCTAAAGATTACCTGGCAATCACCTTATAGTCCTTGACACAGGCTGGAGCTTTAGTTAACTCTTCCTGTCTAGTCAGGAATCCGTGATAACAGGGACCTACTTTTACACTTCTCCATGATTTTGGTCTGGCCAACTGCTGTATTTCGCATGGAGTAGAAATGAAATTGATTGATTGATAGATGGAGGTAGAAATACATAAATATATATGAGTGGGATGCTGTGAAACCTATTTTTTTGTTGGTAACTTACAGAGGAAATCTGAGCTTTGACTTTTAATTCTGACACTGGCTCCTGAAACCATGAGCTTTCCTCAGGCGACAGAACAAGTTGAATTTTCCTACTCATCAGAAGAGTAACACAGACTCACGGGAGTCCTTCTTATCCTCACATGCGGCCACGACAGGATTTCCCCAGAGCTTCTCAAAGCCTTGTGAGCATCATGCGCACTGTGGAAATTCAGAAAACAATCAATGGCCTTAAGCTATTTTTAGATTTATTCTGAACGTGAGTGGTGGGAGTTTCTCAAAGATTTTTAGCTCTGAAAGTACTGAGGGATTTACATGAAATAGGAAAAGACCAGAGCCTTACACCCCTACTGAGGAAGCTGGAGTGTGTGAGGATAAAGAAAATAATTTTACAAGCTTATTTGGAGCTTTTTTCAGGGAGAGGAAACAGTGGAGAAATATCCCTATATGTTGGATTTTTTACCCCACAAAGAGGGTAGAACGATTCCAAAAGTGATATTAATTTAACATAAACGTGTATGGGTACTATTTGTAACATAGTTATACATTTATAACTTTGCCAGTTATTTAGAAAAATATATTTACTGCTAAAATTAAATTATTGCAGAAACAATTTTCTGGGCCCACCACTAAGTAGTGCACAATGTCTCCGTCACGCTGAGAGTTGTACACTCAAACAGCTCATTTGTCATAAAACATATTTAGACAGTTTTGAAATTCTCAAAATGTCCAAATCACATATTAAATAGGAAAAAAACTGAAATGTGAAAAATCTCGCATGTTCCTTTTATTTCTATGTTTTAGTCCATGTTCACAGTCCATGGTATATACACGCCTGTGTGGAGTCAGGACATGCACGGAACACATCTTAACTCCCTTTTCACCCTCTTTCTCTCTACTTGCCCATCCATCTCTTTATCTTCCTCCCCTTTGAGAAAGAGCTACCTCTCTACTCTCTATATTTAGCTTTTATTCTACTCTTTATTTATAACTTGGGCTTCCCATATGAGAGAAACCATGCAATATTCAAGCCTGAGGGTCTGATTTATTCCACTTACTATGAAGATGCAACTGCTGTCAGGCTGGCTGGGAGTCCATCCCACTTAGCTGCCCCATCAGGGGCGAAGCTGGAGATTCTCTGCAGTCACTGCTCACTCGCGAGGACCTCTCAACATCACTGTCTACTCTTGAAAACAGGAGTGCTCACCTATAACATTCACACCATCTGCCATTGCTAAATGCATCTATGTGCCTATACTTACTTATATGTGAATATACATTTTATGCCCCAACATATTTATATTATTATTTAAAAACTAAAAATTTTTGAAGCTGTGACAATAAAATCAGTCAATGCTCTTGGGTTGTTAGAATTTTCTTTGTAATCTGGAAGACACTTCTGGCAATAGATGCTTCTGTGTGTCTGTGTGCCCACTGACAGAGCGCTGGCCCTTGTAGCTTGAAATGCTCCTTATTTACGTCTACATTGAAGGGCTAGTACTCAAACGATTAGAGCTTGTGCTGGGAATCCAGTTATTTGAAATACTTCTATTTTAATTTTTTAATTTGTTCAACACTTTAGGATAATGAACTTGTCTTTCCTGCCTACTGAGTGAACTCAGTGGCTCCGAGCCTTTTTAGATAGAATCTAAGGCCAGACGTATGCATCACTATGACCCTGTCAATCTAGTGCATCAGAGACACGAAAGATAAATGATACATGGAAGGTTGGTGTCTCCTCTAATTCTGCAGGCGAAATTTCAGCATATTTAGTGGGTTCATGTAGGTCATAGGAATTTGGGTCTTAGCATAAACAACACCAACAGGAAGAGATTGGAGTTAATGGTAAGGAACTGTTTGAACCTGTAATGTAAGATGTCTCTGAAGATATGAAAATACTGTTCAAATGCTATGTAGAGAAGGAAAATATTTCCTTGCAAGGGCAATTGATTTTAAGTTCTGGGTGCTTTATCTTCAGCATATGAAAGAACAAGTCACTGTATGAATTTATCTCTAGATACACATATGCAAGGTCGTTTGCTGTGTGGTCCTAGACTGATCAACTTTTCTTTCTTGCTTGTAGTTCTCAAGAATAACCAGAATATGCAGGGAGTGCAAGATGATAAAATGGGACAGGACTGGGCCACACAGCCCAGGCTTGGCTCCGGCCCTCTACCCTACTTCAACACAGGCATCCTCGGTGATTTACCAGTGAATCCCGTGACCCTTGGACATAAATCCCGGGTGAGCTGCTCTCTGGGTCCTTCAGCCTGAGTGGAAGTTGAGCAGGTGTGGATGAAACTCTGTCCAGCCCAGACAGCTTTAGGAGTTGTAGAGAGCTGGATCACAATGCAGCTGAGGCTTCAGTTGTCCCGTCCCTCTCCGTACATGACAAACCACTGCGTGTAATTTCTGTGTGCCTCTGCACTCCCTCCCACTAGCCCACGACAAGCAGCTCGTGCATAGCGAGCCCACTTCAGGGTCGTGCCGCACTCCTGTGCAGACACAGTTCACAGACTAACCCGCAGAAGCCCGAGTTGAGGGGAACAGAGAGAGAAGGGAAGCTTCTCAGAGAGGCCTCTACGCACAAACCGAGTAAGTAATTAATGCAATACTAACTCTCTCTCCTTCAAAAGTGTACCGTGCATCATTTTCAACAGCATTCGCGCATTGTTGGGGTGAGAAAAACCATGCTCTGCTCTGGAGTCATCGTGGCAAATGTGCCTGGAAAGTCCCGTGGATCTCCAGGCACCTTGGTTTTCTCATCTATAAGACAAGGTGGTGAAATTTTGTTTTGCTTCTAAATATTTATATTCTATTTTACTTTTTCACAGCACTTTGTCTATGTTTATTTATTTATTTGTCTGTTTGTTTCTGTCAGAATGGCAGCCTTTTGTTTGTTGGATGGTTGGTTTTTTGGTTTGGTTCGGTTTGGTCTTGAAAACTCTCCATCCATGACCTACTGCATCTCAGTTTTACTCCGCAGCACTTGACAGACTGGTGATAGGTGTTTCTTTCCTTGGTGCAGATCAAAAGCATGTTTGGGAAACTACTGCACTTGAGATTTGAGATGGATGCTGTAAAGGAGAGAATGAGTCTCCCCGAGACTGTGCCTGCCCAGGTTGGGGACAGTGGCTGCTCTGTGGTGAGGGCTCCGGGGAGGCAAGGCCAACAAAGTTGTGGAGCTGGATAGTCCTGTGGTTTCTGCCTGAGCCACAGGACCCAGAAGGCCAGGGCCACATAGTCTAGGACCTTAGTGATTTGATCCCTTTCTTTCTTTCCTTCTTTCTCTCTGTTTTTTTTCTTTTCATTTCTTTCTTCACTTCTTCTTCCTTCCTTCCTGTTCCTCTCCTTGTTCTCCCTCTCCCTCTCCTCCTTCATCTTCTTCTCCTCCACCTCCTCATTCTTTCTGTCTCTCTCTCTCTCTCCCTCTCTCTCTCTCTCTCTCTCTCTCTCTCTCTCTCTCTCTCTCTCTCTCCTATCTTTTGTGAATGACACTGTTACTTGAATTTTAAAAACAAGGAAAAGTTGTGGTCTTTTTTTCTTCTTCTCACTACTAAAAGAAAACATAGGAATTTTATTTTATAATGTCTTTAAAGTCAAGGAAAAATGTGACTATATTTATTTGGAGACTAACACTCTATGTGGCACATATAATGCTGGTAAAGAAAAAGGCCAAAAAAGTTATAAAGAAATAAAAATAAGGGGAAATTATAATGATTAAAATAGTGAACATTCATTATAGAAATATTTTCTAAGAAAATTACTTTTCTACTTTTAACTAGACTAGATAAAGCAACATATACCCCCTTCAATTCTCTTAACTACCAATTTGAATTACAGGGCAGTTTTACAGTCAAATAGAAAAGTGGAATGTTCAAAGCCCCACCACTTTTTAGAGTTGGAATGGAAAATATAAAATATGTGTAAAAGCATATTTAGCACTCAGTGGAATATACTGCCCCATGCCTATCAATCTACTGGATGTTCTCATTACTAGGATTGCTGGGAATGGGGCTAAAATGCACTCTTCTGATAGAATTCAAATTTGAGATTCTTAGAAAAAATGAGGTGATAAAAGATTTTATTATTTTAGGAAACTAAACATGAATTTCCTCTTTTCTCATTATCTCAGAAACAACTTGAATTGGTACTTCAGACTTTCTCTTTCTCTAACTTGTCTTATTCTGCTGATATATTTGATAAGTTATAGAAATAGGAAATGAATGAAAGTGATTAGATTAGATAAAGAGTAAATATCAAGAGTGAATTCTTCCCCAAAGCATGTCATTGTCTGAAATCTTTTCATTTTAGCTCAATCTAACATGGTCAGCTTATCTTGAAACAGGAAGGAACTCATCATTTTTTCTTTTCTTGAACTAAATCTATTTTCTAGACAATTTAACTCATATCAGGTTAGTTAGCCTGAAATAAATAATTCCAACAGATAAAAGTAATAGACAAGAAGAATTTTGCTCTCACTTGTGTGAAATGACTACTGTTGTCATTGATGGAAGGAAGGTTGAGATCTCTACATGTACATGTGTGCAAATTTACCCATGCATGCACACAAGCACATACCCACACAAACACTTAATTGGCTTCCTTGGTCCCTTAAATATGAATATTATATAAATTTAAGGAAATTTCATTTACCTGGCATGTTTGCTTGGTAGTAAATTTTGTTTACAAAACAAAAATTTAAAAATAAAATTTATTACTTTATTTTTTCACCTCAATATGATCTATGGAAAGATCAGAATGATATAGGCCTATGCTTTCAGGAGAAAAGAAAAATGAAAATCCAAATTTTATGAAATTAGTGAAAATGTCAAGGGAGGAACCCATATGAATGAATTTCCTTGGGCCCAAAATATCACTGACACTGAGAAACACGAAGGCTTTAGTTTTGCAAGGTAGGCATTGCTGAGAACCGGAGAGAGGCTAAGGGGGTCCTCACTGTGGAAGACTGACTGTCTTGATGGACACTGTACACCTGGCAGGAATGTCAGCCTCCCAAAGCCTTCACCCAGAGGAGAGTGTGGTAAAGGCTCAGACACATCCCAAACCAGATGGCCCGTGCTGAGCACCTTCCAGTGTTGTCAGGCATGGTAACTGAAACCCAGTGACACTCTTGGACATTTACCCAACTTACTATAGAAACGACAAATTTGCTTCTCTCTTCAAAGTGCAAAAACAATGCACTGTAAAATGTGCTATTGTTTTCCTAAAGAATAATTTTTTCCGCAATGTGAACTAACACGTCAGGTATAGATACATAGGCTTTGCTTTTCATAGATGATAATTTAACTTTCCTAACAAATCGACTTTATTTGAAATAGAACCTTTTGAAAAATCAGGAATGATGGCAATTTCAGAATCTCTAAAAACAATTTCACATATTTTAAATTAAAATACACACACTCACTGAACTGAAACAAAATATTATGCATCTCTAGTTAGACTGTTACATTTTTAATTGTTCAGGTCTTATGGAGAGGCAATAATTACAAATGTATTCATTATCATCAAATAAACTTTGTATTAAAAAAGAAACATTTCTTAGACAAGTTTTCTCAAGTAGAATTCATTTCAGCAAAGAAAAACAATTTATTTCAATCATGACCCTAATATCCAAATATGATAAACATGTACTGATCAGTCCACATAGAGCAGTCACTGTGAATAAAATGGAAAAAGATCTAATGTTCTTCTGGAGAATATAAAAAAACTATGGAATTCTGTAGCCTCTGTCTAGTTGTGGAGCCTAAAACCTCTGAAAATCAAAAGGCTATAGTGGAAAGAAACACTGGAGGTCACACAGAAATGGGCAAGAACAAGCACAGATTCCTGAGGAAACCCAGTTCCAGGGAGATGGACAGCACCTGTGTCTGTCTTTCGTGGCCTTGAACTTCAGCAGTGTGAGTGAGTTGCACAACAAATGACACCTTTCTCCATGGCCCTGTACGTGTTCCTCATCCTAGAGGGGAAAAATGTAAAGGAGCACATCCAGAGGGAACCAGAGAGTATGAGATAGAGCTATCATCTGAAACGGCAAGGTAAACTGGAAGATAATGCCCACCACTATGAAGTACATGGGCACCATGAAGACCTCCGGAGCATAGGCCACTACTTTAATTCCATCTTCTAAACTATGCCAGCTCAAGATTCCAATGTGGCTGACGAAAGAAGAAAGTGTACTGGAGAGTCATCAGATAATGCAGGTATTCTGAAGAAGGGAAACCAAACACAGCAAGCTATGGAAACTTAACCTACAATACAAATACTTCTGACAAAACCAAATATTTGGGGTACTGAAAGATGGAAGTGGGAAGGCCGCTGGTCCAGAGCTTCCCCCACACCCTTTACCTCACAAATGCACCATCTTAGTTGTCATTGTAAAGCCAGAAAAGGGAACCTAACCAAAGAGATCTTCATACCAGCTACAGTCTTCTCAGTCTACTTGACCTCAATCCTCAGCACAAAAAGAAAAGAAAAGACACGTGAAAGAATAAAGCAGTGAAATGCCTCCAAGGACTCCTAGTGCCCCAAAGGCAGATTCAAAAGGCACCACAGGAGAAGTCAAGCACCAAATAGCCCGGCTGTATGGAATGATCCAAGAGGAAGCAAGGCATCTTAGTGAAGTCAAAGGTGGTGTAACAAAACAGACAGTAGAAGCACCAGACAAACTGACCAAACTGGTTAAAGAAGAATCGAATAAAAAATTAGGAGGGCGAACCAAATCATTCAAAACACAAATGACAAATTTACTAAAGAGTCAATGAAAAGGTACTAAACAGAAACCCTGAAGATAAATATTCTATTGAGGAGTATTTTGCTTCCAAATGCTCCCTACTCATTCATGGTAGCTATCATCTCTCTCTTCCCCCTTTTCTCCGCCTTTAAACAAGCTGTCTTCTCTTAGTGTACACTTGACTTCTTTAATTCTGTGCTGAAGTTGTGTTTACAGTCTCGGAGAGTTGGTGTTCCAGCAGAGTGTGGCCTGGCGTGGGGCACACCCCTCCCCAGATGGTACATTAACTAACTGGCCTATGGCTGGGAAGTAAGGCTTTGTCTCCCTGCTTCTTTCCTGGTCTGTTTTACCATCCCATGGGCTGCTTGGACAGCAGAGGAGCTGTGGTCAAGACATCTATGGGGACTAGAAACCAGGACAAAGAAATACTGAGATGGAGTCTTCAGAGGCCTGTCAGTAACTTGCTGTGGAAATTGGCTGCAGAACAGCTGCCAGTCCCACATCTCCCCATATGCCCCCAGACGTCCTGGGGGAGGTCTGGACCAAAGAAAATGAGAACAGCCTACAAGGGTGGAAAAAGGAGTGCCAACGTCCCTGGTGGACTTTGACACTAGTGAATGTGAATTTATACGTTACAATTCACATTACTAACGTGAACTTGTAAAGTGCTATAAAGTGGATTCACACAATCTTTGTCTGTCCCTTACAGAACTCTAAGAAACAGTAGTTACTCTGCAGCTGGTTAACTGCTGACTCCTGGAGTAGCTGCCACTATTAAAGCAGAGGACAGGTTCCCGCACCTCCTGGTTGTGCCCCACCAAAGCCAGTGAGAATGCTGGCCAGACAGGCAACTGGACTCCTTTCCAGAGACAGCTCTCCAATGTGTGGAACCAGTGAAAGCTGAAAGGGTAACAGAATGCCTTGGTCAGGGGAACTCCCCAGTGGGCACCCAAAGACTCCTTGGGGGAAGCTGGGTCCCCACAGCCTGACTGGGTAACCAGCAGAGAAGTCTCCCCTTATCTGTCATCCTCACCTGCACTTCTCAGAGAGCTGAGAGGTAAGACTCTCAGTGATCTCCTGGTGTCCCCTGTCCCAGAGAGACCTGAGGTGATGCTGCTAGAGCCCTCTCTTCAGCCTCCGCTAAGAGTTGAGCTACAAGTTTGGACTTTTCTCTCTCTGCTAGTAAGGTAGAACCCCTGTGCAGATATGTCTTGATACATTTATTGGGCCAGGAACAGATGAAAACAATAATCCTCTTGATCCCCTAAATTTTGCTAGGACAAAGGTCTCAGTTAAGAGAGACAACCCATCCCTAAGGTTTTATCTTTCCATTTCAGCTCACGGGGAGTTAGCTTTGGGACTCCTAGGCTTGCTAGACCACCTCCACCAAACAAAAGGAGACCTCCGCTCTAGCATGTCAGACTAAGGCAGTTTGCAAAAGCTGTTCCTGTAATACAGAAGAACAGCTCTCATAGGTGCCAGAGGTGTGATTTACACTTGTGCCTTACATGTGCTAAGGGTAAGAAGAAAAAAGGTTTCAGTCAGCCTCTCTCTTTTTTCCTGTGCATGTAAGAGGAAAACTGTAATTTGTGTTTGCTAGACAATGGTCACAGATTTAACCTACAGACACCAGGGCATAAAACATCTTCAGAGTGGGCTTAAGAAAAGCTTAGCCGTTGGAGTTGCCGAGGGAAATCTATCCAGGTGACTAGGCAGAGAATCCAAAACACTGGCAACCTCTTCCTTCAAAGGCCCAGGACTGAGACCTCTTCTGGACTATTTATTACCTGTCTCTTTATCCCTGGAGGTGACAGACCTCCTCCACGGGCTAGGATTTTGCAGTGCAGCTGTCCCTTCTGACACTGTTTACCTTGGGATGACTGTAACAAGGCCCTGGCTATATCCACCCATCTCCTCTCTCACTTCTACCTGTTCTGTCATCCACCAACTCTCCCTAACCAATTGGTTAGATACATCCAAAAAAACACTTAAATCCATATAGAGAGCAATGTGCTGGGGGCCCCTATTCTTGCTCTATATTTTAGAATTTCTTGATTCAAAGTCTTGAAACAAAATCAAAGAACAGGGCCAGAAATCCAGGCTGTCCTCCAATGGTCATGGCAGGTTTCTCAGCATATATAAGCCAAAAACAAAGCAAAACAAAACAACAATAGCAGCAACAACAAAACTATTCACTTTGGAATCTGGCTTACACAGCCATCCTATCCACATTAAAGAAAAGCTGTGGGAGCTCTATGCATTTGAGATGGGGCACAGTCATCCTTACCGGGGGCATAAGAGGGGCTCGAAGGGCCCTGGTCCAATTCCACAAAGAGAAAGACTCAACAGGGACACAACGGTCACAGGCATAAATCCACACATGGGTAAGCAGATAAATCCCTTACTATGGTAAGGGGCTGGTGAGGGAAGTTGAAACTGCACTTAGACTTTGCTGGTGACGTGAGAGATGTCCTATCTCAGCACAGAAACTTGGGGAGACTTTTACAATAGGGGATGCAAAAGGAATGTAGGAGAGATCCTCACACTCAGTCTTTCTCGTAGATGAGAACCAGGCTATCAAATCACCCCAGAATATCTTCTTAAACACTGGAGGGAGGTAAATTTCTAGAGTGTGATGAAGAAAGCCCTTATCTGTTACTGTACTGTAGCTTAGCCAGGATACCCCTTGGCAGACCAAAAAAGGTGGCCAAGTGGGACGGTGATATAAATTGTAATAACATCCATCAATTAGACCTGTTTGGCAAAAAAAAAAAAAGAAAAGAAAAGAAAAAAGAAGATGGGGTAAAGTTGGTTATGTCCAATTGTTCTTTAGTCTCAGAAGTCACCATGAGGGGACATCTTAGCATTCCACTGACCTCCCCAGCTAGATACTTTGGGACCAATCTGCTCCCCGTTTGACTGGGGAGGGACCCAACCTGGGGGTTGCAACATGGAGGAAACACAACCCAGAGAGGTCCCCCTTCATATTCCTCCTTTAAAAGTACACAGGAAAAGAGAGAGAGAGAGAGAGAGAGAGAGAGAGAGAGAGAGAGAGAGAGAGAGAGAGACCACTGACCTCCCCAGCTAGATACTTTGGGACCAATCTGCTCCCCGTTTGACTGGGGAGGGACCCAACCTGGGGGTTGCAACATGGAGGAAACACAACCCAGAGAGGTCCCCCTTCATATTCCTCCTTTAAAAGTACACAGGAAAAGAGAGAGAGAGAGAGAGAGAGAGAGAGAGAGAGAGAGAGAGAGAGAGAGAGAGAGCAAACAACAATAGCTCCAGACATGAGTTATGTCATAAACTAAAATAAATAATTGTACCTGATTCATAAAAAGATCATGGCCAAATTCAGTTGAGTGCATTCTGGTTTATAAACAATTGTCTTACATGTGTTTGTCTGTCTGTCTGTTCAATCTGTAACCAGTTACAATGCCAACAGCAGTTTTGTTTCATTTTCATTTTCTTTTTTTTACTTGTTTTGGGATTTCCATGAAATTTCATTTTCTTTTTCTTTTTTTTTACTTGTTTTGGGAGTTCCATGAAAAACAGCTAGCATAGGTTAAAATATTTGTGTACAGTTTAAGTTAGTTTGTAGGTAAAATAAGTGTCATTAAATTTAAGGGTATGTATCTACTCTGGTTGCCAGCCAATCAAAATGATGTAGAGACTGGTTTTACAATGCCCAGTGTATAATAACTTGGGACTCTTTCATGGTCAAAAATAATGTGTTGTGATCTTGTTCTCATCAGTAATTTGAAAATTTGTTAAAATAACAAAATAGGGACCCCTTTGGCTTAAGGAAACTGCTGACAAAGTTTTCCTTTTGGTGAGTAAAGGAGAAGCAGCTTCCTGGAAACATTTTATTCCAGTTTTTTTTTTTTTTTTTACTAATAGGACCCCCCCAATAATTTCTATAGCCTTATGGGAGACATTGTTGACTATGTTATTTTAATATGTTTACATTGGTTATCATAAAAGGGTCAAGTTCCCTGTGGTTAAAACAATGAAGTTTTTTATTAAAAGATGCTCTAGATACAAAATTAAATTTAGGGACAAAGGTTTCTATTTGGCTGTGACACTTGTTATTGTTGATTTCATGGTGTCCTGGATGTATTCATACCTTCTTGGTGTACATATTTTCAAAGATATAAAACTAGGGTTGCTTATGGTAATAAGCTTTTTCTCTTCTATTCAGATATCTTCCTGTCTCATACTTGTGTTGTAGGTACCTGTGATAAGAGATGCATGTCAAGCCATCATGAAACCACCAGCCAAATGATGATTTTTTTTCCAAAATTTATGTGATGTGCATGTTATGTATGTGTCTCTACATTTAGAGATGCTCAGGCACTGTGCAGTCCAGACAGTGTCACACTAAAAATTAAAGGTTGGCCATTAGTAACTTGTAAGGTACATCTATAGACAGGTGCATTCTTCTTCAATGACACTTTATTAAAGAATAATAAGGTGGATAAAAGTTTCTTTATGTCATTAGATAAAGATAACTGACTAACAAGCTATTCCATACTTGGGTGGACATTTAAATGTATTTCAGAGATACAAATGTCATCATGTTGGGATGCTGTGTGGCCCTTAATCATGAGTTTTCTTTGTAAAATATTATAATTGTTATCTATTAGACAGGATGAAAGTGTAGAGGAGGACTAAAGTCTAGATTTGAAGGACTGCTTCTACAAGAACTCTTATGAGAGGCTGCCTGCCCCTGTAATACTCCTATCAGCAGTGTAAGAAAGAGGCCTACTAGATAGAGATGGGCCCACGGCCTGTGCCTCACTAGTGAGGCTGTGCTTCCTCTACATCTGTTAGTGTGCAGTCCCTACACTGTGCTGACAGAGATTCCAGGGCTGCTTTTTCTGTCTTAGATCTTAAAAATGCTTTTTTAGTGTGTGTTCCCTTGGTGCCCAAGAATCAGAACCTCTTTACCCTTGAAAGTCCACCAATGGGGTGGGGCGATTAACCTGAACACCCCTATCCCAGGAGTCTTGGGGTGGTCCCCATCTTTTTGGCCTTGCCCTAGCACAAGACCTGCTAGACTAGAAAAAGAGGGCATCACCCTCTTACATGTTGTGCACATTATGTAGATGCATCTTACCTCTCATGCAGATTATATAGATGACCTGCTGCTCTGTGAGGATACAGAGACCCAAGTACCAGAGGGAACTGAGTCCCTCCCTAACTTTCTAGCCTCCGGAGGTTATAGAGTGTCCCAGGAGAAAGCTCAAATCTGCCAGCCCCAAATCACTTATTTAGAGCTGCTCATTTCTCAGGCCAAAAGTGTACTAAGTTCAGAGATAATCCAACTCATTCCAGACTTCACTTTGTCAAAACATATGCAACAGCTGAGAGCCTTTCTGGAGGAAACTGGATTTTTGTGGAATTTAGATTTCAGGATAAGCTAAGGCCTTAAACCCAGGCTTCGTGATCCATCTAACACCAGCAAAAGGAGGAACTTGCACAACTGTAAATGCTAGATGTTATGCTTATATTCCTGATACTTCTGCTAACATCTCAAAGGTTGCTCAACATTTAGACAACAGGTTAATGCCACGTAAGATTCTGAAGCTCCCCAGACCCTTTCTTACCCTCTCTATGGGAGGCCATCACTGGCTCTTCCTGATGGAAACAACTGTTGGCCACTAATAATAGTTTTGCTGATCTTATTGTTTGTCCCAAGTATACTTAGCCTGTTCTTTGGGTTTGTGTTCTCCAGGCCTAAAGCTATGTGCCTACCGGAGGTGAAAATGCCTGATATCTTCCGCAGGCCTCTAGATGGACCCTCTAGAGAGTATTTCTAACCACAACTCTGACCATCTCTGGCCAGAAGTAGCTAGAGCAGCCATTCCCCTTGCCCTAACTCACACAGTTAGAGGCCCCTATACTAAGAGAAATTATTACTGGCTGAATATCTAGATAAGTTCATAAAATTAACCACTCCCTGTATAACCCTGATGTGACCAATCTTATCTTGCTGAATGTTTAAGAACTGAGAACTGGGAGGCCAAAACCAAAGATAGCTGGCCAGGAGCACTGCCAACATTTTGGCTCTGCCCTTCCAAGGTCAAGGACCCTATAACTTTTGTGAGTCACCCAACTCCTGAGCAAAGAGATTGTTAGACCCCAGGGGACAGAAGCCCACCGGTGTGTATTATGCTAGAGGAAGGGTCATGGAAGGGAAAAATGTTCCCATGCTTCCAAGGACAGTGCTGTGATCTAGCACAGAGCATGAGCCCCGCTGGCAGATGGCACATCTGGCAGAAGAACCGAAAGGGCTAAGAGGCCCTGACCATGGCCCCAAAAGTAATGCCTGAGGGAACGTGACTGACTTTGATTTGCCAGGGGTGAATTACAATTGAAGAAGGGCTCACCTTAACTTGGTCTTGAGAACCCCACAGCAGGAGGACACAGCAGAGATATGCACTGGTCACAGTCATATGAGCGAGACATACAGGGGCTCCAGCCCCTGGCCTCTACTGGCAATGCCAAGGGCCAGCTGGTTACAGCTGTGCTCCCAACCCTCTACATACAAAGTCTGCTGTGCCTCCTTCCCCAGTCTGCCTTCCCATTCCGTCGTGCATGTTTTGGTCGTAAGTGTTTTCATCTCTTGGCAAAGCTTGTTTATTCTCACCTAGAGGCTGCCAAATGCCAAGCGATCGGGCAGATGAGAGCTATGTAAAGGTGCCAGACTTCTCCCACCAAGGCCATTAAATGCACCTCCCTGCTGAAGACTCCCATCTGCTGCTCCCCAGCTACCACTCATTCAGCTGAAGACAGATCCGTCCTCTCCCATTTCCCCAACAGCTGTTGGAGTTGTCTCAGAGAGGGGACTGCAGGACTGGAGGCCCCAGCGAGGGAAAGGTAGGATGAAGGCCTCCTTGGGCTTTGTTAGAAGTTAATGGAGAGCCTTAAAAGAGCAGCAGCCTCTGATTCTGCAGGTTAGGCCCAAGCAATCAGAAAGACAAAGGCAAAGAAACAAAGCTCAGGGTGGTCCCAGGTAGCGTGGTCGGACAAGCTCCTTTACTTAATACTTAAACCCACACTAATATCCGTAAGCCCCCCACCCATAATCCTAGCTTTGGCCAAACAACCCAAAGGAAAGAACAAACACAGCTATGGAGCAAATCAGGTTCCAGGACCCTCCATGGGACAAGGATTTCAATAAAAAAAGAAAGAGCTGCAGATAAGAACTCATGAGTTTTTTATTTTGAATGTTCCCTATTCATCCAGAGTAGCTATCTATAAAACCCTCTCTTTCTCTCCCTCCCTCCCTCTCTCCCTCTCTTTTCTCTCTCTTTCCTTTTTCTCCACCTTTAGATAAACCATCTTCTCTTAGTTTAAAAAACCACTACTGATTATGCAAACAGCTCGAAGTGACCAATGTGGGGAGAGACTGTCAGACCTCAAGCTCAAGTGGCAAGCACCAGACCACATACTCAGAGATGCCTTAAAAGCAATAAGAAAGCGAGGAAAATCAATTCTGTACTGACTAGATGATGCTAAGAAGACTAATCTGAGACTAATTGGGGTCAGAGGAAAAGTGAGACAGCCATACGTATGGATAAAAATTTACAGAAATAGTACCAGAAAACTTTCAAAGTATGGGAAAAGCACTCAACATACAGGTAAGTGAGACAAACAAAACTCAAAAAAATTAGAACAGGAGAAGAAGCTCGTGGTGACACATCAAAATCAAAATCTCAGAAGTTCAACATGAGGACATAATCTTAACAGCCGTCAGAGAAAAGCAAAAAATCTACTCATAAACATGAGCCCATAGGGCTCCTGACACAAATTTAAAGGCCAGGAGAGCCGGAAGGGAAGTGCGTCAAGCCCTGAAAGAAAACACCTTTCAAACCAGAGCAATGTATCCTGGAAAAACTATGTTTTAAAAACTGATGGAAAAACAAAAGCACTCTATAACAAAAGACACCTTAAGAAATCCATGACCACCAAACCAGCACTCCAAAACTTCTCAAGCATATCCTAAAAGAAAATGAAGCTAACGATGCCAAAAACTCTGATGAAATGATTACATCAAGCAGGGGGAGAAGTTAAAAGAAGAAAATAAAGAAATCAAGAAGAGAAAATAACATAATGACAAGAATAATTCACTATATTTTACTAACTACTTTCAAGGTGAATGGTCTTGATTCCTCAATTGAAAGACCAACATTGGCAGACTGGATCAAACAAGACACACATAAGAGATACATTTAATGCATGTCAGATTAGAGATACATTTAATCCAATATCAAATTTGCAGACTAAATATCAAAGGCTAGAAAACAATATTTTGCACATCACAACCTCAAAAGCAAACATTTTTTGTAGAACTCTTTTTACCCAAATCCATCAATACATTAGGAATATTTTCTAAATTTCATGTTACCAAAGGTGGCAGTGCTGGTTAACTTTGCACCAATAATCAATAATAATTTTCCCCAGAATCTAGTTGCCAATTTCTTCCTGTCATTCAAGCCCTCATCAACAATCTCCTTGCAGCCCTTCCTTCTATGTATTTTTAATTAACTTTGTTGGCACATTAAAGGTATACAATATGATGACCTTCATCATTGGAAATTTGCACCTTTACATAATCCATCTTGGTTCTTATTTTTCCCCATTCTCCGGCCCTCCCTGCAATCCCTCTACCCCTCTGTATCTACAAAGACTTTGCCACCATCTTTTCCTTTTCTCATATTAGTTCCATCCCCTTTTCTCTCTCCCCACCCCTTCTATATTTTGCCTGCCACCTAATCCAGTGCCACCTTTGTCTTCACAGAGGCGCATCCTTCACTCCTGGTACCAAATTGTGTTCTCCTTACCTAAGGGCACATAAAAAGTCACTTCGAAGCCACTGACTTAAAACCAAATATTTTCTCACAATTGTATGGGTCAGAAATAAAGGAAGGGCTCACATAAATTGATCAGTTTATCAGTGTGGTAGATGAACTGGGTCTGGCCTCCCAAATATATAAACTAGGACTTGGTGTTGACTAGATGCTCTGATGAGTTCCCTGCTACTGGAGCTCTTTATGGAGATGCCTGGCTCTCTTCGGGCAATGAGTGATGCCAGGTGCACATGCAGGTGCTCCAATATGCGGCAGGAGCATTCCCCCAAGCTTAGTCTGGGAACTGTCACAGCTTCACCTGCAGAGCACCCCACGAGTCCGAGAAGCCAGTGGTGACCCCAGTTTGATGAGCATGGATCCATTACTCGATTCTCAGTGGGAGTCCTCTCAAGAATCTGCAGCCATATTTAACTGCCACCATTATTAGTACAACACTGCTAATGTCCCACAAAACAACAACATCATAACCTTTGATCTTACCTTAGTTACCAAATAGAAATCTTTACATTTCTACCAAATAAAAAGAATATTTTATATATTTATAAGAATTGATGTCTACTAATCATTAGCAAATTGTATATTAAGCAGGGAAATTAAATAAACCCCAGGTAGGCCTGTTTGACAAAGTTCTCCTATATTATGGTTATTTAAAGGATACTTAGCTATTGTTTTTCATATTTTTAAGTTTTAAAATTTCATGTGATTATTAGGTAATTCAAGAGTAACAGATGCCATTCAATGTTGATGTATTAATAACTAATATATGGTCAGTGCCATTTCATGTGATATTTTATAAGTAAGAAAGATAATATTGGCTAAGTCTGAGTTTTGTACCCAGATAAAATAACTATTAAGAATACAGATTTTACCTTATGTACTGCAAACTTCTACTAATAAAATCATTTTAAGTAATACACACTTTAAAACATAGCATGGCCAAGGGAGCTGTATCCCAGGCCAATGTTAAGAAACAATGCCGTGTTGTTTAAAATGTGCTTGACTGGGAGTCAGGAAGCCTAAATTTAAGATTAACATACTACTTTTGCAATTTCAGATTCTCCATTTGCAAAGTAGAAAAGGTGACAGCAGCTATCCTTCCAGTTGAAAAACAAAATAGCTCAAAGCAGGCTTAAGATATCCAAAGGTGAAGGTTCTACATCTGGCCTGGGCTGGGCACCTGAGGCAAAGGACAAGAGATTGAGCAACGCAACACCAATCAGAGATTTCTGGTAGAACACAGGAAAACATAGGGCTCCAAGGGAGGTCGAGCTTACAGACCACACAATTTTGAGATGTAAGCCCCATAATGAAAACAATTCAATGCCTCAATTGGGGAGAGCCTGGGAGAGACACTGACAGGTCTGCATAGAGAATGGGGCTGTGACAGGGTACGAGTGGGCACCCCGAGCAACAAGCCGACCTTGCATGGACCAGCTTGGTCCAAACACTGGACACGAGCAGCTTCTGAACCGTACGTCTCCTCTAATTGAGATCTGCTGTCCTTTTGTTCACGTGCTTATCATGCAATGTTTAACATGCCACCCATTCCACAGCTTACATAGCCCTGAGCAATTGACTTTCACATTGCATGATCGTATGTGTTGTGGGAAAATCTATCCTGAACCAGCCTGCTAATTGATGCAGTTTTCTAGATCATTTTGCGAGGATCAGGCTGGCCCCTTTGCAACCATTCTGTCTGAATCAGTTCTGGGAAAGCTTCCGCAGAGCACGCTGGAATTCAGAATCAGAAGCTGTCACGAGTAGTGAAATTATAACAGCTGCTACTTTATGGGGCTGTAGGTGATGTCATTCCTTATTTTTAAGAATACTATGAAGATATCAAAATCCTATAGAAGAGCACTGCTGGGGCATATAATTCTTAATTCTGGGGTATTTTACTTGTTTACAACTTTATTAAACTCTCATTTTGTTTCTTTGGGTTAGAGGAGCTCAATATGCTTCATAACTGTTGTTACAATAAAGAATAAGCTACTGAATAAATATGCTTACCACATATACATTCATGTGTATACCTCCACATGTGTGCTTACATATGTGTGTAAAAGAATGTATATGTTCATAGTGTATAGATATATGTGAGTGTATCAAGGAGATACATGGGTGTCTGTTGTACAATATACAATGTGTATATAATAGCTATATGTATAGGTACCAGAGATATAGATGTGTGTCCATATCTAGATATATTTGCGTAGCTATACAGCTACAGAACAAGATGCAGTATAATAAACATAGACAATAATATAGATATGTTGTTATAATAGCCATGAATATGCATGAATAAATGAACTGAGATACAAAACAACCAGTGTCACAGAGCTAGCTAATGACTTAGTGTCAAACATAAGACAAAAACGCAGAATCTCTTTGTCTTTACCCAATATTCTTTCTCCCTGACAATATTTTATTTCCCTTGGAAATATGGTAAAGAGTGCGACTGAAAAAGAGAAAACAAGAAAAGGGGTCAACAGGTCATGAGAAAATTAAAGACAAAAAGAAAGAAAAAACTTTTGACTCAATTGCAGCTTCTGTTTTCTTTGTTTTAATTTTCAGTTCTCATAGTAAACTAAGTGATCTGTGCTCCTAGAAACCTCAGACCTCCCTCCATCCCCTGATGATTTTCTTAATGATTGACCAAAAGTTGACAGAGATTGGGGTCCTGCTTTGGAGCCCGATGTGAGTTTTTTTACCACTCTGGGGACCCACCCACCCAGTCGGTTTCCTTCTCTTTTTCTGGCCTCTACTACCTGCAAGCTCCACTCCAGGAGCTCTCACCTGGGCCAGGTGAGTGACTGACAAAGTGACGGAGACACAGATACTTAAAAGAGAAGGTGGAAAATCAAACCAAGGGAGGACTTTGCCCATTTCTTTATTTAATAATATTAACAGAAAACACCTTTACAAATGCTTTTATGTTTAGATTATATTAAAGACAGAAAATAAAGGGTCAGGGATTTGGCTCAGTGGTCCTGCCACCTGTCTCACAAGCTCAAGGTCCCAAGTTCAATCCCCAGTACCAAAATATAAAATAAATAAATAAAGATAGAAAATATATATGAATGTCTATTTTAGATAATTGTAAAAAAATAGATATTAGATTTTAAATGTATAATCTTAGACATGCCTATGGTATGTCTTCGCAGAGGTAATTTTATATTTTTACATTGTTCTGTAACATATAAATTGGAAATTGGAAAATTAACAGCATAACAAGGGAAAGAAGAGAAGAGGATTTACCCTAAAATATGTCATATATATTCCAGTTTTCCTTTCTCCGGGAGCATTTTCTATATACTGTATTTCATGTCGTGTGGTAATCATGAACAGTATAAAGAAGGAATTTATACCATATCGAAATAAAATTTATCATTGAATATATCATTCTTTCATAATTAATTACTGAGTATCTGTTGAAAGTATAAGAGAGAATCCCAGCTGATACAGGCAAAATAGAAAAGACTAAAGACACAGTTTCTGTATTACAAGATATTGGAGATTATTAATGTAAATAAAACATTAAATGAGCAAAATTGATGTGACTTAAAAATAGAATGCAATTTCTATAAATGAGATGTACATGTATTATTACCAAGTATTTTGAAAATATGAGATTTTTGGTTTGGAAAACACTAGAAAATTACTACTTTGAGTTGATAATTATGCTAGGCATTGAAGATACAAAATCCAAACATAATACTAACCATGACTGCAAGAATCCTATTGCCTAGGAGGGGCAGTGTAATTATGAATGTTTTAAATACTTGATCTCAAGTTAAAGGCTTTGTACTTTATCCACTAGTTATAAAGAGGCCATTGAAAAGTGTTAAGAATGTGAAAAGCTGAGCAGATCTGAAATTTGAAAGTATCACACAGGTGCTAGTGATTTGACAGATTGAACAGACTACAGGAACGGAAGCAAGTAAACCCTCCAGAAATGTTTCTGCTGTTGCTCAGAATGGAAACGCAGTGTACATGAGAAACATATTTGTTGTTAAACCAATGAAAATAACTGCTGTGTGTGCTACTAGGATAAAAAGGAGAAATTACCACAAGCCTCACAAGTTTAGTTTCAATAGTTTTCTAACAGAATTGGAAAAGCTAAGACAAAAGGCTGGCTGAGAATGGGGTAGGTGAGAGCCAGAGAAGAAGAAAAAAAAAAAAGACAACAAATGTGCAAAGAACAGTTTTGCACGGATCAGACCTAAGATAATTCTTCTCAAACAGAAAAAAAACCCAAAATCTTCTTCTAGTTGAAAAAACATAATACAAAGAAATCTTCAAAATTCAGGGTGATGGGCAAACAGCAATGGTAAATATCTGGGTTAAAGTAACAGAAATTACGATACTGCTAATCATCTTCAAAATATGCATAATTTGGGAAGACAAGAATCCTATCCTCTGCTAGATGAGTCCACAGAAGTAGCTGAGAAATATGGGCCACTGGATTATAAAGGCGAGGCCAGCTGGTTTACCTAGGGTGCGGGTCTTCACACCATACTCAGGAAGGCAAAGTGTTGTTCCCTCACGTTGGGCACGCATATTTTAATCCCTTGACTGATGACTTGAAAATGATGAGATGTAGTTAAAACAATAAATACATAATGCATAAATGTTAAATTGTTTTCAAATAATCGAAGAAAGAAATCAAATGTATCACAAACTAGGTAAGGTAAACAAGTCAACAGGGTATCAATTTTTTCGTGGTTCTGGAGACTGTAAGTCCATAACCAAGACAGCATCAGGAGCGAGGTGTTGATCAGAGCACCTCACATGTGTGCAGCTGCAAGTTCAGCCTTTGGAAGGTGTCCCTGCGTGGCTCCTCTGGGCACACACTGAAAGAGGGTGCACTTTTTTTTTGTTTCTTTCTTTTCCCATAAGAACCCCAGTCCTGGATTGGGGCCCCGCCTTTATGATTTTATGCAAATGTAATTTCTTCATAAAGTCCCTATCTCCAAATGCAGTCACATGGAAGACTTTACTGATATGAATGGGACAGGGGCATTCAGCTCCTAACAGCAAAGACAGAGTGACAAGCAGAAAATACAGTAGAATGAAACCCAATGAAATCAGTAATTATAGTAAATGTAAATGACATAAATGCAGCAAGGGAAAGACATATTTAAAAAACAAAACTGAAAGTCCACTATACAGTAGTATCATATTTTCAAGAAGTCCAAAAACAGCAGGAGTTACATTAATACTATTAGAAAGAGTAAGCTTCAAAGAAAGGAAAAGTAAAGCGGTAATGTAGGACATTACAAAAGGATAAAAAAGCCAATTCACCAAAATAAAGTCCTAAGTGGATATTAACAATAAGTTTCTAAAAATCCATGTTTTATCTGCTCAATATGGTGACTACTGTCAATAACAGCATATTGTACTCTTTAAATCCTCTGAGTAGATTTTAAAAGTGCTCACTTTAAAATAATGACATGTGGCCTGGGATTTAGCTGAGTGGTTCTGCTGCCTGCCTCACAAGCACAAGGACCTGGGTTCGATTCCTGGTACCAAAAATAAATAAATAAAATAATAACGTGAATATATAGTGATTAGATAACTTCGAGATTCCACAATATATATGTTTCCCAAAACATCATGCTGTACACTGTAAATACACACAAGTTTTGTGAATTAAAAGTATATGAATACATTTTTATACTAGTTCTAAAAATGATAAAACAAAAAGGACAGAGGGACAAATTAACATTATAGTTGCAGATTTCAAAACTTTCAGAAATTGATAAGGCAAGTGGAAAGAAAACACAAGAAAGTAGAGGACATAACACTGTCAGTCAACTGCATTTAACTGACAAAATTCCCATCGTCAATAGCAGAAGCCCCATTCTCATTACAAACTGTGGCCCTGTTTACCAATACTATGCCATTAAACAAAGGTTAAAGAATTGAAATCATACTATTGGTTCCTGGCTGTAATGGAATTAAAGTTGACATCAGCAACAGAAAAAGATCTAAAATATCCACCTACTTCATGTTAAACAATACAGCATGACAAAGTGAACTATAGATAAATAAAAAAGTTTCAAGGAAATTAAAAATATTTTAAGCGAATGAAAATTAGAATATGAGAAAGCAAAATTTATGAAATGCGGCCAAATATAGTATGAAAATCATAATATGAAATGTTTATATCTTAAAAGAATAACTTCAACTTCAAATTAATGAAATCAATGTATCCCCATGTAAGCAGCAGAAGAGCAAATTGGGCAGAAATAATAATTGATGATAAAGGTAAAAGCAGATATCATGGAAATTGAAAAAAAATTCAATGAAGCAAAGAAGAGTTTCTTTCAAACCATCAATAAAATTTACAACTTTTAACAAAACTAAGAGGGGGAAAGACAAAAGACATAAATTATTAGCATCAGATGTATAAGAGAGATCCTACTGTAGGCCCTACAGACCTTAAAAATATAATAAGGAGCTGGGCATGGTGGCACACGCCTATAATCCCAGCACTCGGGAGGCTGAGGCAGCAGGATTGCTGTGAGTTTGAGACCAGCCTGGACTACATAGTGAGTTCCAGGTCAGTCTCAACCACATAGTGAGACCCTGTCTCAAACAAACAAACAAACAAACAAACAAAAAAGTATAATGAGGAAAACCTAAAAACAGTTCTGTGCATAAACTTGACATTGATCAGGAACCATGGCATACGGTCCAAACCTAGCCTGCTAACTTTGAATGTGAATATATTTCAGGAACATAAACAAGCACGGCGATGTACCAACATTTCCCACAGCTACTTCCGTTTTCTACCATCAAAATTCAGTGGTGAATTATGCCAAATATGAAGGAATAAACAAAAGAGAAGCAAACATTTCTAAGTCCTTTAGATGATCACATTAACATATACCAAAACCAGGCAAACAGTTCAAATTTTAAAAAGTAAAGACCAATATCTCTCATATATGTGAATATAACTATTCTTAATAAAGTATAGGCCAATAGTATCCAGCCATACAAAAGTGGATAATCCAGTACTGAATAAATAGGCCTTATCCTGGTAAAGCAAGACTAGTTACACAGTCAGAATCAATCCACTGAATTCATAATAATAAGAGTAAAATAATGAAGTCTAATTATTTTAGTAGGTGCCAAAAATTCAAACACTTAGCAAGCTAAGAATGCAAAGGAACTACCCTAAATATGTTTTTTTTAATCTACAAACTCCACAGTTAATGTTAAACAGGAAATTCAATGATTTATCCTAAGATTGAGAAAAAAACAGTATTATTTCTATTCACTGCCACACTAGAATTATTACCCAATACAGTGAGGACTGACAACGAAAGAAAAGAGATGATAAGAAAGAAATGCACTGTGTTAAAAAAAAAAAATCAAAATTCAAAGGCTACAAAATATATGACTCTACTTACACATCATTCTGGAAAGAAAAACAGTGACATAGACAAACATAGGGCTTTCTATATGCATCACTTCTAGAAGGGTTTATAAGTAGTGAAGAACTCTTTACATCTTAATCATAGTGGTGACTCCAGAAACATCACAAGCCCAATCCCTCCCTGAGCAAATGAGTGAAAACTAAGACACTATCCAAAAACCCAGAAAACAAAATAAGGCTGGGTCTGTAGCTCCATTTAAAGGCCCTGGGTTCAACCTCCAATAGCATGCATACATACATACATAAGTTGATTATTTATAAAATTACAATTGTATACAATAACATCATAATTATAAAAAATTTATCCTTTAAGGTAACTCAGAAGAAAAATTCTGATATTTTATATAATCAAATTTATTTCCCTTTAAAATATCATTTGCCATAGTTACGTTACATGATTTCTTATAAAAAATGAATTTGCTCCCTGAGAAACACTGAAAACAAATCGTGAAAGAAAACAACTTAAGTCACTGCACCTCTGGACTAATATGTCCAGTTTGTGTATTCCATACATTCCACAGTGTTTTTATTCATCTTCACATACAAGTTTCCATTTGGGGAAATCTTGATCAACAGAAGCACAGCGC
The DNA here is from genome assembly GCF_012274545.1 of Fukomys damarensis. Lineage (NCBI taxonomy): Eukaryota > Metazoa > Chordata > Mammalia > Rodentia > Bathyergidae > Fukomys > Fukomys damarensis. The sequence goes on along the minus strand of NW_022900949.1, from coordinate 16,478,081 downwards.
AGCTCATCCCAATTCAAAGTTGGAGGCAGCAGCCCAGTCGAGGATTTTGAAGCACCTCCCATGCAGGTGGCTTTGTTTAATGGCCCGCTCTTAATGATATCTGGAACGGACTCCCGTCATCCGTTCATGGGCTTATATGGATATTTCACCTCTGTACGCAGCACAGAATCATCGCCCCTTTTGTCCACATGCCCGGCACATGAGTCTCTCCTGCAGTCCACAAGATGGCCAATGCCTGCGAACTCAGGGATCTGCGAGCACGGTGAAGGAGAGCTGTCCTGCTGGATCCCAGCTTACGGGACTGAGAAAGGTTTAGGGGAAAGGGAAGGGTACTGCACGAGCAAATCTTATCTAGGGTCACGGGTAATGTATTTATCTGCTTTCTTGGCTTTTTCTCTATTGATCATGCCCATTATTGCTTCAGCAAAACCTTCCTGAATTTTTACATTAAATTGTCTGAATTCAGGAGCATTTAGCCCACTGCTGCAGCCTTCCCAGGCCGTGAGTTATGAAGCATGACTTGCCATAAACTGATTAGACTGCTACGCAGGCTTAATATTAAAGATATCTGTAGTGAAATCAAGAACATTTTCAGATTTTAGAATTTTACCATTAACCCTGCAAGAAAGAAAAAGAGCCGCTGCTGAGTGTTTTTACAAGCGCTCATCCACCCAGCCTGGTTATTCTCCTCATCCCTGCTGGATCGGACCCTGTGCTTTCTGGCTGTGTAGAGCTCTTGTGCCATTGAGAATGGCCATAAAACACTCGTCTAAAAAGTGCCATTAGCAATTTGAGGAGACACAGGTATTTGCATGGAGAGCAAGTTGAGAACCACACGTGAACGCTGCCGAGCAATCTGTAAAATGAATTCAGGGTGTTTATTTTCAAGAGGAGGTTAACATCTTCAAAATACAACCACCAAGCGTAGGGCTGTGGACTGGGAGGAAGCTGGGTTCACGCAGTTGTTCACACTGACTCCTGGACAGTGCGTGGGGGAGAGGTGGCATGGCATTCTGGCGATAACAAACCGTCCTTTAAACCTTATCTGCAGGCATGCGGTCAGTTCTGGTGCACATTAACCAAACAATTTCCTGCGGGTTTGCCATGAGCCACAGGGCAAAGACGGTTAGGCAATAAAGAACTTGGAGGGATTGCTCAGTGGAAATATTCTAAAAAGATACAAAGACACAAGAAATACTGTTTTGTCACAACCAATGATAAAATGGAGTTTAGCTTTAGTATGCAAAAAACGAAACGTATGAAAATCACGGAGTGAGACCAGCTGGGAAATTTGGTCACCAATTGGATATTTGATGATATTAGGACTTGTTTAACTTTAGGTGTAAAAATGGTCCTATGGTTTTAATTTATAAAATTGCTTATCTTTGTAATACATATTGCTTATAGCTGCTATGTGTCTGGAAGTTTTTCAAAGTAATCCGGGAAATGGGAAAGAAAAAGTGGGAACTAAAGATAAAAGAAGGCTGACTTTGAGTTGGTCTTGTTGAACTTATGTGATAAATACGTGAATGTCCGTGATACCTGGGGTTCTACTTCATACATCTTTGAACTTTCCCACGATAAGCTACATGTAATTTAGGACAAAATCTTAGTGCACACCTAATTAATCCTGATTTTTTAAAATTCATACTGGGGTTGGCAAAATGGTCATAATGGTACTTGAAGACTCAGTCTTGGTAAAGGTCCTGCATTTTTTGTTTGATTTTGTTGCTATTGCTGTCTTTGTGGAATGTTTTGTTTAGTTTTGCTTTTGCTAAGGATTAAGAAAACAGGTTGATTATTTATTTTTAAATTTTAAAGTTTATTTTTTTCTTATAGTATTTGACAATTCTCTTTCCTTTTCACAGGCTTCTGCTCTCTTTCTTTCTGTCTCCTCCTCCTCCTCTAGGCCCATTTGCTACCTAACATTTTTAGTTCTTTTCGGTGGGAGAATCGGTCGGGGTGATGTGCCTGTCACACCACTGGAAACAGACGGCTCCTCAGCAGTGTGTATTTAAGGATCACTCGTCTGGAAATAATATCAAAGCAGACACATGTGCTAGGGAAACCATGCAGGAGGGACAGAAAAGTAGAAAACCATAAAATTTTCGGAAGTAAAGCACTGACATTCTTCTTAGTAGTACATAGAAGTTCGTTTTTTTTAGAAGCTCATTTTTTAAAAATCAAAATCACAGATTAAGGACATACATTTGCTAACCTATTTCCAAGCTGCACAGACATTCAAAACACGTTAGAATGAGTGTCGCTTTCCTCTCCTCTACTACAGAGAACAGGCAAAGTTTCTTTGTTGTTTTTACTGTACCATAGAGAGCAAAATTCTCAAATGGGTTAGGAACAGGTGAGGGGAAAATATCAATGTTGGATAGGGCTAGTCTAATCTGTAGTATCCATAGAAAGAATATGAACTTAGGATAAATACATTATGTTTAGTTTTTTTGTTTGTTTGTTTTGTTTGTTTGTTTTGGGGGGTACCGAGAATTGAACTTGGGTCCTTGCGCTTGCAGGTTTTTTTGTTTGTTTTGTTTGTTTGTTTTGGGGGGTACCGAGAATTGAACTTGGGTCCTTGCGCTTGCAAGGCAGGCCACCGAACCGCTGAGCTAAATCCCCGGCCCAGGATAAATAAATTTTGAGTTCAAATCCATAGTTCAATATCTCTGAATACTCTTTTCCTAAAAGGTGATTGGAAAATGCAATAATGTATCTGTAAATTGTCTTAAGGACTAAAATTGAATGAAAAATGTAATTGCCTAACATTCTGCCTGAAATGTTAAATATTAATTCACCATTAAATATTAATTCACCCATCTTTATAACATTCTTAATTATATCCAGCATAGAATAAGGCAGTTCTAAAATAATTGATGGGATTAAATACTATTATTTCCTGAATTCAGGAAGATAAACTGAGTATCTAGTCTCCTCCCTGCTTCCTTCTTATTTCCTAAAGAGAATCTAGAGCGTTTTGTGTCTTACATCTAAAGAGCATAAAAGGGAAATTCCAGCATCCTGAAGAGTTTCCTTAAATAGTCAACCTGGGGTTAGAATAAAATAGGAGTAGGTATGAGAAAGGACACTGACTTAGAATAACCCATTGACTTAGCAGTTCCTTCACCATGTTCGACTCTTGTTGGCTCTTGCATGAGGCAGGTATGGTCACACCTTTTCTGAGAATTTAGAAGTGCTGATATTACAATCAACTTGTCTATAAAAACCATAAAGCATCATGTAGCCATACAACATAAAATTTTAGTATATTACAGACCACATCTTTGTGATACATGTAGGCCTCTTAAGAAAATACTAAAGATAGCTAGGCAGACATATAGATAGACAGATAGATAGATCCCAGATACTCCCCCAATACCCTGGCAGACATCGGTGTCAAAGGAGGAGACCGTTCCTTTGAGGCTACTGGAATAGAGGGTTGGATTCATTCATTGCTTTGGGCAAGGAAAGCATTGCTTTTTGCAAGATTAGTTGCTGCTAGAATTTGCTTTTGTCCTTATTTCCTTAAGTTACAAGAAGAAATAAATAAAAGCTCTGTAAGAAAATCCCAAATAGACTTTGGGGTATAGCTGAGACAATTAGAAGAAAACATGTTCTGGACCAAAGTTAATATTTATTATCATTTAAGTAATGATGTGATGTCTTTAATTTGAGAAAAGTTATTGCCTTCAAATAAGTGGATACTTATTATAATAAGAGTCAGTAAAGGATAGACATTTCCTCTATTCTATATAGCCACATGATTAGGACCAACTGATGTTAACGAATGGGATTTTCTATTTCTTTAGAAAGATAGAAGCAATGAAAATGGCCCGATACAAACAAATTTAGTACATTTTAAATTTTTAAATAGACTTGATTTTATTATGCTGGTTTCACTGTCTTCTAGTAATCATGAGTGCATTAACAAAATGTATGGAATGCAACTTTTCGAAAGCCTCACTAATATCAGCCACAGCCTTGTTGCTGACAATGTTACCCACCCCCACCCCCAGCCCACATCCCGCTCTTGCTTTTGAACAGAGCTGAGAGAAAGAGTCGAAGAGCTGCTGCTGGTGGTCGGGCCTGAGCTTCACTGCTGCAGGGAGCTTGGCCTCCAGTAGACTTGGACTTGGACACTCAAGGTGCCAGTCTCATTTCCCAGACCTAAAGCCTGGAAAGTGAGCCTCCTGGCTCCCCTGATTCCCTCCAGTCCTTTCACTTCTCCCTGAGGTGGGATCCTGCACACAGCACCAGCCAGTCTGGAATCACCAAGTCCATTCGGCCTTGGATTCACCTGGGGATGAGACGCTACCTTGCATCACACAGGGATGATACAGGATTTCCATGCCTTTTGCCAAGTCTGGTCAAACAAAGCCAGGGTCATTAAATGTGCCGACTGGTGAGCTCAGCAGAAACAATTTCATGAAATTGGGGTGATGCTGACGGTCACCTGGGCAGAGTCCAGAAGAGAAGCGTGTGGCCCGAAGAGCGTGGCCGCAGGACACTCTGTGCAGGTGTCACCAGGCATTGCGAGCGGGTGAGTGAGAAGCAATTGATGCTGAGATTGAGACTCAGGACAGCAGAGCCAGGACAAGTTGACCTGAGAGACAACTGCAGAGACTCTGCAGATGTCCAAACACAGTGATGTAATCTTGGAAGAATAAGTGGATTAGAAATTGAAGAGCCAGGCGTGGTGGCGCTCGCCTGTAATCTCAGAACTCCCAAAGCCAAGGCAGAAGTATCACTGCTAGTTCAAGGCCAGCCTGGGCTACACAGTGAGTTCAAGGCCAGCCTGAACTGCATGGCAAGACCTTGTCTCAAAGAGGAAAAGTAAAAGAAATTGGAAAGGAGATTAAATGCAGACTACATGGATGTGATATAAATTTTTAGCTTTCTGCAAAAATTCTTGATTTTGCAGATAGGTGATGAAATAATAAAGATGCATCTAAGAAATAATATTCAAAACAGACTGTCATGATTTGGTCAGATTTGGCTCAACCACAAGGCACCCAAGCCCCTAAGGCTTCAGGATAACAGAGGGTTACATTGGGATGATTACAGTGATTGGTTGATTACAGTGTAGTGCACCTCCACAGGGCACGGGAGGCATTCAGAGCTGTTGTTCCTCCTGTGATCCCAAAAGCAGCAGAATGTAGAGGGCACACCTGTGGCTCTCAGCAGATCCTTGAGTTCTTGACAGTTGAAACTCTAAATGTTGTAAAGTGGAAAACAACAGTAATGACCAAAGGTCCCTGTTAAACATGAAGGAGGGTATGTGCTCTGTAACACTGAAAATGAGGAGGACACCTAGATTTTAATGTTATCCTCAACCCTTCCTTCATCTTTCCTTAACAAATAATCTAGTTATTTGTGTTGTTTAACTATGTTTTCTTTACTATTATACCTGAGGGTAGTGTTTTATTTGGTGCATAGGTAAAAACAATTTTGAATAGACTCAAAAAACATAAAATTCACATTGATAACAGTAAATCAAATTATTACCTAGGAGAGAGACAAGGAGTACAAGGATGATTTAAATATATTTTACTGATATGAAAAATCATATTGTGTTTAAACCCATTAGCATATTACATGATAATACAATAATAAGGGAAATATTATTTTTCCTGATGGAGTTGTGTAATTTGGAAGACATGAATTAAATATAACCAGACATTCAACTCCACTAGCTTCATTTACGAGGTGGAAATACAAAATTGTCAAGTAGAAAACGCATCCTTTCTTCCTTCATCACTAATAAGACCCTCAGAGCCTTAGAAAGCTGTGATTAAAGTGACAGTCTGGCAGCACTCAGTTTAAAACCTATAAATCAAGGATCTTTCTTCAACACTATTTTCTGGAAAATAGTTCATTCCTTCTGCCACAGCAGGTCACGGAGCCTGGGAGAGACTCTAAGCTCAGAGAGTTGTGAGGTCTCTGGCCTCGAAGGTAACTCACCAGGCCAAAAGGGGCACATTAGAAAACTAAAATACATGATTTGAAATCACTTTGATTTATGTTAAATAAAATAAAATGGAGGATGTAGCTGTCCCCCAAATGTGAAAGCCAGCATCTTCTGTTTCTCAAATGTCCAGGGAGAAATTCAAATTCATAGGTTAAAATTTCCTTGCAAGTTCAAAAAAAAAAAATTAAATCCAAAGATAAAATAAACAAAGGAATTAATATCAAAATCTGTTTTCTCTTTTACATTTATTCCAAGAAATGGAGGGAAAATGCATTTTCCTATCTTCTTATTTGCTAAACTTGAGCTAAAGGATTTCTTGTTGCCTCTACAGTACAGAGCTACCTCAGAGATGTATTGATTTAAAGTAAAATATCAAATACACTTTGATTTTTAAGAGTGAAAGGAGGAAAATGGAGTGAGGTCATTTGCAAAATATCCCAGCACTGACTCCCTTGACTAAATCCAGAAAACAATCACCAGCCCCGGGAATCCAGCAGGCTAACATCACCTTGATTATGGGCTTCCCTTGGTCTTTGTGGCTGGTTTCGGGCAGCATTTCTTCTGGGTTTAAAAACAACTGTCTTCTAATTATGTTCATGGAAAAGAGAGAGGGAGAGAGAGAGACAGAGATCATCTGTTTAACTATGTAAGAGCCCATTCACATTTGTGAGGCCTCTACCTGCATGGCCTACTTTACAAAAGTCTCACCTCCAGGTAATTACGTTGGGATGTAGCCTTGAACATATGAATGCAAATAGAGGAAATGCAAATATTCAGTCGGCAGCAATGGGTAATGACTGACCCTCACCACGCAGAATGAAGTGGACAGTGAGGCACTGTACAAAGCACCAATGCAGAATAAAGAGGACAACAGAGCCAGAGATTGATAAGAGACCAGAACATCTGTGGGAGTAGCACTGATTTAGGAAATGCACAGAACTTTCTACATGGTAGTAAATTGAGGGCAAAGCAAAATTTTCTATATTGCCGTTGATATCTAAATTACAGATAAACTTATCTAGTAGGTCCAGAATACAATGTAAATGAGGAATCATAAAAAGAGAAAATGATCTTTAACTTGGTGGTTAAATGAGCTCACTATTAGAATACAAAATAAGCTTTGGACTAAACACTACAGCTTTGTTTTTTGTTTCTTGTTTTTGTTTTGCTTTGTTTTTTTTCTTTACCAGGGGTTGAACTCAGGACCTTGCACTTTCCAGGCAGGTGTGGCACCACTGAGCTACATCCCCGGGCTCCAATTTCTACAATTTTATTGAGGGCAATTTGGGAAGTGTTTTCTGAGAGATTGGCAACTGGGTGGAGCCCACATCAGAGTAGCTGGCTTTATCAAAACCAAGCAAACCATGAGCAAGAATGAGGCAATCAGAAAACAATGAGGCAAGCTCAATGTCTTACTTAACTGGTACCATATAATGTCAACCACAGGAGAAAAAAAAATAATGGACTACACACAGTTTCTTCAATCAAAAGCAGAAAGGTCATGCTATCAGTTTTTCACAAATGACTTCTATATTGCTTCAAGTATAACTGCCCTAATCTCTGCAGACATGTGTGGATCACTCAACATTACCAGGCAGTTGTCAGAGTACTGAGCCTGGCAATCATCAGCCTGGCCTCCTTCCTTTCATTCTAGATCTGCCTTTGTTTCCCCTTTTCTCTCATGCCCCCACTGTTGTCCCTCACTCACTAAAACAGCTTCTAACTGAGATTTGAGAGCACAGTATCAACCCACTAATTCAGACATCCCAGTATTGGCTGGGTGGTCTTTCCAAATTATACGACTTGTGACAAAGCTTTGTGACATGCTGCCCCTCCATACCCAGAACTGTCCAATGCCTTCAAGATGGTAACTTTTATATTTGTTTCTGTTTTTTTTGAGACAGGGTCTTGCAAGGCGGTTCAGGTTGTCCTTGAACTCTTACATCTCTCAGGCTGGTCTCAAACTTTCAATGATTCGGGATAGAGACTTTAAATATTGAGCAGATGTCCGATGACTGGTTTCCAACAGGACTCTCCACTACCTTCCTTCATAACCTGTCACCTTGAATGTTATACCCCAGTCACTGGCCACTGTGAGCTGCTGTCTCACATTACCATGTCTCTGAGGAAACCACATCTCCTGCACTGCTGATTTTTCCCATCGAAGATCCTTTCTACTTCCTCCTGAACATTTTCAAAATGACCTCTATGGACCGTCACCTCCAGGAAATTCTCCACAGTGCTGATCACTTTCCAGTCAGCATGAGGAGCACACTTCTGAGACACAGAGTACATGGAACTTCTATTTATGAGCTGCCCTTCGTAAATATACTTAGATCGTGTCTTTATAGAAGAGGACAGAGTTTAGAAAGAGGACATCTTGAAAGAAATTCATGAAGTAGAGTGTCCATTCCTGGTCAGAGCTGCTAAAGAAAGAACTCTAGAACGTGAGGAGGAAACTTGATTTCCACTTCTGATCACCACAGGCCAGCTTTGTGACTCTGTAGAAATCTCATTCTTTCTATTGGAGGAAATTGAAATGGGATAGACTACAAAGTTTTCTCAGGAAATAACTATTTATGAGATTTCTCAACTTTGAAATACCTGCCTGGGTTTTTTTTCCAAAATACGGTATGGTAATCTATAGCAGTATATAGGAAAATAAAAAGTGGGGGCAAAATCCTTTTAAAAGACATCTGGAGTTTCTTTATGAAGCAGTTGGAAGCTATGCAATGCTACTTTAATAACAGAAATGAGCTGGCTCATACTCAATTACTTACTCTAAATTATAAAAGGCACAAAACAATGAGAAACACTGAATTCATGAAACAGCACAGGAAAGCTCTGCAGATACAGGTCATTCAATAGATTGCTTTACTTTTTAAATTATTTTATTGAGACTCCTGTTTATTAGTAGATTATTTAATAATGTGTTTTAGGATACATTTATTACCAACTATATATCATGTATTGTGAAACATGCTGGTACAAAACTATTACAAAGAAAGAGTGTTTATTCTCTAGAGGCACACAGTCCAGGGCTGGAGAGAGATAATACCTGTGTTGAACTTGGGAGACAAAACATATCTATGTTTTGGCATCTACTGTCCGATCATTTATCACTTTAAAAATATTGCGAAGAGACCAGCGGTGTCTGACAATTTCTGTGAAATGCCGGAGTTCGAGAGTATTACCTGAAGGCTCATCGGCCCATAGGGACCTAGAGAAAACTGACTCCAACACTGCAAGCTACAGGTGGAGACTGTTGCAGGGATCATTCACCTGCAGTTTAAGGGTGATGTACCAGGCGTGAGTAATCTTTCGTTTCTGACATTAAGAATCATTGAAACATAAAGGAAAACTAAATCATTTTTGGTTGCAAGATTAACAGTTTTTAAACATGTCTGTGGGAAATAGGGAAATATATATATTTATTCTGTATGTTGTAGAATTCTAAGTACTCTTAAATGTGAATATATGAGGCACAAAGAAACAAAAAATCAAAAAATATCTTTCATCTTTGCTAAAATTCAATAATTCAAATAATTCAAATCAATGTTTAAGCATATAGGAAGCTAATATTCTAACTTCTTTTCTTTTTTGCAGTATAAGAGAGTCAACCCAGCACATCTTGCATGCTAAGCAAGTGGTCTACCAGAAAGCTACATCCTCTGTCCCAATATGCTTATTCTTGATCTTGGGTCTGTTAGGATTTGAAGAAAACACTGCCAAGCTGGAAGATGCAGTTGAACTGTGGCTCCCTGGGTGTCTGAGGAGTAGACGCTGACCTTCCTACCACGTGTCTGCATCATCACAGGATGCTCTGCTCGGAATACAAATGCAGGCAGCTAAAAGCCGACAAAGACATTCGGGAAACAAGTAGGCCGCACAGACAGGAAGAAAGGACCTGTGCCGCATGCGTGCACGACTTTCTCCCCAAAGTCACCACTCAGACAATCACCTTTTTTTCCCCAACTGAGGCAGTAACAGAAAGTAGAGAAAGGTCAGGATTGCTGGGAACACAAATCCCAAGGCGAGGATGCTCTTTCTCCTACAGCAGGCGCTTTGAGCAACTTCCTGGGCCCTCATTCTGGAGGGAGTATTTGTTGTTTTACTCCTGAGGTCGTAAATACATACAATTCCTGCTAGCAGAGTTTTAGTACCATTATGTGCACCCTAACAAGAGCCAATAGCGTTGTACATAGTAAAGGTAAATATAATGCTGAGCAGACTCTTCACTTAAAGGAGGTTGACCAGGAAAAAGGTACCCGGGCAGTTTTAAGTAACTGTACGACGCAGAGATTACCTGGGATGTGATGGGGATGATGCAATCTTGGGCAGGCCCTGGGGTCTGATGTGCAGGTGGGTGTGCTGTGCCTCAGTACTTTCAGGAGCAGGGCAGTGGGGAGAAGCGTCACTAACTCTGTATGACAGGTTTCTAAGTTTCATCTGGAAAGAAAAAGTAAATACACTTTTAACAGCCATTGCTTGAACAAAAATAGTTATACCTAAACTCACCACACACACACACACACACACACACACACACACACACACACACATCAAGATAAACTTCAAGTAGATTGAAAAGTGAAGCATCTAGAAGTTAAAAACAAATAATTTGAGTAGAAATCCTAATGTCTTCATCTTTGGTGTATTACAAACAAAGACGAGTATATTTAAAAACTAAATTAAAAGTTAACCAAAATTTAAATTAAAATACACTAAAATGTAGAGTCTGAAATAAATGACAAAATTACAAGGGAAACATGTTAACAAACTAGAAAATATATGGTGCATCTTATCACAGGTAAATATTAATGTTTAATTTCAATTTCTAAGCAAAACCACCCAGCCTCCAAATGAATATTTGCAAAAGATACAATAGGCAATTCTCATAAATCAGAATACTACTGGATTATATATATATGAAAACGTTATACTTTGGAAGAAATATGAAATCCAATAGGAATTTCAGTATAAATTCCAAACAATTTAAAATGTAATTTTATAATAACAAATTAGTAAAATTACGTTAATTGATAAAACATTATTCCGGTCAACTCTGACAGTTCTTAAAGTTTTGCTTTTAAAATATATTGGTACACCAAAATATATTATCATACCCTTTGGCCTTGATATTTGCATGATAAAAAATATAACCTACAAAAGCAAGTATAACATGATAGTGAAGAAGAGGAATCCTGGAGGTGACTCCATGACTTCAAATTTTAGTCTTTTTTGTTTTTATGAACTAGAAATGGTAAAGAATAAATGTTTCTTGAAAAATAATGTATACTAAGGATATCTCCAAACAATTATAATTTCATAAACATGATACAGTACTCAAACATGACATAGCCAGTCATAATAATCACTAAAAAGGCTTTGTCAAGGTCCAGGGATTTAGCTCAGTGGTGCAGCTTCCTGCCTCACAAGTACAAGTTCCTGAGTTTGATGCCTGGTACAAAAAAAGGGTGTAATAATGCGGTATTGAATGGAAGTAGAACGGAGAGAAAAATGCATGTTCCTAATGGGCAGCACAATGTGAAATGTGAACATTCATTAAGTATGACTTGAATTATACTGAATTTTGAATTTTATATTTATGAACTCTGGGTGTTTCTTAAATATGTGACTGAATTTTATGATAAAGACAAATAGGGAATTTATTTGGCAACTGTTGAATGTTTCTCGTCCATCCATTACCTGGTAATAAGGGTACAAAATGGATCCTTGCTTTTAGGTTTCCTGAATTCACAGAATCAGATAGATGTGCCAGCAAAACTACTATGCTGAAAGGTTTTTAAATAGTGTTGTTATTGTTGTTGTTGTTGTTGCTGCTGCTGAAATTTAAATCAAGAAATATTGGGAAGTGAATCTGAAGATAAAGACTGACAAGACCTAGCCGAGGTGACCCCTTCAGCGGAAGGTGAATGCGAACAGAAGCCCCAGCACTTCTGAGGGCAGATAATGACCTTAAAGGAAACTGAACTGTCTTCAAAGTGATTTAGAAAGAGAGAGGGAGAGCAGAGTTTTGAGAAAAGAGTCTGATTGTATTGTGATGGTTTTAGTGTCCTGAAGTCAGAACAAGTTTTGATCACCTTATAAACAGCTCAACCAGTATCCCCACCAAAGGCGCTGCACTGGACCCTGGGAGCAAAGCCCCGAAGCAACAAAATTCTGAAGCTCCTTCTGGAATTTTCTGCTGCTCAGCTGCAAGGTCACAGAGACTCAGAGCTCACCCAAGAGAAGGCTTGGTTTCCCTTGGATTTTTAGTGGAAGAAACAAAAAAGGCTACAAATCTAAGCCATCCTAAAAGACAGAAAGTTATAGGGCTATGATGCAAATGAGAGACAGATTATTCTGTGTTAATTAGTGACCGCTGCTGTACATATAATAAGAAGCACTGGGAAAGCAATTTTTTAAAGTATGATTAGTGAAAAGGCCTACTTTCAAAATCTAAACTTTGCACATTTTGTAAATGAGGCCACATAACTGAAAATTTTTGCACATTAATATAAAGGCCATTCTGCAGAAAAATACACACCGAGGTGAGACAGGAATTGTACAGATAAGGACTAGCACATATAAAAAGTAAACAGAATGTGAGCAGTACAAGAAGAGTAAACCCAGCTACCACACCAGAGACACTCCCTGAGCCAGCATTTCCAGTCTGTGACATTTTAGTCCAAAAGACCTATGTGGGCAATACACTGTGAAATTGTATATTAAACAACTAGGATCAGATTTCTTTCTTCTTAACACTTTGATGAATAACGTGTACAGAGCCCAATAGTAAAGGAGAACAGAATTAGGAGTGTATCCCATTTTATTTAAACACAAGCCCCATTTCTATAGAGCAGCTTATAAAATTAACATGTTGTGAGATTCACTGGGAAATATATTGTCAAGAAAAACCAAAAGATTGTATGCATTCTTAGGGAAGTGGAATTGAAAATGAACACTAGAATTTTGCCATTTTTAACTTGATGTATCTTTCAGTTAGTAAAAATAGCATTGATTTTAGAATATTTACTTGAGTGAGTAACTCTCTATTAGAAAATTTCACCCAATATGCCATTGCTAGAGTGGGCAGACCAGTTCAGCTGTGGCACTCGTTGGAGAATAACAACCCAAGAAGAGGGATACTTTTCACATGGTATGACATATGCACATCTCTTTGTGAGCTATAGCTATACACCATAAGGATGTCCATAAAATGGATGTGAACAGCATTATGGGCACCCAGTGGGGTGAAGCACGAGATTACAGGTCAGCGATGCTCCACCTTGGACCCCTCCACCTAAACTACAAATAGTGTATCTGGAAAGCTTTTGGTATCAGGAATGTAAACCATATGCACCCACACTATGAGTGACCAGCTTTGCAGAGAGGACTCCCTTCTAAAAGAGAATAATCAACATAATCTAAATGACATTAGAGTAGAAAATCTCTGAAATTTCTTTTGGGAGACTCGGTGTAGTTGCTATACAAGAATCCAAGAGAAACAACCAAACACCAACTAGCAAATAAGCCTTGCTCTACATTGCAAGCTCGGGTCATAAGCTGCCAGCTAGGCTACGGTGGCAAATAGTGAGCTCTTGAGACACACAGCACAGGAGCTCATTCAGTTAACAAGGCAGGCTGAAAAGCTGGTTCTACAGCAATGTCTCCACCACTCCTGAGTCACAAGCTTGCATTCAGGCTTGGTTAGCTAACTGCTCTCTATAAAAAAGCCAGTCATCTTTTCACAATCTCCAAATAGGTCAGAAAAGCATTTCTGAGTATTACTTCTATCCAGTCTCCCAAGAGCAAACATCTGGTGTTCATGGCTGTGCACAGGTACATCTCAATTTATATCTCAGAAAAGTGTCTGCAGAATAATTTATGAAGCTTTTTCATCATTTAAAACACAGTTTTAAATACGCAAGACTTCTGTTGGAGAATCTTACTGCAAATTATTATTTCTAATGGGAAACAAGTTTTAAAAAAATCACTTTCCTGGCCTTTGGTTGTATAAAACAGGATACACATGGAGTGATCAAATTAGAATGTTTAAAATTTTTAAATGTATTACAGTAAAAGATGCATTATCATTAAGCCTTCGCAAAATACTGCCCCTCGCTTTAAACGTACTTGTCCTTTCCTAATGAAATAATTGACAATGTGAAATAGGAAGAAAAGGGCTAAAGGTGTAGGAAACGTGGGAAGGTTGGGGAAAAGGTAATAAGGGAAAAGAAAAAAATATGAGAAAATGGAAATAAAGTGTTTGCAAATGGGGAGGGGAGGAGGAGGTAAAGGGAGGGCAGGGACAAGGGGAAAAAATGAGAACCAAGACCTGTCATGTAAAAGTACATGATCCCAATAATGAATGTAACTGTACTGTACACCTAAAATGTACCAATAAACTCAATTTTTAAAAAATGTACTTGTCCTTGTATTCTTTCAACTTTATGGAACAGTCTAGAAGTTCTGTCTTTTGAGTGTCTTGACAAATACAATAAAAAATACAATGAATACCACTGCCAAGTGCCATCCAATGGAAAGTCAGGCTCATAAAAATATTACAGTGTGCCCTCATCCATCTTATTTACCAGGTCTGGTGTCATGAAACTCCCAGACCTTCCAAAGGGTCAGTGTTTTAAACTGACTTAGGACACTGAGGCAGCCACGATAGCACAGCTAAAGACACTCCCAAAAGAGGATTTCCAAAAGTGCTGCAGAAAGCGGCAAGGAAAACTGGCTACGTTTGAAGTGAGGAGAACTATTTTGAAGGTGATTAATGGCAGCGTGTCGTTTAATGTCTTCTTTAAGTTAAACACTCACTCATAATTTTAGATCCACCTTGTATGGGTCTCTTAATAGTAATCTATACAACGGGACAGCACTTGCTGTACAAACAAATGATGGGAGATGAAAGACATTTAAGCGAGAGACTAGTTTGATTTATCTGATAAAATATAAATTTTAAAGAAGTAGTTAAAATATTTTATTTATTTTTATGTAACTTTTGTGTCTTCCTAACAATGTAGACTGAAATGTTCATTAAATGAACGAATGATAAAAGAGAAAGCCCACTTCCCAGAGACGTAGTCTGTTAAACTGAAGCACATATCAACTTATTGGCAGGTAAATGCCTTGTGTAACCACCCTGATGTCTCATTCTGTTAAGCCTGAACCTGTACCGGCGAGGAACAAACCTAGATTGGGAATGAAGTTGCCAAAATGCTCTCCAGGGCTGCTGCTGTTGGCTGCAGCTAGTCAGGCCCCCTTACCCAGACCAAATGCTCTCCACTTTCTTCAGCCACACAGTAAACAAGAACCAGGGTTGGCGTTATTAAATCTCAATTAGGTTTCCTTCCATTAATTTGGAGCTGAGATCTTTCCAATTTTTTTAAATAATAGACAACAAAATCCCATAATAAAACACATTATAAGTTCAATTCTCTTTCCTTTATATTTTCAAAAAGAAGAGAGTTTGGGCTAGGGATTTAGCTCAGTGGTGCCGCCACCTGCCTTGCAAGTAGAAGGTCCTGAGTTCAACACCACCCCCCAAAAAGAAGAGAGTTTTCATTTAGGCTGTCTTTGTTTAAAGAAGTTTCTAATTGAAGCTTCTATTTGAAGTGGTTTGAGAGAATTTACTAATTAAAAATATATTGATCTTAGAATATTATATGAATCATTTTTGAGTCCCACACTGAAATTGACAGTAACTGTACATATCTCCTTAAAGGTAGTAAATAGTTAATATGAATCACCTTTTATTAAAAAGTCATTAGTATTTGTTTATTTAACATTTTGTTGATAATTAAAAGTTTTGAATGTTATTTAGAAATAACTATCATATTGAGGATATACTCCTAAGTGAAATAAATAGGTCACACATGTGTCAATACTGAATAGTTTCTCTGGTGTGAATAAACTATAGTAGTACATAAGATCCTAATGATATAATGGGCAATGTGAAATAGGAAGAAAGGGGCTAAAGGTGTAGGGAAAGTGGGAAGGGGAGGGGAAAGCTAATAAGGGAAAAGAAAAAAAATGAGAAAAATGAAAAAATGGAAATGAAGTGTTTGTAAGGGGGGAGGGGTAAGGGAGGGCAGGGACAAGGGGAAAAAATGAGAACCGAGGCCTGTCATGTAAATGTGCAAGATCCCAATGATGAATGTGACTGTACTGTATAACTAAAATGTACCAATAAACTCAATGAGAAAAAAAAAAGGAAATAACTATCGTGTTAGCCTGAAAACAAAAAAAAAATAGACGTTTCAGTTGCATATACTGTCTTTATGTTTGGGGTATGTATTCTGTCTCTCTTTCTCAGAGCTATGTAATAGACATACAAATGTCCAAACACTGTGTCACAATCACTGTCCATCCTAAAAAGAGTCTGAACATGACAAACAGCAGTGAATACAAGTCTAAAGTGTGTTTTACCATTGATTCTGGGAATATAAACTTAAGTACTCATGTAAACATGTTCATGAAATAAACATTAATATAAAAGTTAGTATAATACTTCAAAAAGTTCAAATATTCTACTCAGCCAAAGAACAAGAGAAAGGTTCTGATCCGTACTTAGTTCCCATCATTAAAATCCAGCTTCTACTCAGGCCGGAAAATGCCACACAGATTTGCCAAGTGCAAAGCAGCTCCTTTAGAAAGCAGCACCTTCATTTATCTCTTAGCCCATCTTCCGTGGCTCTACGGCATGCCTGATGCCGGACACTTTATGCAGAACAGAGACTTATTTAGTTCGCAGTTGGGAGGTCTGAGAGATCGGCAGTAAGACCTGCCTGGCTCTGGTGAGGGAAGACCTGGTTACCTGGCAGCAAGCAGGTGGCATCATTTTGGGAGCACAGGTGACCGGGAGAAGCCATGGGGGCAGGCAGGAAGGAAAGACTTGCAAGGAGCCAGGCTTATTGTTTTTAATAACAACTTTTTCTTCTGGCAATATCCAATGTACTCCACAAGATGAGAACTGTCCACTGATGATGACAGAGCCCTCAGAGATTTAACCACCTTCCTCTGGACCCCTATGTTTAGAATTCTACCACCTCAACACCGTCACTCTGGAAACCAAGCTTCCCCACATGAACCTTTGGTGGACACACTCAGACCACATCCACGACTGCAGTTCCCAAGTGTCTGCCCCTCTGATGATGAAGAGGGAGCTTATAATAAAACACTGAGAGTTCAAGGTTAACTTGCTCAAAATTTTCTGCGGCTGTTTGGCATCCTAAAGAGAGAACTGGCCTTCTGCAGACCCCATGAACACAGGGTGTGGTCCATGACCTAAGGTAATGAGTTCCTAGCAATTCTAAGATAAACCAGAGTTAGGGCTGGTACTATCCCAACCATGAACACCAGTGAGGCACCTTCTCCATGAGTTTGCCATGACATAGAGCTAAAGTAACTACCCTTGATCTCCCATCCCCAGATGACTCTCTGCATCATACTAGGTGAGGGACCTGGCACTCTCCACTAAGTTTAGCTTGTCAGAATTGGTCAGAATTAAGATTCTGGAAAGTTCTTGCACCAGTATCCATGTTTTCAATATCTCATAATCCAAGGATAAACAAACTTTTCCATGAAGAAGTCACTGGGAGCTGCCCTAGAGTAAACAAGCATCTACCATTCTTCTGTCACCCCAAGGATGCTATTTCAATAGGTCTATTGTGGTGCTATTCATCCACTTGTGTTATGGTTTATGTCTGGTTGTCCACAAAAGCCTCAGGTGCCCAGAGACAGGGTTTTGCAGAAGGTCATAGAGTATGAAGGCACTACAGCTGGCTTGGTGTTGGGAGGTAGGGCCTCATTGAGAGAATGGATACTGCTTGATGCGTTTAGCCAGTTTTATATTAGGAATCAGGGATAAAAGCCCATTTAAAAAGTCTTTAGTTTCCTCAAAAAAGAAAGTACTGTACCTGTGAAGATGGAGCAGAAAAGAGCCTTGCTGCTGAAGAGATTACCATTAAAATAAAGCCAAGTTCTGTGAATCAAGGCAATAGGAAAAATGATTTGAGATGTCAAGAATCAGCAAGACCCTTCCCTTTGAAAGCTCAAAGGTACAAGACTGAAAGACTTTACTGTGAGAATAGAGCACCATACTTAAGAATGGCCACTGAAGGAACTGATTCTTCTAGACTTGTTTCATGGTACTCAGCAGCCATGATTCAAGGGGGCCTGGCTACTGCTGAAGCTGGTGGCAGAACTTCGACTAGAACTCTATGTGCTGCTAGTTTTTCAGGCAGAATAGAGTATCTGTAGGCCCAGGGAAGCTTCCACCCAGATTTCAAAAGATCTGGGAGTTCAGGCAGTGTGCCCCTGAGAGGGCAGTGCATGAAGCGTTTAGAATGAAGTTGGAAGTGCAGAAGAAACCCCAGGAAGTTGGAGAAGACAGGAATGTAGCATATTTGAATAAAGCCAGAAGATGTGAGTGAAGCCACCCCAAAAGAGAAGCCACGAGGGCTACAACCACCAGAAATACTGTAGGGATAGGGCCACCCAAATCCTTTGGGGTTTGGTCTCTCAGCTACAACTTGAATTGGTGCTGGACACAGAACTACATGACTTGTTTGCTGTGTGTGTTTTGTTCTTTCTTTGATTCCACTTCTTTCTATCTGCCTATTCTTCCCTTTGGGGATGAAAATGATTATCCTGAGCCATTATATGTTGGCAATGTTTAACTTCCTTTTAGTTTGTCAAGGTTCACAGCTGTGGTTGTCTTATGTTCTAGAGAAGACTTTGGACTTGGACTTTTCAGCAGTGCTGAAACTGTTAAGACTTCAGAAACATTTAGAGATGAACTAAATGTATTTCTGCCATACTGCCCTTCTTGGGGAAGCCAACTATGAATGGAAACCTCTACAAACTATGAGCCAAAATAAACCTTTCCTCCTTTCAGTTGCGGCTTCTGAATGTTGTGCTCCAGCAACATGGAAAGTAACTGAGACAAATTTAGTAATTCCAGAAATCTTAACAAAAAGTCCAGCTCTGCTAAAATGTCACATTCAGCTGCCCCTAGGAAGAGTAAGAACTGTGGACATCTGTAAGTCCTCCTTTCTCCTTAGGACACCCCAAAGCAACTTCTATACATATTTCAATCTTCCAGGCCATACTTTTGCTACAATTATTCTTCAAGTTATGTATTTTTTGAGATATGACCCATCTCTTTAAATTGTCTCCCTTCATTCCTCTCAAAATTAGAAAGAAAGTCTCTGTTTGAAATATGGTCTATTTTCTAAGGCAGATTAGCCCTATGTACTGTACAAATTTGATGAAAACATATGAAGTTTTCAATGATTTGGTTATATGTAAAACTCATGCATTTCACACATTTATCTTTTGTTTTGTGCCTTTTGTTGAGGCTGAATTTAAGAATATACAAGTAACTCACTTCCACAAAGCTCGATGTCTAAAATCTCATAAGTGAAGTTAGGGTCTTATATCTGTCATACACTAATCTATGTAAACTTGGGAAAGGAGACTAATTCCCTCCCACTGACTAGAAAAGGGGGACAGCCAGGGCCAAAGAAAAAAGACAATAGAGACTTGCTTGATTTGAAAGTATCCAGGGTGTTGGGGGAGGGACGTTGATACCTCAGAGTGGGCAAAGACCAAGACTCTCCTAGCTGGCCATTATTTATTGGGTGCACACGATTGTTGGAGGGAGCATTGTGGGGTGGTGGGGATCTCATGTCTGATCCTGTGTTGATGTAAATCTCAGGCTGATGAGGGTGGAAAGGAGAGCCTTCCCTTCAGTAGCGGGAATGAGCTGGGCTGATGAGGGACATCCTCTCCAGGCGAAACCTTCCTCTTCTGGATCACTGCTGACTTCTCAAGGAACCAGGATGTCTTCAGCTATGTCATCTTGCCTTGAGAGCCAGGGTCAGAGACCATTGAGACCTCAGCTGTCATGGGAGGCAGATGGAGTTTTGTTTCTGCAGGCCATGCGGGCAAGGTGACACTGGGCCTTAGACAGCTATGGTCACACTTTAATTATGAAATGATTTTCCCCCATGCCTATATAGGAAATGCTCTCGAAACACACAATAATAAGACATTATTTTTCAGAATAAGAAAAGCTTATTATCTAAGACTCCTCTCTTGTTCTCCAAAGATTGAATAAGCCCTTTGTAATCCAAGGACATTTGCAATAATGACTGAGAATAAAATGATAATGGTATAAACTTTATATAGAAGGAATCAAAATGTGGGTTATTCCTGCCTGTTATTTAATTAATGGACTTCTAAAAGGTTAATTTCATACAAAGATTTCATACCTGAATATTGAGTCATAAATTTTTTGTATTAATAATAACATTATTAAAGCAGTATATCGAACAAGCCACTGCTAAATTGTAAATATGTGACCTGGAGGCACAATACACAACGCCATCTGCATCTATTATCAATCACTGGTTAACACACGCTACTCCATTATATCACTCTCCTGGGTCATTTCGCAGAGCTGTGCTCAGGTCAGCTAAGTCTGTGCTAGTGGGAAATATCAGGAAAGAGCTGTGGAGCAACCCAAGGCTGGTGGTATCAGATGGAGCCTTTGACAAACTCTGAATTCAAGAAGGGTTTGGACAAAAGTTCAGGTTAAGATTGGAATTTAAAGAGATTTGGAAAGGTAGTAGGGAAACTAAGAAAATCTTGGACCACTTTACAACTGTTAGAACTCAGTGTCACTGAGGCCAAGAAGCAATCTGGAAACTCAATCAAATGCAGATTCCCTAAAGTCTGAGCACTCATAACTTCCAGCAGAGAGAAAGAGAGACAGACACACAGACACACAGCTGACTTTTCTTCAGCTCTGATTTGAAGTTATATCTCATACACTGTTATGAAGAATATAGACATCACAAATTGTTTTAATTTATGTGCAGCATGACTCTGGTCAGTGGTGCAAGCCACATCCCACAGTGGTCCATAAAATTATAGTGGTTCTGAAGTCTTCATATCACCTAGTGTCGTCATAGCCTCCAGATCATATTGCAGTACATCACTCATGGTTGGTGGTGATGCCACTATAAAAAAATCCACTAAGCTGACAGTTGTACAAAAAAATATGATATGTACAGTTATGCACAGTACATAGTACTTGATCAAGATAAAGATGGACTGTTACAGGGTTTTGTATGTATAATGTTCTACTTTTAATCATTTTTAGTGTGCTTTTCCTACTTATAAAAAGCTTTATTCCTAAACAATTCTTTGTTACACCAACAGCAGTGTCATATATCCTGCAGACACAAGATTTCATCGAGAGACCAATGGAATGATTGATCTCTAGGCTTGTGTAAGTATGCACCGTGATCTCCCAGTGTCAAAAGCATCTGCTGACACATTTCTCAGAACATTACAAATCATTAAACTATGCATGATCATGTTTTTAAAGACTACTGTACTATGATTTCCACCTTCATAGAACATATAAACTTGGCTATATTGACCTTGAATATGTAATTTGTTTATTTTTTCCTGTACTAGGGATTGAACTCAGGACCTTGCACTTGTAAGGCAGATGTGGCACCACTGAGCTAGATCCCTTGTACCTTGAATATATTTTTGTAGAATAATTATATGTATCAATATTAACTGCAGAGATGACTAAAAAGTCCTCATTACAATGTTATGATGAAGAGGACATAATTATTCAGCTCAGAATATGAACAAATGCTTCCTCATATTTTTTAATATAAATCAATACTAGAGTTTTATATGACTCACTACATTATGTTTGCAATAGAGAATGATATTTATCAATACTTGTGATCAATCCAAAAATAGCAGATTCTAGGGCCAGGATGTAGCTTAGTGGTACAGCATCTGCCTTGCAAGTGTGAGGCCCAGAATTCAATTCCTGATACCACAAAAAAAAGCAGGTGCTAAGCACATTCAGGTTTAAATTTTCATGAAAGCAAAAATGTACTACTTTATAAGCATGTATTTGTTTGAAACTCTATGCAAGTGGCTTACAAAGTTATTGGAAGTAAGAAAACTGTAAATATTTGCTTAAAGAAGTGGAAAAATAGCCATTTAAGTACACCTTTGTTTCATCAAATTCGTAAGTAACAACACATTCATTAGGTATAAAAAATGTATGATGAGGAGTCCTATAAAGTTTAAAAGTAGAAAAACGCTTTGGTTTCTCTCTTTAGAGTAACAATTTATAATTAAAAGCACTCTGTAGAATAATTTGAATATGAACTGCATCTTACTACTGTTAACACTCAAATCTCTCTTAAAGACATTTAATGTCTTTTTAAGGACAAAGTTTTCAAATTTGGAATATAGTTAGTATATTTGAATAATACATATATAACAGTATGAAAAAACAGCATTTAAAAGCTTAGGTTAAGAGGTGAACATATTTTGAAAATCTTAACTGAAATTTCTCCAAGGACAAACCCAATTAGCATCGTACCATCTTCCTCCATATTTTAAATTTCACACATTAACAGATTTTTGCCATTTGGAATAAGTAAGATGAAAGAAAATTAAATGAAAATCAGCCATTTTAAAATATATAATGTGCCTTCCAGGGAAATATAAAACATTATGAAGAAATAAAAAGACAAAACCAAACATTTAAGACCCACTAGGAATTCTTTCTTTTCTTTATTCTTTTTTGTGAAAGAACCTTCAAAAACTGACCTTCTTTTATTTAATTACTGATAATTTAAATCATTATTCCAGGTAAACTATTCATGATCATAACATGATTGTCCAGTTGGCTTATTTCTATTTCTTGGGAATTTAAGTGCCATTTGGGCATAAGTTCTTGTCTTGTTCCTGATTTTAGTGTGAAGGTTTTCAGTTTTTGACCATTGAGTATAATATTGACTGTTGGCTTTTCATAGAGAGACTTTATCAGGTTGAGATAAGACCATCTAATCCAATTTTCTGCAGGTTTTTTTTTTTAACATGAATGGGTGTTGAATTTTGTCAAATACTTTTTCAGCATCTATTGAGATGATCATATGTTTTTTGTTCTTGACCCTGTTAATGTAGTGTCTTACATTTATTGATTTACATATGTTGAACCATCTTTTCATCCCTGGGATAAATCTGACTTGGTCGAGGCATATGTTTTTGATGACTCTCTGTATTCTACTTGCCATTATCTTATTGAGGATTTTTGCATCTATGTCCATTTCGGAGATTGGCCTGTAGTTCTCTTTTTTGGTTGGGTCTTTCCCTGGCTTTAGATTCAAAGTAACACTTGGTTCCTGGAATGAATTTGGAAGTATTGCTTCTTTTTCCATTTCATTGTAAAGTTTAATAGTAGTGGCAATAGTTTACTCTAAATGTCTTATAGAATTCAGCAGTGAAGCCAGCAGGACCTGGGCTTTATGTACTTTATCATAGAAGCTGGGTGTGGTTCACAGGAGCTGCACCTGTGAAAAACAAGAACATATCTGTGCATTTACCCACTTGGCAGATGAAAGTTAACGTGTGTTCAGTTTTACTGATGAAATGCTCATTGCTTAATTTCTGTGCATGAAAGGAGAGATTTCTTTAAAATAGTAAGGGACCATGAGAGATCAATCCTAGATGACTCAAAGAAGAATATTATAAGAGTGATAGGAGTCCATGAAAAAGGAGCAGAAAGTACAAATGATATAAAAAAATCTGTTCACAGAATTAATAAAAAACCTTCCCAAACAGAGGAAAAGAATTTGTGAGACATAGAGGACTCCGACTAGACATGATCAAAAACATCTACACCTAGACATATAATAATCAAGATCCCTGAACCCTAACAGAAGAACAAAACACTGCAAGCAGTTAGAGAAAAGAAACAAATGACATATAAAGGAGAGCCCATCGGAATACATAAGACTTTTCAACACAAGCCCTCAAGTCAAAGAGAGCCTGAAGTAAGGTATTTCAAGCCTTAAAAGAAAACAACCTCCAAACTAGACTAATATAACCTGCAAAACTGTCTTTCAAAATGGATAGGGAAGTAAGATACTGACATCACAAAGAACACCTGAGAAACTTCATGAATATCAAACCAGTACTCGAAACAATTCTAAGCAGTATCCTAGAAAAAGACAATGAAGGTCACAACTCTATGAGGCCCTACCAAGCAAATCCAAAATATTTCATCAGAGAAGGGGAAAAATAAAAAAGAGCCAACAACAGTATAATAACATGACAATAATGTTAATACATATCAGTCATAACCATCAGTGTTAATGGCTCAATTCACCAACCAAAAGAAACAGACTGGCAGAAAGGATTAAGAAGCAAAATCCAACAATACGCTGTATACACAAAATGCAGCTAGTTTAAAAAGAAACTCATAGACCGAAAGTGAAAGGATAGAAAACAGTTCTCCATGTGACAAGAACTGGAAAAAAGTAGGATTTGTTTTTTTTAATGTTTTCTTTTTTATTTTTCTTGTAGAACTATTCAAATTCAGAACAATGGAAAATGAAAAATACAGATTTGCAAGTTTGGGAGCAGATCAAAAGTGAGGCAACAGTGACTACCATGACTCATTTACGGATGATGATGATGATGACTTTGACATTGGACCTTTGAGCCAGAGTTCCTGTAACAGTGAAACAGAGCAAGAATTGATGGATACAGAAAAAGGAAATGGAGACTTCTTTGATTCAGATGAAGAAGAAACCAGTAATGTTGAGTACATATTTAACTAGTCTAAATGCAACAAAATGATCGTGCATTCCTGAATGCTCCAATGATAGAACTAGGTCCAAAAATATAATTAAGTTGTAGAAAGGGGTGAAATTTATTGGATGAAATTCCAGTACTGGGATTCAGTGTTGGAAACTGTTTGTAACAGATGATATGCTACAAGGTATGTGAAATACGCAAATGATGAAATACAAGTAAAATATCCTGTACGTACTAAAAGTCATACCTGAAAATGCTATCCTTATGACACCTCACCATATGAACTGAAAGCATTCATAGATCTGCTAAACTTAACAGGGCTTTCTCATATTAACTGCAGGAGTGTAAAAGACAGGGAGAAGGGATGGGTGTAGGCTTGCGGTTTATAGAATAACAATGACACTGAGGAGATTTGGTTTCCTTCAAGATTTCTGAGGATTTATGACAGAACTACTCACCAAGAAAGAAAAAGAACTGGTAATCTGGCTGCTGTCCACTTACTCTTTGATGCTTTGTTTCAAAATGTCAAGCAATTTATACACCATCTGAATACATGACTATGGATGAACATCTTACAGCATTTCGAGGTCACTATAGCTTTTGCCAAATAATACTGTATTAAAATATACACCCTGATAGATGCGAAGACATGTTATACTTTAGAAATTTATCCTGGAACTTAGCCACCAGGTCCTTACTCACACAGTAGTTAACCAAATATTGTAAGTAGACTTGTTGCTCCTATCTCCCCAAACTAAGCAGAATGTGAAATTCAACAATTGGTTAACAAGTTACCCATGATACATTTGCTAACACAGTACAGGTTGACCAGCATAGGAACTATGTGCAAGAACAAAGCAGAAATCCCAGAAAATTTTTCAGGTTCAAAATAGAAAATTGTAGGGCTAGGGATTTAGCTCAGTGGTGCTGCACCTGCCTGGCAAGTACAAAGTTCTGAGTTTGATTCCCAGTACTGGGGAAAAAACAGAATAGAAAATTGTATCATATAATCTTTGGATTCCAAAGAGAAATAACATTGGCTTCTAATATGGCAAAGAAAAACAAAGTAGTACAGCTGATGTCAACACTGCACCATGACAGCGAGATCAACGGAGAAAATGCAACAAGAAGGAAGCCAGGGATGGTAACTTCTCACCACAAAACCAAAGACAGAGTACACGTTGTTGATGACTTATGCAGCAACTATGATGCAACTTGAAACACAAAACATTGGCCAATTACTGTGTTTTACTCAGTCCTCAGAACGTGTGCCATAAATAGTTTCATACTTTACAACAAAAATAACAAGTGCAAGATATCATGGAAAATTTTTCTTAGAGAATTAGGATTGATAAAAGATCATTTTCGACGGAGGAAGAATGAAATGTCTCTGCCTAAAGAACTGTGAAAAATAATTCTGTAGCAGACGGTGAGCTTTCAAATGAACAAATGGGTGCAACATCACAAAGACCTACTATGACAACAGGAAAATCAAAACGAAGTCAACTGTCCCTAAAGAAAAGGACAGGACAACAAAACACATGTGCTATCAGTACAAGCTATACTTATGCATGAAACATGCACAAGTCATGTGTAAAGACTGCCTTGGATGTGACAACTGAAGCAAAGATTATTATTTCTGTGGTAGATTTTGTTTGTATTTTCACTGTAGCTCATGTAGAAATTTATTTCTGTTGTTATTGTTCAGATCTTGTAAACAAGCAATTGATGTTGAAAATGCTGATGTTTATTCTAAATACACAATATATATTAAAAGTGTAATACTTTAACTGATATTTTATGTTTCTGTTAACTCCACATTGTATAATATATTAAAAGCCTCCTTCCAAAACTGCAAGATCAGAGAGATGTCAATTAGATCCTACAAATAAGAAAGGAAAGCAAAACACATGAGCTATCAGTGAAAGCAATGCCATGGAACATGCTGTTTCCATATTTCAAGAATGTTTAAATGTGCCAACTGAAGCAGATTATTTTTGTTGTAAAGTTATATTGGTATTTTCATACTAGTTCATATAGGAATTTATTTCTGTTGTTATTTTTTAGACTTTGTAAATTAAAAAAACAGTTGATGTTCAAACTTTTGATGCTTATGTATAAACAATAAATATTAAAAATTTAGTAATTTATTTTTGATATTTTTGTTATTAGGTACACAATATTTAATACAACTCATAAAATTAATAATCCATCAATAGAAATACTTCTAAAAACAATAAACGTGGGTGTTATACAACCCCTATGATGCTCCTTTAATAAAAAATTGATATGATTCTCCAAGTGTAAGAGCACTTGCTTCTTAAGAAACATCATATAGCTTACATGTTCTTGCCTCCTCCCTCTCAGAAACAATGACTGCACCTGTCTAACAAGTGCAAGGTCCTGAGTGCTATCCCTGGAACCAAAAAAGCAAAAGAAAGAAACAATGAATCCCACTCATACACTCAGCTCTATTCCAAACAGACTCACTCTTCAAGGAAACAATGTAGCTCACAACTCAGTGAACCCAACGAAAAGCAACTCTTCCTCCACGCCCTCTCCACTCCTTCCCTGCTAATCTTCCTCCTATTTTTCTCCTTTCACCATGTCACCTATTTCATTTCCTCCTTTCTTCCTCTGCTACTTTTATGTTACTCTTAAAGTATCTGTGAGCTGCTATCCAAGTTCTCTTCTACCTTTTATGAGCACCGACTTCAGGAAAAAGCTTTGCATCTGAAACCATACCACTTTTCAGTTGATGTGTTACGACTTAATATCTCTACTCTTATTTCGTGAGCATCTCACAATCATATTTCTCACTTGTGTAGACCTACTCAGGAGTATGTGCAGATAATATACACTCTTCTATGGAGATGTTTTCTTATCTTCTAACTTTATCATTCAATCACCAAAATGGATGACTCATATATGACTAAGCCTGTTACAAGTATAATACAGAAGATATGGCATGGAGATCCTTGTCCTTGAGGATTAAAATGAAATAATAATGAAGATGATGACAGCTAACTAACATTGGGTTTCAGCCATAATCTGAAAATATTCAAGCTAAATGCCATACTCCCAAATTCTGAAGATTTGAAAGACCGAAATCCTTAAGGCTTAAAAATCTTTTAAGTATAAAATCCTGAAAGATTAAAATTCTAAAAAACGCTAACTCTAGAAAAATCATTTTAAGATCTTTAAGTACATTTAAAAAGTGAGATTTTTTTAAAGTATAAAAATAGCATAGATCACTTCCCGGATAGTAAAATAGGCAATAAGAGCACTTGGAAGCACAAACATTCAGATATACTAACAATAGGTGCACTGGTATAACAGTGATGACCAGGCTATTTCATAAAGAAATAGGTCCGGCGTGAAATGTATGATGTCTTAGTCACCTTCTACTATCAGAGAAAAATATCTGACACCCACAGTTTAAGGAAAGAGGTTTATTTTGGCCTGTGCGTCAATCCATAGTTAGCTGGCTCTGAAGCACATTTGTGTGGCTGTGGAAAAGCTATTCAGGTCAGGCGGCTGGAGAAGTCAAGGAGAAGTAGGAAGATGAATCCTTCCAGGCCTTTTTTTTTTTTTTTTTTTTTTAGTGAGAATTGTGTTTTGGGGGATTTAGGCTTTCCAGATTTCAACACTGGGGATTTTAATCTTTTGAGATTACAATTTTTACAATTTTACACTTGGGGTTTTTATCTTTCATGACTTAAGCAATCAAGACGTCTTTCAGGATCGTGTCTTCAGGTATCTGATCAGCAATGCTACTTTTACACAGCACTTACTATGTAGCAAAAACTGTTCTATATACTCTATATGGTATTCATACAATCTGTGAAGTTGACCTACTAATCATTGTTTCTATTCTGCATGAAGGAAAGTGAGGACCCCAAAAAATGTCTAAGTACTTTTGCCCACAGTATATATATTTGTAATTGAAGAAAGCAAGGTTGGATCTTAAGAAATTTGACTCTGGATCTGGGTTTGCTAACAGGACTGGGGAGAGAAGCAAGAATATCGGAGCAACATTAAAGAATAAAATAATAGTTCATTATCGAGTGCTCAATAGCTGGGAAAATATAGTGTAGCAGATATTGTATAGTGAGGTGCTAATTGTGTGGCATGGAAAAAGGAAATTGAGAAAATAAAGATCTTCTCAGAAAAAATATACATCAACAAATTCTCTGTGGATAATATGTCAATACACACAAAAGAAGCACCAAGGGGACAGTGGAACAAACATCACCTTCATACAACTAATGTCCATTTTCACTATTAACCATGTCAATTTGGCAGAGAAAATGTAAACAAATTGTGGCATTTTATGTATTTTTATAGTTTTATGTTCTAGAGAAAATTCTGATTCTCCGATAATTGTTAGAGGTGAGTATTGGGGAAGTTTTCACAAGAACAATTATATCACATTTCAAAATTCTAGGATGATATAACTTCAAGAATAAGCTTAGTTACCATATATTGAGCTTGACAATATAAAATTAAAACCAAGCACACAACCTATAACTTGATTTTTTTTCCAGCAAAAGAAGTGGCTCATCCACTCTTACTGGAAATTAATGTCCATACCATCAGCAGGTTGGATTCTATGCATTTCTAAAGGCTTCCAGTCTCTTTCACATTCTAAGCAACAGCTGAGTTCTCAGATGCAGATGCTACTGTTTCTTTGCTGTTGTTTTTTTATCCACAAAGAATATTGATAAAATAAAAGTCACAATGACTGCAGAAAGGTCAAAAGATGAGGGCAAAATTTTTTTCTAGGCTCAGAGATCTACTGACAGGTGGAAGATTCCCCCACAGAAAATGTGTTCACAAGGGGGTCAGCCATGGGGACAACTTGCCAGAACCTAACCGCACTTCCCAAGGCTGGAGAAACACCAGGGTGGTACGTCCTGTCTCTTGAACTGGATGTGCCAATGGATTTGCACAATTTATGAACACCTTTTCTTCAAACAGTTTCCAACATCCAGATTTGTCAAAAAGCCCAAGCACATCTTCCTTTGGAGAAAGGCTAGTTTGGTCTAGCTGAACCTGTATTTCCCCATTTGCAAATCTATTGTACCAGAATAACACTGTCTTTGTAGTTACTTTAAACATCACTTAGATTTCCTGGTTTACGTGTCTTCCATTTCAGGAATAGCTTTAAGCCCCTTATTGATATTTTATTTTGGTTACAACTTGCCACTAGTGGAGGAAATTACATAATACATATTCCTAAGACATTTGCTTTTCATTTGCACAATATGCCTTTCTGTTAACTTTGACAGACTGAAAAGAAAACTTTGATACACTGAGCAATCCAATTAAAAGAATCATTCTCATTCATTATCAAGTACATTAGTAATTTATCACTAATTATAATCATTTAAAAAGAAAAAATAAAACAACAACACATTCTTCCATGTCTGGTATACCATTTGACCTTGGATTATTATGGCTCTGCTCGTAAATTAAATTAAATCTGCTAGTTTTAATAAATTTTAGAAATATTATAAAAATAATTTTTCTTAGGAAGAAAATGCAATATTTGATAGATTTTTATTTTAGCAAATTCATTTAACAAATTTTGAATCAGTGTGAGAAAACTACCAACTATGATTTTAAATGTGTTGATAAAGGCATCAACTTTTGTTTTACTGCAAGTTCAGATTGCTATATTCAGGTAGGAAAAATGAAAAAGGTTCATATCTTGTGACTGGTGCACATAACGCAGTACATTCAAAACGAGCACTGTTATATTGGGTTTGATTACACCCAATATAGTCTCTTCTGCTCCTCAGTTCAGTGAGAGGCCCTCAATGAATCCGAGCCTTGCCTTTATCATTTGATACTGAGGTCTTTTCCCAAACTTATGTGGCCATAGCTTTCTGAATTTTTCAAAACACCTAATATGGAATTTCTTTTCATTTTGATTAGATAACTAAGTAGTAAATAGGCTATTTTACATTGTTAATGTATTAATTTTATTTCTAGTTTCATTATAGTTTATCTTGTTTCATTAATATTTTCAGTTTGGTCATATTTAGCTCTCTTAGTAACATGGGTTTGTTCAAAATGCTGGTATAGCTTATTTTCAGATCTACTTGGATAGACTGAAGTCCTCTGTCTTTTCATTTAGAAAGATAATTCATTTGCAGAGTTGAAAATATTTCCACATGTGTGGCCTACTCAGTTTTTCCCCTTTGTATATATTCGTGCAGTGACTTGTTTTTCATTTAAGAATTTCATTATAATACTTATGTATAATTAGTTGCTTTGCCTATTGTTATAGATGTAATTTTTGTTATATTCCTCTACAGACAAAGGAAGACCACTGATTTAAGTTCTGGCAAAACGACTGCAAGACTTTCAGCTGGATGAGAAGAGGGAAGATAAACAATGTCTATTTGGCTTTAATATTTGGCCTGATGTGATTACAAATACAAGATGATCAGGAATACTGCAGTTTGAGAGTAGGAAATCCTAAGTTTTGTAAAAACCCTGATGATAATGTTTAAAACGTTTAGTGGCCCAAATAACAGTTGATCGACAGAATTCTATGATCCTGCCACTTGGTCAATATAGTGTCACTGCGGGCAGTGATTCAAGTTCCTGAAATACGTCATATGAATGAATCCTCTTTCATTCAATCCACAAAGATGTTTCTTGACTGGAAATAAAGCATTTAGTTCCTCCAGTCAAACCATACAATGATTGGATAAAGACTTGAAGTCAGAGTTCCAGTCCTGCAGAGGAGTTTTTGTTTCCCTTTTGCGCTCTTCCTCCTCTATTAATTCCAGCAACCCTTGCTTAGAGTGACTGTCCGTGTTTAGAGAAGACAAATGATTTCCATCTCGGTACATTGCTTTATGAAGATGTCAGCTAAAATGTTAATCACCATTAACTACATTTATTTTAGAGAAATTTTTAAAATATTATATAAAAATCACAGATATATTTTATCCTGATAATAATCACATCGTGAGGATAATACCTAAGTACTACAAATATAAAAGGTCAAATAGTAAGAAAGGCAGCATCATTCCTGATGCAGCCTGCAGTATTTTGCCTGTAGCTATTAAGCATATCTTTCTGATCGGGTGAGTTAGGAGGACAAGGAAAGCCAGATTGCCTGCTTTAATTGAGCATGACATGCCATGGCACCTGCGCGGAGGCTCACGTAGGCTCTGAGAGTTTATCTCCTGGATGGAGGGGCCATCTGTTGGGAGCATTTCTTCATCATTCAAGTCAAAGTCATCTGAGGGCAGGAAGGGAAGTCTCACAAAATCCTGCCCCTTCCTTCTCCCTCAGCGAGAACAATACCAAGGACAGATGAGTCCAAGGCTTCTGACCTGGGCATCACCAGTTCTCATGAGGATGTAAAATAAGAGAAAAGATGGCGCAACAGCAGCAGAGCAGAAAGGCTTGGGAACAACAAGAACAGTGCATGGAATTCAGCACTCTGGTCTGGTCTTGCTGTGACATTGAGCAGCGTCCATTTACTTACAATCCCCCTTCAGTGAGGTGGAGGAAAGTGCCTTTCTCAATATTTCCTTCTTCAGTTTCTTGTTTGTTTGTTTTCTAACTGGCAGAGATAACAAAGCATATTCAACAGATTCAAAAATGGGCATCCGAAATGAACAGACATTTCTCAGACAAAGAAGTAAAAGCAGCAAGTAAATGTATGAAAAAATGTTCCACATCGCTGATCATTCGAGAGATGCAGATGAAAACAACACTGAGATTTCACCTCACCCCACAAAGAATGGTTTGTTTGTTTTCTAACTGGCAGAGATAACAAAGCATATTCAACAGATTCAAAAATGGGCATCCGAAATGAACAGACATTTCTCAGACAAAGAAGTAAAAGCAGCAAGTAAATGTATGAAAAAATGTTCCACATCGCTGATCATTCGAGAGATGCAGATGAAAACAACACTGAGATTTCACCTCACCCCACAAAGAATGGCTGCTGTCAAGAAATCAAACAATAACAAATGTTGGTGGGATTGTGGGGAAAAAGGAACCCTTCTCCATTGTTGGTGGGAGTGCAGACTGGGGCAACCACTGTGGAAATCAATATGGAGATACCTCAAAGAGCTGGGACTAGACGTTCCATTTGACCCAGCCATCCCTCTGCTGGGTATCTTTCCAAAACAACTAAAAGAATCATATCACAGAGAAGAATGCATACCCATGTTTATAGCAGCACAGTTTGTAATAGCTAAAACTTGGAAACAGCCCATTTGCCCATCCGTTGGAAACTGGATAAAGAAGATGTGGTTTTTCTATAAAATGGAATATTACTCAGCCATAAAGAATGAGAAAATAGATTCATTCATAGGAAAATGGATACATATTGAAGATATACTCCTAAGTGAAATAAATAAGTCACACATGTGTAAATACCAAATAGTCTCTCTAGTGTGAATAATCTGCAATAATACAGAAGATCCTAATAAGATTACTGACATTTAGAAATGGGAAGAAAGGAGCTAAAGGTGTAGGGAAAGTGGGATGTGTAGGGGAAGGCTAATAAGGGAAAAGAAAAAATGTGAGAAAATAAAAAGATGGAAATAAAGCGTTTATAGATTGGGAGGGGGAGAAGGGGTGAAGGGAGGGCAGGGACAAGGGAAAACAATGAGAACCAAGACCTGTCATGTAGAGGTACAAGATCCCAACAATGAATGTAACTGTACTGTATCCCTAAAATGTACCAATAAACTCAATTAAAGCTGGAAAAAAAAAGCATATTCAAAACCCCAGAAGGTGAATAGTGCAGACAGGAATTCATGCCCAGCCCGAAACTCAGAACTGATCTCACTGGCAAAGGGACCTTTGTAGATGTAACTGAGGTAAGAATCTGAATGTGATCAACTAGATTGGGGTAAGCCCTAAATCAGTGACATCAGAAGACTCAGACAGAGGCAGAGATTTTAATCACACTGTCGCAAGCCAAGGGACCTGGAAATTGGAAAAGGCAAGGAAGGAAACTCTGTCTGAGACTCTGAGGGAAGCAAAGGCCTGCCTGTGCCCTGATTGCAGACTTTAGCCCTAGGACTATGGGAAAATGAATTGATACTGGTTTAAGACAGTGAAATCGCGATTATTTGTTACAGGAAACTAATGCATACCATTTGATACATATAAATATATTTAATACATTTAATAATTGCTCTAAGTAATATGCTTTCTTTGGACTCCATAACTGTTTTGTCAAGATTGACAAAAAACAGGAGGAAGTGAATCTAGAGCTGTCTTGGCTTTGAAAAATTACAGTCACTGCGAGAAAGCTTTCTTAAATTTTCATTGTCTGAAGCAACCATACTTTTTTCAAAGATATTCGCCTCATTTGTTATTTTCTGTCTCATTGCCCTACTGATGTCACCTCTTTCACTGTCAGTAGTCTTCCCACCAAGGATTTTTGCTATGCACAAAACACTGGGCCAAATCAGTCTGAAGGCCAGAAAAGAGGGTGAAGCAGCCCATCACTGAATTTCTAGTTGAAAGACTTTTAGCTCATCCAGTTCGATGGAAAATTTTTTCCTTTTTTGAATACCTAAAAGAATTTTGAAACCCTTTGTGCTTCTTCTCACAATGGGATAACTGTAAGTTACAACTATATATTTTTGTCATAAATTAAAATAATTGTAGAGTGAAATTTGTGGAGTAACAAATATTAGAATTTTAAAGGCAAAAGTGCTCTCTAAACATCAGGCACTGAAAACTACAGCACTCTGAAAAAAGAGATCAAAGAGGATATAAGAAAATGGAAAGATATCCCCTGCTCTTGGGTAGGAAGAATCAACATAGTGAAAATGGCCATACTACCAAAACTGCTATACAGATTCAATGCAATGCTGACTGAAATTCCAACACTGTATTTCACAGTACTAGAAAAAAGAATCCAAAAATTCATTTGGAACCATCGGAGACCTAGAATAGCAAGTCATCCTAGGCAACAGAGACATGGTAGCGGGTATAACAATTCCCAATTTGAAACTATACTACAAAGCCACTGTGATAAAAACAGCATGGTACTGGCAAAGAAACAGATCTGAGGATCAGTGGAACAGATTGGAAGACACAAAAACAACTCCAGATGCACTCAGCTACGTCATCTTTGACAAAGGAGCTGACCATCCCCACCGGAGGAAAGATAGCCTCTTTAATAAATGGTGTTAGAAAAACTGGATCTCAACCTGCCAAAGATTAAAACTAGACCCTTATCTTTCACAATGCACTAAATTAAAATCCAAGTGGATTAAAGATCTAAATATTAAAACAGAAACACTAAACTTTCTGGAAGATAAAATAGGCAGAACTCTTGAAGACATTGGCATAGGAAAAGACTTTATGAACAAATCCTCAGTAGCATGGGAACTAGCAGAAAGAATCAACAACTGGGATCTCATCTTATTAAAAAGCTTCTGCACTGCAAAAGAAACCATCAACAGAACTAAGAGACAACCTACAATGTGGGAAAAACGTTTTACCAGCTGTACCTCAGACAAAGAACTATTATCTAGAATATATAAAGAACTCAAAACTATCAGCCCCCCTAAATATAAAGACCCAATTCAAAATTGGGCATCTGAAATGAACAGACATTTCTCAGACAAAGAAGTAAAAGCAGCAAGTAAATATATGAAAAAAAAAATGTTCTACATCACTGGTCATTCGAGAGATGCAGATGAAAACAACATTGAGATTCCACCTCACCCCACAAAGAATGGCTGCTATCAAGAAACCACTCAATAACAAATGTTGTTGGGTTGTAGGGAGAAAGGAACACTTCTGCATTGTTGGTGGGAGTACAGACTGGTGCAACCACTATGGAAATCAATATGGAGATACCTCAAAGAGCTGGGACTAGACGTTCCATTTGACCCAGCCATCCCTCTGTTGGGTATCTTTCCAAAAGAATTAAAAGAATCACATCACAGAGATATATGTGCACCTATGTTTATAGTGGCACAGTTTGTAATAGCTAAAACTTGGAAACAGCCCATTTGTCCATCAGTTGGAAACTGGATAAAGAAGATGTGGTTTTTCTATAAAATGGAATACTACTCAGCCATAAAGAATGAGAAAGTAGATTCATTCATAGGAAAATGGATATATATTGAGGTTATAATCCTAAGTGAAATAAATAAGTCACACATGCGTAAATACCGAATAGTTTCTCTGGTGTGAATAAACTATAATAGTACATAAGATCCTAATGAGATAACTGACATTGTGAAATGGGGAAAAAAGGGCTAAAGGTGTAGGGAATGTAGGAAGGGTAGGGGAAAGGCAATAAGGGAAAGAAAAAATCGGAGAAAATGAAAAAATGGAAATAAAATGCTTGTAAAGGGGGAGGGGAGAAGGGGGTGGAGGGAGGGCAGGGACAAGGGGAAAAAATTAGAACCAAGATCTGTCATGTAAAGGTACAAGATCCCAATAATGAATGTAAGTATAAATGTACCAATAAACTCAATGAGGAAAAAAAAGAAATATTAAAAATAAAAATAAACATAAGGCAAATTCTTTTAAAGTTGCCTAATGATAGAAATTCTATATAATTTTGTATTTTACATTGGCTATAAAAAACCATACTGAATAAACACAAATAACATTTTAGAATTTTTTCTTCTTAAATATAAATTTCATTCCATGTCTCACAAATAATTTTATGTCAATGTTAATTTTTTGCCTTTAAATGCTTTATTGACCACTGTTATTTCACTACCATAAAAACTTATCTGTGGCCTCCAGACTCTAAGGGTTAAAACTTTCTTTTGATGGATTTTTCATTACAGTCATGTGTGGATACAGAATTAAGCAGACAACATAAATACTATCATCAAAACGAATAAATACATCGACACATAATCAAATAAAATAAATACAGATGTAGCGATACCAGAATGAATCAAACTGCATAAATACTACTGCACGAGGGCTTCCAAGCTCGCTAGCCTCTGAGCCCCAGGCTGAGGCTTTCTGCTCAGGCTTTGGGTGCTTTCAGAGGCAGATGCAGCCAGGATCCCCTTCAGTGTCTGCACCCTGACTCTTCGGGTGATCTGGAGTGGTGGCACAGGGTCTCCATGTAAAAGCTGATCTACTGGTGCATTAAAAGGGGTTAGACACACCACATTTAACAAGCTAAGAAGGCATGGACATCATTAATGCACTCTGTGCTTTGACTCTATATATTTGAATACTATGCCATTTCTTCTGCAACCAAAAATAGCTCTGGACACAAGGGAAAATACTCTAGTTGAAGACTCTGAGGAGAAATTGCCTTAAAAAGAACAGACTTCGAAGACAGGGCTTGAGCTGGGCATAGTGGCGCATGCCTGTAATCCCAGCACTTGGGAGGCTGAGGCAGGAGGATTGCTGTGAGTTGGAGACCAGCCTGGGCTACATAGGGAGTTCCACGTCAGTTTCAACTACATAATGAGACCCCGTCTCAAAAATCAAAAAAAAAAAAAAGAAAGAAAGAAAACAGGGCTAGAAATCCCTCAAGACCTCCCTAACTCTCCTAAACAGTCAGCTAACTGCTGGCACTATGATAAGAAATTAATATGAGATGTTTCTGTATTATTTAGATCAAGCTGACATATTGTTTACTGTTCTAGACTGAACAGAATGTTTTATTAAATTACCAGATAAGAGGTCTACTGTCAGTAAAGTCTAAATATTAAAATATTGAGCACATAGGGAAAAAATAAACTAAAGCATTGCCTAAGGAATTTGAATGGCCAAAGTAATATTTTTATCTCAAAAAAATATTGAAAATTTACTTATTATATTATTTGTTAATCTATCAGGAAATGTTCACATTTTCCATAGTAGAGAGGTGAAATTAATAAGACACACATGTACAAATACCAAATAGTTTCACTGGTGTGAAAAACTAAAAGTGTAAATAAGGATCAAAATGTACAATTGATATGTGTAATAGGAAGAAAAAGTCTAAAAGAGTAGAGAAAGTGGGAGGGGTAAGGGAAAGGTTAATAAGAGAAAAGAAAAAAATACGAGAAAAGGAAAAACAATGGAAACAGAGTGTTTGTAAATAGGGAAGGGGGCAAATGGAGAGCTGGGGAGTGGGAAAACGAGAACCCAGACCTGTCACGTAAAGGCACAGGATCCCCATGAGGAATGGAACTGTGCTGCATACCTAAAAAGTACCGATAAAACTTAAATAAATAAACAAATCTGCATCTTACTGACAGCAAGACACCCTTAGGAGATAAATACAGAACTTAATTATTGAACTACTATTTGCTATTCAATATCTAGTGTATCTTATTTTAAACCAAATCATATTTGTAAATGATAGCTTATATCACAGAAACTACCAAATAAAACATATCTTAACTAAGAGAAATTTCAGCAAATACCTCAGCATGATTCTATAGGATATTAAAACCTTTAAGCATCTATATTGATGTGTTATAAATATTCAAATATGAATAAAGTAGTCAATTTACTTCTAAAATCTATAAACTTAGAACTTTTATTTTTATTATGAATTGGAAAACTCGAAATTTCCTAAAGTGTGCAGAATATAAAGAAATAAGAGAACACGAAGTAATATTTTCCTAAACACTTGAAGAGCCAACATGTCATTTATGAATATTAAGAAACACAGACTAACCTACTTCCTAAACTTATTACATGAAAATATATCAGGGTTCATGTTGGTATTCTAATTTTAAACTAAAGACCAAAGGTACTATGAATACAACTATCATTTTTAAAAATTAGAATTTTCAACCATTTCAGATCCTTCTCTATCAAAGTCACTCATAAGTCCTGAAAAAGGACTGAAAGAACAAAGACAATATTATTAATCAGTTTACACATGTTCACACCGAGAGCTGAGACTCGAAAACGCAGCCAACCCATCAAGGAGACGTAAGCTTTTCACTCATCTATTACATTAAGCCCTAAACAGTGCATGTTTTGACTGGGACTGCTATGCACTTAATGGCCACAGACTTAGGACTTAAGAGTGTGATTTTTTAAAAAGAAATACTACAGGAAAGAAAAGGAGAAGTAAATCTACTTCAGTCCTTAGGAAAAACTCAGTTCCCTGAATTGTCAGAATTGTGCCTTTCTCACTCTGAGTTACTGCAATGATCCTATCATGGATTTACCTGAACCACTGTAAAAAGAGGTTTCTGGAGACTCTCAACAAGAAAATGAGGCCAGCTGTAGTGACACATGCCTATAATGCCAGCAACTTGGAAGGCTGAAGCAGGAGGCTGCAAGTACAAGGCTCACCTGGACAGCTTAGTGAGACCCTGTCTGTAAAGTGAAGGAGGGGACAGAGCTCAATGATGCTGCACTTGCCTAGCTCCCCTAGCAGGGAGCCCTGTGCTGAATTCCCAGAAGCACACAAAAAAGAGCAAAAGAAGACAACAAGGAGCCCTTGGGACTGCTTGGCAGGGAAGGAAAGGTGGGGCTTGCAGTCAGAAGCGAATTCAAAATGGTACATATATTGCATAACAAGTGACGTGGCATTTGTCTTAGAAAATATTAAAGAAGGTCAATTGTTTGAGATTTAATTTTCTTCTTTAACTGGCAATCTGTCATGTTATCTTATCATGGAGAGGTTGACTGTGTAACTACTGAAATACCAGAATGTTCTTATACAATTGTTGAAGTCTTAATTCATCTTTCGAAATTGAGTAATTCCCAAAGTTGTCAAACTTTCATGTCCTGCTCCTGTAGTTTCTCATAAAGGAACTTCCAAAATTCAGCCATTGTCCGCTGATAGCATCGACACCGGGATAAAAGACTGAACATAAGTTTGCTGTAATCCACATCCCACGGCCTTGTGTTAAACATTTAGTGGCTTTATCAAGGACATTCCAGAAGTGGTTTCCTAGCAACTCCGAAGTCCTGTCGTCCGTACCAGAGGGTTTGTTGTCCTGTTCCGTGAGGAAAAAGGTGCTTTGTAGGTATCCGAGGAGTCTGCCTTTCAGTGCCATCCAGAACACTATGGGCCCATTGGGCCTCTCTTTCCCGGAAGACTTTAGCCTGACTCCATCCACAGTGGAGCTGGGAGAGAAGCCACAGGGTAGGAGTGACACCTTTGTAAGTCATCTCCTCAGAGCTGGCAGGAGAGGGTAATGCATCGATCCTAAAATGAAGCAGAATACAGTGTCGGCCATTTCCCAAAGCACATCATTTACCATGCGGGTGAGTATGAGTAGGATGTGTTCCATCCCTTTCGCTCTATTTTGTGAGGGTATCACACATATTTAAACACAAGAGGCATTTATATGGTAAGAGTAACTTCCACAGGCACGTGTATATATTTTATGCTCACTGAAATTAAAAGCAGTAAAAAAAAAAAAAAAAGTTGAATGAAGCTGAAAGGGGCCAACCCCAGTGGATCTGAGAAGAGGCTCTGTATATTCTGCAGTGGATAAACTGTTAGCGGTTCAGTGATTTTTGAAAATGATTTGCGGAAGCGCTGTAGGGGACGGGTAAGTAAATGTTGATTGATTCATTGAAAGCTGCTGGCTCCGACTGAAACGATGCCTGGAAAGGTGCGTGCTGGAGCTCCACTTCTTGTTCCACACCTAATTTGCTGCTCTGGAGGCAGCTATTTTGATTCAGCACGGCTCTGCTCTCTCCTGTGTATCTCACCTCATTTGCTAGTGAGGCTTAAGCTGGCTGAAACACAACCTACTTAAGAACAAGGTGATATTGGCAAGGGGCTGGAAAAATTGATAAAGAGGTCAAGTGAACAATAATAGCAATAAAGCTGGACGTGCTGGCTGCAGTGCTACAAGTCGCAGATTTACTGCTCTCACAATACACAGCATAAAAATTGGAGGTCTCTGTGGGAAGTTTCCTCTAGGATCAAGGTCTGACTCATCCTGTTGAACATGAATAAAGTTTTTAATAGTACATCCATCGCTCGACTTTTATTTTATTAAGAGATGAACACAGAGGTCAGGCTTTAGTATCTTGGTCAGCAGAATCAAACTTATTCTTGATACTGTATCCTTATCTATAGTATGGTTTAGATGTTAGTTTATCCAAATTGTACTCACTTAAAAGAATTTCTAAGTTGCCCATGAGAGATATCAGTTCTCACAGTATGAATCACTTGGGCAATAGGATCTGATAGACTCGACTTGTTATAAAAGAAGTAGTGAAAAATTTAGGTTTAAAAATACATTTAAGGGGCCAGTGATTTAGCTCAGTGGTTCCGCTGCCTGCCTCGTAAGTGCAAGGTCCTGAGTTCAATCCCCAGTACCCGCCAAAAATACATTTAAGATATATTAATCTGCAGAAGAAAAAAATACCAATACCTACTGCACTACAGATGAACCTCGAGGACATTATGCTAAGGGAAATATGCCAGTGCCAAAAGGACACATTCTGAGTGATTCCACCCAAAACGTCAAGTCAATGGAGACTGAACAGAACGGAAGGTGCTGGGGCTGGGGAGAGGGTGGGAGAGTAGAGTGTGTTTTCAGAAAGATGAAAGAGGAGTGCAGTATCTGTTCAGAAACCATGATGGTGATGGTGGCACAACAGTGTGAAGGTACTGCTGTCCCTGAGCTTTACTCTTAAGCACAGTTAAAGTTGTATTTTCTTTTTCTTTCCCCCTCATTGAGTTTATTGTACCTTTACATGACAGGTCTTACTTCTCATTTTTTCCCTGTACCCCTGCCCTCCCTTCACCCCTCCTCCCCTCCCTGTATTTTCTCATCTATATTTTACCAGAGTGATCCTAAGGAACCACCTGGGCTGTAACTTGGGCTCCACTCTGCTGACATTTCTGCTCATTGTAGTATTACCCTCCGGTCCAATCAACTGACTCTGGCCACTCCACTGAGGCTTTGAAACTAGATTGGGTTGGGGTTCCGGCACACTGTCTACAGTCTGCCAATGAGGTGCCTTTTACATCAAAAGCTACTCAACAGTGGGCTGACAGTCAGCTTGTCTACCCCACAGCCCTTCGTGCTGCCAACCACCCACCGGCAGTGGTGTGGTCAAGGACAAGAGAGTGGCCTTTCCCTTGTTTCCTTCTGGCCTGTACCCTTGGCGAGGCAGGCTGGGAACTGAATGTAATCATTCCCCAAATAGCACAATCAACCTCAAAGGTAGTGATCAGAAATAAAAGAGATACAGGTGCCTACTTTAGTATCTGAGCTCCTACCCTGCTGATTCTCAGTGCGATGCTTTATTCTCTTTCTGTCCCTAACAGCCACCCCAGAGCAGTCTGGTTGGTACAGCTTATTGACCAAACTTATTAAAGGAATTAAATTTACGTCTGGTCTAGCCACCTGGGTTCTCTGTGTTGATTGGGATATGCTATACACTGAATTGTGGCCCCCTCCCAAAAACATAATTTTGAATTTTTCTGGATATTTGAAGATGGGGACTTTGGAGGCCACTAGGTTTAGCTGGTTGTGAAGATGGAAACCTCATAATGGGAGTATTGCCCTTAGAAGAGGATGCACCATAGAACTCCCTCCCTCCACTCTGAGGAAACTGGCCCTGCTGCTATCTTTTATCTACGGCTTCAAGCCTCCAATGCTGTGAAAAAAAATTAAAATATCTGTCTTTAAGCAATCCAGCCTGTAGTATTTTGTTATAGCAAGCCAAGCATGTTAAGACTCAATCCTATATCACAAG
The DNA here is from genome assembly GCF_012274545.1 of Fukomys damarensis. Classification (NCBI taxonomy): domain Eukaryota; kingdom Metazoa; phylum Chordata; class Mammalia; order Rodentia; family Bathyergidae; genus Fukomys; species Fukomys damarensis. Next base: position 16,435,789 of record NW_022900949.1, on the reverse strand, counting down.
ATAGTGATTTATTTTAATATATGGTTGCTAATTCCTCTGCAATGTTCAAAGGAAACAAAAAGCAAGAAATGAGCTCTAGCAGTTTTATTAAAGCACCTTTGTCCTTCTTATACCTGACCTCTTCCTAAGAAAAGTTCTGGATGTAAGTAGGGAATAACTGGATGAAAGGTGAAGTTATGACTTCTGGAAAGGGACAATGAGTTAAAAGTCATGAAAAGGCAAATGAGAGTGGAATACTTTAGATCCCAGGAGCTACAAGAAGCAGGACAACAGTGAGCTTCCTCCTTCCCCGGTGTGGTTCTCCCAATCATAGCAAACAACTTACATTTAACTGTCCCCACAATGAGAGCTCTGTCTGCAATTTGATTGCTTTTCCCTTTAGTTTTGTAAGCCCACTGAGTCATCAAGAAAGAATTCTAGCTGCTGCATTCCCAGAACTCACGTGGGCACCTCTGTGTTTTCCACACTCTCACTTCTGTATCTGTCTTTCCAGCATTCTGAGGGCCAGACTTTGCTGCCTGGCGAGGCGTGGGCAGGTAGGGCTGTTGGACACCTTCAGTCAGCTCTCAGATCAAGAGTCAGACGCAGTCATTAGTACTGGGCTAGGGCATGCCGATGGCACTGCCCATCTGTACACCCAGTTAATGTAGATTCCAGTGGACATCTCCCTAAATCAAAATGGCACTTTCTTCCTTGGAGTATCATGTGAACCCCCAGGACTGTGCTTGTGTGGAATTTAGGCATTTGCCTGACTCCACTGAAATCATGGGGCATTTCATGGTAGGGGTTGTCACTGACACCTTCAAGTATTGAAGGAAACTCCAGGTAGGCCTTGGATGACTTCACAAACATGATGGTTTCTTGGGAACTCAGGGGAGCTTCAAAAGAATATGTTTATTTCTATGCATCCTGAAAGTCATCATCCAAGTTGTCGAAGTCATCTGATCAGAACAGGTGCAAAGAAAGTCCCCTTGTCTTTAGCTCAAGTAATCAGCGACACAGCCAACTCCCAGAAAGGTGTGAGGACCAGCCTAGACTTATTGGCCAGAGATAGGACAGATGGCAGAACAGAACTGTGTGCCGTCCCTGTGGCCAGGGCAGAGTCTGTGCAGTCATTAGTGCATCCTGTGCTCCCAACACATGTTCCTTAGCACTTGTGCGAAAACCTACATAGAAATCTAGAGAGGAGACACCCAGCATTCTACTGCGGAGCCAGCGCTGAGGTCTGGAAGGCCCACGTGTCCTGCGAAGGTAGCCAGTGTAAACTCCAGGCTTTGCACCCACCACCCGAGCACTCTGCGACGGCCTGCGCCGGGGGAGTGTGAGAAGTCTTGAGGACATACACATGAAGCAGTGGTTAGGGAACAGTGAGCCAACGCCAGCTCAGCTCGTTGGATCCAAGACGGGCAGACGAAGTTGACTTCATCTCTCCACTTGGACCCTGCTGCTGGCAACATAGATTGGGTGCTGCTGGAGGCAGACTGAGCAGATGTGTCCCTGACTCTGCTGGTCAACTTTTCAGAGCAGTCATAAGGGAGTCTGCTCCTGGGAAAACTGCCCCAGAATTGCGGGAGATGAGTTTGCACTTGTTTCGCATTTCTGTACATCCTGACAGCAGAAGCAGTAACTGCCCATGACTACCTTTTCCCAAGAGCACGTGAACAGCGCGGAGCCCAGAGAGCTCTGACGAAGAAGCCTTCGATGTCTCCTGGAGCCAACAGCTCGTGCACTGTCTGCCCATCCAGAAGAGACCCGAGGCCTGAGCGTCCTGTTCTGTGGCAGTCTTCCCACACCGCTATCCACACCTCCATCCAGACCCCCTCGACCCTCCTGTGGCAAGGAGGGAACAAGGGCTGCACCTGGCTGCGCACTGAGCAGCACTGTCCCCTGCTGCTCTGCTCAGGTCCCACTGGCACCCGTGACACTGTGCCAGCTGATGTGTTTGCTGCAAGTCATGCTGTCAGGCCTCTCGCAGCTCTGACAGTCCCAGTCGGGCCTTGCTGTATCTGTGTCTGCAGAACCACCACATGCACCACTGGATGTGAAGAAACTCAATCAACAATGGAGTTGGAAAGGCTCAGATGAATGTCTTTATAAAAACGTGAATTGATGTTGTGCGTTTAGGTTCTGGGCACATTAGAAATCCTTCATTTTAAAAATCACCCTCATTACCCAAAAGGCACATCAGGGAGGGCTCAAAATATGTGAATAATATTCTCATCATAATTTTGTTTTATTGTGATGTGTGAACTAATCCAGTAGTCACATAGATATTAATATTCCATGGAGAGGAGCGAGAGAGAATATGTATATATATATATATATACATATATATTCAGTATGACAAAAGTTGATAGCCGGGGAGGAGCAGGCCATTAACTTTTGTCACTGCAGAGATTTCCTGTCCTTTCAGTAAGTTCAAATGCAGTTATCCTGCCATTTCATATCATTATTTTTATTCAAAGTGGACTATTCATCTTATAAATCAATTAGTTTGACTAAGCATTAATTTTCGTAGCATTTGATTTGGTTGAAGTTAGTGAGAAGTTCATTGGCCAATCTCTCTTTGCAATCTTTTACTCTTTCACCCCTCTTTCCAGTCATCATTTTCTCCATAACTTTCCTGAGATCCTAAAAGCAAGTTATTGGGTAGCATACTTCATTTGGAAAGAGTTTTGCGTGAAAGCAAATGTTTTGTTTAAGATTTGAAATTTGCGACTGTTTTTAAGAGCATTTGGGCTGCAATACTATACTGAGAATGTCAATGTCAGTTATTTGATGAGAATGAAATACATTTAACAAAACTCTATGCCCGAGGTTTGGAGCCACAGGAAGCAAAGGGGCTTCAGCAACAGTGTGTCAAGTAAATCCTGTTGCAAAGATGCTCCCTATAAGAAAATCCAAGTAAAACCATTCATGGAGCTTTTCATGCAAATACAATATCATAACACTTCTGCTATGCCTTTCCTTTATAAAATTACCACCTGATCTCTCCTTTTTCGAAGTTATGGGACTATCACTACAGCTGTCTTATACTGAAAGCCTCAATTACAAAATGACAACATGTATACCACATATGAAAATAGAAATTTGCTGAACAAAGTCTCCCACAATCAGCCCTAAGTAGATATGAGTTTATTAATAATTGGCAATTTCTCTATTTTTCACTAGCTTTTGCCTTCACTTCCCACTTAGGACCAAACAAAAAAGCCGATATGCTTCCCTGAACTATCACACAGGACACCCAATTCCTGTTCGCCCACATGCCATGCAGCAATGCACACTGGTTCCAGGTAGGGTGGAATCTTGGGCCTATCAAAGCCCTTGACAGTCTCTGTAAGGAGCAGACTATGTTCAGATTGTCCTTGCTCCATCACATCACCCTCAGAGGCTTCCTTTTTTCCTCACTGTGAAACTCTCACGGCCTTGACCTGCCTCTGAGTGTCAAATACCAGTGGCAATGACTGATCCCTTTGCTGCAGTATGTTCAGAATTACTAGCTTTTGATTTTCTCATTTAGTTAGCTACCATTTACTATTTACATATAACGTAGAAGAAAGAATCTATGAGTTACTAGTGGTTTCCTAATAAGACCCCTCACTAACTGAGGTCTAGGTGGTGGCATTGCTTGAAATTCAAGTTATTACAAATTAGTGAAAGTCAGTATCTTTTTTCCATTATATTGTATATTTGTGTTGGCATTTAGAGGACAAAAGAAAGACTATGGGGACGGGGATTTAGCTCAGCGGTTCGGTGGCCTGCCTTGCAAGCTCAAGGACCCGAGTTCAATCCCTGGTACCAAAAGAAAAAAGAAAGACTATGAAAATTATGGTTGAACTAACAAAGTCAATACAGGCTGAGAATATCCCATTCCAATCTCAACGCACATATTCTGTCCCAGATAAGAACTTCTCCCCACTTTAATTAGAAAATGGACATTTGCACAGGTTGAGAACCAAGTGTTCAGATGTCCATCTGAATCCTCACTGTTGTACAGAGGTAGCCCAGGATCCACTCTATTTTTGTCTTCAAGGCTATACAGGTTCACAGGACTTACCCATAATTCTTAGATTCAAAATGCAAGGAAAACAGAAAGATTTTCATAAATCATTTAAGTACAGCTGCTGACCTACACTAAGGAAAAGTTACTTACCACTACTTCATAGCATCCTGATAGCTAGAGTCCTTAATGTGTTTGATTATACAGAACCACCCCATATTTTGCTGGGGGAAACATAATACTCTCCATTTGTGGTGTATTACCTTTTTATACTCTAAGACAAACATTTAAATCCTGCTTTTGAAACACATCAGACACAAGGTACTTTGGTAAGGCATTGGGGACCCACACCAGCTGGCTGGGCTCTGGGAACATCAACATCACATCACACAGAGAATACCTAGATTTCATAGCCCAATCTCTTCCCTTTTGATTGGGGAAAATGAAACCTAAGTTAATTCACACAATACTCTCTCCACATTGTTATATGTCACAATCTATGAACTCGGAAACGTGTCTATTCTTTAACAAAGACAGACACTAAACAAGAAAAGTAATGACTGGTAAGTCATAATTGGTAGGCGGTAGTGTGAAATAATTCTACATTCAAAAAATTCAAAATATTTGGATGGTTCATATTATGAAAGTCACCAAAAAAGGCTACGCTAATCATTGTTTAAAACCTATTGTCTGCAAAAGGAATATGAAAGTTTAGAGCATTGATTCCATCTTTAAATAATGTGATTATTCACAGAAGATATTGTGCCAGCATTTTGTCTAGGATATTTTCTAACGAAGTAAGCATCAGGAAACTCATGCCACCTAACACATAATTTCTAATTCAAATAGTTACTCCAAGTAAAATTTATTTTGCCAAATTTTTCTATAATGTTGTCAAATATATTTACACCATTATTCATGCAGGGGTCTCAAAATAAAATTAGAGAAGTTTTGCTACTTTCTTTACTTGGAATAATATGGTAAAATCACCAAATGTTACCCTCCAAAAGGCTCTAAAAGAACATCTGATTTGTCCATTTATTTCAATAAGTAAACCAAAGCCTGGACATCCAACCTTTTTATTAAAGGTCCTTCTGCTCAAGAGTTGCTAGCTTAAAATTGGATGGCCATTTTGCTGCATTCTAATGGTAATAAAAATAATAATAGTTATTTGAGCCAAGCAATGGCAAAGTGCTTTATCTGCATTTTCTCATTTAATATTGATTCTAAAATACATATCCTAATGTATTGCCTTTGGTCAAATTTTAATTTGATTAAATGATCACAGTACTCTTGGAAATTTGATTTGCAGAGACTTTCAAAGGAAACCATATTCTGAAATAATTTTTAAATTGTAAGAAATAGCTCATTTTCCCCAATTAAAACATTTGACTGTAGTTCATCTTGTATATTCTAATATTAATACATTGAAGGTTATTTCACTGTTAAACTACTATCCCCTTTTTCCTTGCTTAACAGAACATATTCTCTATGGTTAAAATGAAAGTACAGATATAACATAGGTTACTTTGGTTTTTCAGAAATTTTATTTTTCTCATCTTTATAATAAGTGCTTATAATGTATTATTTTAAGTACAAATCACCCTTGATGGTCCTTAAGATAGTTTTCATGCTATTTGATAAATAGCCAAGGAGAAATAATGCAAATTACAAAACAAAATAATTTCTAAAGTCCATCTATATCCTTAGTTGTTTTTTTTTTTTCAATTTAGTTTGTCAACTAAAGAGATTATTTTTGGTGCATTGCGTGTGTTTTTTTAAACTCAAGCTTTCATTCTCTCCCTTCTCTATAATGTAATGGTGCAGTGTTATGACAATGTCTATTTTTTAATAGCCACATGCATTACCATTAGCCTCCCAGCAACAGAATGGAAGCTAGGTCCCTTGATAATTTCTGTTCGTACGATGCTGACTCTGTAGAAACATCTTCATACTATGAAACATATGTGTGAGAAAAACTGTCTCCCTCTGTTGCAGAGATGGGCAGAGGCTCAGAGGGAGCTCTTTGGCAAGATGGCATGCTGATTCACAGCTGGAAACTCAGACACAGGAGGAGATTGTGTTTCCCTTGAAAATGTCTCCTAAAACATGAATGTTTTCCCAGTAGAAGTGAAGAATTCCCTAAGATAAACAATGGCTGAAAAATACTGACTTTAATGATTGTATACCCCCAAATTTTGACAACTGAACTCAAATAGAATTAGGCTGAGGAACAATGTTGTTGAACCAACCAGTGACTCACTGATTGGGTGGCCAGGGTTCTCCTGAAGATCTTGCCTGGCTGGAGGTTTAAGTTTAAGGTCAAAAACCTCAGTTTCCTCAGCTACAGAAAAATAATTTGGACCAGAAATCTCTAAAGTCCCTCTTAGTTTAAAAAGTTGATGTCATGTGTAATAGTACTATTATTACTCTAATACAATTATTACAACTTCCATGATTATAATTTAAGTGTTATCACTAAAATTATTATATTTTTAGACACATTAGGAATTAATAAGCAAAGTGAAAAAATATCTTTTTCAGTTTTGTTCTGGTAGTGTAAAGTATAAAACAGGTTGTTGCGCCACCTGTTGGTATTTCTGAGGTCCTCTAGTTAGGGGACTGATTTCTTTCATTTTTTTTTTTAATGGCATATTTCACTTTTTCCTTGTTTCCCCTAAAATCTTTCAAGATTTTTTCTGATCTCCATGTAAAGTATGTAAATGCTGACAGGTCATTAACATGGTTTAAAATGGTGTGAAAGTGTGAGATTTAAGTTGTGCATTTTGATTTTATGTTTCTTCAAAGAAGTACTGATATGTATGTTTTTTAAATAAGACGTCCCAGCTGAATTTGAGGATACAAATAAGTGAAGCATTTACACACTGACAACATAGCATTAAAGTGGGAGTCCATCCTCTCTCCACACTCACTCCAGAAAGCGAAAGGCTGCACAGTAAAGCGGCTTCCCCGGCTGCAATGATCTCACGTACTTCTCCCCTCAGCGCCCTAACAGCCATTCCTAAGTGACACTCGTGCTGTGTCATGCATATGCATGAAAGGAGCAGGACACAGCGTGAGTGGTTCTGTGAAAGGGATAATGTGATTCAAAGTTATGATGAATAAAACTACATTAATGAACAAAGCACAAAGAGTATGTCTTCTTGTAAAAAAAAAAGTGCCTTTTTTGGTAGAATATCAAAGAAATAAATAAGACTGCTCCATTATTCAACACTTTAAAAGTTCCCTAAGTTATGTGTCTTTCAACAACCTACATGTGCATTTGAAGCTGCTCTGTGTTTCTGGAAAGGGAAGATTATTTGTCTCTTTTAGGGTAAATAAAAAAGTAATATAGTTTCAGTGAATATTTAAAGTTTTAATATTCAGAAAAACTGTATTCTTCTGCCATCCTGCCCAGAAGGCAGGCTTGGGAAGGGCCTGTGGGGTGCGCAGACACCGCGCATGCGGTGAGTCCATGGAAGGCGTCTCCAAGCTGTGGACTCCAAAACCTGTCCTCGAACGCAGGACATGACGGACTCCAAATTCTATAAATGTTGCGTGACATTTGGAAATGATCCAACAGCTAAACATTGGAATTACCGATAAATACGATGGTGAAAATAGTATTTGCAGTGCAAGGCAAAGTGGTTTCGACTGAAGGCACGTCAGTTTGGCCTGTTAACAGAGCTTCAGACAGGTTCTCCACTGACTTTCGCCAAGACGGTGATGGGCGTCTGCTGGAATCGAAGCCCTGCGAAGTCCAGCTCTTTTAATCCAGGACAGTCTGTTATTTACTTACAACAGTGAGATGGGATACGCTTCAGGAAGTGTAACTAGTTTTCACCTATGACTGTCTTCTCATTTTTATGGGTGCCTTTTAGGTGTACAGTACAGTTACATTCATCACTGGGATCCTGTACCTTTACATGACATATCTTGGTTCTTATTTTTTCCCCATTCCCCTGCCCTCCCTTCACCCCCTCCACCCTTCCTATTTACAAAGACTGTTTCCATTGATTTTCCTGTTCTCAGATTTTTTCTTTTCCCTTCTTACCTTTCCCCTACCCCTCCCACTTCCCCAATGCCTTCAGAACTTTTCTCCCTATTACACACTATCAATTATACATTTTGATCCTTATTGACACTTTTAGTTCTCATACCAGAGAAACTGTTTGGGATTTACACGTGTGTCCTATTTATTTCACTTAAGAGCATGGCTTCAATGTGCATCCACTTAGCTATAAATTTCTCTAGTTTCTCATTTTTTATAGCTGAGTAATACTCCATTTTATGAAAAAAATCCACACCTTTATCCAGTTGATGGGCAACTGGGCTGTTTCCAAGTTTTAGCTATTACAAACTGTGCCAATAGAAACATGGGTGCACATATATCACTGTGGTGTGATTCTTTTAATTCTTTTGGGAAGATATCCAGCAGAGGAATACCTGGGTCAAATGGAACCTCCAATCCTAGTTGTTTGAGGTATCTCCATATTGACTTCCACAGTGGTTACACCAGTCTGCACTCCCACCGACAATGAAGAAGGGCTCCTATCTCCCCACAACCCCACCAGCATTTGTTATTGGTTGATTTCTTGATAGCAGCCATGCTTTCTGGAGTGAGATGGAATCTCAGCGTTGCTTTCATCTGCATCACTCGAATGACCAGTGATGCTGAACATTTTTTCATATGGTTATTTACATCCTTCACTTTGTCTTTTTCCTCATTCCCTTCCGCCTACTCCGCCCTCTCCCGAAGGCCAGGAAGCCAACTTCAGCAGTGCTATTGAGAGAGCAACTGAGAGAAAGATCACAGATCATAAACAGAGAGCCATCAAAGGGTCTTTTCTTTAATGCTCATGATGGTTTCGTCAGCATTACCTGAAGTTGGGGAAAGGCATTTCTATGAAAGTACAGCCAGATGAAATCTGTATTTCCATTTCTCAGTCTACAGTTAAGTTAGGGGTTTGAATATGTTTCTCCTTTGACTGTTTTGACAATTTCATAAATTTTATGGGAAAATATTAAATTGACTTACATGTCAAGGGGGAGCTAAAAATTTAAATTTGATGAGGATGAATGCTTTCAAAGGAAAGTATTCCTAGCCCCAGGTTTCATCTTGTTTAGCACATTAAGGCCGGGCAAGGTAAAGAACGATGATGTCAGGAAGGACACATGACAAATCCAACTAGTGACTGTGACAGCCGCACCTAATTGCATAAGGCAAGTCAGGGGGAGAAGACAGAGACCTACTGCCCTACCTCGGTTATTCCTCTTTGCTCTCAGAAAACGCTGGTCAAGGAGAATTTGAAACAACAGATTTAAGTATGGCCAATTTGCCCAAAGAAATCCCTAAGAAAGAACATTCAAATTAAAATTTTAGAAGGGGCTGGGGATTTAGCTCAGCGGTTCGGAGGCCTGTCTTGCAAGCACAAGGACCTGAGTTCAATCCCTGGTACCAAAAAAAGAAAAAATAAATAAAATTTTAGAAGGTAAACACACTGTAGATATCTATGCAAAAAATAAACACTTCTTCAATGATCTTAACATTTCTGTCAACTGCATAATTTTAATAATTTGGAATATATTCTTATGCTTATTAATAACCTCTATAAGCTTTATATCAAGTTAATTTAAATTTCTTCATACATCAAATCTCAGTTAATTGCCAGTATTATTACAGGGAAATAAAACAATAGTTCTAGTCGTTTCTTTTTCTATGTTGGAAAAACAACTGAGAGATTAAAATTGTTTTTGCTTTCTTGTTTTAATTAGCAAATCATACACTTAAAGACTCCCACAATAACCTAAGTGAAAAAGGCAAACATTTATTTTACTCACGGTATTATTCTCACCATTAAAAAACTGACTTAGCCTTGGCATTTCAAAAGGTTACTGAACACATGAAATTTAGATAACTATAACAGATTTCTGCAAAGGAACGTCTTTTGCAAATCAATATAAAATTGTTAATTGACCAGGAAGAGGACACAGGCCAGAAAGTCATTTGTTTTAATGCAGTGTTAAGAAAACAGATAAAAAAGAATATCCTGTTAATGTCACCCTAATAAATCAAAATGAGGCATTATTTATGTAATAGTAAATATAAATGAAGATTTAATGATAGTATTCTAAAAGAATAATCTTGACAATTTTTGTGAACCACATATTTCATATTTTACCTCTTTAGTACCAATATTACTTTTCTTTCACCTTCTAAACTATAAAAACTAATATTAAGAACTCCAATGTTTTTGAGAATTGTGTGGAATGTGCATATATGAAAAAAATCTGTAAATCCACTATTAATCCAAATAAATGATATATTTGATTACTGAAAATGTCATAATGTTAAAAGTTACTTCAGTGTTAGAAATTTCAACAAACAATTTTATGAGCAGGGGCCTGAGCTTTACTGCCAGTAGTTCTTCCTCCCTCAACTTCAAAATATTTATGATTTCTTATGCTCGAGATAATAGTTCATGTTGTAATTAACAGCACTGGCTTGAGTTTTCTTTGCCTGTGACTTAGTGTACTACCAAGAAAAATGAAAGAGGGAGAAAAGTATTTTAAAAATGCAAAAGTTTTTTTCTGATTTTGAGATGTCAACTGTATTTAATACATTTTTGATAAATTAAAAAACACCTAAGATGTGGGAAAATTCACTTAATGAAATATTTTAACATTAACATTGATAATTTAAATCTCTTAAATATTTTTAAGCCTTTGCTTTTTAAGGTTGCAAGAATTCTCTGTCTGATTTGGGAATTAATAAACCATTATTTTTCTATGAGCAACTCAGTAAGAACACAATCCTATTCTTTAAAAATGTTCTCTTTTTTTTTCTGTTTCCTTTTTTAAGTTTCCTGTTGGCTTTTCACATTGTGCTCCCACATCCCTTTGCAAACATATGGGGAAGTAATGAAATGAGTCTCTCCACAGATAGGCGATGTTCCTTCTGACTAAGGGAAACACGGTGAGCTATTATAATGTGTCACATGTGGCCAATTAGTTGTACAGAGCAACAGACAAGACCAGGAAACACCAGGAACAAGGACAATAGATGGCAGGCAGTTTAACAGTTTAGGATTTTTATAAGCCACCAAAAACAACAAAAAGTCAAACATGACCTTAGACAAAAAAACAAAACAGCAAGCAAAGAGCAGCTCTCTAGAAGACTAGGAAGCAGGCGTAAGACTTCTGTCTCCAAAATGTTTTGTTGTTCCAGTTTTAGGTTTTTTTGCTTACTTGTTTGTTTCATCTTTAGCCCCAAATCTTGTACATTGTCATACCACTCATTCTGAAGAAAATGAAAAGCCTTTAGTAACAGAGATTAACATTCTTTCAAAGATCTCCCCAAGAATTCCAAGACTTGTAAACATATGCATGAGGCTTTAGCTCCATCTACAGGAAGGAGGAAATAAAACAAATACTCTGTAAATACAAGGTGCTCTCTGCACATTTCCATTAGATTAAGATTGTTTATGCTTCTTATAAATAACACTTTTGGCTGAGAACTGTAGCTCAGTCTTACAGCCCTGCCTTAGTTTGTGCAAGGCCCTGGGTTCAATTTCTGGTAACACACACACACACACACACACCAGAAACTTACAAAACACATCTTTTTACAAATTTTACAAAATTATGAGCAATAAAAAACATTAATACAGTCCTTTCCCAGATTTTTGAAGTGTTTGCCAAACAGAATTCCTGAATGATAAAGTATGAAGTAATCGGTCCCTGAGTGTGAGTTTTGATTCTTTCCTTCACAGGAAACATCATATTCTCTGGAGGAAGATGAAGGGCATGCAGGACAGGCAGGAGAGCCTGCTACTATCCTTTTTCACAACAAGCCTATAAATCTAAGAGCTGCCAACTTTCCTACTCTAAGTTAATTGACCACACAGGTATCTATTCACTTCAGAAGTAAGCCGTCATTCACATATGTTCTGTCCATGCAGAAGATATAAATAGAATATTCCATTTCCCCCTAATATCTGTCATTGTTAGGTAACCCATGGGACAACTTGTTAGATCGTAAGTGCAAGGCCGGGTTCAATTTCTGGTAACACACACACACACACACACACCAGAAACTTACAAAACACATCTTTTTACAAATTTTACAAAATTATGAGCAATAAAAAACATTAATACAGTCCTTTCCCAGATTTTTGAAGTGTTTGCCAAACAGAATTCCTGAATGATAAAGTATGAAGTAATCGGTCCCTGAGTGTGAGTTTTGATTCTTTCCTTCCCAGGAAACATCATATTCTCTGGAGGAAGATGAAGGGCATGCAGGACAGGCAGGAGAGCCTGCTACTATCCTTTTTCACAACAAGCCTATAAATCTAAGAGCTGCCAACTTTCCTACTCTAAGTTAATTGACCACACAGGTATCTATTCACTTCAGAAGTAAGCCGTCATTCACATATGTTCTGTCCATGCAGAAGATATAAATAGAATATTCCATTTCCCCCTAATATCTGTCATTGTTAGGTAACCCATGGGACAACTTGTTAGATCGTATTAATAAGCCAAATCCATGTCATGTAATAGCTTTCAAAAGTATCAAGTAAAGATAATGTTCACACATGCTTGCAATAGTAGTGCAGTCTTCAAATTTCTGAAAGGGCGTGCTTTTGTTTTCTTTATTAAATCATCTAAAATTCAGTTTTAAAAACTCTAATTGTGCAGACATTCTACTTTATTTGTATACCAAATTTCCATTTTTTTAAAAAAGCAGAACATTTTAAAATGAAGAAATTGCCCTTGAGCTGATCTTTTTTCCGTAATGTACAAACTTCAATCCTGCATGGGTTTATACTGAAATTATACTATATGTGCGAAATCACTCTCACCGAATCATTTTATCCCACAGCAATCAGAGGACATGCCACAAAGTGAAACACCAGAGTCCACCCCAGGGGAACAAGTCCTCAAATTCCATAAATTAGAGATTTTTCAGCCCGAAGCATTTAAGATCAAGTCTCCTTTAGGTCTCTGTTACTTAACATGAAAGATAGGCTCATAAAATACAAGCTTCTTCTCTATTAAACAATGAATTATGGGTGTCATATATTTAGATGTAAGCTACATAACATCTCTAAGCAAATAAATTGTGGGATTTGGTAGATTAGGTATATTTTCATGCATGCCTACTACATTTGGAAATCCTACTAAACTGATAGAAAAAATATATATACATAAAATATATAATAAAATATATTAAAATACATAAATAAAATATATAAACATAGACGTATAATATAAAAATAAAACATATAAATATATAATTATTGATACATATGTATGAGTTCCAGATAAGTGAAGGAGCAGCAGCATGGAATGAGAAGCACCAATAACTATTTGAGTGGAGCAAGCAGAGGGTCATCAGAGCCCAATTACAAGTCTATGTACACTGAAATTTAACTGGATTTTTCTCCAGATGCTGGGAAAGACCAGGACTAAGAGGAACTAAAAACCAAGTACCACAAGCAGAAGAGTGGTAGCTGCGAGACAGAAACAAGAGAGCTGGTGCTTGAAAGGAGGGTGCTTGGGGTCAGCGTTCCTCCTCCACACAGCCTGGCGGAGCAGATCCAGGAAGACCACCTGAGGGGTAGGCATCATACTGAAGCTAAGGGAGTTAGGTTACATGTGTGCAGTTAACTCAGGTCTTTTCCTTTTCTCAGCATTCAACTCTCACAAATCCAGGTTGACCTTATTACCTTGCCTCAGGAGATGGGATAGTTCTTCTCTGGGGAAACTTGCCTCAGAGGAAAAATTATAAAGGCCTCCAAGTTTTAGTATTCTAGGTCCCAGAAAAAAAAAGAAATAAAAAAATAGGGCCACATTCATCTCTGCCAATTCTGCCATAAACGCAGGACATTTTGCCAACCTTTGAGGGACTCATTCTTTGATACCAGCAGGTACTTAAACATTGCCAGTTACTTGAATAAAACCTCCAAGAAGAAAATAAGAAGTCAAAGCAAAAAAAATGAAATTTTGAAAGAAAAAGTTCAATACAGTAAAAGAAAACCTCTAAAAAGGAGAAAACGTAATGAATCTTAACATTAAGTAAAAATAAACAGGAAATTTAAATATCATTAATATGATGCTTAATATAATATATAACGTAATGAAAGGCTTCCAAATATTGAAATATAAATGAACCAATAGAACTGTCACTTTTGTTAGTCAGAAATAATCCAACATTTGCAGTTTCATACAATTCAGATGAAGAGTGAAAAAACGTAACAAAACGGGAGGGAAAATTAAGAAAATTACAGAGTCAAGAATGGAGATCCAGAATTAAATTTATGACTCCAGAAAGGATAAAAAGAAATTCATTGTGAAAAGAGAAGAAAGGGGCTAAAGGTGCAGGGAAGGTGGGAAGGGTAGGGGAAGGGTAATAAGGGAAAAGAAAAAATGTGAGATAATGAAAAGATGGAAATAAAGTGTTTGTAGATGGGGAGGGGAGGAGGGGGTGAAGGGAAGGCAGGGGTAAGGGGAAAAAATGAGAACCAAGACCTGTCATGTAGAGGTACAAGATCCCAACAATGAATGTAACTGTACTGTACCCCTAAAATGTACCAATAAACTCAATTAAAGAAAAAATATGATCTTAAAAAAAAAGAAATTCATACACAGAGGAGAATGTTTCTAAAGAAATAATATCAAGAAACACCAGAGAATTATATTGCATGGTTTCAATTTTTAAAATATCCAATCTAATGCATGGACTAAGAACTGGTCCACATGGAGTCATGCGGTAGGACATTTCAAAACACTAGAAATACAAACAAGATTCTGGAAGCTTTCAAAAGGGTATAAACAAAATCGGCCATGCATAAATACACAGGAGTTAAGGTGACATGGGATAATTAACCGCTTGGAGTGTAGAAGATTCATATGTTGAATCACTGACCCTTAAGGGGATGGTGTCAGCAAATCCGGTCGTAAGGATAGAGCGTTCATGTACGGAATCGGTGACCTTATAAAAGAGAGCTCCCTCACCTCTCACGGTAAGGGCACAGAGGGAGAAGATGCCGTGTGAGCTGGCGGTGGGGGGAGCCTCATGCGGTAAGGGATCTGCAGGCGTCCTGATGCTAAGAATGGCAAGCAATAAATTTATGGCTTTGGGAGCCACAGAAAAGTATGGTGCTTTGTTATAGGAGCCAGAACAAACTAAAGACAGATTAGAAGTATTCAAAATTATGTGCACTGTCAAAAATTTATTTCCTATAATCCACCTTTTCTCAGATTGAGAAGGGTGTTAACAAAATTAACAGAAGTGGTCAGAGAACAGAAAACATGAAATTCCAAAAGCAGCAATGAGGGAATAAGTAAGACGGGTGCAACACACTAAAGTGATGGAGGACTAAAACTGAAACCACTAATCCAAATAACACTTCCTTCTTTTCTTTTTTTTTTTTTTTTAACTTTCTTCTTTTAAATTGTTATTCTCGGGTATTTTTGTCAAAGTGATTGAAAGCTGACTGACACGGATTTTTATTTATTCCTTTGTCGTTCGGGTTTTTGACGATGGGTAGCATACATTTTGATCTGCTTTTCATTTTTCCTTTGCAAATAGATCCTTATCTCTAAAAAGTAATTTCTAGGCACTAAATGATGAAAACCACGATGGACCTTCAGGATACCAAGTCCAAGCATCCACAGTGGAAGGAAACCGTGAAGTTGGGTGCCCGCACTCAAGTTGCACAGTGCAGACCTCTGATCAGACATTGTCTCGTGAGCCACTGTGTGGAATGGGCAGGGACAGCCGTGCAGGGACCTCGGGCAGTAATTCTGTTAGATGATTTTAAGGCTGCAAACAGGAAAGTGTGGATTAAAAGAAAGTGTATTTAATATAACTATTTTTCTTTTAAGTAATATTTAATATGGTTTTCTGATGTTTGATATATCCTGTACGCTTTTGTACACCCACTCAGGATTCCCACACCCTGCCACAATCTTCACACAAAAATTCTTAATCATGGACAGGCAACTCGCCCATAGTACTTACATGTAAAAACCTGAGCTTCTAAAGTGAAGAGCTGTAACTCCCAGAAATAAAAATAACGAGGTTCAAAAAACAGGAAAAGTGGAGGCTGAGAAGGAAAGACACAGACAGCATTGGCAGTGTGCCTAAAACTACAACTGTGTGTACTTTGGAATATCCAATGTACCAGCCACAGCAGGAAAATGTGTGCACCCATGCACGTGTCTGACCTCTGACACTATAAAAATTAAACTTGCGCATGCAACATGTTCCTTTCTATAACTTGGCCCATAACTTTAATCTGTTGAGCATGAGTATCTACCTACTTGTGTTTTACAAAGCAAACTTTCAAATATTTTAGAGTAGCCGTAATGTTCCAATCTCTCCTTCATGAGTTTCCTCTTTATCGAGATGAACAGCACAGGGCTTCTCATCTGTTATCATGTTAAATGTGGTTGAATTTCTCTATTATGCCAAAAAATGTTTCTCCAGACATTTTCTACTTGGTTACTGTCTCATGTAAAATTGTGTTTCTTTAAAGGTTAATGAGACATTTGGGGGAAACTTACATAAAAAACTAATATCTGATTTCTGGTTTCAGTTTTAACATATAAAGAGATCAGGAGACATTATGCTCATTTTTACAACAAGCAAAATCTAGAGAAACTCAAAATAAATGACTTTTCTTGGAGCAATCAGATAGCTGCTGTTATGAGGGAATTTACTACCCCAAATCTAAGGGATTCCTGAATCATGGCCATGATCTCCTTATGTAGACCAGAAACCACCAGATCCATAAATAGATATCAACCTTTAAATTATAATTTTGATGAACTTCTGGAAGACGAGTGTGGACTAACCTGAGTCATAGCCCTGGACTTGGGGAAAGAGTCTACATTTTCACTAACTCTGCCTCAAAGTAACTCAGCAAATTCTCACGATGAAAATTTCTTAAAGTTATTCCCGGGACTCCAGGAAGAGGAAGGAGAGAGTACTCTAGGATCAAATCGAATCTTTCCCCTAACAAAAACTGTCTACTACACAGGAGACAAAACTAGCAAGGAGAAGGACTGTTATCACCAGAGCATACTTAAGATGATCCCAGCTCTGAGGCACAGGCCATTGAAAGACCCAGATTTAGGCCTAAGAGTATGCATTGCATCTCTTCACTCCCACCATATCTCCTGAGCCAGCAGGTACTGGTGCAATGACAGTGGTATTAGTGCAGGCTCTCCACAGAAACAAAATCAATAGGAGGACATTGCTGTAAGAAATTGACTCACATGAGAACAGAGGCCTAAAATTTTCTTAATATGCATGTCTACAAGATGGATGCCCAGAAAAGCTGGGGGTATAATGCAATCTGAGACTCAAAGCCTGAGAACCACAGAAGTCCCAGTCCAAGACTGAAGGTCCCAGATTTGGGAGAGCCAGCATTAAAGGCAAGAGAAAAGTACCCCAATTTAAACAGAGAAAAATTTGCCTTCCTGGGCTCAACATACAGTGATGCTCATCCACACTGGTGAAGGCGCACTCTTCCCTGAGTCTGTAGATTCAGTACCAATCTTTTCCAGAGATATTCTCACAGAAATATTTTTTTACCAAGTATATGAAAAAAAAATAAAACAACATAAAACCAACCATCATAAGTAGATCATACCCAAAAGAGATGAAATACACAGATTTCTCCTGAGAGCATTTGTCTATTTATGACATAAAACCAACCATCATAAGTAGATCATACCCAAAAGAGATGAAATACACAGATTTCTCCTGAGGATTATTTAAGGAACCTCAAAGTCAAAAGGGGTGACAAAAACAAGAGCACATTTAGCTACTGGAAATACTGAACTGTACCACAACCCTAGCAACATGAGCATTAGTCAAATAAGAGCCTATTCTGTTACTATTACACAGGGTGTGTCTGATGTCAACAGAAAATTACAAAGAATTCTGAAAGGCAAGAAAAAGTAGGGTGTGAAAAGGGACAGAAAACATCAGAATGAGATAGACAAGGCACAGATGTTTGGGTTATCAGAAAGGAAATTACTATGAATACTATGTCAATGGCTGCAATGGGAAACGGAAAGCTCATGTAAATAAAACAAATATTAGGTATCAAAAACACAGAGGTAAAAATGAGGAATGCCATCAAGGAAATCCTTAAACTTAATGGGGATATAGAGCAACCTCTATGGAAATCAATATGGAGATACCTCAAAGAACTAAGATTAGAGGTTCCATTTGACCCAGTTATCCCCAGCTGGGTATCTTTCCAACAGAATTAAAAGAATCATACCACAGTGATATATGTGCACCCATGTTCATAGCGGCACAGTTTGTAATAGGTAAAACTTGGAAACAGCACAATTGGCTGTTTGATGAACTGGAGACTGGATAAAGCAGATGTGTTTTTTCTATAAAATGGAATACTACTCAGCCATAAAGAATGAGAAACTAGAGTCATTCATAGGAAAATGGATGAATATTGAGGCTATATTCTTAAGTGAAATAAATAAGACACACGTGTAAATACTGAATAGTTTCTCTGGTGTGAAAAACTAAAAGTGTAAATAAGATCCAAATGGTATAATTGACAATGTGAAAAAGCAAGAAAAGGGCTAAAGGTGTAGGGGAAGTGGGAAGGGTAGGGGCAAGGAAATAAGGGAAAAGAAAAAAATATGAGAAAATGAAAATATGGAAACAAAGTTTTTGTAAATAGGTGGAGGGGGTGAAGGGAAGGTAGGGGTATGAGGAAAAAATGAGAACCAAGACCTGTCATGTAAAGGTACAGGATCCCAAAGATGAATGTAACTGTACTTATGCCTACGAAGTACCAATAAACTCAACGATTAAAAAAAGAAAGAAAGAAAGAGAGGAAAAAAACTAGTGAGGGCCAGCCAGGGATTTAGCTCAGTGGCACTGCTCCTGCCTTGCAAGAGCAAGGTCCTGTGTTTGATCCCTGGTAATGAAAAAAAAAATTAAATTCATACCTAGATATATCATATTTGACTACAGAAAACAAAAGACAAAGAGAACATTTTTAAAAAGGAAAGAAGGTGGGCAGGATGGAGCAAGGGATAATAAATCAAGCCATATGTAGAGAAAAAAGGTTCAGAACTACAGCACACTTATTGTTAGAATCCATGAAAGAACAAAAGAGTGGAGTAAAATATTTACTACTGACCCAGAAAGTAACTGCTGACCTAAAATGCTATATCCAGCCAAATTATTCTTCAAAAGTAAAGAAAATGTCAACTTTTTCTCACACAAACAAAAAAAGGAAATTTATGACAAGCAGATTTTTCCTTTAATAAATGTTAAAAAGAATTATTTGTGGGAAGGAAGATAATATAGGCCAAAAACATGGATGTATGTTAAAAAAAGGATTTGAAGGAGAAGTAAAGAAAAAAACAGAACTTTTTTCTTGCTTGAACTGCAAGGAAATGATTAGGTCGATCATTGTAATACAGTACCAGGTGATAATAGCATAGAGTTTGTGAAATAAATTACAATAATGTCAAAAATAAGAGAAATATTGAAAATTATTAGAAGATGTCACAGCAATTATGAATTAAACATTGGGAAAAATATAGCTGATATACTAAAAAAGAGATAAAAGTGAAATATAAAATGCTCAATTAAAGTGAGAGAAAGAAAAGATGGGAAAAGAAATGAAACAAATTAAATACTAAAAACAGCTTAAAATATAGTCAATATTAGCCCAACTGTATCGATAATCATTTTAAATATATCCATTTTCTTATATCCTCTTCGATCTCTTTTTTCAGAGTGCTGAAGTTTTCAGTGTAGAGGTCTTTTGCTTCTTTTGTTAGATTGATTCCTAGATACTTCATTTTTTGGGGTGCTATTGTGAAAGGAATTGTTTCCCTAATTTCTCTCTCAGTGAGTCTGTTATTTGTGTACAAGAAGGCTATTGATTTTTGGGTGTTGATCTTGTATCCAGCTACTCCGCTAAAAGTGTCAATTAAGTCTAAAAGTCTTTTGGTAGAGTTATTTGAATATATCAAGTAAAGATTAATATTAAAGGAAATCAAAACCAAGAAATTCACCTTAAATAAATATAAACATTTATATAACTTAGAAGTGTGGGAAAATATACATCATACTGACAACTAACCAAAGCAGCAAAAGACAGAACAAATACCAATAGCATGGATCAACATTACATAAAAAGAGGTAACTCCCTCCAATAATATGTGGCTTTCCAAAATGTGTTTGTACTTCACAAGGTGAAAAACTGCATAAGGGAAAAACTACTAGCACTGAAAGGAGAAATGTGCAAACTACTCTTACACTTTGGAACCCCAAGGCCCGCTGTCAGAGACTCAGTGGTCAATAGGTACAAAATCAGTGGGATCTAGACAAGATCAGGAGCACCAAACAGAAACATGACCGGAAATTTACACAGCCCTGCAGCCAACAACAGCACAGTGCACTCTTCTAAAGCTTACCTCGAATATTCACTAAGACAGTGTTCATTCCGGGCAGTTCCACACCTCAAAAGAAAACAGTGGCATAAATGATATTCTCAAATCAAATTATTCCATGAGAAATCAATAACAAAATATATTTGAAAATCATCTATATGTGTAGATATTACACATAGACAATCCAAATAACTCATAGGTCAAGGAAAGCTCTCAAGAGAAACCAAAATCATTTTGAAGTAAATGAAAATGAAGAAATTTTAAAATTTATAAAGTGCAGCAAAAGTTCTTAAAATTTTATAGCACTAAATGCATACGTCAGTAGAGATGAAGAATCTACTATAAATAATCTAAATTTATTCTAAGAAACTTTCTTACTTTCTTCTAAGAATCTAGCAAAAGGAGGTGATTGTAAGCCTGGGAAAACAAGTGAAAAGTAAAAATAAAAATAGGAGCAGACATTAGTGAAAATGAACATAGGAAAACAATAGATAAAATGATTAAAACCACAAATTTTTCCTTTGAAAGAATCTGTAATATTGATAAAAAATTTAATAAGGCAAAGAAAGGGGAGAGAGAGAAAGAGAAAGGGGGAGAAGAAATAACCCATGTTGGTCATTAAAATGTTGATCATAATGAAATTTTACTGCAGACAACTATATTTCCAAAATGTGATGATTTAGATGAAATGGACCAGTGTCTTGAAGGACACAACTACCAAAGCTCACACAAGGAGAGATAACCTAGTCATATACCTATTAAAGAAATTTAATTGCCAATTAATAACCTTCCATGAAATACAACACCAAGTTTGGATTACCACTTGTAAAGTCTACCATTCATTAAAGCAGAATACCAACAATCTATTACAGAATGCACAAGCTGAAGGAGTACTTTCTAACACACCTTAGGAGGTCAGAATGACCTGAAGACCAAAACCAGATAAATACATTATAAAACAGTATATTCAAGACCTATGTGTCTTATGATCATGTGTCATATTTTTCAAAAGAACAGCAGTGAGTCAAGGCCAATTATGTATTTTTTAAATATACTACAATGAAGTATAATTATTTCACACCTGCAATAAAGTTATGAAAGAAGTGTTTCAAAATTCAAAGCTTGAGCAATGTAATCATCATGACCACCTAAGAAGAAAAATCATATGATTACATACAAATGTGAAAGAACGTTTGACAATCCTTCAAAATTCAATACAGTAACCTAGCAATAGAGGAAAATTTCCTCATTTGATAAAGAATATCTACCAAAAATCTACAGCTCGTGTCATGCTTAACTGATGAGAAACTGGATGCTTTTAGATTAAAATGAAGTTAAGGATATCTTCCTATGCACTTCCTATTTGGTATTGCACAGGCAGTTCCACTTAGTAGTAGAACAACAACAGAAAAAGGAAATTTAGACATACAGATTGAAAAAGTAGATCTAAAATTTCCACCAAAATAAAATTTTGTCTACATACAGAAAAGTCTAAAGCATAAAAAGCTAGACATAATAAAGATGCATATGATGGACACAGTGAATATTATCAATATATGCAATTATTTTTCTCCACTACATCAGGAATGAATCATTGAAACTTGAAATGTAGAAGACAATGCCATTTCCTATATAACACACAGGCACAAGGTTAATTACTTAGCTACAAGTGTAATATATCTATATATATATATAAATCTATGTATCTGTATGTGGAAAATTTGAAAACTCCAGTGAAAGAAAATAAAGATGATCTAAATGAATTAAGAAGAAAAAATAAAAGACCCAATTAAAAAAAATGAGTAGCTAAAGTGAACAGGTATTTCTCAGAGAAGTACAAATGCCCAGTGGACGTGTGAAAAAGTGCTCAACATCACTATTAGAGAAATGCAAACTATATATTGTTATGTGATATAAACAGCACAGTTTCTCTTGTATGAGAAAGTCAAACTATAAATAAAGAACAAAATAAAACACAGACAATAAGTGGGGCGACACATTTTTCTCATATGGGAAGTCGATTAAGAGGTAAAATGAGAGGAAGAGTGAGGGTTTGTACAAAAGAAGTAACACGTGTGACTAACTTCCCATAAGGATATAATCATTATGTACTGGAAAAATAAGCTGTTATGGTTGGTATCTAGACGTCACCCAATATGCCACTGTAGGTGGGGCTTTCAGAGGTGGCTGGGTCTAAGGTGTGGGATGCCGGGATAAAGGGCCCCCCCACACGGTTTGTGTGGCACTAACCAACAGGCTTACAGCCTGGGTAGAATACAAAGGCTGCTGCTCAGCTGTCTCCTGCCTGCCTGCCATGGGCTGTTTCTCCTCTTCATGCCCATCTGCCATGCCACCCTGGCCTGGAGCCAGCCAACTGACGACTGAAACCTCTGCAAACTCTGAGCTGAAATAAACCTTTCCTCCTTTAATTCTGAGTGTTGGATAGTTTGTCTCAGCAATGAGATAAGTAACAAAGACATGTACTAATAAAAAAAAGAAAAACTGAAAAAAAAAAAAAAGCACACACCGCCACCTACCTCGCAAACGCAAGGGCCCGAGTTCAATCCCCGGTAAAATAAATAAACAAACAAATACTACTAAGGTTTTATTTTACTCCAGAAAGAATGGCTATCATCAAGAAATGCAATAATAAATGCTAGGGTGGCTTCAGGGAAGAAGGTGCCCTTCTGCTTTCTTTTTTTTTTTTTTTTTGGTACTGGGGATTGAACTCGGGTCCTTGAGCTTGCAAGGCCGGCCACCGAACCGCTGAGCTAAATCCCCGGCCCTGCATTTTTTATGGGAATGTAAACTAGCACAACCACTACAGAATTCAATATGGAGATTTCTCAAAAAACTAAAATGAGAAATTCCATTCAACCCAGTTGTTCCCCTGCTAGGTATCTTCCTGAAAGAATTAAAGATGTAACATCAGTGATACATATACATCTGTGTTTATAGCAGCACAATTCATAATAGCTCAATTTTGGAAGCAGCCTATGTTGCACAACAGACGAACAGATGAAGAATATATTTATACACAGTGGAGTACTACTGTGATATAAAAAATACAAACTTCGGTCATTTGTAGGATCATGGCTGCACCTTGAGACTATAAAACTAAGTGAAGTAAATCATACATGCAAGCTTAAATATTACATGGTTTCTCTTATATGAGACATTAAAATTATAAACAATGAGCAAAATAAAAATGGATAATAGAAGTAGGAAGATAGATCTTTTCAAATTGGAAGGATATCAAGAGGTGGAATGGGGAGAGGAGGGAAGGGAAATAAAAAAAGGAATTGAGGTGTGTTATATGCACATGTACCAAGTCCCTATAAGGAATGCAATCATCATGTAATGCAAACACATACTGATAAAAAATAAAACCTGAAAAAAGAGGTGTTCCATTCCGAAAGCCATTTCCAGATCTCCTCAAACTGGTTCTACCTATGATAATGCAACACACATCGTTTTGGCCAGTGACAAATGGCAGGTGCTACAGTAACTCGAAGACTGTATTGCCTGGTGACACTGTAGCTGTTAGTTGGCCAGTACTGTTATGAGCTTTGCACGGCGAAGAAATCACACATCTGATGCACATTTCTCACAATGCACCCATTATCAAGCACATGGCTGCAAGTGGAAATCCAAAAGATCCAGGATAGTAAATTGAATAAAAAAATTAAAAAGCTGGAAGCCTCGTACCATCTAATTGCAAGACTCACTATAAAAGATTCCAATGATCAAAACAGCATGAAACTTGAAAAATAATATGCACATAGTCAACTAATTTTTCAAACTGGCTCAAAAGTAATTCAATGGAGAAAATTTGTCTTATAAAACAGGCTGGTCTAACTTAGGCACAGACCACACACTTTCTAAAAAATCAACTCAGAATGAGGCATAAATGTAAATTTAAAATAGTAAGATATAAAATTTCTAAACGGAAACACAAGAAAAATGTTGTTTGACTTTTAGTTTGATGAATAGCTTCAGATACATACCAAAAACATAATTAAACAAAAAATTCATAGATTGGCATTATTAAATTTAAAAATGTCTGCCTTTTTTTTTTGGTACCAGGGATTGAACTCGGGACTTTGCAATTGTGAGGCAGGTGGCGGAACCACTGGGCTAACTCCCTGGCTAAAAATGTCTGCCCTTGAAAAGACACTGCTAACAGAATAATAAGATATGCCTTACAATGGGAAGAAATATTTGCAAAACACTTAATTGATTAAAAAATCTTGTCTTTAAGCACTGCATGGAACACTTAAATCTCAACAATAAGAAAATAAATGAATCCATTAAGAAACAGTCAAAAGGTCTAAATAGGCATCTTAGTAAAATGAAAATTACTGCATGAAAAGACAAAGCTGTTAAAGTTATGTCATAGGGAAATGCAAATTAAACTAATGAAACCTACCAATTAGTAAAGTATGGGGTCTTTTTGCTGGTGTTATTTATTTTTATGGTGATATTTTCATATACATATATGCTCATCATTTTCACCTCACCCTTACCCTCCCTTCCTCTACCCTTCTTCATCTTTTGCTCTAAGTTTCCCAGGTACTTTTATGTTCTATCTCTTTTTTCTTATTCCAGATTCTATACATGAAAAAAAAAATCTTGATAGTAGTCATCCTCGGTTTGGTCTACTTCTCATAAAATGGTGATCTTTAGTTTCACCCACTTTTCTGCCAATGGGAAAATTTTGCTCTTTATGGTTGGAAAACATTCCACTGTATATGTATGTGTACCACATTTTCTTTATTGAGGGACACCCTGGTGGATTTCCTAACTTGGCTAATGTGAGTAGTGCCACCATAAACAGGGGTGAGTAGGTATCGATAATACACCAACTTTGATTCCCTTTGGCCTACAACAAGGAATGCCATACTTTATGTGGTAGCTCTATTTTATGTTTTGAAGAACCTGTACACTTATTTCCATAGTAACTATACTAGTTTACATTCCCCAGAACAGTGTATAAGAGGTCCTTTTTCTTTGCATCCTCACCACCATTTATTATTTTTGTATTCTTGTGAAAGACATTCTAATGGGTTAAAATAGAATCTCAATATAGTTGTTATTTGCATTTTCCTGGTGATTGAAAATATTGAATCTATTTTCATAAAATTATTGGCCATTTTTATTTCTTTTCAAAACTGTTAGGTTAATCTACGCACTTACTGACTGGATTATTTGTTTTTTGAGTGTTAAATTTTTTGAGTTTTATTTATAGCTAAATGGATGCACATTGAGGCGATACTCTTAAGTGAAAAAAATAGGACACATATATGTAAATACCGAACAGTTTCTCTAGTGTGAGAAACTCAAAGTGTAAATAAGGACTAAAAGATATAATACATAGGGCCAGGGATATAGTTCAGTCAGTGATGCTGCCACCTGCCTCATAAGTGTAAGGACCTGAGTTCGATCCCCCAGTAACAACAACAACAACAAAAAGATATAATAGATGATGTGAAATAGGAAGAAAAGGTGCAAAGGGGAAGGGGAAGTGAGAGGGGTAAGAGAAAATAAAGATGGAATAGAACAAATATGAGAAAAAGAAAAAATGGAAACAAATAAATTTCCACTGTTACGGCTCTGTCCCATTTTATTTATCTACTCATTGGTGATAAATATTTGTTTTGGTTCTCTTTTTAAAAAAGAAATGGAACACTGATATGTGCTACAACCTGGATGGACCACCAGTTCTGCTAATGGGAAGAAATAACAAAGGGTCCTCCATTGTACGATCCCATTTAAATGGCAGCCAGAAGAGCCAAACCCATGGCGGTAGAAAGCAGATTACAGGGCTGGGAAATGCGCTGAGACGATGGCAGCTAATGGGTGGAGGACTAAGTACTCTAAAGTTCACTGTGATAATACCTGACCGATTCTAAATATATTAAATTTCACTGTGATATACTTACCAGCAAAGGAACTACTGTGTCTACATTTCATAAAGACAGATTGATGTTTCTTGGCACCAAAAGGCCACGTCATGTTAAAATTTCACCCATAATGAGCATCTTTTTAGCAAGCTTTTCATATTATTATCTTTTAGAAAATAATTGTTACTATATTAGTTATTTTAACATTTCATTTCTCTGATTAATAATGTAGGTCAACATCAACAAGGTTTTTAACTAGTTGTATTTCTTTTTAAAAAATGTCATTGAACCTATTGTAGCATGGGCACATTTCTCATTATGGTACATAGGCATTTTTGAAGGATATGAACTAATAATTGTGCATTTTCCCCAACTCTATCTTTCTACATTTTGTCACAGAAACATTAAAAACTTTTGCATATGAAATCTAAAAAAAGAAAGTGAAAAAATGGAAACAAAGCCTTTGTAGAAAGGGAGGGGTGGAGGTGTTGAAGAGAGGGCATAAGAACCAAGATGGATTATGTAAAGGTGCAAATTTCCAATGATGAATGTCATTACATTAAATGTACCAATAAAATTAACTTAAAAAATAAAAAATAAATTTAAAATATTTTGGATATGAAGCTTCTGTTAGAAGAGTAACTGACAAAGAGCTCCCATTCTGCAATCTTTCTGCTCTTTTAATCATTTTCACTGATGCAAGACTCAACAGAAGAAAAAAATGTGGGTTCAAAGATAAGACTGATGAATAAAAACATTTAGTAATAATAAAGAAAATTAAGAAATTATGGACAGAGTATACAAGGCCTCTGAGATAGGATTAAGGAACACAATTTAAGAATAATAGGTCTAGGCAAAAAAAGAAAGGTAGAGGTTAAAGGCATAAAACTTTTTCAGTTAAAAAAATAGCAGAAATGGGCCAGGGATTTAGCTCAGTGGTTCCTCTGCCTGCCTAACAAATGCAAAGACCCGAGTTCAATTCCCAGTACCAAAGAGAGAGCGGGGAGAGAAAAAAGCTTTATTTAAAAAGATAGCAGAAAAATTTCACAATCTTGGGAAACATATGGACATCCAGGTACAGGAGGCACTGAGAATCCCAAATAGACAGGATCAGAAAAGTACCTCTTCGCCTGCTGCATAAGCACAAGTTCAATCCCCAGTATCAGAAAAGAAAAAGAAAACAACCTTTTCAATACACATTATAGTAAAACTTCCAAAAATACAGGAAAATAAAGGATATTAAATCTGTGAGAGAGAAGCACTATGAGGCACACTCATCAGATAACAGTAGGTTTTTCAGCAGAAACTTACAAGCTGAAATGGCATGGAATGATGAGTTTCAAGCCCTGCAATCTTCCAGCTTAAATTACTAGCAGCAAATTTATTCCTCAAAATTGAAGAAGAAATAAATACCTTTCCAAGATAGTCACAAAAACATGCATAACCAATAAACTAGCATTACAGGAGCTTATTAAAGGAACCCTACACCCATTAGTGTTCTTACAGTCTGAAAATCAGGACTATCAGCTGCTGGCCAAGGTGCAGATCTCTCATTCATTGCCAGTGAGAGCCCCAACTGGCGCACTGTGGCGGACAGAGCGGCAGTTGCTTACAAATTAGATGTGTCTTTCATATGACCCAAGAATCATGCCCATAAGTATTTAGCCAACCGATTTTAAAAGTAGATTTGTACAAACACCTGCAAGAAAGTATTTATAGCAGCTTTATTTTATAATTTTCAAAAGTAGGAAGTTAATAATACATCCTTCAGCATAAGAAGGGAAAACGACCATGGTACATCTGTTCCGTGGAACGCTACTCAATATTGAAAGCATCAGTAATGCAGCCTCATAAAGATGTACGTGGATGGTCAATGCTTCTTGCTAAACGAGAGGAGCCAGTTCAAAAAGAATAGTGTTTGATTCCACTCACATGACATCTAGAAAAGGCAAAACTATAGAGAGAGTAAAAACATGAGTGGCTGCCTGGAGGAGTGGATGGTTAAAGACAGAGATGGATGAATGATTTCGAGGGCAGGAAAACTACGGTGTGTATCATACACTTGATGCCTTTCCTTTGTCAAAACCCATAGAACTTCCTAACACAAAGAGGAAACCTTAATGTATGAAAAGTTAAAATAAATCATTTGAGAAGTTAGGTAACCACAAAGTGGAGTACAGAATACAACCAAGAAGTCTGACCTAACTATGTTACAGAGGCATAAAATGACCCCACTGACAGAGTGGAGAAAGAGTGCTGGTCTGACTTTTGAAGTGACACTCATCTGTAAGACTAAAAGACTAAAGGCATCTGCAATTTGATGAATGCTGTTTCCCACAAGAGAAACCACCATAGATGTAAACTTGAGTCGAACAATTAAGTGGACGGCCCATGGGATGAGCCACGTTTTTACTTCTAAAAGAGGAAATTACAAATAACAAAGAGGAGATCTCTGTAATGTGATAATGGATTCACTTTGGAGACAACATTATGAAATTGCACTCAGCTTAATGTAATTAATTTAGTTAATATGAATGCATTTTCATATAAAATGTTATATATGAATATTCAGACACATATGCAAACACACATAATCCAGAAGCAATGGCTCACTACAGCAGTGTGCTCACACAGCATAGTATCTTGGTCTTTAACCTCATTCTCAAGAAGGAACCAGCAGCTCTGAAAGAAATGGCTGATTGTGGGACTGTTTTGGGAAATTTACATGATGGATTGGGCATCTTTTTAGTGGCAAAAAATAATCAAAGAGAAACAACAACTCAAAACATGTCAGTGTGTGAAAGGAACACAAGACAACCGAAAGAACTCCTAATGGCCAAAGACGCAACCATGTAACACAGATAAAGTACAATTGCATTTCAATGCAAAACATAAAACATAAAATAAATATCCATGAATCCCAAATGATATACTAAAACAATTGAATGAACAAACAAGAAAATGAAAAAACTAGACAAATGTCTATGCAAAATAATTCCTGATACTTTACAAAGATATTCTGCCCCCAAAGAGCTGGATAGCACTTTTTAATTCTTAAGCATAGGTAGAAGGCAATGAATTCTGATTTGAAGAGTACAATATGGGAACATAGACAAAAACAGTAACTTTGTGGTGGAAAATCTGGAAAAACCTATCAGGTGAGGGACCAAAGACAACATTATCAGTAAGATAATGCATAGTAGGTAGTCTGACATGCTGTGGTAAAAACTGATACTTTACCTCTGTGGTCTGAAACCAGACACTCCGTCTAGTCATGAGAAAAAACAAAACAAAACAGCCAAATCCTAATGAAGACAGATGTTACAAAACATCAAACCACTACTCAAAACTATCAAGGTCAGCAGCAAGTCAAAGAAAGTGTCACCAAAGAAGCCTAAAGAGACAAAACAACTAAAACTAATGTGATACCCTAGCTAGACAGCCAGAGCAGAAGAAGAAAACTAGGAAAAAATAATGAAACAAAATATCCTGATATTGTTTCACGTTCTAAAATCAGGTGCTAATAACAAAGGAACTGGTTTTGAGGTACAAGAGTAATCGATACTTTCTCTGTGACATTTCTGTAAATCTAAAACTATTCTAAAATTAAAGGGTTATTCAAAAAACTTAATGTCTGTAATTTTTGTATATAGATGAAAATTATTTTGTCACTTGAGATTTAATGTACAAAAGTTCTCAATAGTCACGCTGCTCATTAAAAGTTACTGCTTCATATTTTTAGTGACAGAATACTTAGAAAAAACTCATCATATTCTGAATTATATACATAACAACCAATTATATTCAAATTAAATGCCAATAATCCAGTGAACTTCACTTGACATCCAATATACCTTACTCCAGTCTTTGGTGTGAGGCTCTGTATAATTTATTTATTCCTGATCTTTGTGTAATGTTTTCCTTTAACTGCCAGCATGCTTTTGAATATCATAGGGTTTTGTAATTCTGTTCTCCACTCTATAAATAAGGATGACAGAATTGATATTAAATTTTTAATTTCAATACATCTATCAAAGAGATGGTTTCTAAGAAGCCTTTAAATAATAAATGAATATGTAGTCTGACTATAAGAGTAATGCTTTTTAAGCAATTTAGAAACTGTCAGGAAGGTCAGCACACCAACAGCAATGTTCTTTTTTTGAAAGAAACAACAACAAAGTCGATTCTTAAATAATATCTAAGAATCTAGTTTTCTAAATGTCTTGGCATTTGGATTTGAGTTTTATAGTGGCATAAATGTTAGTAATACAATTAAATACACAAAGCATTCAAGTTTTGTGCTAAAGGTAAGAATAAGTGTTTAGTAATGAACAGTACAAGTTGTGGTACTCACATCTTCATTTGAAGTCATCATTGATACATGTAAAATGACCCTCTTCCATCCCACAAAGCATAATAGAAAGAGAATAAAATACCCTGAATGATTTTAAGATTATTCTTAGCTTCTTATTTTCTATTTTTGCAATATCTCCCCCTCCTTTTCTTTCTGTGCAATAATAGATTTCATTCAGGAATCCCTTCCAAATGAAAGCTCATGATATTAGGATCATGTGGAGAATCAAAAAGAAACTAGAATCCAAGTGTGGGCAGACAGAAGGTATTTGAAATTATCTGGCTAATTCATTGTATATTGAAGAACTCTAACAACCTCCCTAGGTACGTCTTTATTTTCTACAATTAGACTTACACCTTCATATGAAACAAAGACACTCAGTGTATACTCTATACTCCAGGTCTTGCTTGTCAAAGTGTGATCTATAAATCAGCCACTTCAGGATCATGTGGTGGTTGTTAGAAATGCAGGCTCCTCATGTTTCCTGAATGGGAAACCTACACTTAACAACAATACCCCTGGGGACTTAAATGACCAGGAAGTAGCACCCTTCTGCATAACTACTGCTATTTGAAACAGTATTTTTATCAGGATGTGCTTCACAAATTCAAGCTATAGTTCATCTTTTTGTTTGTTTTTTGAAAAGAGTCTTGCTTTGTAGTTCAAGCTGGCCCTAAACTCACTGTGTAGCCCTGGCTGCCCTCAAAATCGCAGCGATCCTTCTGCCTCAGTCTCCCGAATGCTGGCATTATAGGCATTGCATCACCACACCTGGCTACAGTTCATTTTTTGAATAGGGTGCTGTTTTTTCTGTTATTCATTTGTTTTATGCCCCCTTCCAATTTTTTTTCCTTTGTGGTCCTTCAAGGAATCTGCCTCTATAACTGGTTTCTGATCTGTCTCTGTTTGGCTGTAAGAAGCCAATTATTGAGAAAGGACAGGAAGCAGAGAATTACACCACTAATATTTTCATTGATTCAATAAATAGTTAATAAGTGATTTTATGTGATTTAAAAAATAAGCCTTTCTTTTTTTCAAAACAATCATTTTGAAAGAAAAAAATTAAGGTGAATAAAATTTTGAAACATGCATATAAAAAGGTTTAGAAGATGTCTTCAGAAGTTCACAATATTTAAAATATAAGGCAAAACAATTTCTATTTTGACATTGGACCCCCAAAAAGAGTTGTGCATGTATATATGCATGTGTATTTTAAAACCCTTATTAATATTTTAATTTGCTGTCAAAGGCAACTCGTCCTGTGCAGGTGAAACTGCTTCACGGTTCATTTGCCAAGCAGCTATGCCAGTTTGATAGCTGAGGTTCATTTAATCTTGGTCTTTATGCATCAATATTCAAACAGAATCTGAAGCAGAAAGAAGCATTTGGTTTTATTTTTTAAGATGAAGGAAACATTTTGCAACTTCTCTGTCTTTGTGATCACAGTGAGCTCGCAGATTAAATGATTTTACAGTTAAATACAGATCCAAATTATGAACGAACGTGAGCTCCAAGACATTGCATGTTGCTGTTCTCTAACTTGGGCTCGAATGACACACCATCACAGGAGGCTGTAACATTTACCTTGGAAAATCCATGTTTACTTCAAGCAGCAGCTGACATTTCTAGCGCCTTGTGTAAATGTCAAGCACTGGTTCCAATCACTTCCCACTCAGTTCCTGTGTCTTGGCCTCGTGCTCAGGCTGATATCTGAAATGCTGACCCTTACTCCTCAGAAATGCATATTAGCCGCAGCACCACAGTCGAGTCCAGAGTCCATAACAAGCCAGCTATGCAGGGTTGCAATAACTAGCAGCAGGTATGGAAAGGAGGAAAGAGCTGCTGAGGAGGCGATGCCCCGCGAGTGTCAGCCCACTCCCCAGAAACTGGTCCCTGCGGGTGCTCCTGAGCCGCACTTGAGCAGTTTTCACCTCTGCGCCGCCCTGGACTTTGCTGCTAGAACGCCCTGGCTATTCCCACAGCAGTGGCTCCTGTTTTCTTCATTCCTTACAGTATATTCCTGTGATCCGTCATCCTGGTAAGTAAAGCTGTTAATCCTCTTAATCCACTTCCAGGAGAGCAAGGGAAGCTCCTCATGCTGTCTTTCTTGCTGCAACCATTATACTAGAGTCCTTACGCTGATGTCTCTTCCTATTCTCATTTCCCTCTCCTCTCCATGCAAGTCTGTGGAGCTGGATTACACACTCACACACACTCTGTCACACTTAACTATGAGAATTATTATTGTTTTTCGTATGCCAAGCATCCCATGAGCTTCGATTCTTTTACACACTCCAAGCAACTCTCAAGTAGCTCTAACGGAAACACTGTAACACTATTAGCCTGGGCCATAAATTTACTATGTTCATTACCTATTGCCTCATCATATTATTTGCATGTACATTCGGACTCCAAAACTAAACTGTAAGTATCTTAAAGTTAATGATTATATCTTATTGTGCTTAAGCTTAGGATAATATTGCAGGGTTATTTGAAAACCCATGACAATGTATTCTTAAAAGCATAAAAAAGAACACATAAGTATAAATAAATGTGAGAAAGTACATAATATTTTATCTACACATAGCCAAAAATATTAAAAAAGCAATATTTATTGGAGCGATAAAACACAGAACCCTAACTTAGGTGAGCAAAACCGTGATTTTTTTTCTTTCAAATTCAAATATTTTACACTTACTTATGTCTCCTGATAGCAGTAGAGGATTTTGCTAAAGCTTCGTTCAATCATTTTTTATTTAACTCATTTGTATTTAAAGGAAAAGACAAATTCAGTAATTGAATGGGATAACAGAAATTACAGGTTCCATGCAGGACTATTCTCCTTTTTCATTTGTTTTCTCCCAAGCCCCTTCCTGTCCATGAACGTGAAACATGGTAGAGTAATGTTACCACAGTGTGTAGTTATGACTATAGAAATAATAGGCAAAATCCTGTGGAATTGAGCCCATGAGTGTGAATATATAAAAAGATCAAGTTTTGTGCTCATTCCGTGAACAACACTATTCTTCCTGAACAGCAACATCAGGTGAGTCATTGCCTCTGATGTCAGAATCCTGTCACACCTACGATTAGCCCTACAGAAAGTTTAATCTCTCCTATTCTGAGACAAGACCTCTACACAATTATTCTGGGATGTGGTTAAGAGCAAATGCAAGCACGGGAAGAAAGTCTCCCGGTCTCTTGATCTGAAACTGACTGTTAGTATGTGTCACTTGTCCCACTTTGAAGAACTCAGAGGATGTTGCCCCAAGTTACTTATTCAAGGAAATATCTGGAGTTAAAGATGCCGAAGATGATCAGGTAGTAGAATTCTCTGCAGGTGAGGGTATTTCAGACCAGCTTCCTAGATCAGTAGAGAAAGATATTTTGCAAACAAATATCTTTGCCTTCATGGAAATGACAGGTTGCTGCAGTTGCAGGTAGGAGAAATGTAAATAATAAGAATTATCCAGAGAATCCATAGGTCACTGGGTATATCTCTTTATTTTGGAAGTGTATGGATCATAGTCACAAAATCAAAATTCAAATTATATTTTCAAATGTATATGTGCTACACTTTGGAGCAATGTGTACATTTCTAAAATGTAACAGAAGTATAGCTGAAAAAATATTCTTCCATTTTCTTCCTTGTTTCTCATTGAAATGGGCCCCATAAATATTAACTGCTTTGGAAACAACTTACTACATTCAGAAATAAGAAAAAAAGCAGCAGCTTGGGGAAAGTGATCAAATTTCTGAGGGTTTTG
This sequence comes from Fukomys damarensis, assembly GCF_012274545.1. Classification (NCBI taxonomy): domain Eukaryota; kingdom Metazoa; phylum Chordata; class Mammalia; order Rodentia; family Bathyergidae; genus Fukomys; species Fukomys damarensis. Next base: position 16,401,313 of record NW_022900949.1, on the reverse strand, counting down.
CTTAGATATAAAAAAAGTGTATGTTTTATAGTTATGACTTGAAATAAAATTGCCTGCATCCTGTTTGGTATAAACCCCAGATTTGACTGCTGAAATACGTTGTCCTTCACCGGTTTTTTGGTAGCTCTTTCTTGTCCTTTAAAGAATTCTTGAATAAAACATTGGAATTTTATAAGAACAATACTCTGGGAAGAGGCTGAAGTAAGATGTGTGATCTAACAATACCACCTTTTATGAATGACCTGGAGAAGCTAATGTTGTGATTGGCTCATTGTAATTTGTCACATTTAACTGAGATTTACAACAGTCTTTAGTTCCAAAATTTGTAGGACAGCCACAACATCACGGCTTCTGTTCAACTCTATTCCCTTCTCTACTCAGAGGACCAGTCCTCACACTCTGATCTGGAACTGAAAGTGGATAGTAATCTTTACTACAGATTATTGTTTCTTTTCCCCAGGCAAATGTATTCGTTGAGTGCCTCCAGACCCAATTAGGCACTGTAGAACCATAATCGAGTTGTTGTGTTAATACCATTAACCAACTACATGTCATACAGGTTAAGACCATAGAATACAAAATCAGAGACTTCCTTCTGAAATATGCAAGTGGGATGAAAATGGGCAGTTTATTTACTATCTTTAAAGATCAATATATCCAATTTTTAAATAGCAATGGTATTATTTATCATATAATTTGGCTGTGAAGATTAAATTATATATATATATATATACACATATATATATATAATATGTACATGCAGTGTATAGCATAAATCATAATTTCTTTCAGGTAGCAAGCACTCACTAAATGTTAGCAGCCATTGCTGTTATTATTTTAGTATATAACCAAAATTAACATTATGTGGGATTCAAATGGCAGATTAGCCAATTTCAACTATTCCTTGGCTATTTCTAAATTACTGACTCACTTGTATAATAATACTACCTCAGGCTTGAACAAATAAGGACCTTTTAATGTTCACAGTTACTTAAAATAACTATTTATTTATTTATTATTTGTTGTTCAAATAAATTCTGATCTTAAAATGACTGATATATTTAAAATTTCATATCAATATTACAGTGACATTCCAAAAACAGCTAAAATAGTGATACATTTAATTTTTCAACATTTTGAGTTGAAACCATAGTGTTCGTTCTTTGGGTAAATGATAGCCTCTGACTGGGCTAAAAATATTTATCCAGTTACTTCCTAAGAGCCACACTTACAACTGAAGCTTTAGCAGATACTAATTTTTAATAATTAATGAGAGAAAAAAGTGCCCTATTAAGAGAAAAATTATTTTTACCTAAATATAGATATAAAAGTCTGAAGAACATGTTTTTGATAGAAATATAAAGACATTGCACTTTGTGACACAAATAAAATGTTTTAATGTTTCATAATGTTTACTTCAGAAGGGGAAATACTTAATGTTTCAACAACATCAGTTATTTAAATTTGACATAAACCTGATGTATATTCTAGAAGCAGTTAGAAGGCAGATTTTTCTTTAAAATAAAATCATATCTTTATTATCCACAGCACCTCATCCAGATGCTTGCCTCCAAAACCACTGGGAGACTGCAGCCTAGAAACAAATTCCACGAGCTTTTTCTTTCTGCCAGGGGAAAATGTTATCAGCCACATGGAAAACATGTCAGGGGATTGAAAAAGTAAAAGCACTACAAAATATTTGTTAGCTAGGATCCTATTGGATGACTCCAACAAGGAAGAGTGGCATTTTATGCCTACAAGTTGCTTCATGTCATTTTCTTATCCACCTCTTCACACTGAAGATACTTCTTTCAATAAAACCACAATATAATAAAATGAAGGAAAGCCAGCTGGATTAGTAACTGTGATATTGATACACTAATATACTAATGCATGCAAAGCCATACAGAGACATACCAGTGTGGCTGAAAGACTATAGTTAGACTCCTGTGTCTATAAAAACAGTGTCTATAAATGAAAAATTACTCAGTGAATAAATAATATTTCAATTCTAGAATACTGTAAAGACTTATACTTATAATATTCAAGCATGGATAATTATTCTGTGACATCTGTCATTGAGTTATGCTAGAGTGACCAAACTTTTGCAGAAGGTGAAGTTCAGGAATGTCTCGGTTCACAAACGCTGGTGTTCACGAACAACTCAGTTGAACTGAGGTGTTTGGCAAAATTTTACCTCCATTGACAAACATTGTATTGGGCAACAAACACGACCATGGCCGACTTCCCTACTCTGACGTGTGGTTATGGCTTCCTCTAGTTGAGATCATGGTCACACACAGGCCTGTGCACACTTGCTGTGAAGCTTTTTTGGGTGCTTTTTAGTGCATACAGTACTGTACAGTATCATTCAATCCAGCATGGCTCCAAAGAAAGTACAGGTGGTAAAAAGCAAGTGCAGAGTGATAATGAAGGTAATAAGAAAGTGCAGAGCAACAATGGTAAGAAGAAGGTTTTGAAGAAAATAACCACTGAACTGAAGAAGGAAATTGTACAAAAGCATGAGTGCGGTATTCATGTGACTGATCTGGCCACAGACAAGATGGCAAAGTTGACCAAACTACTTCAAAGAACAAAGAAGCCATCCAAGGCACTGATGTGTCAAAAGGAGTAATGATGTCAACCAAGCAGAGACGCATTTACTGGAAAAGATGTGAACAGAGCCTGTATCACACAAGAGAAGGAACTGCCGGGACACAAGCCCATGAAGCACAGATTGACCCTTTTGCTGACTGGCAAGAGCCATCTGAAGATTAAAGCATGACTGGTGCACCATTCCTAGACTCCTTGTGCATTCCAGGAACAGAATTAGAGCAAGGCCAGGCTGCTTCTCACGTGGAGGACAATGTGAAAGCTTTGGTCACAAGGCGATTGTTCATGGAATGGCCACACAAGGAGTTGGCACCCACCACTGGGAAGAATGTTTCTGACAATCGACTGCCTGAAGGTGCCCTGGCACAGCCTGCAGCCTTGGTGGTTGACATGGACACTAAGTGTGACTTCATAAAGATCAAGCCTCCCTCAGCATGACCCCTCTTCTGCAGCCCATGGGCCACAAGTGATCTGCAACTTCAAGAAAGTACACAAAGGCGCTCTTCACCAGGGGTTTGCACATCACTGAAGAGACTTCTCTGACTCTGGAAGAGTTCTGGAAGAAACATTTCAGTGTTCTCCACTGCATTAGCCTCAATGACCAAGTCTGAGAAGAAGTCACATATCCGACCTTAACTCAGCCTGGTGAAGACTGGCCAGAACGTGTCACTAAACATGACCTTGAAGGGTCTGGTGCACAGGCAGTAGAGGGGATCGTGTCCATGGGCAGGAGTATGGGTCATTATGGTGCGGCCACAGGGGAGTTTTTGAGAACCATAAAGAGGAGCTGAGTGGGGAAGAACTTGCTGAGCTCCAGAATGAGCAGCAGAATGTGTTTGCTGAGGAAGAGGAAGACGGGGAGGCGATTGGCAGTGATATGATAAACCCATTATGGAAAATGGAGTGAGTGCCAGGATTTCTTCGAGGAGCACCACCCCAACATAACTGTAATGAGCAGTGTTGAATCTCATTAAAGATAACATGGTCTCTCATTTCCAGAGGGTTGTGCAACACAGGAAAAAACAAGTGACATCAGACAGATTTTTTCATCAAAATTGGCCCTGCAGCTAAGAGATGAAGAAGGAAGGAAGCCCCTAAAGGAGGTCTCCCTGAGATCTTATGGAGAGGACCTCTACCTCCAGACAACACCTCCTCCCCATACACCTTCCTGTCCTCCACACCACAAGTCTTCTCAAGCAAGGTTAAAGTTTTCTCACTCTCTTCATGCTGTATTGTACTTTGCTTCATATTTTTGTGTTTAAAAAATACATGTGGTTCAGAATGGATTCACCCTGTTTACATTCAACCTTATGGGAAAATTTGATTCAGTTCACAACTAAAATTAGTTTGTGACCACGTTCGTAGGAGTCAGAATGGATTAACTCTGTTTACATCAAACTTTTTGGGGAAATTTGATTTAGTTCACAGCCAATCCTGTTCATGACCGGAACTGTGGAAAGAATTAAGTTCATGAACCAAGGTACCACTGTATAAACCAGTTTCAGAAGATAATGCTAATACTCTGTTTTAAGTAAATAGCTCTTCCAATTCAGATAGTCCCTTGGGTGATACAAGCCTAGAAATTAAACTTCCCTGAGTTACCAGTAACTAAAAATAGTTGAGAATATATGTCTAAACATAAATAAGAGGGACCGGGCATTTAGCTCAGTGGTGCTGTGCCTGCCTTGCAAGCACAGGACTCTCTCAGTTTGATTCCTAGTACAAGAAACAAAGAGGGGGGCATGGAGGAAGGCAGGCAGGAAGGAAGGGAGGGAAGGAGGGAGGGAGGGAGGAAAAGTTAACACATATATAAGAATATAATAGAGATCATACTTGCTTTTCACACAACACAAAGGATGCTTGCCTAATATAAATATCAAACTAGAAGGCCAGAAAATTAATTGTAGTGAAAGAGTTAAAACATGAATTCCTGATAGGAGGACTATTGTGTCAACAGCAGCATCTTCTAAAGATTCACTGATATGCCAAATTATTATTTCTCATCAGGTAGGGGAAAGAAAGGAGAGAATGTAATTCAGAACTTAATAGTAACTAACAAAACTAGTGTTTAGGAGAATAGGAAAAAGTTTTAGAAAAAATATTAATAACCCACTATATTACTTACAGGAAACAGCAATAATTGAACAATCAGTTTTCAACTAATTTATGACAATAATCATTTTAGCAGATTCATAATTTTTATCTTACACCTAAACTATTCTGTTATTTGCTCCCTTATATTGCTTAATATTCTGTAGGCCACTTTGTGTACTTTTTATCTTATTGAAAATGTACTTGATGGATTAATCCATGATCTTTTTTAATTAATTGAATTTATTAGTATATTTTAGGTATACCCAATGATCACACTCATCACAGGAATTTGTACCTGTATATATTTCTGGATTCTTCTTTTATTCCCATTCCCCTACCCTCCCTTCAACTCCTCTTCTCCTCATTACAGAAGCTTTGCTTCCATTGTTTCCTTCCTTTCTCATTTTATTTATTTTCCTTCTCCTTTCTTTCCCCCTCTCCCTTCACTAGAATCCCTTCCCATCTGAACGTATTCTTTCTATTTCACAATAATCTATTATACATTTTGATCCTTATTTACATTTTACTTATCACACCAAAGAAACAATGTGGTATTTAAACACATATGTCCCATTTATTTCACTGAAGAGTATGGTCTCGAAATGCATCGAGTTAGCTATAAACGTCTCAAGTTTATTCTTCTTTATGGCTAAGTAGTACTCAACTGTATAAAAAATCTTTATCCATTCATTGGTTGATGGGCATTTGGGCTGTTTCTAAGATTTAGTTTTTACATATGATGATTTTAATTCTTTCAGGAAGATACCAAGAAGGGGAATACCTGGGTCAAGTGGAACCTCTAGTTCTAATCTTTTGAGGAATCACCACTCTGATTTTCACAATGGTTGCATTAGTCTATATGCCCACCGGCAATGGAGAAGGGTTCCTTTTTCCCCACATCCCTGTCAACATTGGTTAATGGTTGATTTCTTGCTAACAGCCATTCTTCTGGAATGAAATGGATTCTCAGCCTTGTTTTAATCTGCATCTCTAGAATAACCAATATTTAAGAAAATAAAATTTTTTCAAGTATTTATTTGCTGTTTCTACTTGTTCATCTGAGAAATAAAAATTCATTTCAGATGCCCATTATGGATTAAATCTTTAAATTTGGGGGGATTGGACTTTTTTGAGTTCTCTATATATTCTAATAATAGTCCTTTTTCTGAGAAACAGCTGGCAAAGTTTTCTTCCACACTGTGGGTTGTCTCTTCATTCTTTGGGTAGTTCCTCTTGCTGTGAAAAAGCTTTTTAATGGGATGAGACGCCAGTTTTTTTTATTATTTGTGATATTTCTCATGTGATCAGGGTTTTATTCATACAAACATTGCCTATACCAATGTCTTCAAGAGTTCTATGTGTTTTATCTTCCAGCAGACTTACTGTTTCTGTTTTAATGTTTAGATCTTTTTGATTCATTTCAATTTTAGTTTATTGCATGGTGACAGACATAGGTCTAGTTTTAATATTCAGCTTGTGTAAAGCCAGTTTTCCCAGCATCATTTACTAAAGAGGCTATCTTTCTTCCAGTGAAGGTGTTTGGTTCTTTTGTCTAAGATAAGGTGGCTGGAGTATGTCTGGAATTGTTTTTGTATCTCCTAATCTGTTCTATTGATCCTCGGGTCTGTTTTTTTTTTCCAGTACCATGCCGTTTTTATCACAGTAGCTTTGTAATATAATTTCAAGTCATGGATTGTGATGCCCCTGCCTTGCCTTTGTTGGCTAGAGTTGCTTTTGCTATTCTAGGTAGGTCTCTTCTGGTTCCAAATAAATTTTAGGATTGTTTTCTCTCATACATCATCTTCTAATGGCCATGTCAAAGCCATGCTTTGATTCATTTGGTGTTGGCTACTGTCTTAGTTACTATTCTCATTGCTGAGACAAAATACCTGACACCCAAAGTTAAGGGATATGAGCCTATTGCAGCTAACAGTTTGTAAAGGTGTGAATTCATAATCAGCCAGCTCCAAGTCAGGATGGCATGGTAGGGGGGCATCAGAGCAGGCAGGAGGCAGAAGAGGACAAGGAGCTACAACAGAAGCAGCAGCATCCCTCTTTCCGTCCCTTATATTCTATCCCAGGTACCTGCCCTTAGGTTGGGTAGAACTCACACCCAAGGTGGGGTGCCCTTAATCCCAGCATCACACACCCTAAATCTGCCACCTCCAGAAACCCCACCTATGACCACATGAGCCTTTGGGGGAACATCTAGATACAAACCATAACAGCTACTTATTTAATGAAATTAAATGACTTTACTCATAATAATGCATAGTAACTACATAATAACTTTATTCACTATATCTATTGGATTCAAATTCAAATTCTTATTTGCTAACTTCTCTTTCCATCTGATTAACATTAATAATGTTTCTATGCTTCTTAAATAAAGAAATAACTAAATTCAATATATATTTTTGTCTAATATATACCAATTCCAGAGAAGCAAAAATGAGCAAGGTGTACCAGAAACTGAGATAGCCAGCCTGACTCCATCTTGTGCCTCAATAACAGTTTGTGCCTTGGACAGAATGCTTGCACTTGAACAAAGCACCCAAAACCCCTCGCTGCAGTTGCAGGATGTTTTGTAGCTCACCTAGTATATGAACCCCCCCACTAACTTGGCATGGTTCTGCTTCTGTAAAATTTTGCTTGCTCTCCCCTGAGACCTACCCAACTGAAAGCATGATTTCAAGGAGAAATCAAGCCACTTCCCATTGCTGAGAGAACTTTCTGGACACTAGCACCTCCTCAGCTGCCATCTTTAATAAACAGACTCAAATCTGGCGCAGAGTGTGGTGCATCTCCATTGTTCTAACTTGCTTGTCCATAATAAAACAATGCATCAACTGCTATAATAAGATTTCTGGGGGGAATACAGAAGGTTAGAATTGAAAGGGTAGAATTTACCAAGAGCAGTGAAGACTGGCAGGAGTCAGAATAGACTTCAGCACAAGACCTCATTCTTGGGACAGCAAATGCCCCTGTGCTAGGGACACTGGCAATGCAAACTCCATTCTGAGAAAGCTCAACCTTGAGTTAGAAGTATATCCCCCAAGCTTAGGACATAAACTGAAAAGTGTTTGTGAGAAGATGTAAAAGTCAACAGGGAGCCCAGAGGTTCAGGGAAATACAGAAAATAGTAACCGGCAGCCATTTCAGAAATAGTGAATTATATTTTAATATAACAAAATCCCCTTTTAATGAATTGACACCAAGCGTTTTTGCAATATGGGATGCCACAGCAGGAATTTGAGCTTTCAAAAGTGAGGCAAACCCAAGATATCCCAGACCTCTTGTTTTAATAGCAGCTCTTATACTCATGATATAATTCTTTAAAGTTAAATCACCTTTATATTTTAACATATATATTTTGCTATCCTATGAAGCTCATATTTAGTTTTACCAATAAGATTTTGTCTACAGAAACCAGTCATACAAATATGCCTGGAAAACTCCTAAATACTTGGAATGGTAATGATGCATTCACTTCCTAAGAACAAATAACCTTGAAACAAAAAACCTGAAACAAGACACCAAAGATATATTCTATATTTTTTTAACAACCTGGGGCAAAATATTTGACACCTCCAACTTAAGTGAATTGAGGTTCATTTTGGTTTGCAGTTTCAGTGGGATCAGTCCATGGTCTTCCAGTTCCAAGGCAGAAGTGATACGGTGAAAAGGCCTGATGGAGAAAAGCTGCTCATGGCACCCAGAAAGCAGAGGGAAGGGAGAGTCTGGGGACAACAATACACCTTCCAAACCACACACCCTGCAATAGGCCCCACTTCTGAACATGAGACTTTGGGGAGACCTTTTAAACTATAACATACAGAAAGATTTTAATAATATAAAAGCCTCCACAATATTCAATTAAATCAGATAACTTTTAAAAGGAAAATATACCACAAAGAAGCAAGTTTTATTCTAGGAATCCAAGATGGTTGAATAGTAAAAAGCCAGTCAATATGATTCACCATAAGAGCAGACTAAAAAGAAAGTAGGTAATCACTATATGGATAAAGTACATTTAACAAAAGTTTGTATCCATATACAAAAAACTCAAAAGAACCGAGAAACTTTCTCAACCTAAGGTCATTTATGTAAAAAACAAAAGCAAAGCAGAGTTAACATAACAATGTGGAAAGCTAAATGCATCTCTTCTAAACTCAGGGAAAAAGAAATTATGTTTACTCTTCATAGCCAATATATTATTCAATATGCTAGATAGTGAAATAGGTAAGAAAAAATGAAGAAAGATTTGAAATAAAGAACTAAAATAATAATAATAAAATAATAGACTACCTAATTATTACTGTATACTATCCCAGGTAATCAAGAAATCTGCTAGCATGAATGAATAAATTTAACAAGTATTTAGCTGGCTACACCTTTTTAGGAAGAATAAATTATGATTCTGTATGTTTCCACCATTTAGAAAATCTAATATAAATGTCTTTAAAATAGCATCAAAACCATGAAATATATAGGAATATATTTAACAAAAGTATGAAGAATTTCTGTGCTGAAAAATACAATACAGTGTTGAAAGAAATGAAAGACAATCAAAATAAAAAGATGAACCATGATAATGATATTTCCCCCAAACTGACCTTTGGATTAAATGCATTTCCACTGCATTACTTGGCAGATATTTCTTTCATAAACACCCATAAGCTGAATCTAAAATTTAAATAAATATTCAAAGAACCTAGAAAAGCAGACATAATTTGGGAAAATCAAGTGAAGTTGAAGAAACTGTACTACACTCTTTCAAGAATATAAAGAAACAATAATCAATATAGTCCAGGTATCTTCCTGAAAGAGTGAAGGATGTCATGCTGCAGTGATACATGCATTCATCTGTTTATAGAAGCACAATTCACAAAAGGTAAATCTTGGAAACAGCCTACACATCCATCAACAGACAGATGGATTAAAAAATATGGTATTTACACAGAATGCAATAGCATTCTGCCATAAAGAAAAATTTTCTTGTAAGAAAATGGATGCACCTTGAGAATATAATGTTAAAGGGCTAGGGATTTAGCTCAGTGGTTCTGCTGCCTGCCTCACAAGCACAAGGTCCAAGTTCGATCCCCAGTACCCACCCAAAAAAGAAAAGAAAATGGAGAAAATATAATTTTGAGTGAAATAAATCTGACAAACATGTTTAAATATCACATGTTTTCTCTTATAGGAGAGGCCCAAAATATAAGCAAAGAGAAAAAATAAAAGATAGATAATTGGAAGTAGGAACCTAGATCTTCCTCGCAAGGGAAGGGGACCAAGACATGGATGGAGGGGGAAGGGCAGGGAATGAGGACGAAAGGGAATTGAGATGTGTCCATCTGTCCAGGCTCAGGGCAAGGCAAGCTCTGCACTGACAGAGCAGCCATGAGCAGACTCCTGGGGCCCCAGCTGGGCCTGGAACAAATCTATTTAGAGGAAAGCGGGGGAAATGTAGAAATGCAGGCAGATTCATTAGGAAACAGGAAAGTAGAGAGTAGGCCCCAAGCAACAAGAGTACACCAATAAGTAAGCTCGGAAAATGAGCCCTTCAATAGTAGGAGAGCACACAGTGAGGGTCGATGACCCTAAGAACTGCGTCTTCCTTTCTTACACACATCTTTCCATTCACACACAAACCTGCAATTGAATTTTGCATATTTTTCACTTAACTGTCCTATTATTTCCTCAGCTCCACATACAAAGAGCACATACACCTCTCTCCTGTAAACACTCACCTGTTACACTGTTCTATTTCTGTTAGCAGCACCACGATTCCCTCAGCAACCCATATTCAGAAACATGGAATCATCTTGACTTCCCCGCTTTCTCTTAATCCATATACACATAATGATTAAGTGGAAAAATTAAAGCCAGTTGCAGAAAGACAGAGGAAAGTCTCATTTTACTTACCTGTATTCCCTTGTCTAAGGTGAGCCCACCTTCATGCTATAGTACAGTGTCCACAACAGGCATGTGCCACTCACGGTCCACACTGCATGTGGCCACGGTGAAGTGGCCCCGCCAGATCACAAACTTTAACCAATATTAGATGATGACTACGGCAGGGAGCTCCAGCACAGGCTGCACAGGCAGCAACCGGACATGGCTCAGGCCTAACTCTGCCTCCCAGACACAGCACACAGGCCAATGATCCCGCACTCAGAAGCTGTCAGGTGCACTTGCGTAGCTGGTGAGTGCAGTGCAGACGGTACCAACACTACAACTCCCACCTACTCACATGTGTGTGCCCAGGAAGATAGGCATTTATCATTATGAAGTAAGTACACATGTAAGCTTTCCTATGTAATTATTAAACCTAGGACTATTATTTCATTTTACCTGAACGTTAAAAATATTTTAAAGTAAATTTTGTTACTTATGTACATTAAATGTTATATATTTTATGTGGAGCCTAAGACAAGCTGTTCACTCAGAACTCGGCCCTACAATTCACCTCAGTGATCTTTACCCTCAAAATACGTCTTGATTCGATGAGCCTTAGGATGTTTCATGTATCTGTATCAAGGTACCGGAAACGGATATACAATACATAAAGAAAATAAATTCTGTCAGTTCGCGGTTCTGCGGGCGGGGTCCCGGCACGGTGACAGTGTCCGGCGAGGCTCCCACAGCCTCCTAGAAGGGAAGGCGGGTGCCCAGCTCGACCTGAACGTCCAACAACTCTCTCAGGAGCTCATCAGCTTCACATGGCGAGAATCAACCCTCAATCCGGTCCCCGGAGAGCAGCACTAATCTCTTCAGAAGAGCAGAACCCCGGGACACACTTTCCAAAGGTCTCACCACATCCAGTGAAGCGTGTTCCGCGTGAGCAGCCATAGCAATTACAACAGAATATCATTCCATTTCCAGGGTGTTATTTCCATCCTGTATACCTTAAATCCTATCTTTTAGAAAGTCATTTCGTGCCCACCTAAAATTCATTTCAAGCTCTCAAAAGGAATGTAAAAACTTTCTTTATACTTCGGCCAAGAGACTAAGACAGGCAAGTTTAGGTCGTTATTTTTCTTGTTCAAATACTTCAATTAGTTCCTTTTCCAATTCAATACTTGCATGATCTTATGCTATAAAATGAAGATGACTTGGTTATTTTTGAAACAAAATACTAATTTTTAAAATTTAGTACATGAATTTTAAAACTGCAAACACAAGACTGAATAATAGAAAACCAGTATTTTTTTAAAATCACAATCTATCTCCTTCTTAGATTTAATTAGTAATAAGCAATAGGAAATAATCTAAAGAAATCTAAACTTTGAATTTTTAATTAGCTACTCTATAGTTTCTGAGGACTTCTGTAAGACAATAATGTCCAAGCTGGGTGAAATAAAATGACATAAATTTATTGTCCCACAATTCTGGAGGCCAGGAGTTCCAAGTTAAGTTGTTGGCAAGGCTGGATCCTTCTGAGCACCTAGGGCGGGGATCTATTCCACGCTGTCCCTGTTTCTGGCCACTGCTGGGAGTCCTCAGCATTTCTCCGCGGGCGAGCGGCAACATCACTTCACCACCTGAGTCTCCTCCTCTATCAGATCATCAGCAAGCGCCATTGCTAATCTGGAAAGACATCATTGCTGCAGTTTATAATCCCTTTCTCACATGAAGGGAGATCTGCAAATTCTGGCAACATGAACAACTTCAACTCTTCTGTTTTCTTCTTAAAAACTATGAAAGCATCCTTTCAAAATGCCCACTACAGATTTAGAGTTGTGAAGCCAGAGCTCTGGATTCCGGTTCACTGGGGGGAGTGAATGCACAACATCAGAGAGAGCAGCTGCGGTGGTGGAAACCTACGGCATGGCATGGCACGGCACGGCACACGTGCCGCAGGGGCCTGTTTGTATCCCTCGAAGCTCTATGGTTCGCCATCCCTGGACTAGGCAATTTGAATATCTGAGTTCCTCCTAAAGGGACATACCAGACTCTGCCGACGATGTGAAATATAGGTGGCACTTCCTTCCATAGAGGGCAGAGAAAATGATGGAGGCCAACTCCAAAGTTGTTTGTGGATTCCATTGTCTACGTCAATTTTTTATCTGCTATTTTCATCTTTTTTAATTTTATCACAGGTTTTCAAAGGGATGTAGAGATAAAGATAAACGTAAGAGAATCGAGAGATATTTTACTTCATTAGAAGAAAAACAATCACCAGGGTTCAGCATGTCCAAAAAAGCAGCAGAAAGTCATTCATCCTAAGCCTTTGAGAAACAGAGCGAGCCTAGCCCTAAGCTCCTGGGAAGATGCACTTGCGGAGCCTGGGGCGCTGTCCTTAGTGCTGTATTTGACTGTCCTGGCTCTTGCTAAGCTTCTGACATTACCAAGGATTGCTTGTCCGCATTCCCAAATCACACCGACTCAAGTAGGAGGACCTTTGTACAGCCATAACAAAACATGATTCAAAATTTGATGACATTTTGCACAGTCAAAAAGATTTTTTTTCTGCCTAGAAAATGTTTTCTTTGTAACATAGATGTGTTCCTCAATGCCATGGAATTTCCTCTTTTGAAAAAAATGTTAAGCCAACTGAACTTTTGAAGAAAATAATTATGACCTGAATTTAGCTCTACTGAAAAAGCATGGGAGAGTTGCAATCATATCCTGTGTAAATGTGTTTTAAAGTTTGCCTAGAGTTTATCATGTGAGAGGGAAGTGAGAGAACATGTCCCGGGTTAATATGGACTTTGGTTTTTAGAAGAATGATATAGTGTGTGAAGATTTCAAAAATGCAAATATACCAATGCGTGCGTTACCACTAGTCCTCACAATGAGAAAACCTCACACTTTCAATATTTGGAATCCTTACTGGTCATACATTTATCATCAAATGATCCCTAGTGACATAAAGCTTGAGAGCACTGCTTGACAATAGGGAGAATGAAGTGTCTCTATGCATTTCCACTTTTCAGGGAGATTCCAAGTAAGCTGCTGTAAACATTTTTTCTCCAGAGTGGCTGCACCATGTGCATTCCTACCAGCAAAGTAGGAGGGTTCTTTTGCTCAGCATTTCTAATTTAGGTGGCGGGTCCTTTTTGTCATTGCTGTGGTCACTCTAATAGATGTGTGGTGGTTGCTCATTGTGGTTTAACTTTAATTTCTCTAAGAATTGACTATGCTAAGCATTTTTTATAAGCTTATTTCTTTTCAAATCTTTTGCCCCATTATTTTTATTGTGTTCTTTTTTTCACTATTGAATTTTTTATCTTATTGAGTATACAGCTTTTTTATCATTTTAAGTATACAGTACAGTTACATCATTGGGATCTTGTACCCTTATATGACAGATCTTGATTCTCATTTTTCCTCCACACCCCTGCCCTCCCTTCACCCCCTCTACCCTCCTCTATTTACAAAGACTTTTTTTCCATTTTTTCATTTTCTCATAATTTTGCTTTTCCTTTATTTCCTTTCCCCTTCCCTCCCCACTTCCCCTACACCTTTAGCCCCTTTCTTCCTATTTCACGTTATCAGTTATACCATTTGGATTTTATTTACATTTTTAGTTTTTCACACCAGAGAAGCTATTTGGTATTTACACGTTTGTCCTATTTATTTCACTTAAGAGTATGGCCTCAATATGCATCCATTTTCCTATGAATGACTCTAGTTTCTTACCCTTTATGGCTGAGTAGTATTGTTGGTGGGAGTACAGACTGGTGCAACCACCATGGAAATCAACATGGAGATTCCTCAAAGAACCAGGATTAGAGGTTCTGTTTGACCCACCCATCTCTTTGCTGGGTATCTTAACAAAAGAATCTTACCACAGCAATATATATGCACCCATGTTTATAGTGGCACAGTTTATAATAGCTAAAACTTGGAAACAGCCCATCTGCCCATCAATTGGAGACTGGATAAAGAAGATGTGGTTTTTCTATAAAATGGAATACTACTCACAATTGAATTTTTAAAGTTTGTCATATACTCTAAATAATAATTATTAAATTATGTCTTGCTAATATTTTCTTCTATTATTTGGCTTATCTTTTAAATTTTTTAATAGGGTCTTTCAAAATACTGAAGTTCTTAATTATAATTAACTGCACTTTTAATCTTTTCTTTTAAACAGAATGCTGTTGATTGAATTCACAGTCATATTATTTTCTCCTATATTTACTTCCAGAAGTTTTATGTTTTAACATTCAAATCTATAATTTATTTCAGTCATCTTCTATATATATATGCAAAGTATGGATCAAAGTTCAATTTCCTTTTGCAAATAGATATCCCCAGCACCATCTGTTGACAAGACTCTTCTTCCTCAGTTAAATTGCCTTTGCAAAATTTTGTAGAAAACAATTAGCAGTATCTAGTTGGTCTGTTTCTGAACTCTCTTTTCAGTTCTTCCACTCACATGTGTCCTTTTGTTAAGACCACTAAGACTTCACTTCTAGAGCTTCACAGTAAACTTTCTCTCTCTCAACATGATTTGGGCCATTCTCTGAATTTCCTTTACATTTTGGATATATTAATTCTGACTGAGAAACTATGTATGATTTTTATTCAAATTATATTAAGGCCATAAATTAATTTTTGGAGAATTGATTTTATCACCTTAAGTGCCTTCTAATTCATGACTAGAGCACAGTTTGCATTTTTTTAGGTTTTGTTTAATCAATACTAGTTTTGTAGTTTTGACAGAATTCACACAAATAATTTGTTAGGTTTATATTTTATAATTATTTCAAAACTGGTGTGATTTAAATAGTACTCACTGTAAATTTTCAATTGTTCATTGCTAAATAATATGTGATTGATCCTTAAACATTGTTTTACTAATATGGCATTTCTTTTTATATTGGATTTTTTAGTCAGAGGACACCTTATCTGTAAATGGGAAACAATTTTTTTGTTTGTAACCTATGTACCTCATTTTGTTTTTCACCACTGAACACCCTAAAGTGACTGAAAGAAAAAGTAATAGGGAAAAATCCTTATTTAGTACCTGATTTTAGAAATAAAACATTCAATTTTTTACTAATAAATAGCATTTTACTTGTAGATATTTTATCTGGTTGAGAAAGTTTTCTTCTATTAGATGAATAAATATTGAATTATGTCAATTTTTGTATCTAGGGAGATTATTATAAGCTTTTTTCCTTAATCTACTAAAATGGTTTATTACATTCATTAATTTTTGAATATTGAAATTGTCTTCTTATTTCCAGACTAAGTCCCATATGACCATGATATGCCATTTGTACATATTGTTGGATTCACTTGCTAACTTTCTGAGATATTTGTGTTTCTGTTCATGAGGGATATTTGTCTATAATTTTATTCTCTTGTCATTTCTTTGTCTGATTTGGGTATCTGAGTACTGCTGGACTGGTAAGTTGGAAAGTATCACCCACTCTAAGAAAGAAAGTCTGCAGAATTTGTATGTCTTTATTAAAAGCTTTGAAGAACTCATCAGTAAGAATTTTTGAGGCCAGAACATTTTTGTTTGGAGCATTTTAACTATGAATTTAAATAATTTAATAGATATAGTACTACTCCAATTATCTATTTCTTCTCAAGTGAGCAGGAAGTTTATTCTATTTTTGCATTATCTGTGAGTTTTTCTCAAAGCCTCGTGGTTGAACTCAGGTGCTTCTTTCTCCCCTGTGGTAACACAAGCCAAGGATTTAACATCTGTGCCTTAAGAAATTAGGGCTTACAACATCCACCATGGAGTCCCTGGGTGGGGTTTTCCTAACTCAGGGAAGCTCTCCTGTAGGGCTAGAGAAGCTGAGAAAGGCAGGAATTTTTTTTTTCTCCGGCCCCAAAGAACTTGGCACTTTGGACCACCTCTACATATGGGACCCTTCTCCTCACAGGATAGTGATCTGGTCATCTGTATCCATCAGATGAATTTTCCTCATTCGTTAGCTTTGTTCTGAAAACAGCTGAGGCAGGTTCTAGAAAACCATGTCTCTGTTACCATCCTATCCTCACTAAAACTATAAAGTAATCTTTGAGGTCTGCAATTTTGCCTTCTTTGTGAAATATTATATGAGTTTGTTTTGTGGATGTAGACAGAAAAGAAGAAACTACTGGTTCAGAAACAAAAGTCTTTATAAGTAATGGAATATAAATAGCCAGAGTTCATGTTCATTTGCAGTGACCTCTGAGGGTGCCCTAAATTCCACAAGTGTGACGCCAGGGATCCACCCACCATGCATGCCTCCACACATAGTGAGTTACATTACTCCAGAGAAATTTGAGCTTATGGAGTTCACTGCCTTTATGGTGATAAGAATTAAGCATGTTCATTTCCCAGAGGAATATTGCACCGTATCCTTCATAGGTGCTATCTGCCAACATATCCCAAAGATGGCCTGCACAGAGAACAGTCAGAGTCTTACATTCTTGGCACAGCCTCAGGCCATGGCAGAAGAGACAAACTTTCTATCCTTACAGCATATTCTACGAGTTCAAATATCTTTTATAAATAGGCATATATTCATACAAGATATACACAAGTTATGTGTGTAAGGCTAATTCTCTTTAGAAGACAGAGCTTCCGAAGCACAATTAGGGTGGTATTGTATTTACATCCCTTTGCCTTTAGTGTTTGGCTCCAAAATAAGCACCCAGTGATATTTGCTGAACTATTCTGAACTAAATAACCCTAAGGTGGGTGGATTCTGGAATCATGATGTGACCATAGTTTCTGAACCAGTGTCCTTACCATTGAACTAGGCTCTGGCATTCGCTGTGCCTAAGTACAAATGAGGTGATGATCTTTGTCGTTCACCTTTCATTGTTTGTACTGCTCATGTGGTTCATAGATTACTTTGAGCAATGAATGTAGAGAGCATTTTAAGATAAATCTATCCGTGAATATACACAGAATTTTTCAATTGCAAAGAGTTTCATAGAATCCTTGATTTTCATTTCTCTCCCAGTATATTTACAGACTTTTGATTTTCAGTTGTTCGGTGGGATTACAACAGTATACAATAAGACCAAGCAATCCAGGAAGGAAGGGAAGACACAATAGGTAAACACAGATGAAGGGGCAGAAGCTGGAAGAATTTGACTTGACTCACTGGGTCCTTATTCAGCCTTTGATGGGAATCATTAGTTGGAGGATGGCAAAGGAAATCTTGCCTTCAGTGTCTCCCTGAGTCTTTGTTGGAGTCACCGATGCTTCCAAATGTTATCGTGAGAAGCCTGGTGGTTCTCCAATGGCATACATAGTGCAGATGGGGGCAGAGAATTAATAGAAGCAAAAGCCCTACTTCCTTTGAGGAAGAAATGGTTTTCGGATAAGGAAAGTTTGAAAATTTATTGTATGGCAACCTGAGGAAAAAGGTGGTAATGTGAATGAACGTGAGTTTATAAAGACAAAAAGATGAGGTTTTCACTTCTACTCATAGCCCATTCTTCCATGATTCCATATTCTATTAATTATATCCCACCTTTTCTTTACATCAGGTATTCTCTTAGTGAAATTTTCCCTTCAGTTTAAAAATATATCCAATTAACATCACACAACCAAACAAATCACAAAAATAACTGGCAAAAGAAATCTAAACCCCACAACAAAACAATATATTTTGACTATAACCCTCAGCCAGCTTTTATCCAATCTCTTTTCCATTGGTGGCCAAAATTCTGTACAAAATAATATAAATCTGAACTTTTACATCCTGCCTCATCCCTTTACCTTAAAGCCTACTGCAATTTATCTTGCAGTCATGAGGATTATGCAGAAACCACATGTGGACATCACAAATGAACTTGCTGTTTACCTAAACTTCATCCTTTAAGCTATTTTACACTTTGGTGTATACACTCTATAAAATTGTGATAGCTTCAGCTTTAGGTTGTGAATGCTCAGTATTTA
The DNA here is from genome assembly GCF_012274545.1 of Fukomys damarensis. NCBI lineage: Eukaryota > Metazoa > Chordata > Mammalia > Rodentia > Bathyergidae > Fukomys > Fukomys damarensis. The sequence goes on along the minus strand of NW_022900949.1, from coordinate 16,382,739 downwards.
TGAAAAAATTAATTATCCCATGTAACTTAGCAACACCCCTTAAATTAGGTCCATAGTTTGTTGCTCATTGGTTTACAAATCATCAAGGACACAAGTCATGTTCAGACTTTACATTTATTAGGGGCTTCATCAGCTCACTCTGTGTATTTGTGTGTGTGTATGTGTGTGTGTGTGTGTGTGTGTAAGAGAACGGATATGTGGTTGAGAGAAATAAAAGGAGAGTTCTTCAGGTCTTCTTACCAAGCATTTTCACCCCCAATGCTCATCACAAAAGTGGATGTCTCACCACCAAAATGCTCTTGACTCACTAAACAAAATGACACAGACATACAGACTCACTCTAAATCTTTCCTACACGTATTAATGATAAAACGAAGCCTCATTCATCCCATTACCCAAGCCAGAAATCAAGAAATGGCTCCTGACAGATGTGTATCTTTCACTTCCCACAAGGCCTGTCCAGCCGACTGTCCTCTTCTACACACTGCCATCACTGGCTCAGGACCATGTGACTGTGAACGTTTGCTACAGCCTTGTCCCTGCTGAATTCCCTCCACCTGCAACTAGGGAGACCTTGCAGCTGGAGGTACAAATGTTAGAGAATTTCAGTATTTTTAAACATACCTGAACGTGGGCTGGGGATTTGGCTCAGTGCTTCCTCCGCCTGTCCTGCAAGCACAAGGTCCCAACTTCAATCCCTGGTACCAAAAAAACACAACAAACATACCTGAACTCATCTTGTGGTCCAGAATATGGTCTCTTGGTGAGTATTCCCCGTGCTTCTATAAAGGATGTGTGCTCTGTGTCAGACATGTCCAGCTGATCATGTTATGTGGCTGAGAGTTCGCTTTCCTAAGTGATTTTTTTCTGTGTGTTCATTCTATCAATTACTAAGCAGTATACCTAAACCTCTGGCAGCGGTAACAAGTCTAGGTGCCTCTTTCAGTTGTATCAGCTTTCGACTGATGTATTTTGAAGCTCCTTCATTAGGCCCATACTCACTAAAGATTAATTTGGAAGTTATTCTGTTAGTAAGGATTTTATCCCTCATGATTTGTTTATGATACTAATAAGATGAGGGCTACAGGGGCAGGAATTATGTTTTATCTCTGCATCCTTTCACCTACTGCAAGATCTGTTTCATACTTCAAACATAACACATGACTGGGGAGGAAATAAAAGAATGCTCCTCCTCCCTAAGATCTGACCCTTTGTTTTCTAGCTGGTGCTTTTAACAGAGGAAGGGCAAGTCTCCACTTTTTGAATGAATGATTCTCCTCTCCAACAAGTGCACACCTAAATGGGAAAGCAGGATTTTGAACAGATACTAGATATCCAGTACATATACATGTTTTTCATCTCCGGGGGGGCCCACACAGGAAAGTGGATCCTCTTACACAAGGAAGTGGAGTGAGGATGTGTGTGTGGACTCTGAAACCCAGCCCTGCTCTGTAATTTATTAGGCATGTCCTAGGAAAGTCAGCAGACTTGTCTGTGCCTTTGCTCATCCATCATGAAAGTGTCCTTCATGAGAATATCCATCTCCAGGGGCAGAAGTGAGAACTGCTTGAATTAATAATTGTAACAGTTTGGTTTTAAGTATTTTGCCTAGCTGTTATTACCAAATTACATCAAAACGGTTGCACAATTACTTGAATACACTTGTACATGCTTTCCCATGGCCTGAGTGAGCTCTCTATGTGTCAGACAGATTGCTGTGACTCTAGATGTGGAATGTCTTTCTGCCCTCCTGAGGCCTCACAGGAGCCGCTTCTCTTCTGAGATCAGATACCCAGTTCTAGGCATGTCTCTGCTTGTCTTGCAGGCAGTGGACTTTACCCACTGTGCCCAGGCTTTGTGTGTTTAACTCCTACAAGAGTCTTTTGATTCTTTTGTGCTGTTCACCTCTCCCACTGTACTGACTGTGTGAAGTCAGTGCTGATAAAGCATCACGAAACAGATGACAGAAATTCTAGGAGGGCAAGTCAGTATTGATGGGAATGACCAGGGTGACTGGCCTGTAGATGACCAAAGATTGATCAAAGTTACTCAACCTGAAACAATGGCGCTGAGAGGCATATGCACCGAGAGATAGAAGGAGAAGGAAGAAAAGACATGTTGTGTGTGTGCCAATTTCTTACCAGGAGTGTAATCAGTGTGCACGTCAAACACATACCAGTAACAAGAAACTATTAGCTAGAAAATTTATAAAAGAATTTAAAATCTATGGCAAATAGAGGGTATAATTGAAGGATTTTCTCTCAAGTGACTGCTCGATCTCAAAGCTGTACCATACAAGGTGGCTGAATGACTCTACTGGCTGCCATTGGCTGCCTTGAGAACACTGTCTATGTTCAATCCCCAAAGCTTTTTTGTGTGGTGTAAACCCTGAATACAATTCCATAAAATTTATTCAGTAGCCACTAAATATGTCCACTGCTGAAAAAAACAGTCAATGATATCTAACTAAAAATCAAATATCTAAAATAAAAGCATATCCAAGGATTTTGAAATTAAACCAACCTAGACACAGAACTCTTTAAAAATATTTATCTGGATTTTTATAATAATGAAAGGTCTTTTTAAATTTATGATAAATTTTGAAATCATATTATTTAACTCTGTGCATTTTCCCCAGGGTGTTCTTTTTTGGCCTTCAAGCAGAAACCTTGATGATAGTTTCTACTTTTAAACTCTTCAGGAAAAAAATGTAAAACCCCAGTTTTAGATATTTTAGATATTTAGATTTAGATGATATTTCACCTTCTCTTTAGGGAATTTTAATCATGAAGCCTGGTTCTTGAAATTCATAGAACTCAGGTTTTGGCCGTTCACTCACTTATAATATGCAAGAATGTGATCAAGTGTTGTTCTAAACAAAAAGTGTTTATGTTGTGACATTTCACAAGTTACACACTGCCAATTTACTCTGGTTTAACAAGTTAAATCCATAGGTATTTTACTGTATGGAATTTTTAAGGAAAGAAATGTCTAGGCCCAAGTTTTTCCAGCTTTCCTTCATGTCACTCTATTTCTCCATAATGTCTGAAAAATAACAGAATATATTCTCCATACAACGTATCCAGTGGTTATAAGAATAAAACTACAATGTTTTAGGATGTGCTCAAGAGAAACAGGGTAAGTGCAATTAAAATATTTATTTTACTTATTTGTGTTACAGCCTTTACATGGCATGTATAAGGCCTAAGGTTTTATATATAT
>NW_022900949.1:16366418-16379066 GCF_012274545.1 Fukomys damarensis | reverse complement strand
AGTTTTTACCAAAAATCACTATAGCTTCTGTAATTTAATATCTAGTCAAACTGTTGAGTCATAAATGAGACCATATAATTAAGACATCACGATCATATTGAAGCTTAACATGAGAAAGTTAAGGGAGGTAACCACTCAAGGTCCTCAAATACCTGAAAGTCAGAGTGATGCAGACGCTTGGGTTGTCCATAGCTGGCAAACGTTTTCCCGTTCAAACATATCTGTCTGCATTTTGAGGAACGAACAGCAGAAGGCAGAAAGAGCCAGCTTGTGAAGTCCACGTGTGTTTCAACAGAATTCAACAAAACTGTAAAAAAATGGAATATTTTCCACCAATATTCAAGTAACACTTTTTATTAGTCAATACTTTTCCTAATTGTATTTTCTAAATAAATTTTTTTTCTCTACCAAGTTATAAAGTATCATTAAAGTCAGGTGAAGCACATTCTAAATAATAGTAATCAACTAGATTTGCACTTTGGGAATAGTCTGTGTATTTATCTATAAATAGTCAACAAAAGGATGATTAAAATATAAAGTATAAAAATGACTTTCTCACATTACTTCAACTTATGAACTAGTTTAAGGAATTATAAAATTATGACAAATATACCATAAAGCAATCTAAGAACTTCCAAAAGAAGTAAATTATCTTTTTTGTTCTATTTCACAAGTAATCACTACTAATATTCTCATAACTTCAAAATCCTCTATGCATATTGAGCATATAAATACTTTCACAGAGGTGTGTGTCTTTGTCGTGTGTGTATATGTGTATTATATATACATATTACTTGTGGGTTTTTTTTGTTTGTTTGTTTTGTTTTGGTACTGGGGATCGAACTCAGGGTCTTGCACTTGCGAGGCAAGCAGCAGAACCAGTGAGCTAAATCCCCGTACCTATTACTTGTGTTTTTGTGTGCATATATGTGCATGTTGTGCTTGTATGTATGTGCATATTTATTAATGTGCATGGGGTGCATGCATGGCTAAGTGTGTAAATGTGCTCATGTCCATATGCCTGTGCATGTGTTTGTATGTATGTGTGTGAGAGAGAACAAGAAATTCATTAATCCCACATCTTGCTCTTTCTGAGCATAGGATTTTTGACTCTTCTCCTGTCAGCATGTGTAGATGCAGACATGGATTTCAGAAGGGGATGAATATTCAGATTGGTAAAGACGTCAGTGTGGGTGGGCAGGTGGCCCGTGTCAATAATCCCAGCATTCTGGGACAGGAGGATCACAAGTTTGAAACCAGTTTGAGCAAAAGTGATTCAGAGAGACCCTGTCTCATAATAAAAAAGAAAACTCCCAAGCTGTGCATGTGGGTCAGTGGGAAAGCAGACTGAGTACTGGTCCCTCTGAGGATGAATTGTCTCTGTTCTCAGTCTCCTCATCTATACTGTTTCCACAGCTTCTGGGCCCCATGTAAAACAGGAAGTCCTGCCTCGGGTTGGGAATCCTGTTCCCACATGCCAAGGACAAAGAGACAGCCACTCACCCCGGTACAGCATAGGGTGCACTAAGTGGCTGCACCCCATCCCTTCCCGGTACAGCATAGGGTGCTCTAAGGGGCTGCACCCCATCCCTTCCCGGTGCAGGGAACCATTCTACCCAGAGATCCACCCCTCTGCTTTCTGCATCCAGGAAACCAACTTGAAGACTTTTGTCTTCTGGAGGCTTTTTTTCTGCTTTCTTCCCTTACCAAATCCTCCAGGCAAGAAATCACAATGCCTAACTCTAGCAAAAGGAGGAGGAGAAGAGGAAAAGAATAGATGTTTCCAGAAGCCATCCTGCCACACACTATTGTACCCCCTTCACAGAGCCACAGTGAGGAGGATTCACTGCTCCAGAGGGCAAAGGCCTTCCGTTTTGATATTGTCAGGCAGCTGTCTGGGGGCCTCCCCAATGATGACATACAAGGCCCTTTCTGATTGTTCCTTCCTGTGAACATGGTCATATTTTAAATTGTATAAACATTAAACTATTGTGGTGTAAAGTTTTGATTCTTTCATTATAAAGAATTTTGGTACATTTTACCAAGTGTTTACATATGTGCCATTTATATTATTATTATTCTCCTAGATTCTTGCCTCTGAAATTGGAACTGGCCTATAAAAAGAAGGCATATCAGTATAGTTCACATCAAGATTTTATGAAACGATGCAAATCTTTTAAATAAAGGACAACGTTACTGTAGATATCTCAAATTAAACTGTGACTTTGTGAATTATGAAAGTGAATATGGAGTATCAATAATACAGTACCTCACACTATACACCATCCCATAAATGGGTGCCTCCATATTTTGAACTAAGAAAAGTTATTTAAGATCAAAAGCAGAAAAAATATATAGCTCTAAAATACGAGCTACCTTTCAAAATTAAAAGAATATAAATAAACTCATAGTAAAGAGAAATAAGGAAAAAGGAAGTTTTCCACATCTGAAGTATACGTGCCATGAAGACCTGGGTATATTTTTTGAAAATTACAGAACTAAAGCAAATACGTCTTATATGTAATTTAGATGTGGGTAATAAAAACAAATTTCTGGTTTAATTTACTCATACTAGCAGCAATTTAAAACCATTACATCATTCGGTGGCCTGCCTTGCAAGCGCAAGGACCCGAGTTCAATCCCCGGTACCAAAAACAAACAAACCATTACATCATCAAAATCACTGATAAATGAGATAAAGTACGTAAAAGTAAAAAAAGGTAAATTCTCAATAAAATTTACTGATTATTTTAATATTATTTTTATTTTCAAAGGAATCATTTAGCATGTCATTTTTTTCTTCCAGTCTTAAATCCTTTTAAAAGATTCATTTAAAGTCAGATAAAATTTAGAACAGATGATGAAACCCTCAGCAGTGATACTTCAGAGAACAGTGGTTAATTCTTCCTGAGGCTTCTACTTAACTAAAGTTTTGCTGGAAATGGTTAATATAATGTGCAGTTCAGTCATATTCAATCACTGGTGTGAAATTTTCTTGAGAAATAAATCAATGTCCTCCACCTTATTCAAAGTTGTTATAGTCTACAATGTTCCAACAACTGGGTGAGAGGGATAAATAAAGCCACAGACTCTCTCCAATTTAGTGATTGAATTGCGATTCTTTACTATAGTAGGAAAGTTACATATATTCAGTAGAAACCATAATTTGAGTTTTGAACTTTAATTTTTTCTCAGCCCTCTGATGTGCATTATTCTCTCCTGACACTGAGCACTAGCTCAGTGCAGCTCCAAGGAACCATTCCACCAAGAAGGCCCAAGGTAGGTGCTTTCAGTCTATGTTTAGTTCATCAGGACACAGCCTTGTCCCAGTGGAAGAGCATCTTTAAACTGGCATGCTAGTAATGTGATGGCAACCTTTGTTGCCATTCAGAATATCTACTTTTAGCAGACAGAAGCTCCCAAAGTTACTAAAGCCACATAGAGAAGGCAGACCATGATTCTTACTGTCATGGTTGCTTGGAAATTTTTTTCACTGTTGGACAATGTTAAAAGAGACATTTCAAGTGCGAGTTCAACAACATCTTAAATGTGGTGAAAGAAAAGGAGACATTGGGGCAATTCCAAAGCGGAAGAGCCATTATAATACCACAATACTGTCCTCATTAATTTGTGCCTATTATTTGTGGCTCTTTTCAGCCCTTTCTCCAACTTTTACTTATTGGATGCTACCTTCATATAAAGCTTGCTTTTTCGAGATTTGAGGAAGAAGTTTTTCTACACGTGGAAATTTTTAATGAGTGTTTATACGGAGAATTTCCTTCTGATTCTTCAAACAATACTTTTAAAGCCTCCACTCTTATAAAAGCCAAATCTCATCCAGCTTGTATAAACTAATATTGCTGCACAGGTGGTCATAACATTTTCTTCTAGCTGAATTTCATCTTCTTAGCTTCTCATTAAACAAAATAGCATACTAACAACACTGTTGAGTGACTAAACCAGCCAAAGATCAAGAATGGTGGTTGTGTACAACGTTCCATGCTTCCTTACTTAATCTTGTCTCCATTGGCTCAGCAAAGTAATATTGTATTTTCTTTGCTGAGCGTTTTCCCTTTTTGTTCATCTTAAATAGCTGGCTTCTAAAGAGTCTAATGATTTCTAAAGCTGTTCACTGCATAAGACGACTGTATAGCTCAAGCTATCAAATCTGCTCATGCAGGATGAAAGAGTTTATTTTGGCTGAGATGACTAATTGGCTGTTCTCACTGAAACCTTTGCAGAGGATAAGTCCCTTGGCTGTAAGGGAAGAAAGTCAATTAACCTTTCACACCAGGTAAAGTATTTGTAAAGACTTTGCCTAAGGTAATGCATTTTCTGTTATGCTTCTTGCCTTCTACTCAAATAGAATCATTTAGAACATTTTTCTGAGCTAATGGTGTTGTTTATTAAAGCAAATGACTTAAAGCGTGAATTGAAAGGCTCAGTGCTACATTGGGAATGTGTATGAAAACCTGCATCTGTCAAATGGGCTTGGCATAGTTGCCACCAGCAGACAGGGCCCTGCTTTAGTTGATTTCAAGCTTCACAGGCTGCTGGCATTGCTGTTGTTTCGTTTCCACCCTCTTGCCCCAGATGACCCTGCTCTTTCATTTCTGAGTGTGCACTTCCCAGTGACAATGCAGCCAAGTCTCCCCTGCTGTTTCTACAATTCCTCTCCCTTCATATCTTTAAAAATCAGATGTGTGCTATTATCTGGAAAGCATCCATCTCCCAAGCCCCGGGTTTGCTGAGGTGATGGTGCACAGGTTGTGTGTAAAGCAGACAAACAGGCAGGGACAAGCACACGGGCTGCAGCAGATGTGGGTTTTCCCTCAGATGCCTGTACCGATGGTGAGGGTTTAGAATAAACCGCAGTAAGATGATGCCCCGGATAATATTTAGTGCCCAATATCCAAGAAAACCACAGAACAAGGATATGTCTACATCTCATCTAAATTATTCATTCTCAGTTTTCACTTCTGTCATCCTTGAGAATAAACCATCTATGTGATGAACAAAGTACACTTTAAAAATGTCTTTATGCTACATTTCAACCTAATGCCTTTTCTAGACAATATGTTTTTAAGAATTTCTGAATCAAATTCCTCAATCACCATTTCTATTCATCAGTTCTATTACCTTGAAGATTTATCTCAACTGCTACTGCCTCACAACTTGATACCTTTTTTCTTTTTGCACTCCCACTGAATTTGTTGTTAACATTTTATTCTGTGCTACCACTTTTTTATTCCAGATTATCCTATAATACTTGTGCACCTTTCTAATCTCACTACCCAAACACAAAAGCACTTTGGCTCCTTCCGTGGGAAGCTCTCTTACCTATTAATTACATCTCAGCTGATGTACGTATAGTAAGCTGATACATAGTAAGCAATTTCATATCTGAAATGTGTCATCCAGAAAGGCAGTCATCAGGACCAGGTGTACAATAAGTAAATCTCAGATTTCACTGAAGACAGTGACCAAAGCAGAAGGATAATATCTATGAATTAATAAACAACCACTCATTAAAAGAAATAATTCTGAGCAAGCTCTATCCTATCCTAGTTGCTCCATTGAGCAGAATGGCACAGCTGTCCCATGATGGTCAGTCCTAGCACTACAACCTCAGGCAGAAAAACTGAAAGAAAACTTACCTGTGTTTGGGTGTCCTCGGGCAGTGGGACTTTCAGGGCTACTGCAAACTCCAGAGAAGTTTCAGAAGGACTTTGCTGTTATGTTTTAGATTGAAGATGTCCCCCAGAGGCCTCATGCATGTATAGGCAGGGCTTTTAGAAGGAGACTGAATCATGGGTTAATATAGCTGATTTGCTGTTATGAGGTGGAGTCTGGTCAGAAGAAGATGGTCACTGGGGTGTGGCCTGGAAGGTGAATCTTTTTCCTGGCCCCTCGCTTTTCTCCTCTTCCAGATCACCATGATGTCAACACTTTCTTCCACTATCCCCTCTCTGACTTGCCATGTTTGCCCTGGAGCTATCTGACCAAGGACTATAACCACTAGCCAAAATAAACCTCTCCTCCTCTAAGTTGTGAGTGTGGGGTATATCTTGCAAAAAGAAAGTGACTTAGCCCCTTAGAAAACTCCCTCATCTCTCTTTTCCTCCACTGGCTCTGGGGTGTCTAGTTAACTTGCCCACCTCCTCTCCCAAGCCAGGAAGATGACTCCTGCCCCATTTCCCAGAAGGATCCCAAGGATCTAATAAAATAAGTCTTATTGCTGGGCACTGGATCTGTGGTCCTGGGTTCTCTCATGTTCTGCAACACTCCAGGTCCTCTGCCTCTCAAAATCCTGGCCAGCTCTCTGCTCAGCAATATCTCTGGGGAACAGATGGCATTTTCCAAAGCCTCAAACATGGATCATCCATGGAGAAGCAAGACCAGCAGAAAGATCTTCAAGTGTGTGGGATCCTCAAGCATCCCAATTGCAGGAGAGAAAGCTGAAGCCACCTAATTAGTGTCCCGTGCCCTTTTCACACTGAGAGATTCAGACGGTGGTTTACCCTAAGACCCAAGTGTCCAAGTGGTGGAAACCCGATCCCACACTGTCTTCTAGAAGTAGTGAAACTGAGAAGTTGAAAGGGAGCTTTATAATTAGGATTATAACGCTACTTTTCCCAGCTTTTTCATGCTTACAGTGAAACGGCTAACGCCATTCCTAGTGTCAAGAAAGTTTCAACAGAACCAGGTTTCCTTTTCTTTTTTTCCCCCTGGACCTGCATGTGGCCCACAGCCTGGCTGAAAGTATAATTCTTGAAGTATGCAAACCTCCTGGCTTTTGTTCCCTCCTCCCTTTAAGTTGAAGTGCTTCTGTGTGTTCAAGAGAGGCTGACTAGCTGCCTTCTCAATTTCGCCAGGTTGTGAGCAAACTAATTCGTCCATTGTTATTGCCTTTCTTGTGCTCTTGTCGGCACCAGGGAAATGAATCTAGATGGTAGCGTTCTAGAGTCACGCCTCCTGCCAGGCAGATTAATGGCAGCGTAAGGGATGGCCTTGGGCTCAGGCAGGGCCTGGGAACACTAGGGATACTCCTGTACCAAGCTTGGACTCCAGCCATGTTGTTCAGAGACAAGTGGTTGGGAACCAGGTAACCAGTGAAGGAGAAAATGCACACCTGACCACAGGTAGTCAGAGTTACAGCCACAGGGGCAGCTCTGCCAGACAGGCCAATCGGAGAAACTTACAGCCAATTTGCCCGCCAGTGTCACCAATCAATTGAAACGCCAAGCTCCAGCCAATGAGGACGTCCTCCACCGGCTGCCCCAGGCAATCAGGAGGCCGCGGCGGGGCACCGCCTCTGTGTGCAGGTTGCTGGCGAGGCAGGGACTCTTCTGTACCGAACGTGACGCGAGGGGTGCCGGCAGCCATGGAGAAGATCCCTCCAGTAGGCCTGGGAACCTGGAAGGTGAGGCCGGTGAGGCTGGAGGGGCCCTAGCAGGGCCATGCGGAGGGAGTGGACGCCGAGGCCGGGTCTGCAGGGACGGAAAGTCAAGGCTGGGCTCCTGAGGCGACCGCAGACTCAGGAGACGAGAGGTGGCGCCCTCTTCGGCTATGATCGGCCTTCCTCGGCCCTCTTCGGCCCTCCTCGGCCCTCCTTGGCCCCTCCTCGGCCATGATCGGCCCTCTTCGGCCCTCCTCGGCCCTCCTCGGCCCCTCCTCGGCCATAATCGGCCCAAGGGCTCTGGCGAACCTGCTGCCCGAGAGGGGTCTGTGTAGACTTTCCTGGCTTTCTTCGGACTCTTAATTCCTCCCAGTGACTTGAGACCCAGCACTAAGCAAAAGGCCATTCAAATGTGCGCTTACAAAACAGGAAACTTATTCCTTGATAAAGAGGTGTCCCTGTAAGAGGTCATTAAAGGTTTATTGGCTGAGCCAGAATTTGAATATTTGACCTCTGCTGGTCAAAATATTTTTAAAATTATGTGTCGTAATAAAAAATGACGTAGAATGTGGCTATATCGGTTCTGGGTTCTCTGACGGAGCATGCGTTTGACAGCGGTGCTGGGTGAAACTGATTGCAGGGTTGTGCTGGGTTCGTAGAATGACGCGGGAGCATCCCTCTCTGCTGTCCGAAAAAGGCTGTGTTAAATTGAGATTATTTCTTTTTTATCATTTCGTAGAATTCTTCTATGGTGATTTTTCTCTCCCGAATTGCTTCATTTCTTTAATAACAGAATATTTAAACTTTACTTTTGAGTTAAAATTTTTCTCAGAATTTTTTCCATTTCATTTTTCCAAATTGTTGGATTTGGTTGTTGGTCATAGATTCTTTTAAGTCGTTTACCTATATTTCTTCCTTTTCATTCTCGTCAGTGTTTAGAAAATTGATCCTTTCCAGACCAACCTTGCCAGAAATGTGTCTATTTTATTAAGGTTTTTCCAAACTGATTTCTCTCTCTCTCTCTCTCTCTCTCTCTCTCTCTCTCTCTCTCATTGAGTTTATTGGTACATTTTAGGTATACAGTAGTTACATTCATCACTGGGATCTTGTACCTTTACAAGACAGGTCTTGGTTCTCATTTTTTCCCCTTGTCCCTGCCCTCCCTTCACCCCCCCTTCCCTATTTACAAAAACTTTGTTTCCATTTTTTCATTTTCTCATTTTTATATTTTCTCTTATTTTCTTTCCCCTACCCTTCCCACTTCCCCTACACCTTTAGCCCATTTCTCCCTACTTCACATTGTCATTTATACCATTAGGACCTTATTTACGATTATAGTTTTTCACACCAGAGAAACAATTTGATATTTACACATGTGTGACTTATTTATTTCTCTTAAGAGGATATCCTCAACCAAATAACTGATTTCTGGCTTTGCTCATCTTTCCTATCACACTTTATTTTCTTCTTCATTAATAGCATTCTTATTTTTTATTTTCTCTTTATATCTTAAATTAGTTGCTTGATTTATTAGCTGTAAGCCACTCTGAATCTATTGCTTGTTAAGTGAACACACGCACTGATGAATTTCACAGTGCTGCTGAGAAGCTAAAGTGGAAAAGTACATTTGAACTAAAAGCCCTTGAAAACTCCATAGTTTGCAGAGTTTGTGAGTTTTCTACCTTTGCCCCTAGGTGTAGCCTCTTCTCTTGCCTCGGCCCAGTTTACAGTGACCAGTTTTCTTTTCTGAATTTCTGTATTGCTTCTAGCATCTGAATTATGTATTTGCTTTGTGGTATGTGCCCTTTTGTGTAGACCTACCCCTTTCGCCTTACAAATGGACTGTGTTGTTTCTGTGCTAACTGATGAGAGTTTTTTTGCAACTTTATTCATAATTGCTAAAACTTGGAAGCAAGGAAGATGCCCTCCTTTGTTTTTTTCTTAGTACATGTTTCAGTAGGTAACGATCACATGTCATGGGGAGTTAATACATAAGCGTGATACATTTTAAGGTTTTTTTGCTTTCCCTTCCCCTCCTCTCCCTCCGACCTTCCTCCATCTCTTGGTCCCCTTACCATTTCCAAAAGATCTCTCTCTCTCTCTCTCTCTCTCTCTCTCTCTCTCTCTCACTCTCGTTTCTGTTATCTTTTATTTTACTCTTTAATATACTTTAAGTAGAAAACTTGTGATATTTAACTTTGTATACCTGATTTATTTCACTTAACATTATGCCATATGGTCCTCCTACCTTCCTGTGCCTCAGTTATTATTTGTTTTATGTTGATTTAATTCCTTGATCATTCAGGAAGTTTAAAACATCCAGCTCAGTCCTCTGCAGGTGCTAGAAATACCTGTATATTTTTCCCAAATAAGTGAAGAAGCTGGAATTTAGTTTTTCAATAAATTTCTTCTGACTGACATCTCCTAATTTTAGGACTGGTTGATGCCAATTCATTGACATCAATTTTTATGTATTCCTGAATGCCACATTCTTGTGTGCAAAGAGTTGGATTCCCTGACTCTGGAAGGAGCGTTTCTGACTTGTTGGTTTTGCAGGCCTCTCCAGGAGAAGTAACTCACGCCGTGAAGGTGGCCATCGATGTGGGGTACCGGCACTTTGACTGTGCGTACTTATACCAAAATGAGAATGAGATAGGAGCGGGGATCCAGTGCAAGATCAGCGAGGGTGCTGTGAGACGAGAGGACCTGTTCATTGTCAGTAAGGTAGGGCTTCTCTCCCGTGAGGACTGCGGGGCCTCAGCTGCTTTGGTCTTGGGAGAACTGCAGTACCTATCATGAAAAATTTTCCAGTTTCCTAATGAGAATTGTTGGCTTTGTTTTGTACTTTAACCAGAGTCAGCAAGAGTTTTCATAGCTTCTTGAACATGGTAAATGATATTGTGTATAGCTTTATTCGTTTTATATCACATATTTGACTATTTAGGTAAGAGTACATAGAGTTCTCCTATTTAATACATTCCTTTTTAAAAATTATTTCATACCAGTTATTACAAAGTAATGGATTTTATTTTGGTGTATTTGTGCATGTATAAAAATTAACAGTACATTCTTAAAACAGAAACTGGTTGGTGGGCATTTTGGCTAAGGTGGTGAATAAGACAAAGTTTCAGCCCTCATGAATACAGAAATTCCCAATCTCAGAATCACGTGAAGTGATTGTTAAAATGCAAAGTCCGTGTTCCACCCCAGTTCTACTGAATAAAAAACTCTGGCAGTGGAATAGGGTACAGGTGACGGTGTCAGGCTGGCATTACGAAAGGAGCAGATTAAACACAGGCACAAGGCAGGAGCTGGCACTGCAGGTGCAGGGACCCTTAAGTTTGGTGTTCTTGGAACACACGCAGGGAACCAAACCTTTAGTCCACAAAGTGAGGCTGAAAGGCTAGGTCTTGTTATGCCTCTGAAGGAGCTTATATTTTTACCCGGAGACAAAAGAAAACCAATGAGTTTTTAAGTAGGGCAGTTTATGTTACATGTAAGCAAGACTGTGTTGTATCTGGAATATCAAGGCAGGCAGAAGATGGCACAATAAAGAGGGGCAGGGAAGTAAGTGGTGGTGTGGATGATAGGAGAACACCATGGAAAATATGAGAGATAGACTACGGTATTAGAAACGACAATGCTCAGAGCAGGAGACTGTTGTCAAGTTCTGTCATTCAAGCGCTGTATTAATTGTTGGACAGATCAGGTCACAGTTTCAGTATTTGTAAAATGAGAGTTTGATAGTCTGAATAATTTTCAGGTCTAAAATTCCATAATTTTGAGACTCAGTGTTGTTTCTATAATGGCTTTGCTTATCTGTTTCACTTTAAGAGCTTAATTTTTACCATACTTCTCAAAGCTAGTGTAATCCTGGGTCTGTGCTTGGCCAAGGCAAGAGATTTTCTTCTGAAAATTCACAGCAGGGAGATGGGTAGCTGGGAACTCCTTAATCTTACTCAAACCTAAAAGCAAATAACTCCTAAGGGGATCATAGCCAGCAGCAGATGGATATATGCTCATTAGTGTGGGAAAAGTTATAAAAATGTTATTTAAAAATAAGTAAATCACTTACACTCACTACCTAGAGATAACTATCATGTAGTTCTAGTTGCCTGTTCTTTTCGCATTTTTGTTAATCCGCTGTACTTGTCATTTATTTTTATCTCTCTTACTAATTGTTGTTTTTACTTGCTGTGATAGAACCCTCTAGTAAGCTTCTGCCACACTTAACTAAAAATGTACCAGGGATACAATGGGGAGAAAAAATACTGATAAATTTGTCTGCTTATTCAGGAGTGTGGAAGTAATATCTAAATAAATATAAGGCAGTGTATGTTAGCTACCTGTGTTAGCCTGAATGGTTAGGATGCTTTATTAACAGAGAAACTTGAAAGTAAAATCTATATGAGTTGGAAATACAGTACAGACATTCTTCGGATTGTTACTCATGTCCTTTTGCCTGCAGACATTCTTTTTCTTTGACTTTTTTGGCCCCAGTGATCCAAATAACTATCAGCTGTCCTGCCAAATGTATTGTAGTGCATTAACCTGTCTCGAGTAGGACTCGGGCAGAGGGAGCCTTGCTTCAAAGGCCCCTGTGGAACTTTTGTGAAGATAATGTCACTGCCTCCCCTCAGGACCTGTCATGTTGTATTTGTTGAAACCTGATTCTAGATTTTTGGTCTTCTAGGGAGCAGCTTGTGGGTCTGAATAGTGGGTGCTCTGTTAGCTCTAGCTCTAGATTGTGGCTGTGGCTGTGTGACGATATCTCCCTTCTCTTCTGCAGCTATGGTGCACTTTCCACAAGAAGTCCTTGGTGAGGACAGCGTGCTGCCAGAGTCTGAAGGCCTTAAAGTTGGACTACTTGGACCTCTACCTCATTCACTGGCCCATGGGTTTCAAGGTATTGCTTACTATGTGGTTAGGTTTGTATGGAGGCTTAAATAAATGTCAGCATGGGAGATGGCTGCAAAGTGAAATGGTTAGCAGCCTCAGTTCATCATGGAAAGTTCCTCTAAAAGATAGATCGGGTGCCTCATTTCTCTGAGCCCCACACTTTGCTCTTGAGCACATCTTATATCTACTTCTAATAAATCCTTCTTGTGTCTCTTTAAAAAATATATGGATCAGGAGCTGGGGATTTAGCTCAGTGGTTTCACCACCTGTCTCCCAAGCGCAAGGTCCCGAGTTTAATCCCCGGTACAAAAAAAAAAATATATATATATATATATATCGGAGCTCGGCAC
>NW_022900949.1:16351851-16366096 GCF_012274545.1 Fukomys damarensis | reverse complement strand
TCCCCAACAATTTGAATGATTAGGTGTTGTCAAATGAATTTGTGTTTTCTGCCATTTGCTCTGTAACATGCTAGATAAGTAGGATTGTGCCAGTGAGGCCAGTGGATTACAAATCGGTACCTGAAACTCCTCTGAGTGGCTCATGCACTCTTACATCTCACTCCATTATCCATCATCATCTGGGGAGTTCTAAGAAAAGAAGGTCCTAATGATGGAGTTGAGAGAAGGCTGATTGTGCTCTTAAAATGTGAAGGAAGTCCCCTTACCTTCATTCTATACCTGAAACTATTAAATTTTTCAAACAATTAGCAATACTTCAGGAGCATCCTTTCTAGCCTCTGAAGAAGTGAACAACAAACTTTAAGACTGGCAGAAAGTCAGCTAACCCATCCCTGGGTCTTACAAAAGTGGAGACTGGGTTCTAAAGAAGGAAGTTGTGTCCAGACTGGTATCAGTAACAGGGAAGACTTAGATGCAAATCTCCTGGCATTTGGGTCCCCTGTCTACCTGGTCGTCTGAGCAGGAATGACCACAAGTCCCAGTAAGCTTTTTCTTCTGGTTCTCACAGCCTGGAAAAGTTGACGTGCCTTTGGATAGCAGTGGCAATGTTGTACCCAGCAACACAGACTTCCTGGACACGTGGGAGGTAAGCTGAGCCACACCATCTGGTGTGTTTGTCCTTGCCGATGGATCTGTGAAGTGGAGGCCATGTGAGACCTAGAGCTACTTGTGACCAAAGACACAGAGATTGCCCACTTGAGTATCAGGGTTTGCTCGGTGAATTAAAACGAGTGCTTGAATAATTCAGAGACTTCAAGTGACTTTCTTGTTACCTTTAGCTTAGAATGATGTGCCTCTCTCAAACATTTTAAGGGTAATATACGTGTCCCTTTTTATTCAATTTTTTAAATTAAATATTATGTTTATTTCAGTAAATAGTATAAAGAAGAAAATTTTAAAATCCATGTTGCCATCATCTAGTGGTGACTGCTATGAGTACTTTGTACTTCCCTTTAGTTCTTTCTTAAGTATTTCAGAACCATAATGTTGGCATAAAATAAAGTTCACAAAGAGGTGGTAGGAGAAGCTGGGAAGACCAGTTTCCAAGCATCACACCTGTTTCAAGGGTCCAGATAGAAAACGGTGAGGGCTTGAAATCCATTGATGGGCTGGAGAATCAGGAGTCGTGGATTTGAGGCTATGGGAGTTAACCATAGGCTGGTGAGGGGAGGGCAGCAGGTATCCCTGAGAATGTGGGTTCTGGCTCGGCTGACTCATGCACGGGTCTTACTAACCAGCCTGGCAGGCCGCATCGCATGTATGAGACTAGGAAGAAAGCAAGTGCACACTTAAAGCTCCTATGTTTTAGCACACTTAGACTTTGGAGGAGAGATCTGAAGCCTCTGGAGTGAGACTGATGGGTGAAGCTTTGAGTGCCTGTCTGTGGTCATGCAGAAGGGAGACAAGGTGGCTAGGACCACCACCCACTCCCACGAGTCAGTGGAGCAGAGACTGGCTGTGACCAAGGGGCCAGGAGTCAGCCATTCCATCACACCAGCCTGCCTCTCCTGGAAGACTTGGGCTAAACCCTGAGGCTTTCGTGCACTTTGAGTAGGAGTCTGGTGATTGCTACAGAAGTGGGGCAGCAATGTGTTCACATCCACTCTTGGTCACTGGCCTCAGGACTATGCAGGACTGAGCCTGAATAATGACACTGGCACAAATGCCATGCTCTTTCTGAAGCTGAGAGGCAGCTGGCCTCCTAGTTAGAGCTTTAGGTTCTGCCCTCAAATTCTGTGCAGTGTTAAGTGGTTATGTGGGATAAGAGAATGATGATATATCATTTTGCTTAAGATGACTGTGTAGGTGGAAAGAAGGTGAGCAAATGAAATCAGTAGTGGACATAATTGTTAGACATCATATCTACAAATATCCAGACTGATAGGAAAAATGACTTAAAATGTGCTGAGTGTTTGCTAGATTCCAGCTGTAGTTAAAAAAATTTTTTGCATCCTTTCGTGTAATCATACAACAACACTGATGTAGACAGTATCGTCCTTGTTTTGCAGATGAGAAAACGGGCTTGATGAGGTCATATAACTCGGTGTTCCCAGTTTGACTTTAAAGATGTTGGGTGGATCGAATTTTAGAACACCATACAGTGCTGCTGAGGGACATGGTTGTTCAGTGGAGTAAGCAAACTCCTCTACCCACTGTACCCAGCAGGGGTTTTTGTTCTCTTTGAGGCCATGGAGGACCTGGTGACAGAAGGGCTGGTGAAGGCCATTGGGGTGTCAAACTTCAACCATGAACAGCTTGAGAGGCTTTTGAATAAGCGGAATTTGAGGATCAAGCCAGTCACTAACCAGGTGAGCTGCGGGGGTGTTACAGGGTGGAATCAGTGTTCTTGACTCCCAGCTGTTACTTCTGCAGAGCTGTACAGGAAATGGGAGGGTGAGTGTTGCATGAAATAACATTTCCAGTGCTGTCAGAACAGTACCCTGGTGGAACAGATAGCAAGAGATGAGGTGAGCAGGCAAGTAGCCTTCTTTAAAGTCTGCTCAGTGCCCTGGCAAAGTGTGTTTGACCCCACATGCAGTTAGAAGCGGGTCACCGCATGTTTAGAGAACTGGGGACCTGCGTCGGGCCAGCCCTTCCCTCTGCCTCTGCAGCCCATGCAGACGCAGCAGGAAGGGATAGATGACCGAATACCTTCACCTCAGGCTGGCAGACTCCCTAAACAGGGGTTCACAATTTTTTCTTTTATCTTTTCTAACACAGAGAAAACACTAGCAAGGAAAGAACTGTCATATTTACTAGTCTGGTCATTTAGTTTTATTAAAGTATAGCATATGTATAGGGAAATGCGTACATTGGAGCCTGATGGATTCCTATAAACCGAGCATAGCTCCAGCTCCAGCATCCAGATCACAAAGACAGAGCATTACTGGGCGTTAGCAGCACCTGCCATGCCACTCTCCAGTCAGCACCTCTTGGCCCTGCAGGGGACGCCACGGTTCCCTGTGGTAGCACAGGCCAGGTCGTTACAGTTATAAATAAAATAGGAGGCATCGTCAGCTCTTGTCTCTGCTCTCCCATGATAATGTTATACTCTCCATAGTACATGGCCTGCAGATCATGCCTTATTTCCATATGGTATTCGGCAGTGTTGATACCTCACAGTTTACTGTCCATTTACTGTTGATGGGCACAATTGTTCAGGATGAGCCCTTGGGTGCTTTCCAGTTTGGCATTATTCAGAGAAGAGCCTAACTTCCCTTTTTTTTCCTTTCTTCAATAAATAAGCTTTTAAAAATGTGATATAACAATTTAAAAATTGTGGTGTAACTTTCCAGTAAATACAGCAAAGTGTGTAAGTCAAAAGTTCATAGCTTGGTGGGTTGTCACAAAAGTGACGTCCGCTGATACTCAGCCCTCAGAGCAACAAGCAGTGTCCTCACCTAGAAGCTCGCCGTGTTCAGTCACCTCCACAAACAGCAACTACTGACCTGACTCCTAGCCTATTTTGGTTTAGCCTTTTTAAGAATCCTGTGTGCACAGAATCTGTTTTTTTGCATTATGCCTCCTGTATTGTGTCATGATTTCTTGGTGAACAGCACTTTGAATCCCTAGGAGTGGGTGCTGCCTAAAGAAGGAGCCAAGTTAGAGGCCTGTTTTAGGAGGTAGGGAGCATAGGTCGTGAAGGCTGCAGAAGCGCTGGCCTTTGTTTTGTTGGCTTTCCTGGAAGCTTATCCCGCTGGTCACAGCATGATCCTGAGAGCAAAGGCTATCCCTGGTTGTCCTTAATTCCCTCTAAAAAGCATTTATTTAAAATCATTGTTTATAAACGAACTATACATGAGAATTTAGAGTATGGGGAGACAGCAGTCCTGCTTCTGGGTTTCTTGAGCAGTTCACTGATGCCTCCTGTAGAATGTACTTGAAAAAGTGTGTAAGTCAAAAGTTCATAGCTTGGTGGGTTGTCACAAAAGTGACATCCGCTGATACTCAGCCCTCAGAGCAACAAGCAGTGTCCTCACCTAGAAGCTCGCCGTGTTCAGTCACCTCCACAAACAGCAACTACTGACCTGACTCCTAGCCTATTTTGGTTTAGCCTTTTTAAGAATCCTGTGTGCACAGAATCTGTTTTTTTGCATTATGCCTCCTGTATTGTGTCATGATTTCTTGGTGAACAGCACTTTGAATCCCTAGGAGTGGGTGCTGCCTAAAGAAGGAGCCAAGTTAGAGGCCTGTTTTAGGAGGTAGGGAGCATAGGTCGTGAAGGCTGCAGAAGCGCTGGCCTTTGTTTTGTTGGCTTTCCTGGAAGCTTATCCCGCTGGTCACAGAGCAAACAGCAACTACTAACCTGACTCCTAGCCTATTTTGGTTTAGCCTTTTTAAAAATCCTGTGTGCACAGAATCTGTTTTTTTGCATAATGCCTCCTGTATTGTGTCATGATTTCTTGGTGAACAGCACTTTGAATCCCTAGGAGTGGGTGCTGCCTAGAGAAGGAGCCAAGGTAGAGGCCTGTTTTAGGAGGTAGGGAGCATAGGTCATGGAGGCTGCAGAAGCGCTGGCCTTTGTTTTGTTGGCTTTCCTGGAAGCTTATCCCGCTGGTCACAGCATGATCCTGAGAGCAAAGGCTATCCCTGGTTGTCCTTAATTCCCTCTAAAAAGCATTTATTTAAAATCATTGTTTATAAACGAACTATACATGAGAATTTAGAGTATGGGGAGACAGCAGTCCTGCTTCTGGGTTTCTTGAGCAGTTCACTGATGCCTCCTGTAGAATGTACTTGTTACGTACAACTCCCTACTGCCATGATTCATCCAGCAGCTCTTTACTGCATACCTCTACAGAGAGGCTGCTCCTGTGTTGGTGTTGTAGTCAGGAGTTGCAAGGGAATAGATTTAGTACAGGACACGTAATTTTAGGATTATTTTATAATAGTCACCCAAAAAGTCAAATGCAGAGGAGTGCTAGAGATCTGTCTGTGTGCTGCAGACCCGAAGAATCCAGCCTAGGGCCTGGATCCCACAGTCGTGTATGTATCCAGGATCTGCACCAGGAAGGCCCAAAGGCCAGTGCTGGAAGCTGGGAAGGTTGCACCAGCGGGGTGAAGGGTCTGTGCCACCAGGCTGAGGGAGCTGCACTGGAGCCAGGAAGCAGCATTCAAAGTGAGGACCAGGGCTCCCCTGAAGAGAGCAGCAGCCATACCCAATGACAGTGAGGACCCAGGTTCCTCTCATGCCAAGACCAGTTGGGTTTGTATCTGGAAAACCAGCCGCAACAAGCTTCTCCAGGAAAATGAACAGCATGCAGTCTTACTCTCCTGTTCTTTTATGCCGTTGGCAGCAATCCTCAAGTGGGTCTTCCACACCCAGAATCATGCTGACTTCAGTTTAGCTTAAGGTGACCATTAGTTAATCCACCACAATTGGGATTTACATGTGAGCAAAATGGATTCAGGAAAAATTCCTGTGTTCATGAAGCTTAAATTCTGATAACAACAGACAGACAAAATAAATAAAATGTATGAGGTGACAGTTACATCTTCTGGCAAACAAAGGACAGGAGGGAGGTGGGAGCTATGGAGTGTTTAGGCTTTTCCTTGAGTGATGAAGGAAGGCCTGGCATAGCAGGTAGTGTTGGAGCATGCGGATGACATAAGTGTTAGTGAAACCATAGATTCATAGACCTGTACAGCGCCCAGCACTTAGAGATGGCAAAGTCTAGATCCTCACTTGATATGAAGATACCCAGGCTTCGGGGCTGGCTGTTGCTGCCAAGACACCATTGTAGATGACCTCTCTTAGACCTTGCCCAGCATGCTGTTTGTCTGATTTTTATGGCACTTTATGATTCTGTTCATAGATTGAGTGCCACCCATACCTTTCTCAGAAGAGACTGATCAGTTTTTGCCAAGCCAGAAACGTGTCCGTGACTGCTTACTGTCCTCTTGGTGGCTCAAGGTAAAGCTGAGTCCGTAGCTGTGTTAGTTGGTGTACTGCCATTGAATAGATGCCATCTTCCCATGTCCCTAGAGGGAGCAGAGGTGCTTCATGGGCGGGGTGACAGAGGGATTTTCATACTTCTCAGGCACCCGGCTGAAGACAGGGAGCTGGTGCTGTGAGTTGCTGCCCTGTGGCAGTCAGTGGCTTCTGAGGGACGTAACCAACATGAAGTGATGGCTTTGCCAAGCTCCCCACTAATACTGCCGTCAGCTACTGACCTGTGTCTCAGAACACAGATAACACGGGTCGTACGTGTTATCTTTTGCCAGACCCTCAAACTTGTGCTGTACCTTCTGTCCTTTGAGGAGCTATCCCTCCCTTAGCCACCTCATCCAGGAACTCGGAAATCGTCCCTTCTCACCTATTCACATGCACGCTGACTCAGCACCAAGAGAACTCAGAATCTGCGTTTTGATTTGCATTGCCACAGTCTCCATCTTAGTAAAGCAGGCTTTCCTGAGCTTCTCAGAGGGACTCCGTATCGCTTTTCCAGGTCACCCCATCCCCATGACTTGCTCACATGGTAGCTGAAAAGTGCTGTTTCCACAGGATCGTGTCATTTCTGCTCAAAAGCTCTTCATGCTGTGGCTGTTCTGTGCGACACAGCTGGCCTTGGCTTTCCTCACCCTGGCTTTATTTCTCTTCCTGCAAAGCATCACGGCCTCAACTATACAAAGCTACTGAATTCCCTTGGATAGAACATGTGCTTTCTGGTCTCTTTGCCTTTGCATATACTGTTTCTTATCCCTAAAAGTCTGTTTAGAAATCTGGCTGACAGCAATTTCTGATGTAAGATTCTTCTCAACACCACCTTCTCCAAAAGCCCTCTTGGCTGCTTGTTCATATTTTGCACATGGCCCCTGTCGGGATGCTGTCATTTTCTTTTTACTCTCTCCCACTAATTAAAGCCACTTGACTGCAAGTACTGCATCTTATGTATTCTATTCTCAGCCCTTAGTTTGGGGTAGGACATGTTAGGAGCCCAGGAAGTGCTTAAATGATTGAATTTTTTCTTCTGTGTGTTTTCCATGTAAAATGAGGCAGGCGTATTTGTGCTCAGCAGCGGGGCAGTTCACAAAAGCCTAGTTCACACTTGGTGGCTGAGCTTGGGTGTGAGAGAGCCTCTAATTGATCAGCAAAGGGAAAGGCACAACTGGAACCCCAGGTCCACAGCAAGAAAACATGGGCACTGTCCTTCAGGGCACTGTAACAACTACAACTAGCTCAATGCCTGAAACCTGGAAATTGCTTAGTAAATTTTTTAAAACGGTTATTTGTAGTTGTTGGGGCCTGTCGCTAGGCTGGACAGATTCTGATGGATACTCTGTCATGGCCTTTTAAAGCTTCTTCCTTTAAATTCCCATGTGTTCACAATATCAACTTTTCCCATAGTATTTGACTAGAAGTTTCTGGATTATTATCAGCATCGACAAATATTGATTACCAGTACTGTAAACACTGCTGTGTCCAATAGAAAGCTGAGACGTTGGCAAGCCCTTTGTGTCATTGGAAATCCCACTGTTTTGTATTCTCTGATGGTGCCACCTCTTTTTTAAGAAAACACAAAATAATGCATGAAAAGTTAGGCTGTGCAGCTGTAGTCACCCAAATGTGGTTATCTTCAGATGGCAGGTGTGTAGTGATGTCCTTTCATGCAGCCTCTAAATTTCCCACAGTGAGCATGTGTTTTAAGCAAATAATAAACCTTTCATTCTGTGGAAAGGCTTTACCTTAATACGAAACCTTGTCAGGCCTGTTTCATTGCCCTTTTCCATCTTAACAGCCAGGGTATTCACTTGATGGATGACCCTGTGATTGAGAGGATCGCCAAGGAGCACAGCAAGTCTCCGGCTCAGGTACTGGGGGAGGTTGTCCTGCGCTGTGCATGTCCCTCTCCTGTCCTCTCCTCTCGGTGTCCTGGGGCTCGTCAGCCCCTGTGAAGGATGCATTCACCTCACCGGCACTCCCCAGTGTGGAGCGGAGGGTCAGCTGCTTCCAGGTCCCCACTCTTTCGTCCCAGTGGTCCCGCCTCCTGACCCGTCCTCTGCATGGACAGCTAGCGAGGGGAGCAGAGAGATCCTTTGTCATCTCTTTCTTCCTTTAATGTCCAGTTCACTTGGGAGATTGGGGGTATGTTAAGGAATTCCTTTTCAGGCGTGGACGTGTCTTCGGACCTCCTTGGGTAGGTGGCAGTCCTCACAGATAACACTGATGGGACTGTCAGAGTGGCCGGTCTGATACTAAAGGACTTCAGCGTGAAAGAGACTTTGGACTTTCATTGCAGATTGTTAGGAAAGTGACTTGGATTTGACTTCATATGATTTCCCTTTATAGAATAGACGTTTTATTTTCTTCTGCAGATTTTGATTCGATTTCAGATTCAAAGGAATGTGATCGTGATTCCCAAATCTGTCACCCCACACCGGATTCAAGAGAATATCCAGGTGGGTGTTTTCCTTCTTATATTAAGTGCAGTGAGACGCTGTCCCAGGAGTACTGTGCACTCGGTGTGGCCAAGGTCTCTTCATACTCGTTTACCCAGGTCAGCCTTTCTTCAGTGACTCTTGCCACAAAGATCCCTTCTTCCCCAGCACTTGGTATCTTCTCCATTCAGCCCAAATGGGGAGAAGGGAGTTGGCCAGGGCACCACGTGTATCTAACGTAGTGTATCTTTTACATCTTTGTGTCCCTTGCCAGTCTAGTACATGCTGTAGCTAACATAGGACCAATTAAATATTAATTGAACTAAATTTTTTATTTGTATTATATTTTGATTCTAGGTATTTGATTTTGAATTAACAGAGCAAGATATGAATGACATCTTCAGTCTAGATAAGAATCTCCGGTTGGCCACGTTCCCCACGTAAGTGGGACTCCTTTGCTGCCTTTCTAAAAGGAGCAGTGTACTGTACAGATCGGGTTGGTTCCTGAGAGGGATTTACAACATACACTCTAGGTTATCTATACCTTCTTTTCATTATTCTGTCTTGTTTGAAGATGCTCCACTGAATGAAATGGAGGACTAATATAAACACTAGGGGGTTAAAATTACCTAACTACCACTTAAAATGTTTGTTTTAAAAAATAATAATTCTTTGTTTCTGTTATTTTTTTCAGAACTGAAAATCACAAAGACTATCCTTTCCACACAGAATACTGAGAAAGCTTCCCTCCCCTCATTTCCTCTCAGCCAAGACAAACTGACACAGGTGCTGGTGTCAGCCACTTCCGCATGGATCTGCAGTCACTGTGCCAGCAGGGCAGCGGCCAGGGGTGGGAGCGAGGTGGTTAGAGACAGGGCCCTGGCTGAAGCGGATGCCCCGTTCTCTGCAGACACAAAGAATCGAAGGTGTTCTGAGTGCCGGAAAGAGAAAAGTGTCTGGAGGGTCATACACCGTCCCGGGGCCCCATATGGTTGTTACGGGTCCATCGAGCACACAGTGCAATGCAATTTCTAAATGGCAGTACCTGTGGCCTCTACCAAAAAAATAAATAATTGGTGACTCGTCAACTGAATTTACCTCCATATTTTAAGAAAACATTGCTCAAGGGAAACATTTAAACAATAGCAAAGAGTTGAGAAGCGAGTATGATTAACCTCTGTCTGTTATTTAACTTCCACAAACATCAACCCATGGCCAGTCTTGTTTCACCTTTACTCCCCTCTGTACCCTACCCTCGACCCCTCAGTGTTTTAAAGCAAGATCTTTACCTCCATAGATCAAAAGGAAAACAGTAAACCTGGTGCTCCACGTCAGTCTAAATAGAAGGTTTTTTTCCCTTAAGATCTGAAATTTAATCCTAATACTCTTCAGCTAGTTAAGTCATAGCCATTACGGCCCCAAGCTGACGAAGTAGTATGATTCCTTCCAGTGTTCAGCCTGTGCAGACTCTGCACCCGGAAAAGCCCCAGAGCCTGCCAGGTGTTACAAGCCTAAGGGCTGTTTACTCTGCAGTCTGCTGAGGCAGGATGGGTTCCTGTGCGATTAGTGCTGCCCGTGCAATCTCCACCCAGAGTCTGGCCTGCTTCAGATCCACGTCACATCTCCAGGGGGACAACTTCTGCTACTCACTGGTCTTTGGCTCCTGGCCAAAGGGCGTCAAGCGGAAGGAAAACCATTTACCCCCATGGTGCATCCGTGGGACTCCCAGTGATCTCTCATCTCATGGTCACATCTGCAACTGGGGGTAATTTTAGCGCCTCACAAGCTTGTTGAGGCTGTCTGGCCCTTCATAAGTCTCAGTGGGAAGGAGCTGTTATTTTCACCTTTATTACCGTCGTCTCTGCTCACTTCCTCATGCACACTGACTCCTAGTGAGGTGTGGAATCTCCTGGCTCTGGGCCCAAAGAAGGGTTTGCCACAGAAGACGTTTCTTACTGATTCAGGAACCTCCTGGGCGGCTTGTCACAGTGGAGTAGAACTGGGATCGGGGTCATGGTGTGACCAGATCTTTAAGGAGAGGTCTACTAAGAAGATAGTCTGTGAAGGCCCCACGGAAAGGGAGGCCTTTGAGGGTCATCTACCTCCTGTATAATTTCGGGCAGTCTTTGACTCTTCCCCTGGCTCTGCCTCCATGCCCTTCAGTTTTCCCACATTCATGCAGCCTTATATATTAGCTATGTGGCTTTGTCTAAACTGTTAATTTTTCTTCCATATCTTCCTGGGAGTGGGAGGGTTAAACACCACAGTACACGTTAAGTGCACCAAGTAGGCATCTGCACACTGTGTACGTGGGTTAGATGCCTGTGCTTGTGGAAACTTTTTGTTTCTGTGTCTCTCACAGTCACATACCGAACTGTACTATATTGCATATGCCCCTGATACCTAAACCATTGCTCATTTGGGAAATTTTTCTTAATCTGATTACATTAAGGTGATGCTTTGGCTTGTAGTGGGTTGGCCATATATGGATTTGATGTGGGTAGAAGTCATACTTTCAACCTAGCTGAGCTAGAATAAGCTTTAGTGACAGTCCAGCACTTGTCCTAATATTAAATGTGGAAGGGTAAAATCCCACTTGCCTTCCTGAGTCAACTGTTAGAACAGTGGCTTAAGGAAAGGTCATGGGCACCACGGCCGGTGCTTACAGATGCTGCTTGTCTGACCCAGCTGGAATCCAGCAGCTATGTAAGAGCTTGGACCAACAGAGCACAGCCAGTCCTGCTGCAAGGGCTCCCAACAGGCTCCTCTGCCTCCCAGGCCACAGGGCACAGCTTCTCTGAAGGTTGTGGTTTCCAGCTGGCTGTGAGACCGAGAGGAAGTGCGGATGCATTGGTGATACAGACAGCCTTTTTCTCCTGAGTTTGAAGATGCAAGCTTGCAAGTCTCTGTTTTGGCCCTTTGTAGCAGCAGAGGCAAGGACTTGTTTTGCTTCAGGAGGAAGTTCTTTATACTTAAGAGAGCCCATCCTCACAAAGCCCTTGTGGAAGCTGCCATTTCCTTTTTTTGACAGGAGAGAATTATGTCTGTGAGGCTGCCCAGCCAGCCCACAGCCGAGCTTCGGTGTGAGCTCCAAGGTTGGCATGCTTTCTACCAGACTAGAGTCAGACTGTAAAACTGCGTTCTGTCCCAGATCTCAGGATCTTTGAGATGGATTCATGCAATGCCAGCCCTAGAAGAATTATTTTTTGGTGAGCAATACCTTTCCTTGTGGTAAAGTTTTGAGACTTCCTATAGTACTTCTACTTAAAGCTGAAGATAGCTGTCCTTGTTTACAGTAATTGTGTTCTGTGGTCTATGCGAAATGAGCAGTAAGTCATTGCTCCTAGAGGACTCTGTCTGGAGTTAGATTCCTTTGAGCCTTTGGTTACAGCATTTCCATAACTGATCAACACCTAGCCTTGTTTCATGTATGTTTCTGCTTAAAAACAACTTTTAAAACATACGTTGTAGGTCATTGGCATCAAACTCAGTCAACATTTAACTCATGCCAGAATAAAACTTAACCCAACACTTATTCTTTCCAGAAAGTGCATAATAGCCGTTAGGGGTTAGCCACAAATCAGCACTTCATTACTGTGGTTGGCTCCATTTTAAGCAGTGAAATCAACAAGAAGAACAAAATATATGAAAGAGATGGCACTAAATATAATATAAAATGCATTTATTTATGGCATAAGCATCCAGAGACTCGAATTTTAATTGTTCTATGTGGGCCTTTGAATTAGGAAGGCACTTAAATGCTGATTTCAAGGTTAAAAATAAATTTCATGAGTTGTCAACTTTGCATTTCTTGGATTCCCCAAACTGTACGAAGTATCAGTTAAATCGGCCACCAGGTGGCCCTGGAAGAACACTTAATGCACATTCTGGCTTGCTGTCCTGCCAGGAGATGGCAACCTTTGCTTTGGTTATTTGATGTTAAGAGTCCTTAACACTGAAATCACTGAAGAAAACGTGCAGTAAAAATGAACACTGGAAATTGAAAAACAAAGTATCTCACAAATTTAAGTTGCACTCGATCTGCGTTTCCTCATCCCCTTTTCAAATGTGCATAGCTCGTTTTAATTCCTTTTACATCCCCTTCCACTTCCCCTGCCCTCCACCAGAGGGTGGCGCTCACACACCTCTCTCCCCGGGTATCTCCAGATAATGTGGTTTTTGTGTAAGTCGCTTTTCCTCACTCTGGGGGCTGCAGATGTACACTCATGCTCTTTAAGGGACTGGTGCATCTGCAGACCGGTTTGTAGTCTGAGACCAGGAGACGGGTGTATTTACCTCCACAGATACTTGTCCTCCTGGGCCAGTCTGTCATTTTATTTGAATAAAATAAAGAGGGAAAATACAGCACAGACCATCTCTGGAGGTGTGCAGGGCATCGTTTGTGGAAGGGATAGGGGTTGGTTGGTTGGCTGCTGGAGGAGTGGCTGGTGTGTGTCTCACTGCTGTGAGAAACTGCAGCTGCCCCAGAGCACACCAGGTTACATTCCTGTCCTTGACACAGGAAGATTCCCGTCTCCTCACACACTAACCAACATTTGCTATTGTCTGTTTTCCTGTGCTATTTTAATAGATGTCAAATGGTTTCTCAATGTGGATTTCCCACCTTTTCCAAGTGACTAATGATGTTTACAGTATTTTCTTGTGCTTCTGGTTATTCGTTTATCTTCTTAGGAGAAATGCCTGGAGACACCCTGTGAGCTCATGGCTGTGCCCCCAGGTAACTCGGTGCAAACTTTGGGAATAATTTATTTATTATTTTCACACTTTGAGGAATGATAACATTAGAATTTTGGTGCATCGGTTCTCCTTTTCTGCCCTCTCCCTTTTCTCCTGTTTGATAAGCGCGGTGAACTTTACATGTCTTATCGAAGCTTCCGGACTCATCTCCACTCCTTAATGCGCAGTCTTACAGCCTCCCTTATACGAATGAGAGGGAATTCCTCTTAATACTGCTTGGGAGAAAGCAGTATCATCGTTTTCTCTCTTTAAAAGGAGATCTTTCAGAATGTAACTTAGACCATTCTTTTAAAGTTATGGTACTCCTCCAGACCCTTCAGTGACATCCTATCAGAGTGACAGGTGGGTGCAGCTGCCTAAAGGCCGAGAACTATCCCCTCTCTAACTGTATTACTTCTTAATGCTTTCCTTGGCCAGGCCCTACTCCCCCAAGCCACCCAGCTACATCTGCTCCAGCTACTCTAGGCCCTTCTCTGGGAGGCAAGGGCCTATTTTATTTGTATTATTACTTTACCATAAGTTCAGTACTTAAATTTTGTTAAAGAAACTGGATAAAGCCGGGAATTTAGCTCAGTGGTTCCGCCACCTGCTTCCCGAGCGCAAGGTCTCGAGTTCCACCCCCTGCACCAAACAAACAACCCAAAAAACAAAACAAAAAAACTGGATAAAGAGTTCAAGTTGTATAAACTAGCAATATGTAGATTTGATTCTCTCTCCTTCAAGAAATGTCACTCAGAAGCAAAACGAAGCTTAACTTAAAAAGATAATGTTTAAAAAATAATACATAAAAAAATGAAGAAACACCAAATTGGTCATCATCAGAAAGCCAACAGAAGAGATAGGAGAGATGATTAAATGCTTTCAATGTACAGTGCTGTACTCACGTGTACGCACCTGGTCGTGACCCTTCAGGAACCTCGCAGTCAGAAAAGTTAGATACATGGAATCTGGATTTGGGTAGCCCCGACAACGAGCTCGGCGCCCGCGGAGCACCCCGGATTGGCCGCCCTCGCCCGCCGTCCAGGGACAGCACGCCGGTGCCAGGTAG
>NW_022900949.1:16320139-16351414 GCF_012274545.1 Fukomys damarensis | reverse complement strand
CGCCCGCCCGGCCGGCCGCTGGGGTCCCCCAGTTCCTGCCGCCACCCGAAGGCCCAGGCGCCCTCAATCTCCCTGGGTCTCGGGTCTCCGGGAGCTTCTGGGGACTTGACCCTCCCGTCCCTCTTCACTCCGTAATCAAGATGCAGGGCACTTTGATGGCTACAAGGGTCCTCTTTTACAGCCACGCTCACTCGATGCTGTCCCTAACCGTGAGCAATCACCAGTCCTTTAGAAACGATCGGTTTCTTTTAAAAAAATGCTGTCATTTCAGAACTGATAATTTTCTGTGGTTTCATGTAAACTGTTTTTACTCTTTGGTGTGTATGTGTGTACGCACTCAGGACAATACGTCACACATGGTGTTTCATATACCCAAACTAATTTTATTAGGCATTTTACATTTTTAAAAATTTACTTTTTAAAGTTTTTAGAGTTCGAGTCCTAAGCAGTTCCGTTTGTGAATGGATACTTGTTATGTGCAAAGATGTACTTTCTGGACAATTTCTCTCTCTCTCTCTCTCTCTCTCTCTCTCTCTCTCTCTCTCTGTGTGTGTGTGTGTGTGTGTAAAAGCATTCTTTTAAAATGGGAAAATAATTGGTGCTATTTTTAAAATTTCATAATGAAATATTGAAATATATATAATACTTAAGGTACCTTGTAGTAGAGGACAGTGTACACTGTGTAATTCATCCCTTCCTTCCTTTGAGATAGGGTCTCACTATGTTGCTCAGCCTGAACTCCTTGGGCACAAGGGAGCCCCTGCCTCAGTCTCCCGGATAGCTGGGACTTACACATATGCACCACAGTACTCTACTTGTGTTATGGAATTTAATCCAACTAGCAGGCTAAGTGATCACCAAAGTTATAAGTAGTTTAGATTTGACTTTCTATCCTTATAGTCTGGCTTACAAAGGAATGAAATACAAAAGAAATATAACAGTGTTTTATTTATTTATTTATTTATGGTATTGGGAATCGAACGCAGGACCTTGAGCTTGTCAGTCAGGTGCAACACCACTGAGCTAAATCCCCAGCCTTGTGTTTTGGAATTATCTACCTTTGGCTATTATCTTGATGGCACACTAAGCCTGTTTTCTTTTCCCAAGGAACTTACTTTGTCTGTTTTCCAAAGAGTAAGAATAAAGAAGTTTACTTAACACTTCAAATAAACATCTATATGAAGCTATTTTGCTAATTGAGGCAATTAGTGGGCCCAGGATTCAAGAAAATAAGTAATATATGGTACATGATTTTAAATTACATGTGTGTGGAACCAGGTGAAAATCTTTAGATCATTTAGGACCTCAACATGCTATGAGAAGGTAAACCTCTTATTAGCATTTATAACGTAGTTAAAACAGTATGTGCATACACCATGATTCTTTTATAAAAACCTGTGGTTCTAAAGGACTTTGAAACAGTAAAGATAATTGGCAATCGTACTATTTAAATTTAATGTATGTTGTTATTACAAAGAGTTTACCACTTTAGGAGGCTGAGGCAGGAGGAGGAGGATCACAAGTCAAGCCTAGCCTGAGCTGTTTAATAACATATTGAGTAAAACTCTCCCAAAAACTAAACAGGGCTGAAGATGAAGTTTGGTGTGAATGAATGCCCTAGGTTTAATTCCTTGTACTGCAGACACACAAAACCACACAAGAGCTTAAAGTTGTGCATAAAAAAGATAATTAGCTCAAAGCACTTAATAATATAGGGGTGGAGAAATTTGTTACCTATGCTTAAGTGAAAAGTATGCCAGGAATTTATAAAAGTTCTGAATTTATATATACCTAATAATATTCAGGACATATTAGGATGCATTTGTCTTAAAATCAAAAGGTTATTCAAAGTTTTATTCTGTGCTCCAAATCATTGTTCTTACATGAACATTTGTGTTTTATTATCAAAACATTGGGACATTGTAGAAAAAAAAAATAGAGCAAAGGCAACGGTCTCAGTGTTTTCTTAAAAAAAAAAACTGGACAATTTAAAAAATAGCCTATAGATGAACCTATAAGAGGATAGGACTTAAAAATGGCAAGTGGGGGAATGTTAAAATTTAATGGTATAGGTTGAATTTTTTAAATGTTTGAATGATTAAATATTGTACAATTCCACTTTACCTTTGTAAAGTGTTGTTTCAGGACCTTTGCTTTCCTGCTTGGAATTTTTCATATTTTGATTTATTTTTAATTAATTTCTACTCATTCTTTATGGCTGTTTGCATGTTGATTCATCAGGGAAGCATTCCCTGAACAGTCAGTTAAGTGTCTTAATTTATGCTTCCCTGGCTCCTAGTATTTCTCTTTTATATACTTATTGCACTTACCAGTTATTTAAATTCCATTTTCCATACTAACCATAAATTCCATACCTACCATAATTCTTAGCAGAAAATAGGAGTTCAAAATATTTAAAGAGAATGAAGGGAGGAGTACTATGTTTACTAAGTTTTTGCATCTTTTAAGCAGTTGTAACGGCTCAGGTGAGTAGTTTGGATATGTAAGCCCAAAGGCCGCCCTCAACACATAGGGAGCTAGTGGCCAAACTGGGACTAAACCCATTTCTTTGTTGCTGACTTCTGTGTTCTTTCTACCTTACTTTGTAGGCACTGGAAAATTATTTTTAGTTGGTTCTAGAACTTCCTAACAGCTTTGATGTTAGCTATTGAAATAAGTCCTCTGTTTAGGTCTTTGGCTACCAGTGGCTTTCCAATAATGGTGAAATTTGATTGCTTTTTTAAAACTTTATTTTTTATTAGCACATATTTGTCGTACATATTGATCGTGTTCATCATAGAAAATTTGTACCTGTACATAATGTACCTTAATTATTTTTCCCCATTCACTTCCTTACCCTTCGATCCCTCTTCCTTTCTCCATTTACAAACGCTTTGTTTCCATTTTGTTCTTCCATCCCTTTTTCTTTTCCCTTTCCTTCTTTTCCCCCTGGCTGCTTCACCCTCCCTTGTTCCCCTTCCCATTTGAACATTTTCTTTCTACTTCCCAATATCTAACATCATTTTGGTCCTTATTTACACTTTTGAGATCTCATTGAAGATCATCATGGGAATTTGAGTGGGGGGCTGATACGGAGAACTTTAATAGGTAAGTCCCTGGAGGTGTGGGCAGTGGGAGTGGTATTTACGGCTAAAGCTGGCCTCAGAGACCTGGAAGATCTTTAGGGTATTCTGGCTCCTAAGAAAAGCCTTATCAAACCAGGAGTTTTTGAAAAACACTCAGGAAAAAGTGTGTAATCTACTGGAAGTTGACAACAGAGCTAGTACTTCAAAGAGTTGTTGGGCTAATAACCTACCTAGATCAGGGAGAGTCCACAGGGAATTTATTCCACAGAAGGCCTGGTAGTCAGCTGCCTTGCGATTTACTAGCTGCTCTCCTGGGCTTTTGAGCATACTGTGAGGAGGTATAAGTGGTGGAGAAGACACTGGCAGACAAAATGCAGCACATCATTGAAAAGGATCGTGCATCACAACCCAGGAATGTAGGTATGGTTCAGTATATGCAAATCCAATAAATATAATACATCATGTAAACATAAAGTAAAAAATCACACGATTGTCTCAATGGATGCAGAAAGCATTTGACAAAATTTAGTATCCACTTATGATTAAAAACCCCAATGAAAATAGGAATAGAAGGGCCTTATCCCAATTTTATAAATGTGGCATGTGACAAACCAATGGCCGCATCCTACTACATAGAAGCTGAAAGCTTTCCCTCTAAAATCAAGAACAAGACAAGCAAGTCCAGATCACCACTTCTGTTCAATACAGTTCTTGAAACATTAGAGCATTATACAAGAGAAAGAAATAAAAAGGATATTGATAGGAAAGGAAGTTAAATGATCACAATTTGTAGATGAAATGATCCTCTAGAGAGAAGAGCCCAAGCACTCCACCAAAAGACTCCTAAAACTAATGACCAAATTCAGTGGTGTAGCATGATACAAAATTAGTGCTCAAAAATCAATAACACTCCTGTTTGCAGATTACCAACTCACTGAGAACAAAAATACAAATGCCTTTCACAGTAGCGTTAAAAAAAACAATTAAATATGTAGCAATTAGCCGAGTCAAGAAAGTGAAAGACCTTTACAATATCAAAGAGGATATCAGAAAATGAAAGAAATCCTCCCTTTGGATAGGCAGAGCCAATATAGTGAAGATGGCCATACTTCTAAAACTCTTATAGAGATTTAATGCAATCTCCAAACCAGTAGCATTACTTGCAGTTGTGGAGAAAGTAATCCTAAAATTTATATGGAATCAGAAGAGAACTAG
This sequence comes from Fukomys damarensis, assembly GCF_012274545.1. Taxonomy (NCBI): domain Eukaryota; kingdom Metazoa; phylum Chordata; class Mammalia; order Rodentia; family Bathyergidae; genus Fukomys; species Fukomys damarensis. The sequence continues at coordinate 16,347,113 of NW_022900949.1, read as the reverse complement.
AATAGCAAAAGTAATTCTGGGCAACAAGGACAAGGCAGGGGCATCATGACCTCAGACTTCGAATTACAGTACAATGCTACAGTGATAAAAATGAATGGTATTTGCAGCAAAACAAACCAAAAACAGATCTGTGGATCAATGGAACAGAATAGAGGATGTGGGATGAACTCCAAGCACATTCAGCTACCTTTTGTACAAAGGGGCAACACCTTTGCTGGAGAAAAGATAGGTCTTCAACAAATGGCGCTGGGAAAACTGGATTTCCACATCCCAAAGATTGAAACTGGACCCCTTACCTCTCACCATGCACTGAACTAAACTAAATTGGATCAAAGATATAAACATTAGAATAGAAACAATCTTCTGGAAGACAAAATAAGTAAAACAGTTGGAGACATAGGTGTAGGCAAAGACTTTTTTTTTTTAATTTGTTTGTTTTTTTGTACAAAGGTCTCCCTTCGTAGTTCAGGTTGGCCCTGAACTCGCTATGTAGCCCAGGCTGACCTTGAACCCACAGCAATCCTCCTGCCACAACCTCCCAAGTGCTGGTAGGCAAAGACTTTTTTGATAAGACCCTGACTGCACAAAATATAATACAAAGAAATAGTAAATGGGATCATATCAGATAAAAAAGCCTCTACACAGCAAAAGAAACCAACAGAGTGAAGAGACAACCTACAGAATGGGAAAAAATTTGCCAGCTACTCCTCAAAATATTAATATTTAGAACATATAAAGAACTAAAACATTTAGATCCCCTAAAATTTAAGGCCCAATCAAAAAATGGACATGAGATGCATAAGTACATCTCAAATGAAGAAATACAAATGGCCAATAAATGTATGAAAAAATGTTCAACATCAGTGGCCACTGAAGAAATGCAAATTAACATTAAGATTCCATCTCCAGGAAAAAAAAATGACTATCATCAAGAAATCAACCAATAAATTCTGGCAAGCCTGTTGAGTGTAAAGAAACCCTTCTTCATTGTTGGTAAGAATTTAAACTGATGCAACCATTATGAAAATTAGTAAACTCAAAAGATTAAAGCTAGATATTCCATTTGAACCAACAATTCCCCTTCTTGGTATCTTCCCATTAAAGACATCGTGTTACAGAGATGTATGCATACCTACGTTTATAGCAGCAAGATTCGCCATAGGTAAATCTTGGAAATAGCCTATACATCCATCAGTAGATGAATGGATAAAGAAAGTGTGGCGTTTATGCACGATGTACTACTCTGCCATAAAGAAGGAGAAACGAGTCACTTGTAGAAAAATCGATGCACATTGAGACCATAAATAAGACACATAAGCTTAAACATCATAAGATTTCTATGGTATGAAAAACTCTATAAATTAAGTTGAAACCAAAGACATAATAAAAGAGAAAAAGTTATTGTTATTTAGCATGGACAATGTATCTAAAAGTATACCTTGATTTAGTCTATGTCTTTATGTATTTTGTATGTTTTTGGCCAATTAGTCTGGTTGTTAATCTGTATATATGACATTTAACTTTAAAATGACATACATAGATGAATCCCATGCTGGCAAAATAAAAGGGGGGTGTTGGGAATGGGGAAGAAAAAGAATTGAGATGTGTTATATGCATGTACCATTCCCTACAGTGAATGTTATCATTATGTACTGCAAACATATACTAATACAAATTAAAATTAAATAGAAAAATGTGTTAAAGTGGTAATTTTTATATTCTTATCACAGTAAAACAACAAGAATGAGGTAATAAAGCAAAACTATAAAGAAATTTTTTCCCTGTCCCGGGGATCAAACCCAGGGCTTTTGTATGGAGCTACATCCCCAGACCTTTTTTGTTTATTATTTTAAGATAATGGGGCCGGAGATTTAGCTCAGCGGTTTGGTGGCCTGCCTTGCAAGTGGAAGGACCTGAGTTCAATCCCTGGTACAAAAAAAAAAAAAAAAAAAAAAAAAACAAAACAGATAGGGCTTGGTTAAATCAATAAATTTCTCAGACTGGGCTTGAACATGTAATCCTCCTGCCTCAGCTTTGCAAACTGAATGAGGGCGCTACTATTCCTGTCTACAATAAATTCTTTTAAGTCCAACTTTCCAGAAATAACCTATGTCAACATTTGCTACTTATCCTAGTACCTTATTCTGTGATTTAAATTTTTTATTGTGAGAATTCAGAAGTTATCTATCCAGTACAGTTAATAATATAAATGTCATCTACAAACATTGGTTTCATTTCGTATGAGCTATGACTCCAGAGTGAGCCAGAGCTCTGTCCAACGCATAGCTAACTAGCTAGAGTGGAGTTCACACTTGGCAATTGTGGCCTTATAGAAGATGATCTAATTCATCCACCTTTGACCTAAAAATGATGACCGAATGAAACTGGAAACTCTGAAAAGTTGTATTATTTGGTGATCCTCTGTTGGTCCATTTTTATGTATTATTCAAAATGTTTTTTATTTGTCTTTTAAATGTTTCTGGATATAACATTATAAAAGAATATTAGTAATATTTGTTGTATGTGTCACCAAGATAAGATTTGAAAGACAAGAAATAATGAGTTTAATAAACTGGTATAGATTTAGAAAGTTGAAAGGCACTTTGTTCCAGTTTGAATTCTGTCATTGTCTTTCTTGTGACCTTTGACTCTAAATAGCATCAGTAAAGCAGAAATAGTAGTTGGTGATTTTTGCAGACTTTATAGTAAACAAAGTTAATATAAAGAGTTGGAATATCTAATAAAATAACCAAAATGTAATTATTAGTATCTCTTGCCCCATCCCCTCAATTTCCAGTATATAATATTTAATAATTATCCATAAAGATTGTCTGAATTCTAACCTTGTTTTACCATTTACTAGTTGTGCAAATTACTTAACCTTTCTCAGACTCAATATTTTCATCTGTAAAATTGACGTAATAGGGTCTACTTCATAGGTTGGTTATGAAAATTAAGTGAATTATGATCTAAAGTTTTCCATAGAAGAGTGCTTAGAGATGATAAATGTTTAACAAATATAAGTTACTTTTATTATTGTTGTGATATACCTCTTACATATTCAATCCTACGATGAATATTAGGATAGCTAGTAATAAACTATCCTTTCGTACTTCAAGGAATTTATCTGACAGTAATGTCCATGCAGCCTTTTATGGGTGTGAGTCCCTAGCTGAATGACCTTCTTCCTTCACTCTGAGATAGATCATGATAAAATTTGTGCAATAAAGTGTATGTTCAGTTGTAATGAGAGAAAAGACCAAATTTAAGATTTCATTGAGAAGAAAGGACCTGAAACAAGCCTTTTGAGGTAGGGTTTGCAAAGGCTCACGGGAAAATCTACCCCACCTCTTTCCTGCTGCTCGGAGTCTGGACATTATACATACACTCTACCTCCTGTCGGGTCTCATAGCTGTTGACTGCTGAATCAAAGGTTTGTTTCCATGCTATGTTACTTGTTTGATAATTATAGCTTGTATGATTTTGTACCTTCATCCATTAGATACTTTCAAATATTACACTAGATTTTAGTGGACATTTTTGTGTTTACTGATTTTTACCCTTTTCTTATCTGCAAATAAACACTGAATTATGTTTGCTTTTTAATTTAAATTTTTTGATTTCTGCTTTTTATAATTTAACTCAGGCATAATATCTTTGCTGCGGCCTCTTCTTCTCGATGTGGTCCCAACAATTCAACAGACTGCTGCTTTGGCTCTTGGGAGACTGGCCAATTACAGCGACGACTTAGCAGAAGCAGTTGTGAAGGGCGACATTCTTCCACAGCTTGTTTATTCACTGGCAGAGCAGAATGTAAGAATTAAAAAACAAAACTTCAATGTTATTCTTTTTGTATTTTTTAAAAAATCGATAGTTTGCACACAGTTGTAATCTTGTAAGCTTTATAATTATTAGGATGTTAATACAACCTTAAATTCTCTGAAATGTGCATACTATTTCTTAAGGCATTTTGTTTTAGGGGATTATGCGCAGTCTCTATCTGTTGTTAATGTAGAGATACAGTGCACCCTCAAGTTATGACCAGTGTGACATATGAAAAACTTGGGTCAATTAGGTCAGTGGAAGATTCATCTGCCTCTTGTTATCTATAGCGTGTACCCAGGTAAACATCCAGATCTCAGCCGTATTGACTTACTACCAACTTGAGTTACAACAGCCCTCGAGAACTGATTGAGTTCGTAAGTCACGGGTCCACTGTAATTGATTTAAGCATTTCTAGGGAATGATAAAACAGCAGTAGTTTTGTATAAAGAAATTTTAAAGATTGATAGGATCAGTCTTAGGGAAGACTGTAGGGCTCTAGGCAGACAAATCGTTGCTTTCAGCTCTCTGTACATGCAGGTGAACACTGCTACTGTATGGAGAGCCTTGAAGCCAGTTGTAGAGAGGCAACCAAAAGAAGAGAGTGAGCCTACTGGAAGGTTTGATAAAGCAGTTTTTACTAAGTAAACAAGCATGTCTTCTCCAGTGCCCCAGTATGTCCCCTTCCTGTACGAGCTATTCTGCATTTCTGTATAGTGCCACATTTGGAGGTCATGGGCTATTGATCATACTTAGCTAGTTTATCATAATGTCCTAGCAACTCAGGAGGTTGAGGTATGAAAATCATAGGCTCAAGGCCACCGTGGGCAACTTATCAAAATACAAATAATAAGGGCTGGGGATGTAGCTCACTGGTAGAGTGCTTGCCAAGCATGCACAGGACTCTTGTTTCAATTCTCAGTCCTGCAAAAACATAAGCACACACAAAAAGCAACTTGTACGCAAATATTCAAAGCAGCATTATACACAGCCAAAAAGTGAAGTCATCACAAGTCTATGAGCAGATGAGTGGATGAATGAAATGTATATCTGTACAACAAACTATTACGCAGTCATAAAATGGAGTAATGTATTGATAAATGCTACAACATGGGTGACTTAGAAAACATGCCAAGTGAAACACTCAAAAGGCCATGTGGTGTAGGATACTGGTTAGATGAAATATACGGAATATGGAAATTCATAGAGACGGAAGCAGATTGGGGGAAAGAACCAAAGTAAAAGGAATGCTTAATTTATAAGGGATTTTTTTGTGGAGTGATGAGAATATAATGGAACTAGGTAGTGGTGTGTATACAACATTATGAGTGCTTTACCTGCCATTGAATCATACATTTTGAAGCAGTATATTTTTGTGTTACATGTATTTTACCAGAATTAAATCCTAAATGTGCTAACTTTTTTTTATAAATTCTGGAATCATTTACTAATGCCACCACAAAGAATCCTGAAACTTTTATTTTTGTTGTAGATGTTTTTCCTTTATAAAATACTGTTAGACATCCTTCCCCCTGGATTCCTAACTCTTCCCTTTGAGAACAGGGTCTGTTCCTTTGTGTCACACATAGGAGATTCTCTACAGAAGTTTATTAGTTGTAAAGAAACAAAAAATACTAGGAAGAAAAGTAGAGTCATTGAGAATGCAACGTGGTATCACAAGCTTCTGTCTCTTACCTACCAGCCTATAAATCATTTCTCAGGTTTAATCTCCTCTTTATGAGGTGCACATTCCTGTAGTTTTGCTTTTGCTTTTTTTAAGGTGATTCTTTTCATGATGAATAGGAGAGAGGAGCATTATAAATTTGGAAGAAGTAAAAAGTAGGAAAAAGAGGTAGAAAATATGAATTACAGGCATCATAGTTATTAGCAACTATTGAAACCTGTAAAGGTAAATTTGACAGTTCTGCAAGTAAAAGGTCAGATTAGCTGAAAGTACTGACAATAAATGTATTATCATTTTTATACTATTAAAAGAAAATCTATTGAAAGCTACTTGAAAGCTTTACCGTAATTTTTATAACAAATCAGTGAAAATTGGGTTATTGCCATAATCTAAGAAACTAAAGACAACATAGCACATCAAAACATTAGTACTAAGATCACATATATCTTAGAGTAGCAACATATATGAGTTTTTTTTAGCTATAATGTGTTAAAAATATACCTGTGTTTTCTCTCTCTCCTATAATTCTTATGTCATTATTTTAACCTAATAGAAGCCTTCCAAAGTAGTTGCTGATATGGTTAGTTACCTAGTTACTTTTTAGTTGTCATTGTAAAGAAATAGAAATTCAGAATATAAAGTAGATTAATTGGATTTTATTCATAAAAGTTATGAGACTATTACTGTCATTTTAATCATAAAACAGCAGTTACAGTCAAAATATTCCTATAAGTTTGATTTTTTATAAAAATAGGAAGAGAAACTCTTGTATGTCAGTTTCAGTTTCTCATTTTTTAATCATAAAATTTATGTATAGGAAATATAAAGCAGTTTTTAAAATTCACATAATGGTAATTTGCTTTTCTCTTTTAAAAATATATTTCTAAAGGAGACAAATAGCTTACATCTCATTGTTTAGCTTATTTATTTGCCAGGAGAAGTTTTTAAATATCTCATGGATTTTTTTTTTTGCCTTATATGATGATTATAAGTGGAAAATGGCTATTATTTTGAGATAACTTGGGATTCCATTGGAGGCTGATTACCTGATTGGAGACCTCCAATCTCCTGACCAAAGGTATAGCAGCAGGACAACAAAAGACGAGGTCTTCACTGCATAAATAGGGGGCCCGGGGTAATCAGAGTTCTTATCTGGATAAAACACTGTCTCCTGGAGCTTGACAGTTTACTTACATATACTAATAATCCAAGAGTACCCATGAGTCAAACTGCCTTTCTGTGTAATGTAAATGCATACTATCATTGATTTATGAAGCTGTGGAATATCACTATTTATCTTTTATTTTGTAGGATTTTTTAAGTGCATGCTTCAGAGTAAAACACTTCAAATGTAATTTAAAACTGGCCTTGTTTTCAGTTTAGATACTGAATGGAAGCAATTGGGGATGAAAAAAATAAAATAACTTTGCAGGATTTTTTTTTTTGCATCTTATGTATTAAAAAACAACTGAGCTTTATTTATATTAATGTCATTCCTTTTGTTCTACTTTAGATTTTGTGTATGTGAGTGCACAATTCATCTTGGATTTGCTCTCTCTTACCCTGGTAGCGTTTCTACAAGAAAGCAGCTGCCTTCGTGTTGCGAGCAGTTGGCAAACACTCTCCCCAGCGAGCTCAGGCCATAGTGGACTGTGGAGCCCTGGATGCGCTGGTGATGTGCTTGGAAGACTTTGACCCCGGAGTCAAGGAGGCTGCAGCTTGGGCACTCGGATGTATTTCAAGACATAATGCAGGCAAGGGAGTGTAATGGAAAAATGCATTTAGTAAATCCAGTTTTTAAACTTAGTAAGCTATAGGTGGGGTTTTAAGGATGCTTTTGTACATTATGAGAGATCAGTTTTAAATGGCAGTCTAGTTGTTTGGATTACATTTCAGTCTTTACCTGAGCAGAAGGGACATTAACCGAGGGAGAGAAAGGGCACAGGGGAGTGGGTTGAGTCTCAAAGACCTTGGTACTTTTGTTCAGTTGCAAAGCTTATCGTGGTCTGCAGCTCTCACTGGTGATGGAACATTCCAGGGCAACCAGGATCCACTCCACAGGCTGGAGTGACAACACAGACATCACTGGAGAAAGAGTGTGTGTTCCACTCCTGTTGGGTTGGAAGGAGGCGGAGCAGAGGCGCCTTCTCCTAAAGGCTGGGATCTCAGAACTGCGACTTCTTGGGAAAAGGCTTGCTGATACCCAAATGCTAAGAATCACCCTACCACTTACAGAAGTTACTTATGAACAACAAATAGCAAAATACAAAATGGAGTTCTCTATACACATGTAAAAAAAGTTAATAGCAATCAATGAACTGCAGTTTAAAACATCAACAAAATATCTTTTCCATCTATGATTATAGAGTAGGGAAATGGCAATATAGTCAAGTGGTTAAGAGCACTGTGGCATTAGATAGCATTCAAGTGTGAGTCCAAGTACTGCCACTTAGTTGCTGTGTGTCTTTGGATGTGGCTTTTAAACTTTGTGGACCTTACCTTCTCCATTGTCAAAAGAGGCTAGCTAATGATAATTACTTAAGAGATATCTTATGAGGATGAGGAAGTAAACCAGCACTTGGCATATGCTGAGTACTCAGCAAATGGAAGATATCAGCATGAATATCTAATATTGAATGGTACATTATAATGTTTATGACATTTAGCCAGGCACGCACCTGTAGATTAAGCTTTTGGAAGGAGAAATACAAATTTCATGAACCCATGGAAGGCAGTTTGACAGATGAAAGAGTTCATGCTTACCCTAAAAAGCCTACTTTGGAGCTGGATCTTGAGAATCCCATTGACCACCGGTTGGTGAGCTGCTTTCCTCTGCCCAGGCCCTCTTGTGTGCCACTTCTGCCTTGGACCCCACTGACCATGAAATGACTGAGACTTCTGAGACTTTGAGCCCAAATAAACTTCCCCTCTTTTTAAGTCATGAGTGCTGGTATTGTGTCCAGTAATGGGAAATTAATGAAGGAAAATTTGGTATTAAAAGTGGAGCTATTGCTGTGAATACCTGACCATATGGTTAGGAAGCTTTTGGAAGTGGTTCGTAGAATAAGTTTGGAAAGATTTAGAGATTCTGACTGTTGAAGCCCTAGAATGCTATAAGCCAAGACTTATGGGACATTATTGCAAAAGCTCAGATAGAAATTTGGAAAGTAAAGGCCTGGTTCAGGAGGTTCAGTTGGGAACAAGGACTCCACTGGCACTTAGACCTGAGGCTGCATGTATTGTGTACTGGCAGAAAATTTTTTCTACATTTTGCCCATTTCCTGAGGCTCTAGAGGGGACTGAGATTAAAGCTGGTGGACTGATTAATCTGGTAGAAGAAATTTCAAGGCAGCCCAAGGATCAGGCTATAGCTTGAGTACTTCTGGATGCTTTAAGCCAGGTTTATAGTGAAAATCAAGAGCAAAAAACCCATTTTAAAAGTTTATCATTTTGTCAGAAAGGAAAGACCTGCAAAGCTGGAGGAAAGGAGAGCAAGATTGCTAAAAAGATTAACATTACAAAAACATCCAGGACAATAGAAAAGATGTGCTGGTAGCATCTCAGGAATTAGAAAGATCCCACCCCTCACTGGCTAAAGGTTATATAGTACTTACAACTACAGCCTCCCCCTCTCTTACTCTCTCCCTCCCCAACTTCCTCCTTCCTTCTTCCCTTCTCCTCTTCCTCTCCCTTCTGCCTCCTTCCCTGCCTGCTCAACACCTTCTTCCTTTCAGTACTGGGTTTGAAGCCAGCCCTTTGTATGAAATGACTGGTTGGCTGTTTAGCTCACACGTGGTAAACTCAAATAACCACAAGCTGGGACAAGTGACTAAATCATGTGAGGTCAGAATGGGTAGAGAAACAGGGAGTGGGGAATAGCAGTTCAGTGGAAAAGTTGAGGTACCACACAAGGAGCAGTAGTTCCTCAGCTTTAGCCCCAAGTGTCCATGAAGGTCCTGCTACTGTCAGACCTTTTAATGTGAACCTGCCTGGATTTTACTGTTGGCAACCTTATTTTTCAAAGAACTCTAAGACAACATAATGCAGGTCAAATAAAACATTCTAATATATACCTACATATATTAGATATATATCTTATGTAAACATTAACATTTATATAAGAATGTATCTCAGTTGCAAATCTCATTTTTCTTTCTTTTGGTACTGGAGATCAAACTCGGGACCTTGCACTTGTGAGGCAGGTGGTGAAACTACTGAGCTAAATCCCCAGTGCAAATCTCATTTTTGAAAGTCTTTTTAATGCACAATGAAAACATAGCTTTTCATTTTGTATAAATTATTTCTAAATATTAAAAATCTTATATGATGCAAGAAATTTAAAAGTTGACATTATTGGCACAATATTCATGTTAATGCTTGCTCATAAATAGCACAAAATGCTGCCTAATTAGTTTAGTTGGTAAACTTTCGGTACTTTCTTTCTCTTCTAAAGCATACATAAAACGCTTGCCTATTGAGAAGTGCAGAATTGTCAGAGCTTAAACAGCTGACATCTGCTTGTACTCATTAAAAAAAAAAAAAGAAATATATAACAAGCTATTCCAGCCAAACCCAGCTCAGATGTGCTCAGGTAACGGAGGCCCATCTGTTGACCTGTGTGCTTTTCAGCTTAGGATTGGTCCATATGGTTTGTAAAACCAGAAAGGCTGACTTGAAATGCAGATGTTGACTGTGAAGTAGCCCCCCTTTTCCTTTGCCGTGTCTGTCAGGGTGAGGCTCAGTCACCCCGACTCACTTTCCTTGGCCCACAGAACTTTCACAAGCCGTGGTGGATGTGGGAGCTGTCCCTCTTTTAGTACTGTGTGTTCAGGAGCCAGAAGTCGCTTTGAAAAGGATTGCCTCTTCGGCCCTTGGTGACATTTCAAAGCACTCTCCAGAGCTAGCGCAGACAGCAGTGGACGCAGGAGCCATCGCTCACCTAGCCCAGATGATCCTCAACCCTGATGCTAAATTGAAGGTATTTTACTATATGGTCATGTGGTAAACAAACCGGCCTCTGCATAATATAACGGAAAGGAAATGGTACAGATTCGTATTATATAGCTAAAAAATAATTAGTAAGTCATCACTGAAAACACAAACATGTATGTCACCAATCTTTTAAATATGAAAATAATGCTGTAATAGGGAAGGGAGGAGGGGTGAAGGGAGGGAAGGTACAAAGGGAAAAAATGAGAACCAAGACCTGTCATGTAAGGGCACAAGATCCCAATGATGTACTGTATACCTGAAATGTACCAATAAACTCAATGAGAAAAAAAATAATGCTGTAAGTACTAGACAATGAAGATGTGATTGGTAAAATTATGTGCAATGTTGAAAATTAAAAGTAGCATCAGTGTTAGCATCAATAATTAAAATAAATCAAATCTCAGGGATGGAAGGGAACTAAGATTTTTAAGGCTCCCTCCGTAGTATTCAAGTTTCTTGTGACAGTGGTCATACTTCAGTTAATAGTAATCAATTATGCCTTTGTATTCTAATAATTATATTCTAGAATTTAAAAATTGTTAATGTTAACTACACAACGGAGAAGTTATTTGAAATAGTGTCAATATCGTGCTAAAAATAAATGTTCTGCTTAATCATTTTTGTACTACATTCCCACATATATCATAAATTAGCTTCACAAGAAAATAGTGTTCATCCAACGATTATATTTTTTAATCACCTACAATACAGTTTTTAAATAGAGCCAATTTGGAAATTAGAGAATTTTAAAAAGATGAGTATGAGACTAGGTTGTTAAATCCTCAAAACTTGGAATGTTCTGTTAGAGATGTTTCTCCCTTCTTCAGAGGACTTTGGCTCTGTATAAAGCTGCTTCAATTACACCTGAACTCTGCAGTGAACTAGTGGGCTCCACATAGTAACATTTTGTTTTGTTTTCTGCTTAACAGCACCAGGTCCTTTCAGCTCTTGGTCAGATTGCAAAACACTCTGTGGATCTGGCAGAAATGGTTGTTGAAGCAGAGATTTTTCCAGTTGTGCTGACCTGTCTGAAGGACAAAGATGAATACGTGAAGAAAAGTGCTTGCACTTTAATTAGAGAGATTGCAAAACATACACCAGAGGTGAAAAAGATTTTTATTTCATTCATTTATTTGTTTGTTTGTTTGTTTGTTTGTTTTTTGAGTACCAGGGATTGAACTCAGGTCCTTGCGCTTACAAGGCAGTCCACCAAACCACTGAGTTAAATCCCTGGCCCGAAAAAGATTTTTAAAATGCTTCAAGACAGGATAACACATAGTTTTAGTTTTTAAATAAAGCATCAACTTGTTTCAGGAGCGGCAGGGTTTTGCTCTGTGGCCTGGCTAGGTCGGGGCTCTCCCATGGTTAGCAGTAACCACATTATGGACTAGGTAATTGTTTGTGGGGTGAGCTGTTCTGTACCTTGCAGAATTGCCCCTTAGCAGCATCCCTGCTCACTGGGTGCCAGTAGCACCCCTCGGGGACAATTGGAAATGGCACCACATTGCAGATGTTCCCCAGTGGACAAACTTCCCCTCCATTGAGGGGAAATGTAATATATAGATAAATAATATTATTATTTATATATGTTTATATCACATTTATTATATATGATATAATAATATAATAAAACCACTGGGTTATATCACTGGAGTTCAAATTAAAATCTCAGTCCCCAGTCATTTCCAGCTTTCCATTTCTAGACTGTGGAACCTGTGGGCGTCCGTAATCCTTGTCACTTTATGTCTGCCAGGAGCAGGGAGGATATCACACCTCCAGGCTGACACAGACACAGACCCCCGCCTGTACGTCCATGCTCGGAGCTGGTCTTACACGGGGAGCCTCTGCTCCGAGTTCTTAAGGGAAGAGACAGAGCAAGCCCGTGTTGATTTCTGAAGTGGTGTCTTCCCAACATATATTTGGACTCATCAATTTTCATACATTATATGTTAAAATCCTCTTCTCCTTGTTTCATCTAAGATCTTTATTTAGTTTAGGTTTTTCCAAGTGGCAGTGCAAAGGTTAGCGCGTTTCCAGTCTGACATTGTCTTTGACGTTTGGGAATCGCTCACACACTGACTGGGGCTTTCAGTAGTTAGTTCTGAGCTGGCCCTAGGCGTGGTGTCTTGGTGCAGAGTTTTGATGTGTTGCACTAGGGATAAAAGTGGTGCTATCGATGGACTTAAAAAATGAACCATAGAGTAAAGTCTCTCACAGAGAGAAATTTATGTATTTGAAATGGCAGGATATAATCTTTTATGTTTCTTTTAATAAATATAGTAGTTTCTTTAAATGTTATTTCAGTTTTACCAGATCCTAAATAAAGCATAACCATGCTCAACTAAAGATCATCTTATCTTTCTGTGCCGATTATTTTGCCCTGGTTCTCGCCTCTTAGCTTTCACAGCTGATCGTTAACACGGGAGGGGTGGCCGCCGTGACCGACTGCATTGGGACCTGCAGAGGGAACGTCCGGCTGCCTGGCATCATGATGCTCGGCTACGTGGCCGCGCATTCCGAGAACCTGGCCATGGCGGTGATCATTTCCAAGGTGCGTTCTTGCTTCATTTCTCCTCCTTACTGCAGTCAGACGTTCGAAGACAGAGCCACAGGTGGACGATATTCCCCAGGATTATAAAATATAACTGGATGCAGCAGCAGATTGCTTTCAAGTCTACTTTTATTCTCAGACTTTTTTATATTTGAGAAAAAGGTAATCCTATTAAGGATTCTAAATTAATTTTTTTAACAAAGGAAAGTAAAACTTTTTAAAATATTAAATGTTTTTGGTTTGTCCCAGTAGAATATGGTTTTGCCTCATCTTTGTCATCTGTGGTTTGGTGAAATGTCCCTGCCTGCTGGGAAATAGCTACAGATAATTAAAGTAATCTAGGTCTAGTCATTTTATTTTTTTAACTTAAGAAGTGGCAGCCCCTGTAACATGCTTGTTTATTGAGCAATTTAGGGGGAAAAAAAAGATACAGGCTGACATGATTTCTTCTAAGGTTTGAGAGACGTGGAAGACTCTGTAATCCCGCTCTAGGGTCATAACGCTGGCTCCCTCAACCCCCTCTGCAGGGTGTACCCCAGTTGTCAATCTGCCTGTCAGAGGAACCAGAGGATCACATTAAGGCCGCCACCGCCTGGGCCTTAGGCCAGATTGGGCGACACACTTCGGAACATGCACGGGCTGTCGCCGTCACAAATACTTTGCCGGTTTTGCTTTCTTTGTACATGTCGGCAGGAAGTTCTGAGGATCTGCAGATGAAAGTAAGGATAGTTCTATGAAGATCTGTCCGATTTTGACTCATTTTAAAAATATGTAATTTAAAATATTTAATCCTTGTGGATAATATTCCTTTTATGAGTCCAAAAATACAGATTTGTTTCAAAAATTATAAAGCTCTTTTGTATGTTTTGTTTTGTTTTTCATGCTTTAAACACAAGATATATGGAGCAATGCATGCCTTTCCTGTAGGGGTTGGGAAAACGCTCTCATATTTTCTTCCACTCGGTAATGGCCTGAGCCATGCTGTGCTGTGGGGTGGACCATCTGTCATGTGGTCCACCAGTAGCAGGACATCTCTCCATTTAGTGATCTTTTGTAGTGTCTTATTAAAGTTGAACTGAGACCAAAAAAAAAAAAAAAATGAGTCCAAAAGAATTTAAGGTGCTTTTCCAATGTAAAATGTAAGCAGGTGAGGTATTTCCCAAGCTATATAATTTACCTCATACCTCTCCTAGCTCTGATCTTTCAATTATGTGTTATGTTTATTCCTTAAAATATTGTCCATGAGAAACAATTTGAATAGGCATTTCATCAAAGAAGACATAGAAATGACCACCGACACATGAAGAGATGCTCAACATCATTGGCCACTAGGGAAATATAAAACAGAACTATAATGCGCTATTGACACCTCCAAGAATTCTGTTATTAATAAGACAGACAATAATAGTTATTGACCACCATATACAGAACCCTCTTACACTGCAAGTGGGAACGTAAAACGTTGCCATCATGTTGAAAAATATTTTAGCCATTTCTTAAAATAAAAACATAAATTTATCATCATTTCTCAACAACCCTGCTCCTAGACATGAAAAATGAAAATGCTGGTGTTATGGCTTACACCTGTATCTCCTCAAAGCCTCATTCTCTCATAGGTGGGGCTTTGGGGAGTGGCTGGATCATGGGTGTGTGGTACTAGATTAGTCCTCTTATTGGTTTACCATAGCTCTGGGTCTGACTGAATGGACTTACTGGAAAAGGAAGACCTAGGGTGTGAATGGCACCAACCAATAGGGTTGTAGCCTTGGTGGGATGAAAATGGAAGAGCGGGGAATGGGAAAAAAAGGAGAACCACGATGTCATGTAAGGGTACAAGATCCCAGTGACGAATGTGACTGTACTGTACACCTAAAAAGTACCAATAAACTCAATAAGATTAAATAAATAGGCAAATAAATCAACAAGAAAACTTTCTTAGACTCCAAAAATTAAAAAACAAACAAAGAAGAGAAATCAGAAGCTAGACTGCTGCTTCCTGCCTGCTTTGCTACAAGCTCTTTCTCTTAAAATGAGTGATTTAGGATGTGTAAAACTATGCCTCCTCCAGTAAAGCCATAAAAATACCCTGAGTTCAAAAATAGATGTATATAAGTCTATAAGAAAATGTTAATATTTCTTTCATGCTGGTAAATAAAACTAATTATTAATCATAACACACATTCCTATGCATGAGAATGCAGTCATACATTGAGTAATTTCTTCCAGATGAAGGACAGCAAAGTTCAATGAATTTGCAGCAGCAGCCTCCTCTGTAGAGTTCCTGACTAATAACTTGACAATATGTCATAAATTTGGAACTGGTAAAGTAGGACTGCATGCATAGTATAGTGATGTGGCTTCTGATGCACAGGTATTAGGCCTTGTCCCCAGTGGCAATGAAGTCTGTGGCTTGGGAAGGTCGCTAAGACTTAAGATGGTTCACAAAGATTCACTCTAACCAGAGGTGTTGGGATTTGAGAGTTTAATTCTAAATCATACTAGTGACAAAGAGTTGGGCTGCATGTCTTACCTTTCTATTTAGTAAATTTATGAAACAATGTTGAAGGACAAAGGTACCAAGAAATAAGTTAAGCAGGAATGCTCAATTGGGATATCTAAAAAACTTTAAATTAAAAAGATTCTTTAATTACAGCTGAAACAGGCTGAATGTTTTCACTTGATCCATGTATCTGTTATAAAATCTATGATATGAATTGATTTCAAGAGCATTGCTAAACATTGAGTAACAAGATCATAATCCCAGAAAACCATGTTGTCTAAGTCCTTGTAGAGAGACTAGGTGAGCACAGCAAAGTCCTTAAGGGTGCACTGAAGTACCAAGCCAGGCATGGAATTCTAGTGGAAAATGACAAAATTTAGAGCTTCAAAAGTGAAGGGGCAGCTTGTGATACGAAGAAACAGAATCACAACTCGCCATGGCCTTAGAGCTGGCTGCAGTGACGTGTTACATCCACAGTCAATGAAGCCCTTCTTTGACCGCATGTGAGCAGGGGGACAGAACCACCTAGTGTCACTAGGAAGTAGAGGGTGCAGGAGGAGAGGGAAAGGAACAGGTGAACTATCCTTTGCCTCTGGCGATCCACTCTATATTGTGAGAGGAGCTTTTCTGAACAGTGGAGTAGATCCTACCTGTTTACTTCCTCTTGAGAGTGAGGAAATTTCTACCCATAAACTACGGCAGCAGGCTGCAGATGACACTGAGTATGTGTACAGTAGACATTTCTAGTTGCATTCAGAGAAGCTGTGGTATCTTTTGGGGAATACAGAATGCCTTATAATGAAACTCTCTGGCTATTTTAGTTATCTCATACTTTCATATGTACATATTTTTCACCAGTATGTCAAGTACATATTAAGTTACACTTTATGACTTTATGCTTTATAATTTTAATTTCCTCATAGCTATTTTAAGAGCTCAGTAATACACCATACGTTGTAAAGTTTAACATAAAACTAACTGGTAGGGTACTCTGTGATAAAACCAATAAAAAATAAGAGTGTTTAAGAAAACTATTTTTATAAGTGAAATGACTGCAGGTAAGACCAGCAAAATTGATTTTATCTTCGAATTCCAGGAATGTGAGACATGAATTCTTATCTGGCTTTCATTGATTACTCACTTTTGTGTGTTTTTTGCTTTCTATTTCAATAGTGTAAAAAAGCTATAAAGAGCATCCTACAAAAATGCACCTACTTACCAGCCCTGGAGCCATTTCTGTACGACGCGCCTCCAAATATTCTGAAGCATGTGCTGGGACAGTTCAGTAAGGTAAGAAATGCTCTCTTGCCTCACTGCCTGAAAGAAGGGGAGGAAAATGAAAATGATTTGTTGCCTTATTTTTTTCTGTTTTCTTTCTTCTGTCAGTTTGTTTTCTTCTGTAGGATGGGGTTCTGGGTTTTCCTACTTAACACATCAGTCTGTAGCGACAAGCGTAACACAGGTGTATAAAGTCCATATGTAAATAGAGTACTTCCTTCCTGCTTGCGTTTTCTCACATCCTCTGTCCTGTCTTTTTTCATGTTCTCAGGAGGTAAATTGTATGTCAACACACAAGAACCTCATAATACAAATACTTTTTTGTGGTAAGTAATTTCTAGTCATTTTTCCAGTGTCTTTTAGTTCCACTCACGGGGGAGCACAGCGATGCCCTTACCAAGAGAAGGGAAAAGGTCTCTGAGCCCCAAACATGTATTTCACAAAGTCCATGCACCTTACTGGAGATGCTCCCAGTGAGTCATGTGGGGAACTTTGATTTTTTCATGAACAGTTTTAACCAGTGCAGCTGTCATATTTCTGACACTGTTGCAGGTTAAGTGGTAGTAAGCAGTAGTAAGGTAGAAAGGCTGAGCTGCCACATGTGGGCACAGCCCACACAGCCGACTGCTGACAGACAGCAAGGCGTGAAAGAGAATATCATTAAGCATCCATTGATGTTCAGGCTGGTAACCCTATGATATCAAGAACTGGTTAAACTATGTTCATATATTTGACTTAAAATAAAGGAAGCTAGTCCTGGTAGTTCATGCCTGTAATCCAAGAGCTCTGAGAGGCTGAGGCAGGAGGATCACAAATTCAAGCCTAACTCGGACAACTGAGTAAGACCCTGTCTTAAAATTTTAAAAAAAGAGCTGAAGGAGTACTTTAATTCATAGGTCCTGGGTTCAATCCCCAATACTGCAAAATAAAAAACAACAGAGAGAGGGAGAGAAGAAAGCAGGGGAGAGGGAGAGAGAGAGAGAGAGAGAGAGAGAGAGAGAGAGAGAGAGAGAGAGAGAATATGAATGAAGTCTGCACAAGTCCCATACCACGGTGGAAATGCTCACAGATCAGGATTCGGAGTGCCTGGATTCCTAATAGCTCTAATTCTTAGGCACAGTCTTGACCTCTAAACCTTAGGTTGGCTACCTATAAAATGGGAACAATAGTACTCATTTCATAGGATCATGGTAAAGATTAAACAAGATATTGAATATTAAGAGAGTAGATCATAGGGCTGAGGATTTGGCTCAGTGGTTCCAGCACCTGCCTTGCAAGCCCAAGGGCCCAAGTCCGATCCCCGGTACAAAAAAAAAAAAAAAAGAGTGTAGATCAATCCCAGGAATATATTAAACACTAATAAATTAGAAGTTGTTTTAAAGAAATGAAACATGCAAATGGTTAAGGCTAATTTTTTAATGATAGAAGAGGACAGATTTATTTGAAAATCAGTCATAATGTAACATGAATGTAGTGCTGTGGTTTGTACTCCACATTTGACGGATGGTGAATATGAACTACAGGCCCACTCTGCTCCTAGTCTTCAGCTCTTTGAGCTTCTTCTGTGGTCATCAACAGCTTGGCTTACCCTCGAGCTCCTCTGCTACTGGAAAATGGGTTTTCCATTGCCAAAGCCACTGCTGATTACATTCTGAGTATCATGCACACCTTCTGTCTACTTCCTTGCAGGAAAATAATGAACCTTTCTTTGTCTCTTAGCTATATGATGTTTGAGAGATATAAACAAATAATGCAAGGAAAAGAGAGAAATTACTGCAAGGAGAGAATCAGTTTCTTCCTTTTGTGTACTCTTGGTTGCTAAGAAAGAAACTGGCTGCCTAATTTGACCATCTAGGAGGGAGAAGGGGTAAGGGCTGGATCATCTGTAGGCAGTCATCAGCTCTTAAAAAGGGGCCATTGACATTACTTTGAAAGTTTCATGTTATAGTTTAGTCTAGTGCATAATACTAGTTTTACTGAACTTGCTATGAAAATGAACATTAATCTCTTTTAACAGTTCAAAATAAGTAAATAAAAACCAGTAGGATTTGTGGAAGTTAGCCGTTATCAAATAAAGGTCACAATGTATATCATATACTCTTAGAGAATATTTGCAGAATTTTCTACTTTCTTAAAGGGTTCTTAAAGAATGTAACACATGAGTTAAGTTAAACAAAGAATAAGTCTTAACCAGACAAAAGAGTAGCAGTTTGATGTGTGTGTGAAGGTGTCCTCGGGACAGGAGACAGCACAGGCACTAAGAGGAGACCCGACACGCATGCCTTGATGTTGCAGATGCGAAATCTGGGATGGAGACCGGTGGGAGGGGCCTGGAGAGGTATTCGGGAGCTGGGTGGCAAGGAGCCCTGGTGCTGTGTGAAGGAGCTCGCCTAGTTTAGTAGGTAGTGAGTGGACAGGCCCAGTGGGAGTAACTGTTCGTTTTACATTCCGCGTGGGTCTCCTTTGCTCGCATTCCTTGCCTCATTCCATCTCCGTGACATAAAAAGTTCAAACACTTCTACAAAGAATGCGTTGCAGCTCCAGTCATCCACAGATTTGGGCTCATTTTCTTGTGGGCTTGTGGAACATAAATTGTTATCTATATTTTCTCAGGTAAATTGTTGTTTACAACTAGCCATAATCTAACTTGGGAAAGAAAACCTGACATTTTTATTGCTTCACTCTTCAAGGTGCTGCCACATGATAGCGAAGCTCGTCGACTTTTTGTAACCAGTGGTGGACTTAAAAAAGTTCAAGAGATACAAGCAGAACCCGGTTCTCTCCTTCAAGAATACATCAACAGTATTAACAACTGTTACCCAGAGGAAGTAGTAAGGTGAGGAACACGCAGCTTGAGAGGGTCCGTAGTAAATGCGGCGTCTTGGTTAAGATACTCCACGAGGCGCGTGGGCAGCTTCGACTCCAGCTTGATCTCCTTTCCTCGCAATTACATAAAATAATTATGTTCTCATGAACACACATCTTCAAACAACCGGGAATATCATTAAAGACATTTCTGTACTAAAATATGGTTTACAAAAGAATACTCAAATGCAGAGTTCAAATTAAATTAGCAATTTTAAAATTGTGAGACCCTGATTTAGAAGAGGCCTATACATTCTGGTTTTCATGGATCCCTGCTTATCTCTCTTCTTAGGCTCACATTCGTACGAATAGAAGTATTGCAATTAGAAAAGAAATACTGAATAATGAAAGTTATAATCTAAATGGAAAAAATGAATATTTTTATGATAGGCAGGTAACTATAGCAGGAAGTAATATGACAAAAATGTTCAGGATTTTTTTTTTTTTTTTCAGTGCTGAGAAACTCAGAGACTTCCATAGGCTCGGCAAGAGCTGGTCCACTAAGGTGTACCCCCAGCTCAGATTATTCTCTCTAAAATTTAAATGAAGTCATTTTGGAGAACACTAAATATAAGCCAAACTGAAGACTCACTTCTTGTAAGGCTAGAGAACTATTTTATTAAACTCCCCCACAAGCAAAGTTACCAAGAAAAAATTAAACATGCTTAAAACTACTGAGTCTTGAAAAATGCCCAGAAATCATGTAAATAAAAGGCATATTTACTTATATTTTTCTAATCTTACATTTGTTTTCTTCTCACTCATATTAGAAAATATAAATTCCAGTTATTAAAATTTATGTTATATATGAATTACAACTTTTATCATTTATAGTTCCTATTTGACACCAGAGATTTTCAGTTTTAATTAATCAATTAATTTATTATTTTGGGTTTTGAGAGCAGGTCTTGCCGCGTAGTTTAGGCCGGCCTGGAATGTGCGGTTCCCCTTGAATGCTGGGATGACTAGTGTGTGTCACTGTCCCACAAGCACAGGATACTTATTTTAAAAGCACACAACTGTATAAGTGAATGGAAACCATTTTATTCTCAAACATAGTTTTGCGTTTAACCAAAGGACTCATACGCAGGAGGAATTCACTCCAGGAAATATTTCTGTATGATTTGTATTGGTGCACGGTGAGTCCATTCACCGTGAGGATCTGTGCACGAACACGACATGTCTTAATTTGTTTTCATTCTCTTCCCTTCTCCCTCTCCTCCTCCCATCTCTTGGTCACCTTTCCTTTTTCAAAAGATTTTTTACTGTTCTCTTTTGGAACTCATCATTTCATTTTTCTTTCTCTACTTAAACAGCTTTAAGTAAATAACATTTAATTTTGCACTAATATTGCAGAAGCTTTGTAGTGGTACGTAGCCACTTTCAGTTTTCACTGTTTTGATGACAAAATGCATAATGAGCAATTTTTACTTTATTTTGCAGAAATCAATGAGTAAATAAGGTTATTCTGGTTAGATTTATATTGACTCTAGCATAACAGAGTACTGCTACTGAGGGAGAATCCCACACTTTTTCCTGAGGACAAGCTGCTTTTGAATTCCTTAGCACCAGATAGACTGTAGCTGGCATGGACTCTCTGACAGTCAGTGGACAGTTTGGCCTATGTATTTATCCGTCTGCCTTCTGAAATACATATGTCTGTATGCACTTATAGGAAGTCAGGCTGTGCTAAGTGTATATGTGTTCTGATCATGCAAGTGAGGGAGGTAAGTACAGGGCACATTTTCTTTCTTGTGGGGATCCTAGAGACCGTGAAGTATCTGAGGCCTTAGAAGAAAAAGGTAAGACTATGGCAGTTAGCTTGGAAATAAGCCAGGTAAAGCCTCAAGATTTATTGGTAGATTCTAGCTGATTTATTGGGGACCGTCATTTTAAATTAACAGCACCCGATAGAAATATGTGAGCCACATGTGTAATTTCACATTTTCTGGTAGCCAGAAAATGCTTTAAAAGGTAAAATGAATTAGGATAAATAAAATTTAGTGATTTAAAAATCCAATATATCCAAATATTATAATTTCAGCTTGTGATCAATATAACATTTATTAATGCATTACTTTGTATTTTTATGATATCACTTCAGCACATCTCTGTGTAGATACTAAAGCCACTGGGTGTATTTGACCTGTATTTAGATTACATAAAATTTACAGTTGAAAAAGTTGACTCATAAGATATTTCAAACACACCAAACATTCTTCAGTAACTGAATTGGGTGTTGGTTTTAGAATTTAATTAAATATAAAATTTAATTTCTCAAACACACTTGCCATGTTTTCTAGTGTCAACCTCAGGTGCTTAAATGGCACAATTTTTCAAGATTTTTTTAAAGAAAAAAATCTACCTGTTGCATTTATATAAAAAGTACTTTTCTTATATCTGACACATTTATAAGGCCTAGACAGGTGAGGGAGGCTTTAAATTTTAATTCAAACTGAGGGAGAGACAATTGTGAACTCCTCAGTGCAAGAATATTATGACGAGCCTGGCGTGGTGGCACACACCTGTAATCCCAGCACTCAGGAGGCTGAGTCAGGATGATCACTGTGAGTTCGAGACCAGCCTGGGCTACACAGTGAGTTCCAGGTCAGTCTCAACTGCATAGTAAGACCCTGTCTCAAAAAACAAATTATTATGGAAAAATCCCCTATTGACAGTCTTTTCAAGGACAGCAGGCCTTTTGAGGAGAGACATTCTATAGCTTTTTATGTACATGTGAATTTCTAGTTAACAGGGACTATGTATAAGCACTCTATTATTTGGCCTACTTTGATAAATGGTGAAAAAAAATTTAGTGTAATGCACACTGGGAGTTTTCAAGTCAAGCATCTATACATAGAAGTAGATAACAAAGGACAAAGTGAGCCCCTAACACTATATTTTATTTAGAGAAAACACTTTGCAGGAGGTTATAACTACCTCAGGTTTTAAAATCCATTTCTTATGTATGTTAGAATGCTTGCGAAGTATTATTTCACAGGTTTTTATATGCATGTGAGTTTTTCTATGTCGTATCAAACATCCTACAGTCCTTTATTAATCAACATATTTAGTATGTTCCTACTAAATCTTTCATAAAATGATCAGTTTATAGGTATAAATTTCTAGTACTATGTATGTATAAGAACAAGTGCTTAATTTCCTAGGTTTATATAATGCTAATATTTGCAAGCTATTTATTAATAATTTTAATATGAATTTTTGTTTTAATGGATGACCAGATCTGATTAGAGCATAGATTAAGAAATAATTTGTAAGGCAAGCAGAACGCAGAAGTTGATTAGCAGTGATAGGTGTGTGGTCTAACTTTTGAAAAAATCTATCGGGTATGACTTTTAAAGCAATATTAGTCACTTAATATAATAAAAATAAAGTCTCTGCAATAAGATATTGTCACTGGGTTGAAGCCTTTTGCTCCGAAACTGTCCCCTGTGCCATGACATTTAGGAACCTTCGAGAGTTTGTGCAGAGAGCATTCCCGGAACCTGGTTATCCAGGGCACGCGAGGTTTCACTCACAGCATTGTGTCAGATCAGTTTCTTATTTAGAACCCTTCGGCTGACTCTGCTGAATCTTGGATAAATATCTAACAGCAGATTTTCTTTTCCAGGTACTATTCCCCAGGATACTCAGACACACTTCTGCAGAGAGTGGAGAGCTACCAGCCACTTACTAATTAAGCATAGTCGTCTTTTTATACCAAAATTCACGGCGGATTTTCATGAGTAACATTTGTTAAAATCCTTTCTAAATATTTGAACTAAATACATTCTAAATTTATTCAGTGTGAAATACCTTTAGATACAATATTTTCAAAGTTTGTGTAACACTTTAAAAATTAGCACCTTGAATATGTGAAGAACTGTTCATAATAATTTGCATGCATAGGATTTGTTCAAAAGGTAAATTTTAAGTAGTAAACTTTTAAGACATGTTATTTTTCTACTAAAAATAAGAGAGACAGAAAGGGAGAGAAAGAGAGAGAGGGAGGGAAGGGGAGGGAGGGAGGGAGGGAGAGAGAGAGACTTCAACTAGATGCAGGAAAGAGGTGGTGTTCAAAACCCTTTTCTGAGCAGAAGGGACATAGTTCGAAGAGGACAGGAATATGGGGCCCTTGAAGGAGGCTCTGATGCTGGTTGCATGAATGCGTTACCCTGCAGCATAGAATCTGCTGGCAGGTTCAAACTGCAGGGTTTTCCTAGGAATTTAGGAAGGGACTCCTCTTACCACAGCCTTCCTCAAACATTCCTTACATTTCATGAGGCTGCAGAGGGTTGAAGTCATTGTTAGGCATGCTCCTCTTATATACATGCTCTTCGACCTCATGGAAAGGTTTCACATTCATCACGAACAAACAGGAAAGCTGGTAAGGTCAGTTCTCAGTGTTCCTGTATCCTGGGCTGTTCGTATTCCCCAATGTCAAAAGTCTCTTTGGGGGGATTTAAGAAATACTTTGAAAAGAAACCACGAAGCTCAGACTTTACACCTGTTTTCACCCAGAAGGATATAAAGGGGTAAACTAAAGGAGATATCAATAAAATTTTAAATTAAAAAGCATTAGAATTGTCCTTTTTATATTTCTTATCTAGTGTTTTTCTGGCCTTGGGAATCTGTGATTGTATTTAGGAGTCTTGGTTACTTGGGGTGTGTGTGTGTGTGTCTTTTGAGCTAAACAAAGATTATTGCTTTTATGACCTGTGCTAGAGGCTCTCCTGCACCTCCCTCTCTCCTTCCCTCCCTCCCTCTCTTTCTTTCTCTCTCTCTCTCTCTCTCACACACACACACAAACACACACACACACACACACACACACACACACACACACACTCAGAACAAGGATTTGGCACCAGTCTTATACTGAAGGGCCTTGGAAGCTCCCTGGAGAGTAGCTGGTGTGAGTCTGCATTGGAAACTAAAGAAAGTGAAGTCTGATAGCCTCAGGTGAAGACAGCAAGAAATGCACCCCTTTAAGCAGAATAGAACTCTTCAAAATACACATTAACTTTCTTCTTTCCTTTTATTCTATCCAAGATACGAGCCTATTGGTTGGTGCCACCCACAACCAGGTTGGTTTGTTCCCCCCTCAGTTTGCTGGCCTGGATGCCAGTTATCTTTGAAAATACCCCACAGACATATCCAGAGCTATTCTTTACTAATCTGCCTACATCATTCACATAAGCAACATTTATATTCTAAGCATGTATACCATACAGGCTTAGAAACTGTACATGTTTCTTGTTATATGACCTAAAAATACTTAGCAATGAATTCAGTCAGCCTGAGTATCTTGCAGTGAAAAGAGCTATTGGAATATTAAAAAGTAAATTAAAATACTGTTTCTGCATTCACTGGGAATCAACTATATGACATTCATTGCTTGGCTCTAGTCATTTTAATTTTTTGTTTAATGACACAAAAAAGAAAACTTTCCTACAAAGCCAAAGCAAAATAAGGGTATGCTCACCCAAATGAAAATAACAGCTGATAGAAACCTAGTTTGGTAGTTGCCTAAATCAGAATTTTATGTCTTGTAACTCAACATGTTCTAAGGAAATATGTCTTTTACTGAGTTTATTTCTAAAAGAAACAAGGAACTCCAATAGGAAAGCTACTATGCCTTTATAACCAATTAAAAAAGAAATATACTTTTAATGATCAAACAAAATAGTATTTAAAAAGAAATCTTCAGGACAGACTAAGCCCATCCGAACACCCTCCCTGGGACCAACGTATCCAGACTCCTCCACACTGGTCCCCGACTTAGGCTGGCTCTCTGGTCCCACGGCCTTGTTCATGGCAGCTGGGGAAACGTGAAAGCAGTCAATACTGAGGCTATGCTCAACACTGAGGCTCAGTTCACAAGGAAGAACGCCAACACTTCTAACATACTAAATATTTATTTCTTCACATGCTCTGCTGTGTAGCAGAATCCAGCACTCTCCTCCTCCTCCCACCTTCAGGTGGCCCTTGGCAGGCTGTTCTTCATGGGCTGTGACCACACCCAGGGCAGCCCCACTGCCAGAGAGAGAGAAACCTGTCTTTGCGGGGATGCCCAGAACACGACCACAGACCTCTCTGGTGTTTCTCATCCTAAAGTGGCACGATTCATTTTAAAACCAGATCACGTCCCAGGAAGCGTCTGTGTTCACGTCTGAGCTAGGTAATGCAGAACATGTGCTGCCACGACCTGCGCAGCACAGGGTCCAAAGCCGGGAGAGCGGTGAGAGAGGAAGAAGTAACAAAGCAACCAGGACTCATTCTTGAAATTTGGGACCAGGTGGAACCATAGCTTCTTGGGAGCTAATGGCCACGTGGTGTCCCACACACTCTCTATTTCTAGTGGAAGGCAAACAGTGAGAGAAGGCGGGCCAGGTAGTGCTACTGGCCTAGTGGCCTAGGCCAAGGCACCTCGATGGTTTTGTGATCTGGCCATGCACAGATGGGAATCTGGGGGCATACCGTGTAAGTCTCCTGGGGCTGCGCCATCCAGGGTTTACAGGATTAGTCCGACAGACGGTCGACTGCCTACGCAGGACAAAGGGAGGACGGAGGAGGCCAAGGGCCATGGTGTTCAGGCCCCGTCCCAGCAATGTCTATTTTTGCCTGGGCTGCACTGCTAATTCAAACAGATGGGAGAAAAGATCCTAAAAACCAACTGTGTTAACACTGATACAGTAGTGCTATAGTTTCTACTGATTTTTCTTAGCTCCACAACCCTTTTCAGTTTTTCTGGGGATACCTGTTGTCACTAGTATAGATCTTGGCCCTCATTAACGAAATTACTATCCTTTAAAGATGGCAGTTCTTTGACTTAAAAGACAAGAGTAAGAAAGAAGACAGAATAAAACCTGAAAAACATGTACATCCTCCAATTATGGAAATTAAAATTGCCCTGTTCAAGGCAGGGGTCTCACCCAAGGAATGACAATGACACGTAATGTGGCCTGAATGCCACCACGGGGCACCAGTGAGTCATGATGGGTCCAACTAGCGCGAGGGTTAGCCGCCTCGGTATTACAAGGCTGAGCTAAATCCCCGGCCCCTTTAATTCCTTCTTATAACAAGTCTTCTAATTACAGAATTTGAATTCTTGGAATTATTTGTCAGGAATCCTCAGTTGTCTTACTGGTAGAGGTCAACTCTCTCCCTCCCTCCCTCCTTGGGTAGCCCTTGCTGATTTCTGGTTACAAATAACAGACTATCTTTTCTCGCAAAAGCCCCAGTGATGGTTCGATCTACTTTTGAGCCAGGTGGAATATAT
>NW_022900949.1:16295378-16319849 GCF_012274545.1 Fukomys damarensis | reverse complement strand
CATAAAACACATTAAGATGAAAAGTTCTATCCTTTACCATGATCTGGCGAGTGAGCTGCACCTGGGTGACTAATGCAAAATACAGTAATGGCCAACTGTCAAAACATGGGTCATGGTAGAAAAAAATTTGAGCTTGTGGGCTTTACCCTTGCTTTTCAGGGACCTGAGCCAGTTCCCAAGCCTTTGCAGGCTCTTTCCTAATGTGAGGAATAGTGAAAACATCACTGCCGTCTGTGACAGCCTGAGGTGTTGTGCTGAGCACTCCACGTCACGTCTATACCCACGCACTGTCTCATTCCCAGCAGCTTTAACCATCTTTCCTGTCCACATCTTACAGACGGGGAAGCTATGATTATGTAATTTTAGTAAGTTCTCATAGCTCGGTCTCTGACAACAGTGTTAACATTGAGATGGAAGCACTGGTGGTCTGGCTCTTAATCAGTCCACTGACAGAGAATCTCACAATTCAACCAGAAACTCTGTGGCACACTTAAATAGCGAGAAGTGCCTGTTACTCTCACCACTTACTCCATCACTACCACGGTCACCATTGTCATCACTGTCACCACTACAGGGTCCCTGCTGACTGAGGTGAGCATTTAACAAACACTATAGATTTAAAACTGGCAATATTTGTTGAGAAAATGCAGACTTTCTTTCAAAATATTGTCTTAAAATTTTATTTTTAAGTGAAAAGTAGATGATAAACCACCTGAAAATGACTCACATTCAAGACAAACTTACTGCTTAGCTTTGGAAAAACGTGGCAATATATCCCTGTGATGCCGAGCAGTGGCATTTACATTAGAAATGTACCTGTTTGTGAATGCCTGACCTCAAGGAAAACTTTGCCCTGTACCTTGGGTGGTGAGATGGCTGTTTTCAGTACTGGCTGGCAAAAGGAAATGACTCCCTTTCGTTCTGAGAGAGGAGAAATTTTACAAAATAAGGCAAAGCAGCTGAATTGAGCACGGAAAACCCTTGACAATCTCACTTTAAATAGTGACTGCCCACAGTGGAAAGAAAAGCACTTTCTAAGGGAGAGGTGAAGAAGGGTTTCCAGGACACACTGATGTGCATTTGTACCTTCCACTCGGAGCTGCCCTTCTTCCTACTTGCTACTTAACTGCAGCCTAAAGGACCAGAGGAGG
Organism: Fukomys damarensis; assembly: GCF_012274545.1. Lineage (NCBI taxonomy): Eukaryota > Metazoa > Chordata > Mammalia > Rodentia > Bathyergidae > Fukomys > Fukomys damarensis. Next base: position 16,318,698 of record NW_022900949.1, on the reverse strand, counting down.
TAGCACTTAATTATAATTTGTAACTTAAAGATCACAAAAGCAATGCTGAATACTGGTTTAGGAAAGCATTTTTATGTGTAAGGTTATTAGTAGTTAATTCTGTTTAATCTTTAGTCTGTAATCAGTAAAATGTCACAGAAGTGACAGTCTCTTAATTGCTAGTATGACTCACAATGCATAAGACTCCATAAGGTGGCTTTTTATAGCCCACTATCAAAGTGCCAACAAGATCATTGCCAATACACGCACACAGGTGCCAACTGCAGGCAACAGTTTTCTTCAAATGAGTCGAAGTGAGAAGCTTGCATGTTAAAAGGAATATTCTTACTGTGACCCTATGAGTCCATAACATAGGCATTTATTTTGTTTAATAAAATTAGAAGTGTTGAGTAGATCTGTGTGGAAAGATGAACAAAACACACTTTGTATAAAGAATCTGGACTCTTTCCAAGAACATGGGCTATTAAAAGAGTCAGGTCAGACTCCCCAAAGGTCAAGTGAGTCCAGTTCTTTCATTTTCCAGGATCCCTGCTGAGTAGCTTGCTAGCAGGCAGTGTGCTAAGACTCATGTGTGAAAAGCAGCTTTTCAACATATTAATTACATGTCATGCCGGAATTGTAGCACAGATGTAAATAGTTGAACACCAGGGAGATTCACATTTCTTTCTCATTTAGAGGAGGAAAGACCACCAGAGCCATGCATTGAAGGTACTCTGTTTAAAAAGGGAAAAAAAAAAAAACAAGCCATTGGAGCTGTCAGACTCATAACAATGGTTTAAAAAGAAAGCACTCTTTTCTTCTGCTCTTTTTTTTTAAATTAAGATATCTGTTACATGCATGTTCTCACACCTCATGCCATGAAAGTGATTCATTTATAGTTAGAATATAGCTTCTCTATTTCCCTCAGTTTCATCTTCATTATTATGCTAATGTATATCACACTGATTATGTGTTAAAGTAAATCTAAAGGCTGGAACTTATCTGTGTTGTCTCTATCACTGATGATGGTCCCAAAACTTGCCATCTGTAAGTTAAAAGTATAGGAAATTAAAACAGTTATGACTCCAGTGGGGAAAAAAAAAAAACTAGTGAGTAAGAATTGAGATTACCAAGTTAGGGGAGAGTCTCTGTGAAAGTCGATTTTGTACTATGGCAGTCATTTTGAAGGGAATATAGTTACACAATGATTTCCATGAAAATAATTTTCTTGCACCTCATTAGTTGTCATTTTTAGAAGGTTCAAAATACAGGAAATAAATGCTTTTAGCCTTCCTCAAATATTTCAAAACAGAGATATTAGTTATTTCTCTGATAGCATTTATGATTTAATTGATGAAGACAAAAGTATGAATTTTTGGAAAAATCAGTAATACTAACTGATCATGGAAAGAAAATCCAGAAGTTAGCGGAAAGAGGATTGCAAAGACATTTTTTATAACTTAAAAACTTGTTGTTTGCCAGAGTTCATTTCCATTAATATATTTTATTTGCTGTATTACAGTTTAGTACATTTTTGTAGATTCCCAGAGAGAGGAGATGTCTTACTGACAGGACAACCACATTCTTCTCATTGGTTCTCAATTTGTATTACTTTTACATTCCATACTTCCAGCCGTTTCCTTTCTCCCATTCCATAGAGCATCTGTAACACATGAGGGCAGGTGAGGTGGACTTTTAGAGCCTCTGCCTTCTGAAAGAGCTATCAAAAAAACCCCAAACCACAAGAATGTACCTAAAGGAAAGCAGATGCACGAATTTGTAAAATTTAGATCAAAACAGAATACTATAGTGTAAAAAGAATTTAATTAAAAACAAAATAAGGGCTGGAAATTTAGCTCAGTGGTTCCACCACCTGCCTTGCAAGCGCAAGGTCCTGAGTTTGATCCCCAGTCCCCCCCTCAAGAAAAATTAAAAATGTTAAGTCACTTCCAAAGCAGATGGATAGGGCTGAGATATGGCTGAGGCTTTCTTTGTCTGGTACACAGAAGGTCTGGACCGGATCCCCAGCACTCAGAATGACAACACCAACAACACCACGCTTGATGAGAAACAAATGGGACTCCAGAGCTGTCATCCCCAGAAGCACCTGTTGCTTTGAATTAGTTTACGTTTACATGCAGGAATATTCAAACCAACCCTCCAAGTCGACTTTCTTTAATCTCATACAGTAAACTAAATGTGATTCAAACATTACCTAATTCTGAGTTCTAATGAGACAGAAAAGATAAAAAGATACGATATCTTCATCCCTACTTTTTTAAGTAAGAAAATATTCTAATCATGCCTTAATATTTTGTGGTAGAAAAAGAATTTGAAGTTCATCCAAGCTAACATGAGATAGGTAAGAAAAAAATGGATGTTAGAAAGACAAAGGCTGTTATTCAAGGCCATGTGCGGTTAGTTACTGATGAAATGAGCGGCCTTGGGGCCTGGTTTCCTGACCTGAAGGGTGTTCTGAACCTTGGCTGCTATCTTTGTTAAGTGTCCTGTAAAGCTGGCTGTGTTTTCAGAGCTTGTCGAATGTGAAATGTTTCACTCACGTTTGCAAGTAGGCTCTGCTTCATTATTTAGCAATAATAATGAAGGTAAACAAGCAAGAATACTCCTTGGCTTAAAAGTGTGTTTATCTCAGAAGGTGGCAGCAGGGGAACAAGGAGAGCCACAGGGGCAGAAGCAGAGAAGAAAGAATCCGTAGAACAGTTTCTGCACCAGCACGTGGGGAGCACATGTCAAAGTGCTTATCTCCTCTTTGTCACAAGCGTCTCCAGCCATCACAGAGCCCTGGGCTTGTCTATAGCACTCCCTGCAGTGTTCTCATCTACTGTCCATCTATGTCCTGCCTGTCCCTGTCATGCTCACCTGTTCTTTCTCTGGTTCTTATCTACCTGCTGGAAATCAGAACTCCAGGCACTGGAGCAATAATTTCCTAAACACTGGATCAAAGCTACATCAAATGGATCAATACCAAAAGTGGGTGGTCTTACTACTATCAAAGAGAGAGTGGCTGTCATCTGGCTGCAGAGCCTGCCAGGATGTGAAGGGTCCCTTTCCTTACACTGTTTCTTACAGGCATGGGCATGTCCTTCTCTCCAACTTTTCTGTAACACATACAGCTTTCTCCCAGGATTGTAGCTCCTGAGTGACAGCTTCTCCTTGTGTACCCTAAAGAAATCCTCTGTGGACACTCTCTGACCCCCTTTACTATTTCATTCTTTCGGAGACACAAGTTTACTTGCACCTGTTTTGTGCCAGCCCTATGTTGAGCTGAGAGATACAAAGCCAACTGAAGCACAGACCTTGATCTCAGCAGTATCTAGTCTACAGGAGATTTTCAAAACTGTGCCCCAGAGCTTTGAGTTGCCCAAAGTGAATCTATCCACCTTAGATGTTGATAGGGAGAATTTAGGAGTAGAATTTAAGCACAGAAACTTTCCTGTTTTGGTTGAAGATTTTAACTCAAAAGAAGACCCGGGAAACGAGTGGGTTCCTACATATGTTAACACAATACCCATTACTTAGTATTCAGTACCCCATTGAGGTGTCTTGTGCACTGCAAGTACTCTACATTCATGAAGTAAGTGGATAGAGAAGGACCAAAGCCAATTACTTGTCTTCCTCCATCTCTAACCCTGGACATCTAAGCTACCATTAGGGCAGTGGACTATAACCTGACTACTACTTAACCAGACAGCTACTTCCCTGGTGTCATGATTTATTTCCGGATGTGCCCCCACAGCCTCACACACTCATAGGTGGAGCTTTTGGGCGGTGACTGAATCATGAGGGCATGACACTCATCAGTGGATGAGTCTAAAACTAGTTCAAAAAGTAAATGTGATGCTGGGAAGAGGTGGATCACTGGGGCTGTGGCCAGGAATGATGAAATCATCATTGCTTACTCATCCTTGCTTACTCTCTACTTTTTGCTATCGTACCATGAGCTCTTTCTCTTCTGCCATGTCCCTCTGCCTGGCCACCCTACCATAGAGCCAGACAGTTAGTCACGGACTACAAACTGTGAGCTCAAAGAGACTTCCCTCCTTAGAGCCCTGGGTGTTGAGTGTTGTGACTCAACAGTAAGAAAACAGTTAAAACACCTGGCACACTTAAGTCAGTCAATCATTAAAGAAACTTCAATATGACCTTGACCAAAGTATAAAGTAGATCCTAGCTTGGCCATTTTCAGAGAGGTCAAAATAGTTATATTATCACTAGTTCTCATGCAAGCAGCTCAGGTGCTGATAAGGCTGCGCAGAGCCTGAAAGTCACACATTTAGAACCTGGACTAAAGAGGCTCCTTGTATCGGGGAAGAGTCCATGACCAGGCTTGGGTTCCCCAGACTCAGTTTTACACATACCTGATGCTCAGGGCTTCCTGATGGCTGCCCATGGAAAAGGCTGTGAGCCCACTAGGGTTTCACCACCCTGATGAAGATGACCAATGTGAATTATTCATGAAGAGAAACCTGAAAACTCAGTCCACAACCACTACACACAGCGCTCTCAGACCAAGCCCAGCACCTGACGTTTGCAACATCTACTTTCCTCCCCATGGGGACCTGAACAGGGGCCACAAATATCTTCCTTTACACTGCGATTTTTGATAGTTTTCCCAAATTTAAAAAAGAGGAAGATTTGTAACACTTGAGTACTCCCGTGATGCTGGTCAGAGGAAGAACTATTTATTTTATATTGTTAACCAAGTTGTTTGCCTGTGTGTACTTTCCCTCTTACAATATAACTCACCCTACTTTTGATTTTCAGGAAAGGTTCAGCTTTATGTAAATGCAGATCATCAGCCTGAGAGACAAGACTCATTGAAGTTTAAGCTAACACAAAATTTAAAACAAAACACAAATAGAAAAGTAAGGTTAGTGAGAGATAAGACAAAGAGTTGGAACCATGAAATGATGCTAAAGTACAGGTCTTATCACAACTGAAAGCACTGGCAAGCGCAGAATTTATTGATTCTGTAAGCTCAAGAGGAAGATTAAAGTATGAAAGGCAAGGCAAAACAATTTCTAATCTGCAAGTATAACTTCTGTCTAAACATTTTTTACTAGATTCCTATTTGTAAGAGGAACTGTATTAGGAACTAGATTTCAAGGGATTAAAAAAAATTGAGTAGGATGAAATACTTGCCTTTAGGAACCCACACCAGCTGAATAGATATGACCACCAGTTGTCAGATGCCATAGCTTACGCTGGAAGTCGCACATATAAATCTCTTTCAATCTTCACAAAAGCTCTGAAAATTCAGGTTAAATTATTTCTCTTTTAACCGATGCAGAAATCGAGACTTCACCATTCAACAACTTACATACCAGCTAACAGCACACATGGCTTTAGAGGCCACTCCAGTTTTTTGACATGGGACAATCAGACCAGCACCTAGAGTCCTGAAATACTCAACAAAGTGTGCTGCAGAGCAGCATTACAAAGGATTCCTGAAAAATCCAGTGCTGGAGATTGTCATGGGAAGCAACGCCCAACCTTTTAGAGATACTTGTCCAAGTGCAATCCCAAACCCACTTATCTCAAAGGGCCAACTGAGGTCTTCATTTAGAAAAGAGAATTCATATCCTTGGCTCGTGTGCTGGTAAAGAAGGCTCTGTGTGCCCACTATGGTGCGCCGTAGGTTCACTGCCACTGTCCTAGGGGGAGTGGGGCTTACCCTGGGCAATTCTCAGTGAACAAGGTGGGTAGAGCTAAGATTCAGAGGCAGACAGAGTATGTAGTATGTAGCATGTAGTATGCAGCATGTAGTATGCATGTAGTTCGGAGTCTGGAGCCCAGCCAGTGGTGACAAACCCACGTCCACATGCTGCAGCTGGTCGTCTGTGTCACTGAAAGCTCTAAAAGTGTCACCATTTTAGAGGACAATTGGGAGCAGTGCACAGAGGAACAGTCCCTTGTGTGTGAGTGTGCGATGAGCGTGTTAATGACCTGTTTGTATTTCTCTTGATAACCTCTCGCTTTTGTCTACTGAACTTACAGGGCCTTGCTTAAGGAATTAGAAGCGAAAAGAAGGAAAACTATTTTTATTCTCCCTCAGTGCTCACTGAACCCGTTTGTTATTCATGTCCAATACATACAGTCTACCTCTCCTTGGGTCCAGATAAATTATAGAAAAGCAATAGAAAACCCTGCTACTCAAGATGTATGGGGTGTCCTTAATCACACAGTAGTTGTTGAAAAGTGATGCTTGTGATTTGAACATTGGCTTCTTGATGTTTGCATTGGGCAATCTGTCAATCAACGGGCAGCCCTACTCTTTATCTCAAATCAGCCCTCTGAAACGCACCATCTCCTGCTGACCCCCTGAGACACAGTCTCTCACACTTGTTTGAGGCTCAGAAAACAATTCTCCCAAATGGTGTCTTTGATCTAAGCTAGCAAAATCAAGGTTCTCCATGATCCTCCCCACTTCCCAGGCTCCTAATCCTCTATCCTTCTCAAAGCACAGGAAGGGGCTTCCTCGGGTGCTTCCATTCTGGAGCGAAGGCAAGTGCTGTATAATCTCATAATCCTGGAAGGTTGTCACAGAAAAAGGAAACAGTAAAAGGTGTCTGTGCCCAAGACATCCTGCTTAGACAGACTCTGTTTTATTGAATTTAGGAAGTGCTGGGCCACATTTTCTGACACTTTTGTTTTTGTTTTGTTTATTTTGAGATAAGGTCTCACTATATTTTAAAATTTTCTACCTTAAAGCTTGTAATCCTCTTTCCCAAGCTGGCAAGTAGTTGGGATAACAGGTTTGAACCACTGTATTTGGAGGGACAGATTTTCATCTATTTTCCTGAAACCAGCTGAGTGGTCACATTATCCACATAATGAGACAACATTTGCTCAAATGTAGTCTTCATCCCTACGAGAGCTTGTCATCACCACTCTCCAGGGTGCCCAAATTTATAGCCTATGAAGTCTCTATTTCCTTCTGTACCTCACGAAGTTATATAAGCTTCAACAACCTGACCCTTCTTAGATGTTCCTACCTTGTGGATGACTTCTATGCTATAACTTTTCTTCCACAAATATCAATAAACCCTTATATCTTTTCTCCTATTTAATCTTTCTATTCTTGGTTCATTTCAGACAAATTTTGTAGGGCTAAGTGGACAGGTTGCTTTTCTGTTTTGTTGGGAAGTATTTTCAACTTCTTACATTGTTTACAAAGCAAAGATAACACATTTAAACTACTTATGAGCCCTTCCTACATCTATGAATACTTACATTATTTCTGTGTCCAAATTTGCACTCTCCTCTATGCTAACTAGAAGACATTGAAGAATGTATTGGAGTAGTGTGCAAATCAAACTCACCAATAAGTACTATATTGATGACTTCCTTTGCATTTAAATATTCAGTAAGTTTTTACTTCCAACCAGAAATACCCTGTCATCTTCCTATGGGAATGTTCAGAAAAGTCAAATTCACAGTCCAGACAGACAAAGAAAACAACTTCAGTGTTTTTCCTTTGGCTTCAGAAATCCACTCAAAAGCTCTGAATTTCCAGAATAGGGCAGAAGAATTATGTTCCAGTCTTAAGAATGAAACATTAATTGAATTATTAGAATCAGAGAATTGGGAAATTTAGAAGTCAGATATGAAATTTCCCACTAGCACAAGATTGTAATAAGCAGCAGAGGAAAGAAAAACAAGCAGCACTGACAGTATTCAGATTCTTCAAGGGAAAGAAGCTCTTGTTCCTTTCTGCTTACTGATCTCCATCTTGATTCCCTTCTCTGCTTTCTTAGCTACCATGAAGACTTAAAATGTTATATGCAGGCACCCACAAACTCTCCCTTCTCCATAAGAAACTACTCCTTGGTAGCTGACGTTGTAACTCAGTGTTAGAATGTGTGCTTCACATGAGAAGGGCTCTAAATCCAAAATAGAACAAAGAAATGAAAATAAAAAGGAAGGAAGAAAAGAAGAGCCAACCACCACCACCACCACACACACATAATTGTAGCTTGGAGCAAGGTGCCCAGGGAGATAGCAAACTATTTTTCTTGATGTTTATATTTCAAAGAGATGGAGCCTGTACCCTTAAGAAAATTCTCCGGTTTGTAATTATTCTGGCAAGTGACATTTGCATACACATCACAGGAATTGAGGAAGGAGTTATAAATATCCCAATATGTTATCACAAGGAGATGCTCTGAGAAAAGAGGAGACAACGTCCCTCACTCTAGTAACAAGGAAAATTCAGTTTTTAAAACTGACTTTCCATTTGTATAGAATTAAAAGATCAACAAGTGTGATTTCTAATCAGAAGGACAGCATTTCAACTACCCATTCTCCTCCCCTCTGAGCAAATATTTTGCTAATATTTTAAGTATTATATAAAAGAGCAGGTTTGGATTTACCAGAGTTTGTTAAGAACTTGATGATATTTTGAAACCACAAGTACTTAACTTGCTGCTCAACAGTAATGGCGCAAGATGTACCGGTCTGGGTCACAAGTCCAGTGGGCCAGTGGCCCAGACTGGTTTCCACAATGTCAGAATGCATTGCATAACAAGCTACATTCAAATGCTCTAGGTTTGCTCCATAGCCAGTGAACCAAGCAGTCACTGGCTCTTGGATTTGAATTGTAATTGCTGATACCTGTAGCATTCAAGTCACACATTACGCTTCGCACAGCAGTACAGAGGTTGCACAGGCATTATAAAGGGGTTAGCAGTGGCCATGGGACTGAAGAAGAACTGAACGCTGGGGGGATACATAGAGATGTGAAAAATCAACACAGCTAGATAAGGTTATAGGCCCAGTGGAAGGTAGGCACAAGGTTTGTTGAGAACACAGTTTTCAAAGGCTCATTCTGGGTGGCAGGCAGTTTCAAGTGGATCATAAAGCAGAAATATCAGGGAAGCCAGGAGTCAGGAGATGGAGTGTGGAGCTGCTAATCTCCTGACAAGCTCGGGACAGCCCACCAGGAAGACGAATCGGGGAGGGCTGCTGCCACACCCAAGTGCTGGATGCCCCTGCTTCTGCAGGACGCAGGCACGAAGGTGATTTGTTAGTCTGCTGTGTCTGACAAGCCCACTGACTTGGTTCTCTCTGATTTAATTTAGATTTATCCTGTGTCTAGATGACCTCATTTAATATGATAAGTTTATGGTTGTCTATATTTTTATTACCAAGATTTATTTATTGGTGATTTTATTTATCTGTGATTATTTATTTATTTATTTATTTGTGATTTTGCCCATGCAGCTGATAGTTGTTTTCATAGATAAGTTTGGTGTGTCCAGCATCTGGTGGTTATTTATTGGTGTAGACAATTTACCAAGACACTGACTGCTTTCGCACTCAAAATGGAGCAACTTGGCAAAGTTCAGACTGAATGCTGCTCTTCTGTACAGTATGGAGCAACTCACAGCAGGTCGCAGCTGGCCCTATGTAGTCTTCCTTCATCTTCACTGGACTGAAGCTATTAAAACACGAAAGCCAGAAACAAATTCTGCTCCTGCTAAAGTCAAAGATGCAGCCAGATGATCCATAGCCAGGGCAGATCCTTGTCAACAGTACACTACTGTAATGGGGAGCAGGGTCTCAGGCGGCTGAGCTCCACTTCACACAGCTTCCGCCGAACAGAGGGGACTCAGCCTTTTTAAGAAGCAAGAAACAGGAAGCGGGTGAGTGGGGACTAAAGGAGGCAGGAGAGTGAAAATTACAAAAACAGTGGGAGTGCGTAAAGTGAATACTCCCCATGAGTGTGCTAGCTAGCCCTTATCCAAGTAGGACTTACCCTCCCAAGAAGGCTCTGAGATAGGTGCTCTGCCTTCAGGTATTGGCTGGAACACAGTAAATTTTCTTGGCAGCCTTGAATTTTCTCCAGCAAACATAATAAGGTGGCCTAGATTTACCCAAGGGTGCAATGGTGAGCTGTTAGAGAAATACGCTCATGTTTGTTCAAATATTTATGGCCCAGGTTGGCATGTGGGAGAGAAAAGCATCAGGGAAACTTGTTGGAGTCTGGTCAAGAAAAGAATCTTTGCATTTTGCTTAGGGTAGTCTGTGCCTTAGTCACTGTGACTAATGAAGAACTTGTTGAGGTATTCCAATCCTTGCCTGGCATGCCCTTGGAGTACTTTTGTCACATTAAACTTGAGCACCAGTCTCTTTGACTTTTAATATCACTTTCCATAGAGTGAACAGACAGAACCTGTGGAGCAAATTGGTCTCTGGCCACTTTGGCAACCCCACTCTAGCAGCACCCAAGGGAATGTCCAGGACAGCATGAACTTTACACTTCCTTATACGTTCTCCTTGGTTCTCTCCTACATCCAGCTCTGAGCTGCCTAAGAAAATAATGGGAATGGATAGTGGGATTGTAAATACAATTTTCCTATGGATATGCTCCTGGTTCACCTTTGTTCTTGCAGTTTCTCTCTGAGCTAGCAGGCTAAGCCCTGGAGAATGACTCTGAAGTCATAGGCCAACTCTGACTTCTTGAAAGGAGGTAGATGCCTTCTTTAGGAATCTGGAAAGACTTTCTTCGTGAGAAAATTTCTGACAGTGGAGATTCCAGTTGGAAGAGTTCTGTGTGTCTTGGTAAGTATCGCCATTTCTCATCTCCCCCTGGGTTCAGCCCAAAGGTCATGCCTGTGATGGATGTCTGAGAACAAAATTCTGGCTCCTTTCCCTCCATTAGTCCCTCGTGGGTCTCTCCTGTGAGACACCTACCAGTGACAATTCCAGTGACAGAAAAGTGCCAACTCATTTTATTAAATATACATGTAATACAATATTGTACAAGGAATTTAGAATGTTAAAGAAATACTAGAACCTAATAAACCAGTAAAACCAGATTTTATTTAGAAGCTATTTCTGTGGATTTTAAAAATATACAGATACTAAGAATTCAAGAAAAAAAATGTGCATATGGGAAATTCAATCCAAGAATCGATATTCTGGCAACATGTCAAAACAGCAAAAAGTTTTTTGTGTGTTTATTTATTTTGGTTTTGAAATAAAAGTTGCATCTTTATTTTACTGTGTCAGCATCTCCCTAGGTAAGCCCTGGTCATTTGTATTTCAAACTTCCATAAGGTATTTTGACATGTTGCTAAGAACTCTTCTGGCCACAGTGGACATTTATTCCTTTATGTAACAATCTTCTGGGGGCAACTACAATTTATGGTGATTCTAAATGACACACTAGATCAGAGAGCAATAGATGCCACTGTTAGAGCTTAGGTCCCTTATCCTCTTGTTAAGCTGTCTCTGGACTGTATGGTATCAGGATTCCTCTTCTGACACCAGTGGCACTTCTTGATTTCTCCTCCAATATATTGTTTTTATGCTAAAGCTAGGACTAATTTTCAGTTTATATTGTCCTTCATGAGCTGCTCACTTGCTTGGCCCAAATTCAATTCAAATAGTACTTAATTCGGTGTTCATTGTCTGACTCTCAACATCATAGGGTCTCAACCTCCCATCCGCATCACTGCACCCAACTTTACCAGTTTTAATTTGCTACTGGTGAGGCAGAGTGGAGCAGCTCTGTGCTATAAGCAAGTGTTACTGCTCAGTGTCACAGCTAAGTGCCATAGCTCAGAGGCACAGCTAAGTGTTACAGCTCAGTGCTGCAAGCAAGTGACCACAACCTTACAGTCCAGTGTGGTGGCTCTGGGTCACAGTTATTATTTTTTGAAGGCTCAAGAATCTGATGGTCAGTTGAAGAGGTGGAGATGAGACTTTTATTATGCAGTGAGCTGGGAGGAGTCTGAGGGCTCTAGCAGAAATGAGAGCCTCCTTATATAGGGATCTACAGGGTAAGTGAGCATGCTCACTGAAGCGGTGGGGGGTTAAAGAGCATTCCTGAGGTAGAGGGCTGAAAGTACAGAACATTCCTGAAATACATGACTTGTGGACATGCTCACTGAAGCCTGGGAGTGGGGGCAGAGTTACAGAACATTCCTGAAGTAGAGGAGTGGAGTTACAGAACATTCCTGAAACATATGCCTTGTGGGCACGCTCACAGAATCAGGGGGGTGGAGTTACAGAACATTCCTGAAACACATGTCTTCTGGGCATGCTCACTGAAGTAAGGGGGGCAGTGTAGAGAACATTCCTGAAATAGAGTGGTGGAGGTACAGCACATTGCTGAAGTAGAGGGGAGCATTTCCAGAACATTCTCAAAGCCAATATCTTGTGGGCATACTCATTGAAGCAGGGAGGTGGATGTACAGAACATTTCTGAAGTACAGGGGCAGAGGTACAGAACATTCCTGAAGTAGAGGGGCGGAATTACAGAAAATTCCTGATGTAGAGGGGTGGAGTTACAGAACATTCCTGTAATACATGTCTTGTTGGCATGCTCCCTGAAGAATGGGGGGGCGGAGTACAGAACATTCCTGAAGGGGAGGGGTGCATTTCCAGAACATTTTGAGGCACATGCCTTGTGGGCATACTCATTAAACAGGCAGGTAATATTACAGAACATTCCTGAAGTAGAGTGGTGGAGTTACAGAACCAACCTGAGGGAGAGGTGTGCAGCCCCAGAATATTCTTGAAGCACATGCCTTTTGTGCATAGTCATTGAGGCATGCGGTGGTGTTACAGAACATTCCTGAAACACAATTCTTGTGGGCATGCTCCCTGAAGGTGGGGCACAGAGTACAGAACATTCCTGAAGTAGAGCGGCAGTGTTACTGAATATTCCTGAAACACGTGTTCTGGGCATGCTCAGTGTAGTAAGGGGGCAGTGTACAGGACATTCCAGAAATAGAGGTGCTGAGTTACAGAACATTCCTGAAGTAGAGGGGTGCAGTTGCAGAACATTCTTGAAGTACATGTCTTGTGGGCATACTCATTGAAGCAGGGTGGTGGACATACAGAGCATTCCTGAAGTAGAAGGCGGAGTTACAGAACATTCCTGAAGTAGAGGGATGGAGTTGCAGAACATACCTGAGGGAGAAGAGTGCAGTTCCAGAACATTCTTGAAACACAGGCCTTGTGGGCATACTCAATGAAGCAGGGGGTGGTGTTACAGAACATTCCTAAAACACATGCCTTGTTGGCATGCTCATGAAGGACGGGGGGCAGAGTCCAGAATATTCCTGAAGTAGAGGGTTGGAGTTACAGAATATTCCTGTAGGAGAGGGGTGCAGTTCCAGAACATTCTTGAAACACTAGTTTTGTGGGCATTCTCATTGAAGCAGGGGTGATTTTACAGAACATTCTTGAAACACATGTCTTCCCAGCATGCTCACTGAAATGGAGAGCAGAGTACAGAACATTCCTGAAATAGAGGGGTGGAGTTACAGAAGTTTCCTGAAGGACAGTGTTGCAATTCCAGAATATTCTTGAAGCACATGCCTTGTGGGCATACTCATTGAAGCAGGGGGGTGAAGTTACAGAACCTTCCTGAAGTAGAGGGGTGGTGGTATAGAACATTCCTGAAGGAGAGGGGTGCTGTTCCAGAACATTCCTGAAACACATGCCTTGCGGGCTTGCTCACTGAATCAGGCTGGTGGAGTTACAGAACATTCCTGAGGTAGAGGGGTGGAGTTACAGAACATTCCTGAAACAGGTGCCTTGTGGGCATGCTCATTGAAGCAAGGGGGTGGAGTTACAGTTCATTACTGAAAGGGGGCAGAGTTTAACAGAACATTCCTGAAAGGTCACACAGTTTAAATAATTACAAACCATTTTGATACACTGGGTAGGAGCCCATAACACAAACATATTTCCAAAACCAAACATTATGGATATCAAAATCGAGGCAAGGCAAGAGCCTGTCTTGTTGTTTAGAACTTCAGTGTCAGCTCTTTCTCAGTCGATCAATCAAGCAACTGAAGATTCTGAAGGTCCTTGTTCTGAGTCCGGACCATTACTTGGAAAAATCTCCCTTCTTCCCCTCAATTTCTTGCCAAGGCTGCTTCCTCCACACTTTGTCTTTCTGGGAAAAGGCATCATATTGTATTCCTCTCCTTTGATAGGGCCCATTGTCTCCTGGAAACGTACTTATGACTTGGCTTTGTCTTCTTATATACAAAAATAGCCTTGTTACCATTGTGGATTACCTTTATTTTGATCCATCTTTTTTCCCCTCCAGAGTCTTTATGAAGAAGTCTCCTCTGTCTCGTCTGTGTCTTTGTCCTTCTTTCCTTCCCCTCTCTCTCCCATTTTCCTCCTTCCTCTCTCCCACTCCCCATCTCCCTTCCTTCGTGTTTTTTCTTTCTTTTGTGGTTACTTTTGGGATTTGAACTCAAGGATTGATGCATATTGGGCAAGTGCACTGACATCGAGCTATTGGCCCTCCAGTTTTATTTATAATTTTACTTTGTCCAAGGAAATGTGATGCTAGGATGTATTTTTAGTATGTGCATTTTTTGTTTTTTCTTTTGGAGGGAACAAGTTCAGTTAAGCAATAGGAATTGGAAAGTGACAGGCCCATGAAATCTCACAAGGCTAAGGAAGCCCACTTTTCCAGATTTCACTAGTGTATAAAAGTTTTTTTGTGATAGTTTAAACTTGTCAGTATGGTTTGTACCATGAGAGTTGTATTGGGAGTTTGGTCTTCAGTGTGGAAGTGCTGGAAATTGGAACATTTAAGAGACAGGTCCTAGCAGGGGGTGTTAAGGTCAATTTGGGGGATGACTTTGATGTTAATTTCCATTAGGAGTAAAAATGTTCAGGAGAGGACAGTTTATCCTTGAAGTTTGGAAATATTAAATAGACCAAGTTGGTAATATCCAGAGTGCATATCCACAAGATAGCTGTACAACATAGAGGCCCACACAGACTATCCTTGCAACACTGATATTTGCTGATCTGAAACTTTCCATGTGATAAGTAGGGCAGAGGCCATTTTGTGGAAGTCCAAACAAAATAGATTGAGACAACATATTGAACAAAGTTACTTACAAATTAAATTTAATATATCAAACATTTTTATTGAGGCTACCTAGGAATTTCATTTCCTCTGAAATCAGTTAGAATTAAAAAACCTGTCACAAAAATAGGAAAACTTTATTATATTTCGACTGCATATTTTCCAACCCAGGAACTCCATATGAATCACATTGACTGATACATAAACAATGCTTAAAATATCTGAAGAGTTTTGAAAAGCTATTAAATACGTAAAGCAAAATATCCAAAAATCAAGGAACAAATACTAGATGAAAAAAACAAATCAATCCCCACATATAAAATACTCAAACTGTACAACATATCAGGCTAAAAGATATTTCAAGATGAATAAGAAATGAAGCTGCTACAATTCAAAGAGGATAATGTGTAATTTGTAGAAGATCTAGAAAAATCTAGAGCCAGATTTTGAAATATATAAGACATTTCACTAATTTTCATGGGTGGGTTTGGATTTCTGTATCCTATGAACAAACGGAATGTGAAAAGTGTTCTCTTCGATGTAAGTCAGGAAGTTTCTGAACACAGTGGTGTCCTGTTCAAAGGACCCAGGGACTGGGTTGAAGAAGATATCATTATCTCTTGTGGGGCATTTTAAGCATCAGAATAATTTTCACAATTTTCCTGGATATTGAGAGAATGGATATTTAAATCTACAGTAATAATTTAAGAATCAGAGAGAGAGAGAGAGAGAGAGAGATGAAAACTGTGATGAACCCAGATCACAAGCATTCTTTGCCTTATTCTTGGAATTTTTGTCTAAATTTGAAGTTTTAGCACAAAATAAAATTTCAACGAAAGATGATAAATATTATAGCTTCTATGAATAAATCTAGCAGAATATATAGAAATGTTATAAGGGAAAATTATGAAATTTATTTCAATCTATTAAATGATCATTATACAATGGAAATTTGTATCACAGTCATGGGTCACAAACCTTGATAATGTCAAAAATTCAGTTCCCTACAAATAGGTTATCAGTTTCAATGGAGTACTAAGCAAAAACTTAACTCTGGTCCACCCTGGAATGAAAGGCAGAAACGCTTAAGACATGATCCTATGTATTTGGTTTGCTATCAGGCTTCTGAGACAGATGAAGTTGTCTACTCTAGGCAAGGGCTTTTCAAATGTGGTCCATGGACCAGTAATACAGGCAGCGTCAACTATCTCCTAAAGAAAACACATTTCACCTGCTTCCTGAGCTGGTGGAGAGGAAACTCCACAACACTTGCTGTTGTAGGATTAAAAATATTTCATCAAGCATTGTTTAGATGCTATTCCTATTCTATTGTTTCATTACCATTTTTCCTCTCTGTGGGGACCCAGAGCACTGTAGGCGACCGAAACAATGTCTTTTTTTCCTCATTGAGTTTATTGGTACCTTTTAGGTATACAGTACAGTTACATTCATCATTGGGATCTTGTACCTTTACAGGACACGTCTTGGTTCTCATTTTTTCCCCTTATCCCTGCTTTCCCATCATCCCCTCCTCCCTTCCCTATTTACAGATACTTTATTTACATTTTTTCATTTCTCATTTTTTTCCTTTTCCCTTATTACCTTTCCCCTACCCTTCCCACCTCCTCTACACCTTTAGCCCTTTTCTTCCTATTTTGCATTGTCACTTATATCATTAGGATCTTATGTACCATTATAGGTTTTCACACCAGAGAAACTATTCAGTATTTACATGTGTGACTTACTTATTTCACTTAGGAGTATATCCTCAATATGTACCCATTTTCCTATGAATGGCTCTAATTTCTCATTCTTTATGGCTGAGTAGTATTCCATTTTATAGAAAACCACATCTTTATCCACTCTCCAACTAACAATGTCTTTTGACTTGCAAAAATTCAGTAGTTTGTTCTGGTTGAAATAAGGATGGCACGCCACCTGTAGATGGACAGAAAGGTGTAAGATTATATGCATTAATTATATTAACAGGAGAAAAAGAAAAGTCAAAATTTAAGAAATCAAATAGAACAAAAATTCTGTGTAACATGAGACCTGAATGGAGAATATCCACCTGAAGTAAGGATTATTTTAAATATAACTGTAATATCTTTGTCACTGTGAGACATAAAAACATACTGTTCCTGAGTAAGCTAAGTCTGTGGCCCCCTAGGATGAAGACATGATGGGGAGATGTAAATAATTTCACATGTGAGATAGGGAATGCGTGCTTTGAACTTTAATTGTACCACAATCAAAGAACCCTAAAAGCAAGTCTGAAAGATGAAAGAACCAGTTTGGGAGAAATTCCACCAGTGACATTTGGATAGATTTATGCATGAAAACAATCACTAGTAAAATAAATTTTAACCTACAAAATGAAATTTGGTAATTCCATAATAACAAATATAAAGAGAAAAATACTTCTGCTGATAGTGAGTATAATAAAAATTAGATAATTGTTTATTAAAGTAATGCAATGTATCTCATCTTAGATCAGTGATGTCGAACCTTTTAGAGACCAGTTGCTCAAACCACAGCTCCAAACCCACTTATTTATCACAAAGTGCCAACAATGCAATTAAAATTGAATACTGAGGTTTTAGTTTAGAAAAAAGAACTCATACATTAATATCTTTTGTCTTAAAAGAAAAGCAAATAGCATTCATGCCATAGGCTTGCCAACATTTCTTAGAGGGATATGTGTAATATTTTTACATTCTGTACTGGTTCTTACTTCATCTTTTACTGTATTTAATTTTAGATCCTATTGATTTTAGCACTATAATTATATATAATATATATAAATATATAGAATATATATATAAATATAATATATATATAAATATATATGTATTTAAAGTATAATTATATATAGTTGACATATGGAAATAGAATTGACTTTGTAAAATATATACCCATATGTATTTGTTGAGTTTAGTTTATTAGTGGATAACTTTGAATTTTCTAAGTTCAAAATAAAATTGCAAACATTGGTTATTTTCCATATGTCCTCTGTTCTTAAACTTCTGCAATACCCATGACCTCTAGTATCAGCCTGAGTACAGTGAAAATAGATCTTCCTTTTTACCCTTGGCTGTGATTGAATGCTTTCAAAATTTTATCATTGAAAATACAATCACTTCTCTTGGCTCCTTTTAAACAAAACCCTTCTATTGCTAGTGTGCAAAAAATCACGAATAAGTGATGAATTTTATTAAATACATTTCTGCACTTATTGAGAGAATCTTGGAGATATTTTATTTCTTTATTTTCTGGTAGAGTTCAGATGATACTCTAAATTATATAAAATTTTCTTCCTAGAAATGTTTGGAAGAAATAATGATGATATTATGTGGATTTAAACTTTATTTTCTTGAGAAGATTTAAATAGTAGCTTTATTGCTTTTAAAGATGTAAGACTTCAGTATTTTTAGTGCATGTATCTTTGTAAACTGAAAATGATATATTAGTAAAGGCAATAATGTGAAAACCAATGATCAAAATATTCATCTAAAGAAATTAGAAACAGAGCAGTCACTATTGTCACTGAAATCCAATATAAAATTTAAAATTCACAAAGTCACAATTTGAATCTTTGAAAAGCTTAAGAAACTCCTGAGAGAAATAATGCAGGAAAAAATGAGAAAGAATAGTGTGTCACTGTAGAGAAAGAAAAGGGGGAAACATCACTGGAGATCACTCAGATTTTATTAGAATATACACTAAAATACACATATTAAAAACTGAATATTTAAGTGAAATGGACAAATGTCTAGGAATAATTGCAACTTACCTTTACCTTTTCACGAAATTTTACTTTACAGTAAAAGATTATGTAGGAAAATAAACAGAATAATTTAAAATGAAGACAATTATTTTTAATCCTATTAAAATAACTAAGGTAAATATGTGACAATTCATCATGAAATATGATTTACTTGGTAAATATCTTTCACTTGACAAGTTTATAATGATTGCAGTGAAGGGAAATGTATTTATATAGAGGAGTTCTGGCTTCAACTTTGCTTAACCATGTATTCAAAAGTATGATTACCAGTATTGGGATGATCTGTCATTACATGTGGAATCTATGAAGGGTGCAGTTTGAGAGTCATAACATACTAAGAAAAATGTCTTGGCAAAGTGTGTACTATTCATTTAATTAAAAAAAGTTGATTTTGAATATGCAGAAACTTGGACTAAAGAAATATGCATCTCTCATTACAAGACAACTGATAAATCTGGAATACTTGATCAAACCTGCCTGGATAACATACAAAAAAGGGTATTGATGATTATTCTAAGTTAAAAGAGATTTTAAAAATTACTAAATGTTTGAGGATGAGCCATTATTGCATCCTAGTTAAAAAAGAAACAAGATATTTTGGAAAAATGATGGAAAATTTGAATGTGGACTGAACATTAAATGAAAGAACTGTAAATTCTCTTAGATTTAGTAATGGAATTTAACTATCTGGGAGAATGTACTTATTTTG
The DNA here is from genome assembly GCF_012274545.1 of Fukomys damarensis. Taxonomy (NCBI): domain Eukaryota; kingdom Metazoa; phylum Chordata; class Mammalia; order Rodentia; family Bathyergidae; genus Fukomys; species Fukomys damarensis. The sequence goes on along the minus strand of NW_022900949.1, from coordinate 16,299,351 downwards.
GGGAGATACTTTCTTACTCAAGTCTGTATCAGAGGATGGTCATATCTAGAATTTACTTTGAAGAGGTTCAGTCAACTATTAAACATGCATTGTAAGTGCACCTGCACACATTTACCTATGTTTGGCAAGATGGAAAAGTGTCAAAAATTTTTTATATAGAAGGTAAAATATAGATGTTGTGTATAATTCTTTGAATGATTTTAAAGTTTTAAACATGGTCATCACAAGAATGAGGAGAAAACAAATGTTAAAATAATGCTAAGTTTTTAATATTTACATTTGAAAATTGCTCTGCCATTATGTACCAAAGTCATGCATTTTTAAGCCATATTTTCCTATTATGACTCTCACTCCATGACTGATGTCGCTAAAGTACGAGTTGGAGCACAGGCCAGGCACGGAATAGATACTATTAAGCAGCAGATTTGATGACAAAGCAGGGAGGAGAAGCTAAGATGGGATCACGCAAAAGGGCTGTTCTAGTAAAAGTACCTGAGTGTTGTCCTCATCCATCCTTAGTAGACAGCTGACTTCCTCCCTCCAACCGGCACGACTTTTATATTATCCAGTTAATTTTCCCTGTAGCTGTAGCTCTGATCAAGACCCCTGAAAGCAGGGATGCCAGGATGATGTCTCAGGCATCAGAATCACACTGACAACCCTACCACATTTCTTATTTTCATTCCAGCCTAATCTTCTAATTTCCACATCTTTGTGGCCTTTCTTCCTACACACAGCTATCTCCGGAGCACTTGAACCCACCCATCTTCAGTTACGCTTCCTAGCTCATGGGGACCTGCACTTTCTCTTTGAGGCCTAATTAATGACTGGAGCCAGCCTGAGTGTTGTCCTCATCCATCCTTAGTAGACAGCTGACTTCCTCCCTCCAACCTGCACGACTTTTATATTATCCAGTTAATTTTCCCTGTAGCTGTAGCTCTGATCAAGACCCCTGAAAGCAGGGATGCCAGGATGATGTCTCAGGCATCAGAATCACACTGACAACCCTACCACATTTCTTATTTTCATTCCAGCCTAATCTTCTAATTTCCACATCTTTGTGGCCTTTCTTCCTACACACAGCTATCTCCGGAGCACTTGAACCCACCCATCTTCAGTTACGCTTCCTAGCTCATGGGGACCTGCACTTTCTCTTTGAGGCCTAATTAATGACTGGAGCCTACCTTCTTCGCCTTTGCATCTCCAGATTCTTACACACAGCCCAGCCCATGGCCTCTCAACCCTCTTCATCAAAACATTACTAAGCAGAGATACAACTAAGATTCCTCCATATTCTCTGCTCTATAAAATTTAGATGAACAGGAGAGCAGGACATATGGATTCCTGGCAGTGATACAGGAAAAAAGGAATGGATAGCAGAACAAAGGAATACTGAGAGGGCTCACCTGGTTGCAGACCAGCTGGTACTTGAACCCTGGCTTGTTCAGGATCATCTCCAGCTGCCGGCAGTTAAAGTTGGACACCAGATGGACTTGGCCAATCCTGCGTCCTTACACTTTTCCATGGCCTTGGGGCAAAAAGACTGTGAAGAATAATCTGTGCAGTTGCTTAGATATTGATGTATATGCAAGATAGTACTGTTAATTCATAGGAAAATGGATACATATTGAAGATACACTCCTAAGTGAAATAAACAAGTCACACACATGTAAATAGCGAATAGTTTCTCTGGTGTGAATAAAATGCAGTAATACATAAGATCCTAATAAGATTACTGACATTGTGAAATGGGAAGAAAGGAGCTAAAGGTGTAGGGAAGGTGAGATGGGTGGGGGAAGGGTAATAAGGGAAAAGAAAAAACGTGAGATAATGAAAAGATGGAAATAAAGTGCTTATAGATGGGGAGGGGAGGAGGGGGTGAAAGGAGGGCAGGGACAAGGGGAAAAAATGAGAACCAAGACCTGACATGTAGAGGTACAAGATCCCAACAATGAATGTATCCCTACAATGTACCAATAAACTCAATTAAAGCTGAAAAAAAAGGAACACTGTCAAATGAAAATTTAGATGACTGCAATTGATGCTAAGTTAATAAAAAAGAGTGGCAGAATATAGTAACACATGAAAAAAACTATGTTCTTCTTCTGAAATCAGAGAGCCTATTTTATATGGAGGAAAAGAGATGACGCTTTGTTTTCCTTGACTCATCCCTAGCTCTCTGTGTATTGTATTCTAATAATGCATTGCTGTCTATTACAGCACCAAAACACTCCTTAAAAAGGTCATGGATTTCTAGATCCAAGAGTGCATATCTCATTCCCACAGGTAGAGCTGTGATTTGACTGTCTAGGTCACCCCATCTCTCTTTCTCTCTCTCCTTTGTGCTCTCTATTCCAAATACTCACCTCCCAGGTGGCAAGGAGATCCTCTGTGTCAGGTATTAGTTTTCCGTGTTTGTCTGTTGGAAGTAACTTCTCCCCTGGCTGGAATAAGAGCAGTCATTAAATCATCTCATGAAATTCATCTCCCCACCCATATCTATGCTCTCTGATTAATCCAGACCTCTGTAAAATAGGTGGAGCAGTATTTCACAGGCTTATATTTTCAAAATGTTTCCCTTGTGGTGTTGTTAGGAATGTTTTAGGTGACACAATTTATCTGTTCTTATACATCGATAAATATGTTAACTTATAACATAAAGAACCTGTTCTCAGGTCCTTTTGTATGTCTTAGTTGACTTATTGTTTATCATACCTCTCCATTCCCATGGATAAATGGTCCACTTTATATGAAATAGTCAGTAGTTGCATGGTCATAATCTCAAGCAATAATAGATTCTAGTTTTAACGCAGGCTAAAGGAACAATCTTCCTCTTCCTGAGCATGTGAATGGTCAAAGGTCAGACATATGGCCATAGACCACTGAGGTCATGTCTTGTCTTTGCTGTCTTTCCTTTCCTCTCCCTCACACTTTTTCCTTCCCTTCTTGTCCCTTCCTTCCCCTTCCCTTCCCTTTTCCTTTTCTTTCTTTTTTTTTCATCATGAGAAGTATAAACTAAGCAAAAAGGAAACACAGAATCAGGAAAGGAGTTAGGACACTAGAATGGGAGTAACTCTTCAGAATAATTTTGCTCCAAAATCAAAGAAGGAAATTTCCATCAGCGAAAATGCAATAGCCCACAGCCATGGATTCTGGAAATACAGAAATTAGTGCTAGGTGATACATGTGAGCCCTTTCTAAGAGAGGCAAGGGGAGTAACCTCAAATCCCAGGACCCAACCAATAAGCATTGCTCATGACTTCTTTAAGGATGAGTTCTTTTCAACGTATGGTTTCAGATTACTGCGGGCTCTTTTTGTTAAGGCATACGGATGAGTCGGTATTGTTCTGACTGCAGCCAATACCTCTTCAGATGAAATAACTTGTCACTTAAAGTTTTAGTGATCTGCATTTAAGTGTATGTGTGTGTGTGTGTGTGTGTGTGTCTGTGTGTGTGTGTGTCTTTTCTATTCCCTAAGCCAGTATGTTAAAGGTCATAAAAGATAATCATGGGAAAGAAATTTAGTAATTTAGCCACCATGTGTTTTAGGTATCAGTTTTAGGTGGACATCTTTGTTTTAAAAGCCTATTAAGTGTTTGTAAATGGGGAGGGGAGGAGGGGGTGAAGGGAGGGCAGGGACAAGGGGAAGAAATGAGAACCAAGACCTGTCCTGTAAAGGTACAGGATCCCGATAATGAATGTAATTGTACTGTATACCTAAAATGTACCCATAAACTCAATGAAAAAAAAAAGCCTCTTAATGAAGGCTATTCCAAGAAGAGTCAATAGCTGGAACTTCCTTATCCTATTAATAAAATGTGTCTCACAGTCAGACACTAGTAAGGCTTGTTGGCTTCTCTGCAGTGAGTGAGCTGCCACTGCCTAGATCGGGATTTTAGAAATGTAGTTTTTTAAATATCATTTTTCTGCCCCAGTTGTTCAATCCCCAGTACCAAAAAAATAAAAAAAAAAA
>NW_022900949.1:16258492-16295241 GCF_012274545.1 Fukomys damarensis | reverse complement strand
AAATCTTCAGCTTTACACACTCCAAATATGTTGTGCTTTAGCAAATATGTACTTGCTTGTGAATATTTATAGCAGCCATAGTCTATCTAGAGTATGTGTAAAAATATATGAATATAAAGAAGTATTTGAGAATCTACAAATAAGAATATATATTAATAGTAGACATAGACTTAGTTTTTTAAGAAGTTTATAATCCAGTGTTTTACAATCATATTAGCCAAATTCTTAATTCAATTTTATTTGGTATTTCTCTTTTATCTGAATCCTAAATCAGGCCAATTGAAATAGCAGATGATTTAGAAAGCACTGATAGCATATATATGGTTTCTGACTTTTGGATGACATTCCCTTATAATAATTAAATAATTCTGTTTTGTTATAATTAAATCATATATTTAGAGTACTTACAGCATATGAAATTCCAATATAAAACCATATATGTACATATATGTACTTAGAAAATATCTAACCTACTATACACAAAACACTAAAATACATTGTGGTGGGTCTGGAATTTAGCTCAGTGGTGCCTCCACCTGCCTTGCAAGTGAAGGACCTGAGTTTGATCCCTGGTTCCAAAGCAAAAACAAAAGAAAAGAAAGAAAGAAATATCTTGTGGTTAAAGATAAATTCTTCCAAAAAAATATTTCTGTATGAGAAAATATTTTATATAATAAAAGAATATTTTCATATATCAAGATAATTTCCTATGTTTTCTATTTTTGTTAGACTTTAATTTGGAAAATTGAGTCTTAAACTCTGTAAAAGCATGCACTTCTTTAAAGTGTTTCAAAATCTGGTTTATGATTGTGCAAATGAGCAACTTTTCATTTTATAAAGATACGGGTTATCATGGGAATTCACATGGGGTGGCACTGCTCATATTGTGTGACTTTGAGCTAACCAGTGCAGTTGTTTGAATTTTTGATAAACTGGATATCATGGCATTAATTAAATCTTGTGCTCTGTGAGCCTGAATATTAGTAGAGAAATGGATCACACATAAGAAATAGAGAAAATTATCAACTCTTGCCAAATGTTAAGCCTCCCCTGAAGTTTTCTTGTAATAAAAATTTATTTTTCAATATACCAGGCTATACTGCCAGACCAATAGCATCTCCTCATGACTACTTTAGAAACACAGACCTCAGTGAGGCCTCTTAAGACCAACTTAGAACAGAATGAGCTGCTTTCAATTCTACCAACTGCTCATCATATGACACCTGAGACAGGGAAGAGGTGGATTGGAATATGATCACCTTCCCCCTGCAGACTCATTTTGTGTTATGGTACTGCTGCCATTATTAGAAGGAGAGCTCAGTGTTGCTGAAGAAATAAGCAGAGTGTCCTGCATCTCCACCCTCTTTACGAGGTGTGATTGAATATATGGTAAATGTTTAAACTTGTAAAAATTATTACAGTAAAAGACACATTGCCACTACTCCCCCCTCCACTTTAAATGCATATATCCCACCACCTTGCCGCATTATGGAGCAGTCCTGGAATCCTTGCTTGTGAATGTCTTTTGTTGTTCTGTCATGGGTGCCTTGATGTGGAGTTCTAAACTGCTACATTTTACCTCTCATGGTCATTTTGACTTCAGTGAAAAGGCAGAAGTCACACAGTGCCAGATCAAATTAACAGGTGGATGAGGACACACTGTAATGTTTGAACCTACCTTTCCTTTGGATGGCATTTGGTGGCAGCATTTACTGGTTTTGCTGTTGTTAATCACATTTTATAAAGACATCAAGAAAAAGGATTTCCAGAACTGCTTCAAAAAGGGGCAAAGGTGTATTTGAAATGGATGGGAGTATTTTAGGGGGATTACTGCAATGCATCTTAATAGACTATAAAACATTTTTAAAACTTAAGCATTCACTGTATATTTTGATCACTGTCTTGTACAGGCATTGGGATGAGCATGGGGAAGCTGTGTCTTCTTGGAGTTGGGAAAAACCTGTAGCATTAGGTATAGTTCTGTCTGAAGGTACTGAAAGACAAAAGTGCTTTCATTTTCAGCTGAATACACATCTGCTGTGTGACCCCCCACCCCACATTCTTAACTGCATGATCTGCTTGTGTAACCTCGCTTGCTCAATCCTGTTGCCTGGGTCAAACAGCTTCAAGGTTAACTGTAGAGCCTTGTCTGATAGAGGGCAAATGGACAAACACCACCTGCACACAAGATGAGAAGCCCAGCCCAGGGATTCATCCTTGTAACAAGCCCAAAGTCGCATGCTTGTTCAACCTTATAGTAACCCCCTGCTTTTCCCTGATTTGGGGCTCCACCCCCTCTGAGAGTGAGGTCTAAGTGAGTGAATAAACTTCTAGTCCTCTGGATTTTCTGTCTCTGTGCCAGTAATTCTCATTTGGTCTAACATTTTTTTAGGCCCCAGTGAGATTACCAGATCTCAGAGACAGACTGAGGGTGACTTGCCTCACTCCTGGGCTTCCCTGGGCATCAAGATTGGCTCAGGACAGCCTCCCTGGCATCTTGTTCAGGGCCCCAAGAGCTTGCCGCCAGTGGAGGAGGATTCGAGGAGACCCTCAGTGGTCTGAGAGAAGTTTATCAGGAAGACTCCTCTAGAGGTAAGAATCTTATGAGTCTCAGAAAATGATCCTCTGGTGGGTAGGAGGAAAGTCTGACACGATGGTCATTCCCCTACCCAGGGCCTCTCTGCAATGGCAGGAGGTTCTCTGGTCTGTGTCAGGAGGGATTTACTTGGTGGAAATATTTGTCCATTTGTTTTGTCCTGTTTGTCTACTTGCTATGTGTGCCAATTGCCTTCACAGAGATAAGGCCTTCAACTATGGGATCCGGTCAATCTAAACCTAATAATCCTCTTGAATGTGTTCTACAAAATTTTAACAAAGTTTCTACCCCACAGAAGGCTGACGAGTATGGAGTTAAGTTTTCTAAGAGTACCCTTGGCACCCTCTGTCAGCTTGAGTGGCCATCCTTTGGTCTCGGCTGGCTGACCATGGGTTCTTCAATCTCCACCTTTACAGAGATTTCTGGCACCCAGTCACTGGCAATGGTGGCGCCACCCTGACCAATTTCCTTACATTGATATTTGGGTAGATTTGGTTGAGGAGCCTCCTCAATGGGTAAATCTTTGTCCTTCTCCATGATTGAAGGTCCAACTATCCAAACCCCCCGTTGGTCCCTGCATCACATTTATGTGGCCAGAACCTCCCAGAAAGTTCTTCAGACTACTCCTGAGGACAATGGGAGCTTTCGGCCATGACCTCTGCCCTACAATGACACAGAGGAAGAGGAGGCACAGAGAGCTCTGTCAGATTTCACCTTGAGAGCCAGAGAATCACCCTCAGCACCTGAGGGCCCCATATCTCCACATCATACTAGGTCAGGTCTTACGAAAGTTAAGTTTCCCTTTGTACACTAATTTTGATTTTCCCTTTGCCCAGAGAGGGAAAATATTCTTTAAATGCTGAGATACTAATTATGAGGTTTAACTATTCCTGGAAACGGGGACAAAGAGAAAAAAGTTGGTTTCTAGTCAGTAATCTTTCTTATGATTTTAAGAAACCAGAAGAGATAGTGGTCTTTACATAACATGAAAATATGAGCCAAAATTTGCCAGTCCTCTTTTCTAATTAAAATAAAAGAATGTCTAATTTCCAGCAGAACAATTCTTTATTGAAAGGATTGCAGAGTAACTCCTAATGTGAGGATTCTTTCTAAGTGCAGTACTGGTCCATAAATATTCATCTACAAAGAAATGGAGATGTTACAGACACTAGATGAGCAATGAGAAAAAAAGAAAGAAAATGTCTTTTGTAATCTAAAGACTCTTTTGAAAGATGTCATGTCACCTAGGGAATTTGATTTGTCAGTTCCTAAATCTTACATGGAGACTGACTAACCCTCTATTTCATAAATAATTTATGACAGTAATGATTTGTGAGACATCTTGGAAGCATGTTTTCTAAAGATGGACACCTCAAAATGACATTGACCACATAACACCAGTATTTGGTATTATCCAACAAAACTTTATTTAGGTCCTGGCAGCAGAGGCTGTGCACTGCAGCGGGAACATGAAAGTAGACCATGGGAAGCTGGGTCCATGCATATTGACTGCCTTCAAAGGCAAGGCAAACTGGGCAACATCATTTTCATGTAGGTAATGAGTACAATGTGTCACATTATACACACTGGGCACACACTGAAACCTCAGACAAACCAGAGCAGTGAGTGAGTGTGGGCAGCGAAGAAACGAATCAGGAGGAATTTTATCATTAGATATTTGTCTAAAAACCCTGCAGCAATAATAGGAAAAACCAGACATGAGGATGAAGAAAAGTGGCTAATAAATTACAAAAAGAGGTGGGAAACTGTTCTGCCTCAGAAGACAAATGAAGAAATTGTTCCAAGAAGAGTGATGTTCAGGAAGGTTGCAGATTGAAACCCCCAGAACAGCAGGAGCTTGTCTCTTATTCTTCCTAACAAACATGCACTGGGTCTTTCCCTGCTGCTGCTTTGTGGACTTCAACCTTCATTGCCCAAAACAAGGCCCTAGACTATGAGGGAGCTGGTTACAGTAGGCAGAGTAGAGTGACTCATGACTTCTTCCATCATAGCTGGTTTTGAGTAGGTAGAGGTCCTCAGTTGGAAGTGCTTACATTGGCTTCAGCTTGGTGGCAGACAAGAATGAAGATACGAAGCTAGGAAGAACCAGAAAAGAGGGTAAGGAAAAGTGTCTAGTAATGAACATGACAAACTGGGAAACTGCTCTGCCCGAAAGTCAAAGTGTTTTCAGGAGACAAGAGGGATAGAGAAAAGTGCTGAATTCTGAGTTGCTCATCTGGGCTCCACAACATCTCCAAAGCCATGGATGGGACATAGCTTCTGTTAGATGTTGAAGAATCTGTTGGAATTTAGCCAGTGAAGTAATATATTTTAGTAAGGCATCTGTTTCTCTATGAAAGAGAAAATCACTAGTGAGAAAAGGACATTCATAAAGCATTTCGAATGGACTGAGGCCTAGAAGTTGAGTTGTATTTCTTATTTTGATAAGAATTAAAGGTAGTAAGTGAGGACACTGTGGGTGGTTCTTCTGAGTCATTTTGCAAAATGATTGCCATTCATTTTTTTCTGACTTTCCTGATGATTGTGGCCTCAGGCACAATGAAGGTGATAAAAAACGCCCAGTGCCTGAGAGATGCCCGGCATAACTGTCACTTTAAAGAAGGGCCATTATCCCTCTACCAGCTTTTAGGAAGTCCAAACCTGGGGATGATTTCTGAGACCAAAACCTTTACTAACTCTTGTGCCTTTTCAGAAAAACTGTTCACCCATTTTGTGAAAGTAGTTTCCCAGACAAGTAAGCACACACCTAAAGTCTAGTCGCCAATCCTCTCCAGGGTATTTGCCATGTCTCTGTGTACCTGAAGGAGCTATGGTCTAATTTAGAGGATTGTTCTTTTGATAGAGCTCACATGTCTTAACTATATGTTGTATTGTCTGAGAAAGCCCCTTTCCTATGAATAATTTTGAAGCTACATGCTGTGTCTTGTCTCACTCCAAATGAAAGTTTTGAAGTAATGACTTAATAACTTTCCATTGACTAGCACCAGGAAGGAACAATTTACTATTATCTGATTGTAACCATCCTGAGGAGAGAAACTGATGTCCTTGGGAGAAAAACCACTCAAATTTTGGCTGAGAATATTTGATTCGAATATGTTCAAGGGTGCCTTCCCAAATCAGCATAAATAGTGACTTTTTGTCCCTTACTTAGTTGTAAGGCCCTGGTCAGAGCTATGAATTATGAGTTCTGGTAACTGAGCACTAGGCCCAGGAGCAAGCGAGGAACTCTCAAGTGTCTGATGAAGACTCACTATTGCATACCCTGCCTTTCTTTTGCCATTTTTTTAATGAAGGAACTGCCATCAAAGAAAAGTCAAATCAGGGTAAGTTAGGGCTGTGTCTAACAAGTTTTCTCTGACTGCACATGTGTAGAAAGTTACTTGTTCACAATCATGTCTTTCAGCCTCAATTTCCTCCTTTTCTGGTAGAAAAGTGGCAGGGTTTAAGGAGAAACATGTCTTTATTGGAGTATCTGGTTATTCTAGAAGTAGAGCCTGGTACTTAAAGATATGGTTGTCTGATAGCCATAGGCTCCCTTTGCAGGAAAGAAGTCTTGCCACATTGTGACGTATGCATATAATTAGATCTTTGTCTAAAGTCAGCTGAGATGCCTCTGGCACTAGGAGAGTTACTGCAGCTACATCTCTGAGGCACACAGGCCATCCCTTGGCTACACTATCCAACTCATGACTCACATACCCTACAGGCTGTCGAGTGGGTCTCTGACCCTGTGTAAGCACTCCCAAAGCTGTGCCTTGCCTTTCATCAGCATGTGAAGTGAACAGGGGCACTTAGAAGTGCTTGTTGGAGCTTCTGAAATTCAGTCTGGGAATCAGGTTCCCAGGTTAAAATATTAGTGTCTGTCTTTTGGGCTTCCTTTATAAGCGGATAAAGGTGTCCCACTATTTCACCATATCCTACCATCCAAAGGTGACACAAGTCTGTAATTCCTTGGAATTCCCTTAGCTGCTGTAGAGTCTTGGGCTGTGGGAAGGAAATCATTGGTTTACTTCTCCCTTCCCCTAGTCTTCAGGTTCCTTTAGATATAATAAGGCCCAAATATTTTACCTCAAGGTTGTAAAGTTGTTCTTTAGGTTTGGAAATATTGTAACCCCTGTCTGATAGAAAGTTTAGCAGAGTACAGGTGCCTTGGCTAGAAAGTCCTTCTGAGGAGTCACATAACAGTGTATCATCTACATATTATAGGACCATGACCCGGGACATGCAAAACACACCACTTTGTGGGAAAACAATTGCCCAAAGAGACGAGGACTGCCTCTGAATCCCTGAGGAAGCACAGTTGACGTTAGCTGAGAGGCCAGGTCATGAGGATTTTCAACCCCCCAAAAAAAGAAAAGAAAAGGAAAAGGAACCCCCCACCCTGGGAATATGTATGTAAAGAAATGCAAAAGAAAGCATCTTTTAAATACAATACTGAGAACCAACTGTTGTCTTCCAGGATCTGAGAGAGAAGAGTGTATGGGTTATTACCATTGGGTGGATTGGCACTATTGCTGCTTCATTTATTAATCTAAAGTCCTATACCAACCTCCACTCTCCATTGGGTTTCTGAGCTCCCAATAGTGGAGTGTTGAATGGGCTACTGCAAACTTTAAGAAAACCTTGTGTTCTTAAGTGTCAATTATAGGTGATAACACTTGCTCTACTTCAGGCCTTGTAGGATATTGTCTCTGGTGAAGAAAAATAGTAGGACCTTTGAGATGTATTGGCCCTGTAGTAGCTTTTATTGCTCTGCCTATTTTACCTTTAGTTGCCCATACCTCAGGATTTATTTCTGTTTTTACAAAGGGAAAGCAGTGTACTTGACTGGGGTGCATATATATTATAGTATTTAAACAATATACAATATCTCTTCTGAGGGGAAGAACTGGACTTTCAGACACAATTAGAAAGGGTTGGGTAAAAGAGAAAGCCATCCCAGTTACAGCCCAAGGGTTGTGAGAAATAGTGCATTACCTCCTCTCCAGTGACTCCTCTCACTGATGTATGACAGCTAGGAAGGCCAGGGTTCAAAAAAAAGGACTGAGAGACATATGCCAGTGTCTAGCAATAGGCTTATTTATTTTCTCTCTGTAGTCATGAGTACCCAGGGCTCCTCTGAGGAGATGACAGTTTGGCCAGAGGAAGAAAGCAGAGAGTGACCCAGGGCCCCTGCAGTCTTGCTGAACCAGCTGGTAAAATAAGTCTGATGAGGTCTGGGGCCTTCAATTCAGGGGGCAGTCTGACTTTCATCAGTCACCTTTGCAAGTAGGGCATAGCTCAAGGGGATTCCTATTCCTATTTTTCTTAAGGTGGCTTACTTTTCAGAAGCAGTAGCAGGTGTGGTTATCAGTCATCAAACTCTTTTTGGTGCCCCAAGAATGATGCTTAGAATCTATTACTCTGAGTTGCTTCTAAGTCTGTCTCCTTCTCTCAGTTCTTCTGTTTCTTCTTCCTGGCCTCCTCCTGCTCTTGATTATGAAATACTGAGTAGGCAATTATCACTAAAGTCTAAAATGAGCTATCTGGGCCAGAAGCCATCTTTTGCAAAGTTTTTCTAATATTTGTGGCTAACTGTGTAATAGACTTATCCTTGAGAACAGCCTGTCTTTCTACCAAGTCATGAGCTAGGGATGTATGTTTTACTGATGCCTATTGTAAGTGATCTAAGGAGGCATAGGGGTGTTTTTTCTCCCCACTGAAAAGTTGATAACTCAAGATAATCGAAGAGTTTAATTTTAGTCCTTCTTAGGCCCTCAAGAATTCAAAACTGTAGATGCCTTCTATACCCTTATCCAACACAATTGGTAGGCCAGTAGGGACCCTGTGTAATGACTACTTGGGCTTTTATAGGAATTGGAAGTTCCCCTGGCTCTCTTTGTCTTGGCCCTCTGAAGTTAACAAGATGGTATTCATTGCCAACTATTGTCCCCTACAGGTCCATCTTAAATTCCCTAAGTATTTGAAATTAACAGATTAAATTTATGTTCATTGCCTAGCAGCCACAATCCACATGTTAGTAAAGCCACCCTTATCAACTTACATGTGACCTTATCAACTTACATGTGCATGAAGGAAGATAAAGGTTGGCCAAAATCTCCTTTTATTTTAGTTAGTATGTAAAGACACAAATGAAAGTTATCAACTGATTGCTATTTTCTCTATTGTAAGACAAAACAGGTGTTGCAAGTTACCTTAGCCTGGCTTCCTGAAAAAAGAGAGTGGTCTGACTATAAGGGATTTTTAAGGTGAATTCCTGACAAGTTGAAGAAAAATTCAAGGGGAGTTTTTAACTCACTAGCAGAGAGAAAAATAAAGTTCAAGCCACTGAAACATCCAAAAAATTAACAAATAGTATTCTACAAGTCCACAGTCAAAGTTCCGAAGTCCACACCATATCAGCAAAGGTATGTTTCTCCCTTACACACATAAACCATGAAGACCATGCCTGAAGAGGGAAGAAAGAGAGTGTTGGTAGTTTTTTAATCTATAATTTTTTTTTTTACACTTGTCTAGAGGTCTGTCTTACTAGTAGAGAGAGCAGTTCAAACCTGATGACACTGTTTCAGGTCACTCTGAGACAGAGGATACCTGACAATCTCTGACAGAGTTTCTCTTTCACCTCACTAAAGAGCCTATACAGGAAAGAGATATGGATGTATTCTGCTGATTACCCAGATGAATTGTTGGGAGCTAGTTTCTTCTGAGAAACCTTTGGGTATCTACCAGAGAGTTGTCCTGGCCATAACCCCTCAGTTGTCACCTCAGTTTCTACTAGTTCTATGCAATTAGAAAACTGTCCAATGGAACCCCCTTACTTCTCTGGCCAATGTTCCACCTGCCATTGGCTTCAATGAGAGTGGGGATTCACCAGAGAACAACTGGAGAAACCTGTCCTCTGCAGCTGCCCTAAGGACAATTACTAGCTGGCAGAGTAACCACTGCTCGGCATTCTATAAGGGTCAGATAAAAGCCTCAACTGTCTTTACCTGAGATGATTTCATAATAAAAGACCCATTTTATAGCATATGTAAGCATCTAAGTCCAAACACAACATATGCAAAAGAATAAAATGTAATTTTAACAAAGGACAATGAGAAACAATTAATTTGAAAAATTTAAAACATTAAACTTAAAATTAAGACAATTTTGGAGCAAATGCTGAAACAATGGCCCAGATTTGGGAAACAATACCCAGAATCTATTAAACAAGTGGGTAGGGCCTATTAAACAAAAATGAATCTATAAAACAAGAACCAGACTTATGTTACAAGCTATGAAGCAAAAGATCAAAGTTAGAACCCATGAAACAAGAGCAAACTCTTATCTCCATCCAGTAATCTCAGTGGAACCTCCAAAATGATGTAGGGGGAATAGATGTAGCTCCCAGACCTGCTAGATATCCAAAAGATGAGTTCACATTCTCTAAAATTAAAGAATGAATTCAAAGAACAGAGGTTAAGAGTAGGAAGAATTTATTGAGAAACAGAAAGGGGACCAGAAAATGGATTGTCCACCCACTCTGCTTTTCAAAGGTGTTTTAAAGAGCAAATCCATGAGGTGAGATAGGTTCAAGGTGGGACAAAACTACAGTGAACGAGTAAGATTACAAGTATGGTCACTTAGATAACGGTGATTCAAGTGTACACAAGATGGGACAAAACTATGATCAACCAATAATATTGTGACAAGTACAGTTGTTTAGGTAATATTGATTATATGGGGATCCAATGGGGGAAGCAAGTCACGTAGCAGAGATTTTTGGTAAGAGGTGGGTCAGGGATCTTTCTTGAAAAAGATGAGTTAAGACATCTCCCCACCCAGGTGATTGATACCTGTTGAGAATATCAATCACTACTATTCATCCCTAGGAAAAGCACAAGTGTCTAGTAGTTTCCCTTCTTTTATAATGTTGGCCTTCAGTGAATGCATCTTGATTGTCCTCCATGTTGGCTTCTCAATTGTCCCCTATCTTGGTTCCTCAAGGGCCAACCCTGTCTAACTGCTTATAAGATATCTAATTAATTTACCTATTTACAATAGTTTTTGTATCTTGTCAAACTGTATCTTGGAATTAAAGAATATATCCATTAATCATTTCATGACCAGGTTAAGGCTGACATTTTCTACCTAATTTTTTTTTTCAGTCCCTGGGGGATTGAACTCAGGTCCTCACACTTGTGAGTCAGGTGCCAGAACGACTGAGCCTCTTTATTTCTTCCTTCTTACCTCATTTTACTCTCTAAGACTTCAATTTCTTCTTGGTTGCAGAAACCAGACAAAGTAATAGTCTGATTTCAATAACTACTTCAGACTGAGGAAGAGTGTCCCTGGCCTGGTCAAGGACCAAAAGTCTCATCCTAATTGATCTAAAGGAGACATGGAAATACAGGTTCCATCTTTTGAGGGGCTATTATCTTTCAATAGTCTGTGGGAGGATCATATGAAACATTAGCTCACAACAATAATGAATCATACAACAGACAAGTATACCTAAAAAGTACCAATAAACTCAATGAGAGAGAGAGAGAGAAAAAAAGAATTCCAAAGCTCATTATATTAGAAAAATGAGGACTTAGGCTCACCAGAGAATATTCCAGGGAGGTAGAATGCTAGCCAGCCACTAAAGCTTATGGCAGAGTCTGACATCACATTGATTTCCAAATGTAGATCACACAATTCAGAGGGCACATATGCAGAGTTGTCAGGAATGCACACACAGTTTGTTTGATTATAATTAGTAAGACAGTCAATGTGCCACACTACATACTTAAGTCCAACTTGTGGAATAGAGATAAGGGCTAGATGATCATAGTATAGATAGATAAGCTAGGTAAAATATAGGCAGTCATACTGGGCTAGGTCTTCGAGAGAGTTGGGACAAAACTGAAACACACTACAATTGTGGCTGGTAACATATCTGTTGGAGACTGGGCCTCAAGATAAAGATAGGATGCCCAGAACTGCATACTTCCTCAAAGAACAAACACTGGCCTAACAAAGTCTAGAAAGACATAATCCACCCCAGTGGACCCACCACTTTCTAGAAGAGTCTTTGTTCTTTCCATCCACACTTATTATGTGACTTATTTCCCAATTGGACCACTATGACCTAAATGACTATATTTGTGACCTTATTGGTTGATCGTGGCTGTGGCCTATGTTGTACCCACATGGGTTTCACCCTGTAAAACTCCCCTATAGAGTGGGGTCCTCTCCTTCCTCTCAGTAGCTTACCTATCAATAACTATTTTCCTACTCTTAACCTTCATTGTTTGTAGAATTCATTCTTTAATTTTTAGAGAACAACAGCTTGGGAGATAATATTTCATATTTCATCTCCAGTATTATTTCTTATATCAATCACACCAGTAGAAAACTGATCTGGTCCACCAATACCTCAAGACTGGGAGATTGGCTGATTGATCCATGGTTTTAATCCAGCATCTTTGTATTTTAGATAAGTAAATTAGTTAGATATCTTGTAAGTAGATAGACAGGGCTGGCCCTTGAGGAGTCAACATGGAGAACAGTTAAGGAACCAGCATGGAAGACAATCAAGGCAGTCACAGAAGGCCAGCATTGTAAAAAGAAACTACTACACCCATGTGCTTCCCCTAGGGATGAATAACAGTGATTGATATTCTAAATAGGTAGCAATCACTTGGGTAGGGGACCAAGATTTTAACCATCTCTTCCAGAAAAGATGCCTGACCCACCTACTACCAAAAATCTTTTTTGGTTCCTTGTACACTTGCTATGTGACTTGCTTCCCCATTGGATCCCCTTTTAATCAATATTACCTAAGCAACTATTCTTATCATAGTCTTATTGTTTGATCACAACTTTGTCCCACCTCATCTCCACCTTTTGATTTCCCTTTGTGACTGTAATCTTACTAGTTGACTATAGTTTTGTCCCACCTTGAACCTGCCTTGCCTTGTGGCTTTGTCCCACAAAAAACCTTTGAGAAGCATGGTGGGTGGGCAATCCATTTTCTGGTCCCCCTTCTGTTTCTTTTAGACAGAAGCTTTCTCTCAATAAATTCTTCCTACTCTTAACTTCTCTTCTTAGAATTCATTCTTTAGTTTTCTAGAATGTGAACTCATGTTTTGGATATCTAGCAGGTTTGGGAGTTACGTCTATTCCCCCTATATCACTTGGACCCAGTTCAAGCTATTCTGGCATTACTTCTTGGACCATGCAGAAAGCCCCTTATCCCTTTAAGGTTTTTCTCTGCTAGCTGTGTTTCCTTTCTAGAAGGGTCATGATCTTTGCTAGACCACATGACTTCCACGGGAAGCATGGGAACACTCCCCGCTCTAATGACCCTCCAATTAGTACAATGCACACTGGGTAGGTCCTACACTCTGGCGTCCATCAATCTCACTGCTAAGGATGTCAGATGACTGTCAGGGCCAGTAGGCTGAGGGGAAGCCTGGTCAGGTGAGGTTCCCAAAGAAAAGAACATGCATGGAGCAGACAAAACAAAAAAGCAGAAAACAACTTTGTTTTGTAGCACAGCACTTATGGTAATTTTTTAAATTAGTTTACTGAGACATCGTAGGACAAAACATTCTGGGAGACATTGCAGGCTGTGTGACACATACATGGTTACCTATGCTGATTCATTATTATATAATGAAGCCCCATAGTGCACTTGTGCTAAATGATAGGATTGTGTCTCCAGGTCCCCTCAGATGCTTTCAGATACCTGGGCTTAATTAGTGGGCCATTTTTAGAAGCAGGCTACCTGACAACATAACTACAGGCCATATATCAAGGAAAGTGAAGCCACACGATTCCCCTTCCCATCCCATGTGGTGGAGGCACTATTCAACCCTCCAACTCCCTACCTTTTCCTGGTAACTAACAGAAAAAATGTTAAAATGGTTTGAGTTTTCTGACAGATGACATCCAGAGTGGCAGAGAGAAGGAAAAATAGTAAACCATCAGGCTCTTTCTCAGTCTAAATCCATAGACTTCACCAAGTTCCTGGCCTTTAGGTGCCCAAGGGACTGGAGGAAAGTGGGGGCAAAGAAAATAACTACATAAATAAAAAGCCATTTGGTTGGACTTACTAAATCAATGTTGGAATCTCCACAGTTCCTATATCTTTTTGGTTTCCAAGAAAGTAATATAAAAATTAAACTTTATAAGTGTCCCCTTAAATGCCCCCCAAATACCCCCTCAGCACAACAGTGCCTCTTTTGGTTCTACACCACTCTGGTGTTTCCCGTGTCCCTTGTTACCACCTCTGCCACACAAATGCTCTTGTGACCATTGGCCTGCACAGCCCCTCAGCCACTGCTCTTGACCTCACTTGGCACAATGTAATTCATGTTCTCTTCCTTATAGACACTCAGCCCAGTAAAAACATAATATCCGCTGGGGACAAATACTGACACCAACATGTAGTTTTGAAGAAAAGCATCACAATACCTTTGAAATTTACACATTTGCAGTTTTCTGCAAACTAACAAGTCTATTTTAGAGAATGAGGAAAGAAGATAATGCAAACAATTATTTGAGGCACATGTTTTTAAGACTCAGTGACCCATTTTCTCTTCACCTTGTCAAATCCTCACTCCCACATTCACACTTATTCCCTTGTCTTCTTTGCTATAGGTGTATTTCATTAACTACTAATTCAGTAATATATTTTTGTTTCCTCACCTCACATTGCATTGATTTTCATACCTGTGTGGTATATACACAATACATTGCACAGTAGTGTAAAATATGTTTTCTGTTTACATTGGTATCTGCAGTCTTTCTAGAAATGGCCCCTCCTACCTCTTCATTTGGAACAGATAAGCAGAATCCATATATGGAACAGTTAGGGGGGGCCTCCACAACCTTCCTCTTAGAAAACAGAAGAGAAGCCAAAGGTAGCATTTGGACATATATGTTACGTGTGGGTGTTCTGTCAGAGACACTTACCTTCACAAGAATTGACTTTCTCATATTCTTGGTTTATTTCTGCAATTGAGGAGGAGAACTGTAACCTGGGTCTTTCTCTGTTAACTGGCTGGGTCTTTCTCTGTTAACAACTGGAATATGGCATCCCAGGAACCTTTTCATACTGAGGCGACCACTGGTTTACCAGTGATATAAAAAACCTCCTAAATACTGCAGTTTCTATAATTAGCTGGATAGATACATAGGACTTAGCTTGTATTTATACTTATGTTATAGTAAAGCATGGAAAATTAACTCAAGGAAAAGGTTCAGGCTTGTTTCAGTCCTCTCCTGTAAAGTCACACAGAACACATTAAATTCCCCATGCACTAAATTTGTAAATTTGGAAGATACATGGAACATATTTTCTATAAGGAAAGATGTTGAGATAATTTCCAATTATTTGTAATGTGAGTGGTTAAATTTACAACAGATTTCCAGTCTCCAGGAGAACAGAAGACATAACCTCCAGTGTTTGTACAAGCAGTTCAGGGACAGCCACAGTCCATTATGAAACAGAGAAAAGTCAATTTCCAAATGCCAGCCAGGTCCACATGGTAAACAGGCACTGGTACAGAGAGCAGTGTGCTGTGTTAACTCTGCTGCAATGCCGTTCTCTGCATGGAAGAACTCAGCCTGGGTACAAAAGGTGTGTACTCCATGTAGTCATTTTACAGGAAGATGATTATCCATTGCACACAAGGGATTATTCATAAAGATATCAGCCACTTAAAACAAAGGAACTACTTTTAAGGAAGATAGGATTAGGGAGAAAATTTATTAGCTACAGAATAAAAATGCATACAAACCACATACTTTTATATTCATTTTAAGAATCCCAGAAGCTTTCTTTTTTCTCTTACAATTGAAATGAACCACATACTGCATCCTACTGGCCCTCTCCTGATATCTGTCTTGTCTTTCCTATGTGCAGGGCCACTCAGAGCTTCACCAGGGAGATGCTTGTGTTTTGTCCTTGATACTTCTCCGCTGTCTGTACCACCCTGGCCTATGAAATCTCCTGGACCTGTTGATGACTTCACAATTGCTCTTTGATGCTTCCATATGCTTCCAGGAAGAAGAATGCCAGCTCTGAGTTTAGGGAATTTGTCAAAGGTTTAGTGTGGGAGGACAGTGTTGGAATATGAATTCCCTTTCAGTTTAATGAACTCCCCACATTGCTTCCTTTACGTCAAAGGAAAACCTCGATTGAAATTCAACATATTTATAAGAAGAAAGTTACACACACCTTTCCTGAGATGCATTTTTGTTACCATGATATTATATTGTAGTTTCAGATAAATTTAGCACAGTTGAGAATAGTACATGGGAAGTTCTTCTTAGTCCCAAACTACTATTTATTGTTAAATGCTGAAGGCTACCCCACAGAAGACAGCAGCACTCTTCCACTGTTTATTTTATGTTTCTTATTTTCTGAACCTTTACCATGTATTTTTTTTTCTGGACTGTGGCTTCTTAGAAAGAATAATTTTTGGAATTATAGAAACAGAGAATCCACTGCCTCGGTAATTTTCATTCACAAAAGGAAGATGACAGGTAGTGGTTTGAACTGTCCACTTTCAACTTAGCAATCTGAAACAGTGAGAAAACACGCTCTAAATTATCAAGGGCCATGCCACAGTCAGTCCCTGATGCAGAAGTAAGTCTAAGTATCTTACCTGTTATACAAGGCACAATTCTGGCTAAGACTGAGAACTGTATAAGACATCAGCAGTCATGCAGTAATTGGGTGGCTTTACCATCCACATTGATCCTCGATCATTCCAATTCTATGTTCTTTTGAAGCCCCAACTCTAAAACTGTTACTTATGCCTCTTCAGGGGCATGTGTGCTAAAGCTCAGTTTAGGAATGTGCTGACCATCTTCTAATGGCACACTGAAATTTGGTGTCAGCTGCATCTCCTTTCTCTAACTAAGCATACCTGTGTTTTCTTTCTTTCTTTACCTTCAGAAGGTCAAAGAGAACTGAAGTTCTCATTCCAAATGTCAGTCCAGTGTCAGGCAATAGCACAAAGAAGGAGTGAGATCACAGCAGCTTTCTAGGTGTAAGAAGGTAATGAACTCAGATTTTGAACAAATGGACTTAATAGATGTCTACAGAGTGTTCCACCACCCACAAAATCAGAATACACATTCATTTCAGCTCCACGTGGTCATTCTCCAAAATAGACTACATACTAGCTCATAAAATATACTTAAGTACATGCAAAGGAATTGAAGTTATCCCATGTATATTATCAGGCCATAGTGAAATTAAACTGGAGAACAATAGCATAAGAAACTGTAAGAACTTCACAAACACATGAAAATTGAATAACACACTCCAGAACAACAAATGGGTCACAGCAGAAATTAAGAAGAGGGCTGGGGGTTTGGTTCAGTGGTTCTGCCACCTGCCTCACAAGCACAAGGGCCTGAGTTCAATCCCTGGTAAAAATAAATAAATAAAAATAAATAAACTAATTAAATAAGAAATTAGACAGTTTTTACAATTTAATGATAATGCCGATACAACATAGAGGAATCTATGGGAAACAATGAGAGCAGCTTTACCTGGGAAATTCATAGCAGTAAATACCCATACTAGGAAAACAGAATGAGCTCAAATAGAGATGGTCTATATCTCAACTTAGTAAAGGCTATCTATGAAAAGCCAACAGCCAACATCATATTAAATGGCCAAAAAGTGAAAACTTTCATGTTAAAATCAGGACCAAGACAAGGATGCCCACTATCACCACTCCTCTTCAATATAGTTTTGGAAACATTAGCCACAGCAATTAGACGAGAAAAAGAAATTAAAGCAATAAAGATAGGAAAGGAAGAAGTTAAACTGTCATTATTTGCCAACAATATGATATTCTACATTGAAGACCCAAAAAACTCCACCAAAAGACTTCTAGACTTAATTGACAGATTCAGTAGAGTAGCTGGATACAACATGAACACCCCAAAATCAATAGCCTTCTTGTACACAAATAACAGACTCAATGAGTGAGAAATTAGGGAAACAATTCCTTTCACAATAGCATCCCCCAAAAATGAAGTATCTAGCAATCAATCTAAGAAAAGAAGCAAAAGATCTCTACACTGAAAACTATGGCACTCTGAAAAAAGAGATCAAAGAGGATATAAGAAAATGGAAAGATATCCCCTGCTCCTGGGTAGGAAGAATCAAGATAGTGAAAATGGCCATATTACTAAAACTGCTATACAGATTCAATGTAATGCCGATTGAAATTCCAACACTATATTTCACAGAACTAGAAAAAAGAAACCAAAAATTCATTTGGAACCAGAAGAGACCTAGAATAACAAAAGCCATCCTAGGCAACAGAGACATGGTAGTGGGTATAACAATTCCCAATTTGAAACTATACTACAAAGCCATTGTGAAAAAAAAGCATGGCATTGGCAAAGAAACAGATCTGAGGATCAGTGGAACAGATTGGAAGACACAAAAACAGATCTCGATGTACTCAGCTATGTCATCTTTGACAAAGGAGCTGACCATCCTCAGTGGAGGAAAGATAGCCTCTTTAATAAATGGTGTTGGAAAAATTGGATTTCAACCTGCAAAAGACTAAAACTAGACCCTTAACTTTCACCATGCATTAAATTAAAATCCAAGTGGATTAAAGATCTAAATATCAAAAAAGAGACACTAAATTTGCTGGAAGATAAGTTAGGCAGAACTCTTGAAGACGTTGGCATAGGAAAAGATTTTATGAACAAATCCTCAGTAGCACAGGAACTAGCAGAAAGAATCAATAACTGGGATCTTATTAAAAAGCTTCTGCACTGCAAAAGAAACCATCAACAGAACTAAGAGACAGCCTACAATGTGGGAAAAAACTTTTACCAGCTGCTCCTCAGACAAAGGACTATTATCTAGAATATATAAAGAACTCAAACAAATCAGCCCCCCCCAACTATAAAGACCCGATTCAAAAATGGGCATCTGCAATGAACAGGCATTTCTCAGACAAAGAAGTAAAAGCATCAAGTAAATATATGAAAAAATGTTCCACATCACTGGTCATTCGAGAGATGCAGATGAAAACAACACTGAGATTCCACCTCACCCCACAAAGAATGGCTGCTATCAAGAAATCAACCAATAACAAAAGTTGGTGAGGTTGTGGGGAGAAAGGAACCCTTCTCCATTGTTGTTGGGAATGCAGACTGGTGCACCACTGTGGAAATCAAAATGGAGATACCTCAAAGAGCTAGGTCTAGAGGTTCCATTTGACCCAGCCATCCCTCTGCTGGGTATCTTTCCAAAAGAATTAAAAGAATCATATCACAGTGATATACAAGCACCTATGTTTATAGCAGCACAGTTTTGTAATAGCTAAAATTTGGAAACAGCCCATTTGCCCATCAGTTGGAAACTGGATAAAGATATGGTTTTTCTATAAAATGTAATATTACTCAGCCATAAAGAATGAGAAATTAGATTCATTCATAGGAAAATGGATACATATTGAGGATATACTCCTAAGTGAAATAAATAAGTCACACATGTGTAAATACCAAATAGTTTCTCTGGTGTGAATAAACTGTAATAGTACATAAGGTCCTAAGGAGATAACTGACATTGTGAAATGGGAAGAACAGGGCTAAAGGTGTAGGGAAAGTGGGAAGGGTAGGGAAAAGGTAATAAGGGAAAAGAAAAAAATGTGAGAAAATGAAAAAATGGAAATAAAGTGTTTGTAAACAGGGATGGGAGGAGGGGATGAAGGGAGAGCAGGGATAAGGGGAAAAAATGAGAACCAAGACCTGTCCTGTAAAGGTACAAGATCCCAGTGATGAGTGTAACTGTACTCTATACCTACAATGTACCAATAAACTAAATTTAAAAATTGTGGACTCTGAATAGAAAATTTTCTTCTGCAAGAAGTGAATAGTTTTATTCTAAGACAAAATGTACAGAAAATTCACTTCAAAATAAAAGCTATCCTGACTCTCTTCTCTCTATGTGAAACACTACTTTAAACTTGCTCCATTTATGAAGCATTGGTTAATCTTTGACAAGTATTTGGAACTTTGCCTGTTTCTTGTTTAATAAGCCCTGAAGGCAGAAGGAAGAATCAGCATTTGCCTAGCCAGAGGAGTGATAAACAATGGATCACAAACATCTGAGTGTGGCACTAAATGATGGTCATGTCATTCCTGTCCTGGGATTCGGCACCGCTCTACATAGCAAGGTAATGACAATGTCTTGGTCTTGAGGATTTAGGAGAAAATAAAATGTTGAAATGAATGGCAGCTGGCCAGGATTTCCAAGTCTGAGCCTCAGTGACTTCAGGGGACTCACCTGGATATCAGTTTCTCCAGGCTAAAGTTAGCTCTTATATGAGAGAGCGGGTAGTCACATTTTACTCTGCACTATGATGCATCCATGTGCAAATCCACTGATTATTCTGGGCTCCATTTTCGCCTTTGTTTCAGTCTACTTCATAGCATGGTGCAGGATACGAAACAGCAGTCAAGATTACTGCTTGTCATACTTGGAGTCTGATTACAATGGCATTAGTTTGTCTCTAGAATTCAAGAAAGTTGTGCTTCTTTCAAGTATGTGTGATCCAGAGAAATCAGTGGTAAAAGTTACAAAAAAAGATGTCAATGAAAAAACTTGAAAAGCATTGCTGTTTCTCTGAGGAGCAGCCTGCTGAGCATTGCTCCCTAAACACTGGACCT
The DNA here is from genome assembly GCF_012274545.1 of Fukomys damarensis. Taxonomy (NCBI): domain Eukaryota; kingdom Metazoa; phylum Chordata; class Mammalia; order Rodentia; family Bathyergidae; genus Fukomys; species Fukomys damarensis. The sequence continues at coordinate 16,274,939 of NW_022900949.1, read as the reverse complement.
AGGGGCTAAACAGGGTTCCACAGGCTTCACTGTCAACTCTGGTAAACTTATCTGAAGGAAAATGCAGGATTATATGGGAGGTCACCTATGCTCCAATGAAGCAAGTCCCAATTCTTGGTCAATGTTCATATACACTGAATTTGCATCAAAATAGTAGAGATAGATTTGTAAGCAAACATGAACAAATAGATAATTTAATACACTGAGAAAATATTTTATTCCCACATTATCCCAGATTACTCAATATGTGGCCATGGTCGTTACTAAACCTTTATTATCTTTAAGTCATAAGAAAATATCTAAAGAGAAATTTTGAAGATCTTTGATACCAGTTTTTCTTTACAGAACAAATTGACATGAAAGATAAATAAGGATACAAGCCTTCACCTTGGCTATCGTCTCCTGGCTTCTAGTACAGATCCTTCAGCCCTCCAACCCAGTCCCTTCGGCCTGCTGATGCACATGCACATGGGACACTGCTTAGTAAATCTTTAAGGGCCAATACTCCTGGTCTGGGATCAAGAAGAGTTTCTTCCAATTTCACTGAAAAACTAAAGCTTTTAAAATGCTTAAAAATAAATAGAAAATAATTTATTTAATTTTCTTTCTCCTTCAACAAAAGCACTTTAGATTCTTCACTCAAATTTGGTAGGCAAATTGTTCATGTTGTGCAACTGTAACAAAATACCTGAGACTGGGTTATCTGTGAAAAGGACAGATTTATTTCTTACAGTTACAGAAGCTGGGAAGTCCAAAGTGAAATGTAGCGTAAGTGGCAAGGGCCTTCTTTCTGCATCATTCTAATACACAAGGGAAAAGAGGAAGAGAGAAAATATATATGAGAGCAAGAGTGGAACTCGCAGCCTACAGCCTTCTTATTGTAACATTAATCTGTTCGTGAAGGCAGATCCCTCAGACTCTAAACTCCTATCAGGAGGGCCCACCCACACACCATTACATTTGAGATTATAGTTTCTACATATTGTGGTGAGTCACATTCAAATCATAGCATAAACCGAAACTTTAACTGGGACTTTCCTAAAAGAAGTGAATTTTATTTTCAGGAAGAATAGCTATTCTTTACAGCATATGTCTAAACAATATATATATATATATCTGTAAACAGACTGCAATGAACTGAGTTACATGAATTGTTTGTTTTCTCCCATGATTTTAATGGTACATTTGCACTCTACTCTATCATGTGAGCAATAGCATTATGTATAAAAAACAAAGTATATGTCTTCTTTAGAAAGTACTTTATTTTTGAAAAATGCTTCTGATCTTCTGAACTTTCAGCAAGTCCTAATCTTCTTGATGGACAGTCTTGCTTTATTGTTAATGGGTGCATTGGTGATGATTGCTTAAAGCTGCGATGACTGTAGAAAGAACTAAGACAGCAATGATGTTTTCCACATCCATTGAATATTTCTCTCATAAAATATTGCTGTGTCCCATGCAATGTTATTTATAGCATTTTAATCACAATACAATGTTTCCAAAATTGGAGTCTATTCTCTCCACCCTTCTGCTCATCCTATCAACCAAGGCGTTGGGGGCGGCAGGCTGAAGGGAAACCAGGTCAGGCAAGATTCCCAAAGAAAAGAACATTCATGGAGCAGACATCACCAAAAATCAAGAACCAACTTTATTTTGCAGCACAGCACTTATAGAAGATTTTATCAGTTTACTGGGGTATAGGAAGACAAAACATTCTGGACAAAACTGTAGGCCATGTGGCACATGCACGATTGTCTATCTTGATTCATTGTTATACAACAAAGGCCCATCTTGCTCCTGTGTTCAACAGTGGGATTGTGTCCTCAGGTGCCCTCAGATGCTAGGGCTTGACACATCTCAATGCAACCTCCCTGCACAGGTTATGCAGTATCCTCAATTATTTATTGTCATCTCAGGATTGTTCTCAGAATCTTCATGAGATGAATACTGCTTGTGAAGGAACGATTTTCTTTGATCATCCATCTGAAGCAACTCATCCATTATTTTTACATACAGCTTTACAATGAGATTGCTACAACACCATCACATCCTCAGCGAACACTTCTAATGCTAGTTCCTTTGCCTCTTCCACACATCTGAAGTTACTTCCTCTCCCAGAGTATTGAGCCCCTTAAAGTCACTTACTTATGTATGATGGAGTCATTTGGTTCCAAAATCTTGTTAATGTTGAATATTTGACCCTCATTCCATGAGTGATGTATATCTTTAATGACATCTTGATTGATATTTTGCAGAAATTTTTCAATGTATTTTGCTCATATCCAGCAGAGGAATCCTTATTTATGGAAATTTATAGGTGTAGTAAATGTGTTCCTCTCAACACAGTGACCTCCAAATCAAATCTTTGGTTGCACATCCAGGTCCCTAAGAGTAAGACAGTGGAGGTCATCAAATTAGCGATTAATGCTGGGTTCCGCCATTTTGATTGTGCATACTGTTATCGAAATGAAGAGGAAGTAGGACTGGCCATCAGAAGCAAGATTGAGGATGGCACTGTGAAGAGGGAGGACATATTCTACACTTCAAAGGTATTATGAATATGTTTTGTGCTTGTGTGCATGTTTATTTAACAAGATTGTATGGGGATGACAATGTATGATGGATCAGTGGCTGTTTGATAAATTATTGCTTATTTGTACAGCTTTTATGCATATCTGTTTATGTTTTAAAGCTAGGATCCAAAACAGATGGTATCTTTGTCAGAATTAGTGTGTCTGAATTGAGGACTTCAGTGTTGAGATGGTTTACTTCTTAAATCTTAGATCAGAGATGTGTGACTTATCACTGATTAAATAAGACAGTGAGATGATCAGATTCTCACTTTTATGATCTCATGTGCAACTTTCAGAAAATTTTTCTTTTGATTTTAATTTTCACTTTGTCAGTAAGGAAAAGCAATGTAAGGGGGATGCCTTTGACTATTAGAAAGATATACCTAAAATATGATGAGTTGTACACAGAATATAATAAGCTGTTCTAAAATGATTTCTCCTTCAATTATTAGATTAAAAGTATTAATTCTTCCCCCTTTAGTTGAATGAAAAAGCTTCAGATTATAAAGTGTACCACTTTATAAATTTAATCAAACATAATCCACATAATGGTCATTATTATTGAGAAAAAATTTAAGTCTTGAATAATTTTCTTCCATTTTAGTAGATATATGGTCAGTGAACAAACAAATAATAAACTTTGCATGTGTAAGACAGATGAAAGGAAACTAAGGAAAGCCATGAATATGTTTCCCCCAGCCATAAGTTTTCAACAAGTAGAAAACTGTCTCTATATTAGGTGAAACAAGTCAACAAAGTTGACTCAGATATTAATTCTAGATTTTGTTCTTTAACCTCTTTAGCTTTGGCCCACATTCAGTAGACCAGAGTTGGTCCAACCAGCCTTGAAAATGTCACTGAAAAAGCTACAACTGGACTACATTGACCTGTATCTTATTCATTTCCCAACACCTGTTCAGGTAAACAACTTAGGGGTGCAAAGCTCTTTCACTGCTGATGACAGCTTCAATATTATTTATGTAGATGGTTGAATGAAGAATTTTCAACAGCAGGTAGTGATCATTATACCAGAAAAAATCCTAAGGATTACTTATGCCCTTATTTTGAGTAATTTTCTTGGTGTTGGGGATTGAGCTCGGGTCCTTGAGCTTGTGAGGCAGATGGCAGTATTTTGAGTAATTTTTGAGTCCTTCATCTCATACTTTGTGCTTCCAGAGAACAAAGTTCAATAACTGAAACACTATGTCTCAAACATTTGAGGAAATAACGAAAGCCAAATTCAAGGCAAAAAAAGTTGACTCTGTTTGATACTTCCACAGGCCACAAGATCATCATGTGTCCAGTGGGATAAGGAGCTCTGCTTGGCTACCCTGGGTCAAGAAAGCAATCCATTATGGCTGGATCTCAAGGCCACACAATTATTTCCTTACCCAATAAGAGAGAAGCCTTTTCCCAGAGGAAAATATAGGGACTGACAAAAGTGACCAATATGAAATGAGACCCTATTAGACTTTGGAAAGTATCACTCATAAAACATTCAAAAGATACGCGTTTAGAGGAAACCTGTCTTCCAAGGACATTCCTTACCACTTTAAAACAAAATATTTGACAAATATCATTATCTAAAGTGTTGGCTTACATGCTTCATGAAAGTTACTATTCCAGCCCCCACAACACTTACACAGTAAGTAGCTAGTTATGGCGACATAAATTCATTAAAATCCTTACAGTGTCTGCTTCTATTCCAGCCTGGGGAGGATTTGTTACCCAAAGACGAACATGGAAAACTATTATGTGACACGGTGGATCTCTGTGATACGTGGGAGGTGAGTTCTTGGATGAGCGAACACAGAGATGAGAGTAGGAAGAGGATCAGGTTTGACCTCAACTGGGGTAATGGATGTGCATGGTTGGATCTAGAAATTCAGGATTTGCACAAAGAATGTTTTGATGAAAATGATGCCTAAGAATTCTTTGCTGGAGAGTAACAGAAACAGAAGAGAATAATCGAAGAAAATAGGGATTGGCCTCTCTCCCTCCACATGCAGTGGTTTCTCCCATTTCCTTAGGAGGGAGTAAGAATTCTTTTGTGGTGTCACTATCCTGTTCTATCTTCACGACAGACATTCCTTTCTAGACAATAATCTCAAGCATTTCTCAGCAGAGTTCCTTCTAATGGTTCTTTTTTGTAGGTATACTGATTGGAAGAAAACTGTACAATTTTTTCCTTATAACCTATTTCTCCCCAGGCCATGGAGAAGTGTAAGGAGCTGGGATTGGCCAAGTCCATTGGGGTGTCCAATTTTAACCGCAGGCAGCTGGAGATGATCCTGAATAAGCCAGGGCTCAAGTACAAGCCTGTCTGCAACCAGGTGAGTGCCCTCTGACTACTCATTCTTGCTTTCTTTCCCCTCTGCTGCTATTATTTGGATGTACTGTATCTGTTCTTCACTCTGCTCTATTCATTTGCCATTGGCTTGCAGAGGATGTTTGGAGCAGAGCTTCTGTCTGGGAAGGCATAGATGACCCTTCATTATGGCTTTGCTTGAAAGTATCTTCTTGAAACACCAGGAACATCTTAGGACTAAATGGTTTGTAAAATATAGGGAAAGTGAAGTTCATAAAGAGGGCAGGTGGGGGTGCTTGTTAAGTAGACCTCAGGGGGAAGACACCCTTGTCCTTGAGCTATGAACAGTGACCAAAAATTGGGTGGGTAAAGCCGTTGTTCAGTGTGTGAGAATTAAAGCCATGAAAGCAGGCCATGGACAAAAAGAAATCCAGAGTTAATGTAAGAGAAGTTATGTTCTGGTTGGAATTCTAATGCCTGAGTGTATTGTCCTGCTCTCGGGTGGGGTTTTGAGTCCTTCATTCTGATATCTCTGCTTTCAGGTGTATAAATAGGGGAAAAATTAACTGGTGTCCTTGACAGTCACCCAGGATGTAAGAAGCATGTTATTCATTTATGGTAATATTAACGTTGAATGAAATCAATACTGAGATTCTTTTCCCATGAAAATGTGTCTGAGCACATTTTAGTAACCTCTCTCTGTTTCCTGACATCAAATCACTTGTTTGAACACATGTATTCTGTGCCTGCTTCTCAACTCTATTTTTTAGTAGCTTCCAGGTATGTAATAATGCTCCTTAATTGTAAAATGGAGTTTCACAATTCATGAATTTGCTATGTAATTGCAGAGAATATTATCTTGTTATGTCAATTTTTAAAATTATTGTCTTTTAAGTACTAATTGTATCAATATTTCTTACAACAACTATTTTAAACCACTAGAACATTTGAAAGAATAATGTAGAAAATTCATGCTTTCCTAGTCATACCCTCATTTCCCTCTATTTTTCATGCTTCCAAATGTTGGTACAAGTGTGTGTATATTTCCATTCATAAGCAGAGTATTTTGCTTAACCTCATCAAAGCAAATTCTGTAAATGGCTGTTCACCTCTGCAAACACAGAAAATGCCTCCTAAGAATAAAGTCATCCCCATCACAGTTACAGTTTCATTATTAAGTCTAAGGGTGTAATGATTCCTTCCCATCTTTTAATATGTGTTCCACACGCACATTTCCGATTTTTTCAAAACATCTTGTATATTTGCTTTTTAAAACCAAGATACAGTTGTATGTTTTTATCCTGTTCATCAAGCTCTTAAACCTAGAAAGATTAGTGTTTATTTTTTTCACGATAGCCACACAAATCTTGGCAAATACTCTAATGTCATCAGGTTCTTTACTCATAATTGTATATAATTTGGTTCTATATTTCAAGTCTTATAAATTAAAAGTTAGCCTAGTTGCTTTATTATATTGTTGCTGTTGGTGGAGAAGATATCTCTGGTATTGTCATGTCCATCAAATTCACCTGGTAGGAAGCACAAAGTGACAGATTGTCTCACTACTGGTGATATTACTTTGATCTCTCGCTTCATGTAGTTATAGTCAGATCTCTTCTTCATTTCTTTAACTTGTTAATTTTTTGTTTATTTATTGTTCCCAGTACTGGGCATTGCACCCAAGGCTTTGTGCATGAGATCTCTTCTTAAGCATCTATTTCCCTTCTGTATTCAGCATCGTCTTGATGAATGAAAATTGTCAAAGTTATATCCTATAACAAATTTTCCATAATAGTTGAGTATCTGTTGATGATTTTTGCCTAAATTCTTTAACTTCATTGAGGTTAGTAAGTAGTATTTTCATTTTTAACTATTTTTTTTACTTTTCAGACCTCATGTTTTATAAAAAAGTATGTATTAAGATTAACTATAATTTTGCCTGTATAGTAATATAATTCTTAATAGCTTCTCTTTACTCCTCAAAGTTCTGAGAATTAAGCTATCATACTAATCATTAAGAAAAATGTATTTATAATCTATATATTTTACAATATAGAGAATTCTATATATACATCATATCCTGAAATTGATTTTCCTCATTTTTGTCTTTGAAGAATAAATGTATCCAAGTATCGCTAACAAGGTCCCTATTGCTATTGAAGTCCTTCATTTTCATTGATTTTTCTCTTCCCCCTGATGCAGGCGGTAACAGAGTCCAGGCTATGCAGCACCCCTGACCCAACCTCTTCCCAGAGACCCTGTCAACAGGGTTTGGAGCCCCAGATGTAACCACAGCTTCTGTTTGGTCATTTGGCTACAGCATTCTGGAGGGCTGCACTGTGACTTCTCTGACCCTACAGGAGGGAGGGAGGGAGGAAGGGAGAGAGAGAGGGAGGGGCAGGCAGTGGGAGGGAGAGAGAGACAGAGAGAGAGAGAGAGGGAGAGAGAGAGATTGCTAACTGTAACTTGAAGTACCCGGGTAGAAGTTTAGCTACCTGGTATCGAAAGCTGCACTCTGATTTTAATGTACTTAATTTATGTGTGATTTTTATGGATCGGTGTGATTGTTAGACTGTTTATGACAATAAAGTCAATAGAAACTAAGAAGATTGCTGACTGACACTGAAGGAACAGAGAGCTTCCTTCAGGCCCATCTCGGTGACCCAAGGTGACCGGCAGGCAAATGGAGGTGTTGAGATGGCCATGCCACTCAGCGGTCTCACAGGACACAGGCCCGCTTCAGAACGCTCCACTCCTGGGTGGGAAGGAGCTCCCACAACTCATGGCAGGGGGCACAGAGAGTGTGGTCACCTGCTGCCCCAAACTCCCTTGCACCCCTAGGCTTCAGGTTTCAGGGTTCCTGGTGCACGCAGTAAGGGATATGTGGCTCCTGGGCCACCCTGGCAAGAAGTCCCTGTAACCAACACCTCTGCTGACCTTCAGAATTTAAGACTCATCCTTTAAACTGACCGTGTAATTCAGAGAGGCAACTGTGCTTTAAGTGTGCCCACTGCACTGTTTTTTATTCCTGGTGAATTCCCATTTTGGTTCTGAACAGTTCGGTATTTTGTTTTCTTTTTAATTTTGCTTTGTTCGATGGGAGGATTTTTGGATTTTTTTTTTTTTTAGGGGGGGGTTTTTTTGTTTTTTTTTTTTTTTAGGGGGGGGTTTTTTTGTTTTTTTTTTTTTTTAGGGGGGGGTTTTTTTGTTTTTTTTTTTTTTTAGGGGGGGGTTTTTTTGTTTTTTTTTTTTTTTATTTTTTTTTTTTTTATTTTTTTTTTTTTTTGATACCGGGGAACTCGGGTCCTTGTGCTTGCAAGGCAGGCCACCGAACCGCTGAGCTAAATCCCTGGCCCAATGGGAGGATTTTTGGTTACCTATCTATCTATCCACTGGAAATTTAGAAGTAAATATATGAAGACTATGGTTTATATCTCTACTATGACAGATATATAATGATAATAAGCATTAATTTATATAGTCTGTGTGCAAAATTTCATAGTACCTTATTTTTCTGTGGTACATATCTAAGAAATTTTCACGTGGCATCACTACAAAAAGAACTAAAACAAATGTAGTTTAATTATTAAAATGCCATTCTTTCCATTCTGTATGATTATAGTCCCTTAAGATTAAATTCTTGGAAGAAAGAAAACTTTAATTTGGAATATTGAGATGATTTCCTAATATACCATACTACTTGATTTTACAATTTGTAACAAAAACTGATGAATTACAAATGTAAAATCATGTGCTTTCTTCCCAAATGATAATACACCTTGGTTAGTATGAAAGGACTCCAACAAGCAGATGCTTAAATTTTCATTTTAGTAATACAAGTTTGCAATACATGGCAATTACTTTCATTGTGGAGTTGGTAAATGTCCATAACACATCTTACTTCTTTTTATGTCCCTGTTCCCTCTCCCTTTCCCCTCATTTCTTGGTCCCTTTCCCCTTTGCAAAAGATCTAGTTCCTATCATTTATCATTTATTTTATTCTGATTTGTTTACACTTTGAGAGAAACCATGTGGTATTTGTTTATATGTCTGATTTATATCATTAAATGTTATAGTCTCAATGTGTATCCATTTTTCCCACAAATGACTCAAATCTATCATTTTTAAAACCACAGTTGTATTCCATTGTGTATAAATACCACATGTTCCTTATCCATTTGTTAATGGACATAGGCTGCTTACAGGATTGAGCTATATGAATGATACTGCTATAAACAGGGGTTTCCTGAATCACTATAAAATGATGTCTTCACCTCTTTTCAGAAGATATCTAGAAAGGGACTGGTGAATCGGTTGGAACTGCTAGTGTCAGTTTTTTGAGGAATCTCCATTCCAACTTTCATAGTGGTTGTGTTAGTTTACATGCCTACCCAACCATGTAGAAAGGCTGCTTTTGCCCCTCCTCCTTGTTAGCATTTGTTATCATTTGATATGTTGATGACAGTGATTCCTTCTGGAGTGACATGGAATCTGAGTGCCATTTTAATTTTCATTTCTCTAATGGCCAGAGATGCTGAACATTTTTTATGCATTTACTGGCTACTTGTGCTTGTTCCAGAAAGTGTCTATTTAAGTATAATTTTCTGGCTAAGCTAAACTTGTTTTACAGACAAATTAATTTTCTTTGAGTAAAATTGATAGGAATAAAAGAGTCATCTCTCTCTCTCTCTCTCTCTCTCTCTCTCTCTCTCTCTCTCCCTCCCTCCCTCCCTCCCTCCCTCTCTCTCTCTTTGGGACCTTGCTGAGCTAAATCCCAGCCCTCATGTCTCTTCTTTGAAATCTACCATTTAAACTGGATTTCTTCTGCACTTGTTAGTCTGTTTTGTATTTTTCTTGTGAACTTTGTAACAGTTCCTTGTCAAAATTCTGCTTAACCTTTGAAGACGCTGGCTGTTGCTTACAGAATAAATAAGATTACAGTTAACAATGAGTCATCACCAACACAGGCTCAGGGAGGGCAGAGTGAAAGGGGCTGGCGGCTTTCCTGGTTATGGCCACTCCACAGATAAGTTCATTGTTTAAATATCATTTGTATCTTACCTGTGAAGGGAATGATCCTGGTAGCAACAGCAAAATTGATTTCATCTTTCAGACTTACCTTCAGGTGTCTTGAACAAAATTCTTGATTCTGAAACGATGCAGTCCAAGGTAGCAAGAATTCTTTCCTTGTGCCAGGTGTAGAATTTGTTGTGTCCCTGTGTAGTCCAATCTGGTCTATGCAGATGTCTTTTCTTAAGAATATTTGTTTTATTCTTCTTTTTCCTTTTAGGAGTTAGATATTTTTTCTTTCCAGAGATAGTGTTATTTTCTCATTTCAAATTTCAAGTTATACAGGTGTTTTAAAACTCATGTTTCCCTTCATGTTAATTAGACGGCTTCATATAACATGGTGTCTTTCTGTCTCCTCCACTTGCAGGTGGAGAGCCATCCTTATCTCAACCAGAGCAAGCTGCTGGATTTCTGCAAGTCTAAAGACATTGTGCTGGTTGCCTATAGTGCTCTGGGAACTACACGAGATAAAATATGGTAAAGTCAGTAGGGTCTTACTTAAAACCCATTGCTAACTGAGTGATTTTAGTCAGACTACCCACAGTGTTGGAGAATTCACATTCATCTGGTTCAGGGATGGAGAGAATTGCAATTCTATCAAATTTACAGAAATGCGGATGCTTCTCGTCAGGGGACCAAACCTGGGAACTCAATTGTAGCACCGAAGTGTCTTTTGAAACGCTCATAACAAACCCAATTCTCAGCTTCAGGACTTGAGCACTTTTATCTTTTGATTCAGGGTGGACCAGAGCTCCCCGGTTCTCTTGGAAGATCCAGTTCTTTGTGCCCTGGCAAAAAAGCACCAGCGATCTCCAGCCCTGATTGCCCTTCGCTACCAGCTGCAGCGTGGGTTTGTGGTCCTGGCCAACAGCTCGAGTGAGAAGCGGATCAAAGAAAACACACAGGTAATAAATTAGCTGTAGCTATTAACTCTGCTCCACAGTATTTTCAAATGTGTGTTACCTGGAAGCCTCTCAGGCATCTTTTGGCCAAGCGAAATTCCCTGTGATTGTCCATACACACGAGTTCACAGTATTCTTACCAGTGAACTCTTTCCCCCACGGCAGCAGGAAAGGCAATGTGGACAGTGGTATTAGGACTGGAAACAGAAAGGTGGGCTTCACCATTCAGTTTGCAATGCTCCAAAAGCCCCGGGCAAATGACTTTGCCTTTCCTCTTTGTCTGAAAGAGGGAACTGAATTCTGTGATTTCACATATTTTCAGTGTATTCTCTCATGAATTTTCAAGACATGGAGGCCCCTCTGCCGTTGTCCTCCACACAGCCCTTTATTCTGTGGGCAACAAGACCAGCCTCATTCTCATCACAGGACACAATCCAAGTCAGTGGGAAGGGCCTTACACAGAGTGTTCACGTCTGGGCTCAGAGCTGACACATCATTCATGAGATTGTACTGAGAAGTGTGAGTTACAGGCCAGCCCGGATTTAAGGGTCGGGGCAATGGGCACCGCCTGTTAACAGAATGAGCAATTCATTCAAAAAGCACGAGGTGTGGAGACAGAGATGTGAAGTGATTGATAGGAACATTTTAAATCTCAGTCTACCTCATTTGTTTATTCTGGATATCAAGCTTTGGGATTCACACATCATGTGGCTATATCAGTCTCTCAAATTTTGCTTGCGTTTTCATTGTCTTTATGGAATATTATAATGAATTAAGTTTCTACTCTCAGTGTAGTCAAACACTTCATGTTCTCCTTCTACGGTTGATGGGAGTCTGCCTATTCTTACACTGGGAACATGAGACTATTAATACTACATTGCTTTGTGCTAGTGTTTTAAATTTTCATTTTAAGTTGGCCATCACTTGTAATTACTTTTGTTAATACTGCAGGAATAAAGAGAAACATATACATACATAGTCTTAATAGATATCTCAGCAACAGTTACTGAAAATGTCATATTTTCCCACAGATCTGTTCTGCTATCTCTATCATATACCACAGGTTTACAATAGCTTTCTGACCATTTTCTTGCAATCAGATGACTTATTTACTTTTCTATAGTGTTTTAATCAGGTTGGGAAGTGAGTTGTGCTGTACAAATGGTAAAATTTCTTCTCAACTCTTCCTTTTATCAAAAATATATTTTATTTTGTCCCAATTCCGCCTTCAAGCCCCTCCTCTTTCTAGGTACAAAATCTTTGATTCAATGTTTTCTTCCCTTGTTTCTTCCCAATGTTTCTCCCTTGTTCCTCTTCCCATTTGAACATTTAAAAAATATTTTGTAAGTTGTGATTATTTCTTTATATAAAATTGAGAGTCCATCTATCATCTACCACCAAAAAGTACTTTTTTAATTGTTTTGTTAATACATTGAAACTGTCAATCATATCGGAGATAACTTTTTGATAACATTGATAATTGTGATCTAAAGTTGTGATATGAATTTTCAAATATTTAGGTTAAATTTTAGTATATTTCAAAACTCTCCATTATAAATTTTTATTACTTTAGATTTACTCACAGAGTACTGAAAATTTTTATTTTGATAGCTTTTTCCTTTTAATTTTGAAAATTTTCCAAATGCATAAAAAATTTTGGTGCAGAGCATTAAACACTTCCTACCAAGAACAATCAGTTGTGAAATTATTAACCTTTCTCTCTCAGTTTTAGAAAATTATTATTAATTTATGGATCCATTAGTTCCAATGTGTTAGCAATTATTGACAATCTTTTTGGTGCTTAAATTATCCCTAATTTACATGATGACTTCCTTTTCAAGCCACTTTATGTGCCCTTTGATGATACTGGCATAAGTTTTTGGACAATATATGCCTTCACTAATATGAGAAGAATTTGTTTTAATTCTCTTTACTAATGAAATATAAAAACCCAACTCTATTCATGAATCTTGCCAAATAATAATTGTAAAAAATTAGTTTCTAAATTTTTCTGACTCTTAAATACATCATCTTTCAATAATGTCTGCTGTCATTGGAGAATGGATAAAGAAGATGTAGTTTTTCTAGAAAATGGAATACTACTCAGCCTTAAAGAATGATAAATTAGAGTCATTCATAGGAAAATAGATACATATTGAGGATATACACCTAAGTGAAATAAATAAGTCACACATGTATAAATACTGAATAGTTTCTCCAGTGTGAAAAACTATAATGGTACATAAGATCCTAATGATATAATTGACAATGTGAAATAGGAAGAAAAGGGCTAAAGGTGTAAGGGAAGTGGGAAGGGTAGGGGAAAGGTAATAAGGGAAAAGAAAAAAATATGAGAAAATGAAAAAATGGAAATAAAGTATTTGTAAATAGGGAAGGGAGGAGGGGGTGAAGGGAGGGCAGGGACAAGGGGAAAAATGCTTACCAAGACCTGTCCTGTAAAGGTACAAGATCCCAATGATGAATGTAACTGTACTGTATACCTAAAATGTACCAATAAACTCAGACAGGAAAAAAAATTGTCTGCTGTCTATCTTTTCTAGTTTCTTTAAAGACCTTTTTTGCAATACTCAGTCGTAATGTATTTTATAAAGCCTTAGATTTCTCTTTTTTACCTGATATGTTTCACAATCTGTGCATTGTATTCAATAACTTTAATAAATTTTAGAAAGTTCTCATCTATTTTATGTATTTACTAATTCTGCAGTGCTGGAAATTAAAAGCAGGGCCTTAGTATGCTAGGCAAGTGTGCTACCTCTTCTTTATATCCTTAGCCCTTCTCATCTGTTCTATATATTGTCTCTACAGCATTTGGTTACTTGGATTACTTTTGTTGACAATATTAAGTGTAAAATCAGTAAAATTAAGTGTAAAAATAGTAAAACTCTTCTTCTATTTGCTTGATAGGTTTTTGAATTCCAGTTGACTTCAGAGGATATGAAAATTTTAGATGGCCTGAACAGAAATTTTCGATATAATGCAGCTAATTAGTAAGTTACTTTCTTAAATGCATTGGATCAATTTACTTTCTGGGAAAGAATGTAACATGTATGTTAAGAGTCACCACAATACCAGGAGTCAGGGACCAGTGTGAGTCAGGCATGACACAGGGGCTCAGTTCTGTGAGTGAAACCAGGGTCAATGTGAATTTGCACATGTGGGACTGCACTTCTTATTCTGCAAAACTTTCCATATCAGCCAATATTATTGTTGAGTCTACACTTCTACAAAGGCTTCTCTATCCTACAGATTTCTAGTGGACATAGACTCTGGGTGTTACCTGAGAAACCTAATTATATATTTCTAAGACGATTTTACATTATCTCTTCTCACATCTCTCAATTTCTGATCAGATTAAGGCATTTCCATTCATAATGTGCTGCAAGTTAGAAAGTTATTCCCTCCACAGGGGATTGTTCATTGGAATATCTCAACGTAATGTCTTTAATGATTTCAACTGTCACTTTCTTTCCACTGCACATCTGTCCAGTGCTCAAACACAGCATTTGTCTAAAGAATATTTGCTTTTAGCAGAGTTAGTAGAAATTTGAGTTCTGATTTTCTGAATACTAGAGATTTAAATGTAAAGAATAAAGTTTAGTGCAGAGAAGAGTGAATGAAGGAAAAATAAAGGCAAAGTCTTATTGTCAAGAAGTTACAGCCAACAAGTGATCTTTGCTTTTCCTTCGTGCTTTAAAGTTATAGGACCTGGAGTGGGCCTATATTTAAAATGAGGGCAAGAAGAAATGTCAAAATGCATGAGAAAATGTTAGCATAATGACAAATTATATATGCCAACATTGCTAGGCATATCAATACTAGCACTTGTCTTAGTGTAGACAAAAATGAAGTATTAGGTTGGGTCATAATTCAAAGAGATGGACAGAGGGGCGATTAATGACTATTTCTACCTTCTAAATGTCTTAATAAGTAATGGCTTCTACCATTTTATATTTTGTGTTGGTAAAGTGTGGACATCATCAAATTAAAGAGTAAGCTGCTAGGATATGGAACTCTGTCTTACGAGTAAAATTCTTGTGACTTCTGAATGTAACAGATTACATTGCGGGTGATGAGCAGTGAGGGAACAGTAACGAATGAGCAAAGTGAAAGTGAAGTTTCTAGCGGTAGTTTATACCCCTGGAATACTTTTGTTTTGTTTTGTTTTTTGAGACAGGGTCTCACTATGTAGTTGAGACTGACCAGGAGCTCACTATGTAGCCCAGGATGGTCTCGAACTCACAGCGATCCTCTTGCCTCAGACTCCCGAGTGCTGGGATTACAGGTGTGTGCCACCACGCCCGGCTCTGGAATATATTTTAGTGTCGACCAACATCTGGATCTGTCATTGTTCAAAATTAGAAAGGCTTAGCCTCCGATTCCTTTGATAATTAAACATAAGATCAGATAAGATATTGCTTTTGCTTGTTGACACATGTGGCTTAGGGACAAAAATGTTTGAAATTTTGTCTCTTGTGTTTTGGGTGAAATTCCAGACAAAAAATATAATATGAAAATTTTAATTATGATTTAGAAGTTCACTATAATATATTCATAAGCTAAGAATAGCAAATTTTTAAACTAGTCAAGGATTAAAATGATTAAATTTAATGCAATGACAGCCTTCATAGAAATCACTTTACCCCCTGGAAATGGAATTATTGAGCTCATATTATGCAATTTTTAAATTTTAGTTTTGCTGGTCACCCCAACCACCCGTTTTCTGATGAATATTGACCCGGGGACCTTCGTCCTGACTTCTCTCAGAAGCCCGTGCTTCAGTGATGCAGGAGGCATTTCAGACACAGCTTTCTGGACACAGCACTTCTTGTCTTTGGATGCCAATTGTCAACTCACACACAGCTGATGCCAAATCCACAGGGCTGGAAGGGAAGATACTCATCTATCACACCCAAAAGAATGATATAAAGTTGATTGTCATAATGATTCATACCTGTAGTATGTATTATTTGTGTAGTTTATTTCCTTTTGAATTATTTTTTTTCCTTTTTATTGAGGTTATTGGTACAATCTAGGTATACAAAAACAGTTACATTCATCATTGGGATTCCGTACCTTTACATAATAGGTCTTGATTCTCATTTTTCCCCTTCAAAAGAATGATATAAAGTTGATTGTCATAATGATTCATACCTGTAGTATGTATTATTTGTGTAGTTTATTTCCTTTTGAATTATTTTTTTTCCTTTTTATTGAGGTTATTGGTACAATCTAGGTATACAAAAACAGTTACATTCATCATTGGGATTCCGTACCTTTACATAATAGGTCTTGATTCTCATTTTTCCCCTTGTCCCTGCCCTCTCTTCACACCCTCCTCTCCTCCCCATTTACAAACACTTTATTTCCATTTTTTCAGTTTCTCATATTTTCTCCTCTCCCTTATTACCTTTCCCCCACCCTTCCCACTTTCCCTACACCTTTAGCCCTTTACTTCCTATTTCACATTATTAATTGTCTCATTAGGATCCTGTGTACTATTACAGTTTTTCACACCAAAGAAACTATTCGGTATTTCAGTTAAAGAAATCTCTGTATGAACATTAAAAATAGGG
>NW_022900949.1:16255774-16258260 GCF_012274545.1 Fukomys damarensis | reverse complement strand
TTTTCCAAAGTTGGCAGCACCGTTAAAGTTTCCCCAAATTTATATATATATATGTGTGTGTGTATGATATATATATATAGACTAATAATAGTATGTTATGCATCGATAGCAGCAACAGCTTTTCCAGGTTCTGCAGTCATCTGAACAAAATTATAGACATTCAGCACATTCCATTAAAAAAAAAAAAACCAAGGAAAAGAATAATATCCAGACAACAGCCAAGTTCTGTTGCTGCTGTGGTACCTGGCACCATTTTTTCTATTAGCCTCTTAATCATCATCTGGAAAGAGAACATTCTAGAGTAATATCATTAAATGTAGCTCTGATAAAGCACGGTCCCTACTATGTATCATAAAGCAGGTACTAGATATTTTACATTCATAGAGGTATGATACAGTACTGTCCTACATCAATAATACTAGATTCAGTTTTGGTTTGAAATTTACTTTGTCTGCAAATAAGATTGCTACCCCTGTTTTTTTCTGGGCTCCTGTCACATGGAGAATTGTTTTCTATCTTTTCACTTTCAGTCTATGGGCTTCTTTTTGCACTAGGTGTGTTTCTTGTATACAACATATTGTTGGATTTTGCTTCTTATTCCATTTTGCCAGTCTATTTCTCTTGATTGGTGAGTTGAGGCCATTGACATTGCTGGTTATAACTGATATGTACTGACTTATTATTGACATGTTATTGGCCTTTTGTTGACTCTTTTTACTTTTTCACCTTCTCCTTTTAATTTCTTGCCTTGCCTATTTGATTTGCTCTGTTGGGCCTCATGGTGTTGTTGCCTTCATTGTCTTTTTCTAGGATCTTGTTTAGAATTGCTTGTAGTGCTGGTTTGGTACTCATGTAGTTTCTCAGGTGTTCTTTGTCGTGGAACTGTCTTATTTCCCCCTCTATTTTGAAAGAGAGTTTTGCTGGATACATCAGTCTAGGTTGGAGGTTGTTCTCTAATCAAGATCCCAGAAACCCAACAGAAGAACAAAATACTACAAGCAGTAAGAGAAAAGAAACAAATTACGTACAAAGGAAAGCCCATCAGAATCACAGCAGACTTTTCAACACAAACCCTTGGGCAAGGAGAGCCTGGAATGAGATATTTCAAGTACTAAAAGAGAACAACCTCCTTTTGAATTATTAAAGTGATTTTCCTAGAGGCTTGTGAACAGCCAATTGGAAATGATAAGAGCCACTTTACCAAAGCTTTGGGGTTGGAGTTCTCAGGCTTTGGACAAGTGGCAATACTTGGGAGCTTTCAGTGACACACACTTGTAAAGGATACTGTATCAGAGCCCTGCTATCCAGAGACCCCCTTATCACTGGGGAGTTCTCTTCAATGTGTTTCTTGTTGAAGCTATCCTGAAGGTGGCACAAAAGGCAATCAGGCACAGAGCTTTCTTGAGCCTTTTTTTCCATAGCACAAAGGATTTGATGACCCAAGAGAATCAGGGAACTCTGGTCTACCCTGAGAAGCAAGGCAGCGATGCTCCTGTCCTGACGCTGTGCTCCAGTCAGGCCATGTGCTTCCCAAGAACTAAGCTGCCTACTCTATACCACTGCTTCTAAATTGTGTGTCTTGGACCTGCAACGACAGTGTCACCTGAGAGCTTTTCAGCAATGGAAGTTTTCTCCTGTGCCTGAGCCACTTGAAATTTAACGCTAGAAATCTGAGTATTGTAGGACTAAAAATATTTTATTAACAATGATATTTAAGTGAATTCCCACTTATTCTGATTTAATTTGCTGATTTAATTTGTTTTTTTGAACACAACAAGCATCAATCTTTTGACTTTGTGGAAATCTAGTAAAATGTAATCTGGTTGGCAAAAGGATGACATTCCGCTTGCACATGGACAGGATAGGAAGTTTCTAGATTATTGGAACATGAATATTAAGGACAGTATTAAAAGTAAATTAAGCTGAATGTTTTAAATCCTGTGCAATATAAAATTGGAAAAAAATTAACATTAAATGACACTATCTTTAAAATATTAACTTAATATTTCAATCCCCTGGTAATGTTTTTAGAAAAGCAAGAAATGTTATTCCTGACAAGATAAAAGTATATGAATAGACAAGATCTTGGTTGCTAAATACCCCTCACTTCTACAAGGAAACAAGATACATTCAGCTCTGAAATCCCTGAGGTCTTGGATGTTTAGCAGTGTCAAAGCAATCATTTGGTCAAAGACTCAAAAGGTTTAGTCTGATAGACAAAAGACGCATACTGATAGCTACCTCACAAGCAAGATTTGGGTAGATATCTACATCAAAGGCAATAAGGTAGAAAATCATTTTGATAGAGGGGGTTTCTTCAGCTGCCTGTCTGCCCGCCTGCCTGCGATCACCCGGCGGCGTGCGCGCGAGCTCCCGGCCTGCGCAACAACAGACCAGGAAGGCCCCAAAGACCCCGGAGGGGGTTTCTTCAGCTGCCTGTCTGCCTGCCTGCCTGCGACCACCCGGCGGCGTGCGCGCGAGCTCCC
>NW_022900949.1:16169096-16251383 GCF_012274545.1 Fukomys damarensis | reverse complement strand
AAAATGGATACATATTGAAGATATACTCCTAAGTGAAATAAATAAGTCACACATGTGTAAATACCAAATAGTTTCCCTGGTGTGAATATTCTGCAACAATGCATAAGATTCTAATAAGATTACTGACATTTAGAAATTTGAAGAAAGGAGCTAAAGGTGTAGGGAAGGTGTGATGCGTAGGGGAAGAACAAAAAGGGAAAAGAAAAAAATGTGAGAGAATGAAAAGATGAAAATAAAGTGTTTGTAGATGGGGAGGGGAGGAGGGGGTGAAGGGAGGGCAGAGGTAAGGGGAAAAAATGAGAATCAAGACTTGCCATGTAAAGGTACATGATCCCAACAATGAATGTAACTGTACTGTATCCCTAAAATGTACCAATAAACTCAATAAAATTTAAAAAAAAGAAAATCATTTTGATACATAATGTAAATTAAAGTATAACTATATTGTAACAGATACAAACACACAGAGTGGAGTGAAGAGCTCAAATATTTGCCCTGATAATGGTAGTTATTATTCTAATAATTCTCAGAACACTAATAAATAAAGGCAAGACCTTGTTTCCACTATCTCACAAGAATTATCATTTGTATTTATTTGATTCATAAAAATTTTGTGTGAAAAAACAAGCAGAAAAAGTAAAATGAATATTTCAAAATGAAAATAATGATTTATGAATCTCAATGAAATCAATAAATTCAGGCAAAGATCATCAATAGCTACTCAACTATTATGTAGAATTTGTCAAGGAATATGACTTCCTTTGTTGATAATTGTCTCTCATTAGGTTAAGAGCAATTGCAATGAGCAAAATGCCTGTTTGCAAAGAAGAGACCTGGCTCTGATTAGCTGAACCAAGTGATCATAGCTTGCAACATTGTCTTAGTTACTTTCTGGTCAATGGGCTACAATACCTGACACCCTCAAACAAAAAGAGGAGAGCTTTCTTTTGGCTTACAATTTGTAGAGAAATGGTGAAGAAAAGAAGATGGAGAGGAAGTTGAGGGTGTTCACTTGATGGCAGATGGGCTTGTTTGTAATCCCTGTCTTATTTAAGGATCATCTCCCCCTCTGAATCCTATCTTCATAAACTTTATGCTCTGGGGAGGAAATGGCTCGTAGAGGCTAACGTGTGCAGTGGGCTTCACATCCATATAAAAGCAAAGTAGAATAGAGCCCATCATGCTGGTGTTTAGAAGTAACACTGTCAGGTAACAGCAGTGACACTATTGGGTTGTAACTATCTAGAACAGTAAAACCAGTGAAAATAGGGCAACAAGGCAGTGACTGCAAGAAAAGAGAATTTCTGGTTCCTCCTTAAGGAATCAGGGAAATTCTTGAATATGGAGAGAAAGACATAACTGTATGTCTTGTCCCTAATTCTTCTTCTCCATTTATTTTATTTTATTTTTTTGTGGTACCGGGGATCGAACTCAGGTCCTTGCACTTGCAAGGCAGGCCACCAAACCACTGAGCTAAATCCCCGGCCCCTTCTTCTCCATTTATATCTATTAGACTTCACTAATGTGTTCCCCCTCATCATTGGGGCAGAGCATTCCCGAGAAGTTCATGAGTTTCTAGGTCCAATAATGCACATTCACTTTCACTGATGGAAGTGTGACTAACTCTCTTCCTACCTTCCACTTCTGCTGTCTTCTCCAATCACTCCTCTTCCCCATGGCACAGAAATTCACTTAGCTGTTGTGATAGTGAATTGATTGTGTCACCTTGTGCAAGAAACACCCAGCTAGATTGGGTCAGCACAGTTCTGGCTGTGGAAGACCCACCCTAGGGAGAATCGTCATCGGAGTTATAAGAGGAAATGAAGAAGGAAGACTTGCTTCTGCTTCTTTGGAAACTCTCTGCCTTGCCTTCACCTTGGATAGTCTCTTGGCTTCTACTGCAGATCCTGCAGCCTTCAGGCACAGATACTTCAGCCTTCCAAGCCAGGCCCTTTGGCCTCCCAATGCACACACATGGGACACTGCAGTGAGCCCCAAGCCTTCAGGTAGATCCTTTGGACCCCCAGTAGTCAGGCTAACCTTTTGCGCTCCTCTACACCTGACTGTGAGCAGCCATTTTAAGCCAATCTGATAAATTCTTATAAATTTCTATATCTTGTATTAAATTGCTTCTCTGGTAAGAACTAGGTGATACAGCTGCATAATGATTTTGCACATTCGCCTTTTAATAAAATCTTGTAACCTGGGCTAAAATCTATGTAATAATTTTAGTGATATCATCACATTCATGTCTCTGTAATTAGTCAAGCTTC
The DNA here is from genome assembly GCF_012274545.1 of Fukomys damarensis. Classification (NCBI taxonomy): domain Eukaryota; kingdom Metazoa; phylum Chordata; class Mammalia; order Rodentia; family Bathyergidae; genus Fukomys; species Fukomys damarensis. Next base: position 16,249,110 of record NW_022900949.1, on the reverse strand, counting down.
TATGGACTCCCAGGGCTAGAGGATATCAAGTCTTCCTGAATCAGGTGGTACAAATTTCAGATATGGATATTTGCAAAACACTTTGCATATGGAGTTGTAAAAACTTCATTTTGGAGGTAGAATTTCTCTAATTTCTTGTTTCTATTATGTTCATTTGTAAATATTACTTTCCCATGTACTAAATATCTACTATGTTCACTTGTAAATATCATTTTCCCAATTACTGTCAGGGTTTCATGTGACTTAGGCTACTTTTGTCAGTCTAGTTCTTTTCTCTGGGGAAATACCTATCTCTTATTGGGAAAGGCATTAATTTCATGTTTTTGTTATCCAGTGTTAAGAGATTTTGTTCATGACCCAACAAAATAACCAGAGTTCCATATCATCCTGGATAAATAAAGGTCTGAGTGCAAATATATGAATCAAATAATGTCAATAAAGTTTTATTTGAAGATTAATTTTGATTTTAGAAAGGCAGAGAAGTTCTCAAGTCTTCCTGGTTGTGAACCTAGAACTTCTCCAAGATGATGCTGTCCATTGTTGAGAAAGATGAGAACAAAAATGAAACAAACTTGTTGGAATGCAGACATTAGGCCTGGGAAGAGGAAACATTTCTGAGACCTTTTAAAGTTTCAAAATCTAGCATAGATTGGAGTATTTGTTTATTTGAATTGTTCTTTTGTATAAATTCACTAGAATAGCTTCTGTAACTTGTCATCAAGAATTCCACATTATGAATAGTAGTGGCCAAGTGTTGTTTGCAAAGCTCAAACATGAGTATAACCAACCCAACACGTAAAGCATCCCAAATCCTAGTGCTGATGTAGAACTAGAGGTCACTGGAATTGCACCGTTACCCCAGGAATAAAGCTCTACACGCATGGACAAAATATATTTTTCAAGATTGCCAGGGCTAGCATTTGTAACAAATAATGATAGGAAGACTGGATATCCACATGGAAAAGTAAAATTGGAACTGTACATACATATTATGCAAAAATTAACTCAAAATGTATAAAAGACTTGAACTTATATAAACTTACCTTAAAAATTTCACAGGAAAAATTTCATGACATTTAATTTGACCATGATTCCTCGCACATGATATCAAGAATGTGATGAAATAAAGAAAAAATAAATCTTCAAAGTTAAAAACCATTTTTTTTTTGCAGCAAAGTAAAGCATAAAGAGAATGAGACCACAACCCAGAGAATGGTATATTTGCAAGTCATATTTTTGATAAAATTGAGTACAATTACATTTCTGGTCAATGGACAACACTAATTGTTATCTCAAATATCCCTACTTCCTAACTTCCTAAGACTTTGCTACATTGCTATGTTTCTTTATATTTTTTGTTTGATTGATTTTTTTTAAGTGCTGGGCATTAGATTTAGGGCCTCCCCCATTCTAGGCACACGCTCTACCATTCAGGTATGCCCAGACTTTTCAGGATTTTGTTTATCCTATCTATGATTTAACCCTCCTATCTTCCTACTTTTGATGCAAAAATTTGATTATGGTAAAATTTGACTTGATTAGATTTTTTGTAATCTACTAACATTTCTCTTCTTCTTTGAATTCTGATTTTATTTTGTGCCAGTGTACATGTATGCCTTGAAATAATCCTGTGTTTACCAAGTGACATTGTTGGAAATACTAGAGTTTGTCAAAATATCTGCTAAAATGGCTATGGATATTACCAGGACTACATTGCTTCTTTCACATAATATTAAGCAGTTAAATATTAATATACTGACCTCTGTTTCTCTTTTTTATTTTACTCAAATTTCCTACAGGAAAAATAACCTCCATGGGGAGGATGATCCACAGTTCTCTGTAAAGCTGGCCAGCATGCACTGATGACTTCTCTCACTTTCTGCTTTGGTTCCCTCCTTTCTCCATTTCACCAACACCCACTTCACACATTGTCACTTGGCCTCTGTGCTCTAGAAGTAATGATTTGGAACAGGATGTTTTTCTCTGTTCACACAGTAAGGCAGGATTTGCATAAATGCCCTTCAAAAACCCATGTGTTACAGGGGTTGATCCATAGCTAGTAGCAATGTGGAAATATTAGAACCTTTATGAAGTAGGATTTATGAAGGGCTTGTCAGTCACTGAAGGAGTCCTGAGATGGCAGAGTTGGGACCTTCCTCTTGGGACAGAAGTTCTTTTCTCTTTTTGCTTCCAGTCATGAAGCGAGGGCTCCCACTGTCACATGCTTGGCCCATGAAATGTCTCCCAAAGATCCCAAAGCAATGAGCCAACGAACCACAGACTAAACATCTAAAACTGTGAACCAAATTAGCTTTTTTAAAAAAGTCATTTACCTCAGGCATTCCATATATGAATGGATACACAACTAAGAGTTGCAGTAGAATTCCACAGCCAGTTTAAATCACGAGCTGGTGAGTGGGATGTAAGATTATTATCATATTTATCTCCAGTGGAATTTGTGTTGATATGCAAGAACATTTCTTAGGTTTATTTTTGTCAAAACCTCAAAAAGCCTCTCTTCTCTGCCAAATATGCACTCCATTCACCTGATGGGCATTTATGCAAAGTCTGTCTTTAAGGAGAGCAATTTTTCCATCCCCTGGAGCAGGTAGCTCCATTGATTATTCTTCCCACGGGAAAGTCTTTCCTACATATTGCACACAATTTTTCATCCATAAATTCGGACGAGTATAAAGAAGGTAAAGTCCTTTGTTTTCTTGAAACGGAGAGTATTTGGGCTATCTTAACCCTGGCCATTTTGGCAAAGTTGTTTCCTCCAACATGCTTTTTACCCCAAATGTTTTGCTTTCCACTTGAGCTTAACTGCTCTGCAACTCCATGAATGTCAGTCTGGTTCTAGAGAGAAGAGATGGTTTGTGCCTGGAGGCCTCAAGGTGTAAATGGGAACCCAGAAGGACAACCAGTGAAAATAGCTTATTGTACTTGCCGAAAGAGTCAACTTGGATGGATTCAAGGTTGCAACTGTACCAAGAGGAGACTCGACCATCTCAGGACTCCTGCCTTGTTCTCTAGGTTATGGAGATTTTCTTTCTGCCCATGTCAGAAAGACACCAGCCCGACATCCAAATTTAGGCCTTCATAATAGAAATAGATTAGGAACTATTGCTCATGTGTACTGCAGGCTCGGTTAGTTCAGATTATTTTATGTGATCAAAAACTAAAGATTTTGCTGGTTATCTCTACATAACCCTGGTTCATCCTCCAGGCCAAGACTGAACCCTAACCTCATAGATTGTGGCCTGAAGTAGACAGCCAGCCTCAATAAATCTCATGAAGGCAGATATTTTTATCCACAATCCAGCCATGATGAGATGTTCACATCACATGTGTGGTGCACCATAAAAGATTAGGTGACAATACTGAGTGCATCAGAATGTTCTTGCCACAGAGAGCAGTCGTATCATAAAAATAAAGAGAAAACAAACCAACATCTCTGGTTCTGCTCAGTAAATATTTAAAACAGCAACTATGATCTTGTTTGAAAATGTAGAAATTAGACCATGAGTCAGCTCTGTGTAGAAGTAAAGAAAATGGAAATAATCTTAATATTTATCTAACTCATGGAGAAATACAGTGTACATAGTAGCAATTGCAGTGGTAGTAAGTAACATTATGAGTGACTGCTACATGTCAGGCAGGACCTCAGTGAATCCTCAGATAGTACCTATGAAGTAGGTTCAGCTTCCAACTTAATGAACAGTTAAGGGAAATGATATAAATTACTGAATTGTCCAAGGTCACTTGAAGATAAGACATTCTTTTTTTCTCAGTCTTTACTCTTAAACTTTCACCTTTCTACTTTCAGAATGATCTCATAGAGATGTTTCAAACCTTCCTCTCCTGTCCTATTCCCGCCTCCTCCTTTCCTTAAGGGGCCAATATGGAGCTGTAAAGTGAGGGACTCATGGAGGAGCCCTGGGGAGATATGATCCTGTTAAATTTGCTTTCCAAAGGCAGGTGTCCTGCCCTAAATTTTAAATTTGATGCCTTCTTGTGAGGAATCAAATTACACAATGTTGGCATATATGAATTTTCAACATTAAAATACTTGTGACATAAATATGTGGATATTTAAGAATGGACCTATAAATAGTGATAGCAGACCACTAATTTGAAGGAATTGGATGGCGTTTCTAATTCCAGGTCTGATGATGAAGAAAACATTTGTTTTGAACTACAGTCTCTGAAATAAAGCCAATGTATTTTATGGACAATTAGTAGGCAGTTGCTTTGGCTGTTGTTTTTGTCATTCCCTAATTCCGAGAAATATAACCTGCACCCACTAAGCAAATCTATACCAGACTCTTTACACATTTCCCTTCCTTCCTTCCTTCCTTCCTTCCTTCCTTCCTTCCTTCCTTCCTTTCCTTCCTTCCTTTCTTCCTTCCTTCCTTCCTCCCCCATCTCTTCCTCCCTCCTTTCTTTCTCTGTTTTCTTTCATTCATTCTTTCTTCCTACATTTTTGCAATACATAATGATTACATACTGCTCAGAGAATTGATACACAGACATAACGTATCTTGATACTTTTTACTCCCTCAACCATCCTTAGAGTTTTTCATTCATTAAGTTCATTGGTACATTTATTACATGAGGCTGGTATTTTTAAATAAAAATCTTCAATATTTAAAGTCTTTAAAAGATAATATCAACTTATAAAATAGTGTATTCAATTCAGTCTTGAAGTTTTATTGTTTACAATTTATTTTTAATTTTGATAAGTACTAATTGTGCACATTGGTAGATCAAGATGTGATTTTTCATCTCTACATAAAGTCAGTAAAGTTAATCAATATATCCAGTCCCTGGACCCTACTATTCTCTCCATGACGACAAAAGTTCAGGTTTCTGGCCCACCTGTAGATGCAGGGATAAGGAAGAAGCTGGCCTGGGGCGTTCTTTGACAGCAGGAGCCATCTGTGGATTTGTTTCCAGTGTGGCCTTGAGTGGGGGACACAATGTCCAACTGAGGTAGGGAGGACCTGGCCAGCACCCACCTAAGGATCTGAAGCACAGGTTACATTTTCTGCTTTGTCCTGTTTTAAAAATTTAATGATAAAATGTACGAGTATGACTCTAAGGCATCGCTAAGACTTTCTCCTAACATGCAGGTCCTAGTCATAGACACAGATGAAGAGGAGCAGGGAGGACGAGGACTTTGTGAGATCATTCGGGCTGCTGGAAGGAAAGATGTCCTACATCAGATGAGCAGCATGAGACAGAAATCACAGGCAATTTGACCACTTCTGCCTGTGGAGGACCCAGGCACTTAGAAGGAAGAGCAGCAGAGGGCTGAACACCAGCCAGCTGCTCCTTCAGCCACACTAGGTCCACTAGCTTATGAGACACAGACGTGCCAACTGGGGACCAGGCAGCAAACTCTCCACTCACTTATCTTCCATGCTGGTCACTTTCTCTAAGGACCAGTTATGAAACTGCTATAAGATTTGACCCCAAACTGGGACCCTTTTTCCTCTGTGAAGCTTGCAGTCAAAACGAAGATTCAGTGCAGGCTTAAGGGTGAAGGAAGGTTGGTACTTGGCTGCAGAATATGAGAACCTGAAGAAGGGACGCATAGATCAGTTTCTCCACCAGCTTGGAAAGGAAAACAGATAGAGATAGGATGAAAGAAATGACAGTGATGGATAGACTATTAAAGGAAAAGAATACACAAATGTTTTTGAAGAATGGGTAGAAAAACACCAGGAATTTGGATACAGCATTATTTTTTTTCCTTTTGTGGAACTTTTCTGTCATCGCCATGGAAATTGTCAACCATCATGACACTAAAGCACATATCACTTAACATGCACACGGAATTATAAAGAAGTGAGAGCTGATCATTTCGTCACTTGGGCAGTCATCTCACATCTAAGTGGTTTCAGCTAGCCCGTTTTAAGAGGGGCCTCTAACGTTGTGGTAGTGGTGCACACTTGGAATGCTGTATTTTCTCCACTCGGGGGGACTGAAGAAGGATGGTTTGCAAGTTCGGTCCAAGCTTGGACCATTTAGTGACGCAGGGAGAACCTGTCTCAGGAAAACAAAAAAGAAGGAGGGGTGGTGGGAAAGACTGGGATGCAGGTCAGCGAAAGGCCCTGGGTTCAATTCCCACTGTCTCTCTCCCTCCCACAAAGAGGCACCTCTGACCCTCAGGGATCTTGCCCTCAAAGAAACACAAAATTAGAGCAAAGAACAAGCTCAGCCTAGCACATAAGTAGTACACGATTAAAGCAGGGTAATGAAAACTCAGAACTTTTTACAATTACTGGAGATTATCTGGCCTGTAGAGGTGTAGGTTAGTGAAGCCATCAAAGTCCAAAGGTTTCCTAGTTTCTTACCATTAGGTAGAAGAAGCTGATCTCAAGAGATGGCAGGAATGCTGATTCCTACAGGAGAGAGTGTAGACAACGATGAGGATGGGAAAAAGGATGGAAATAGATGCGCAGAAATGACAAAGGGGTGACAGAAAAGACAATGTGTATTTCAGGTCTTTTAAGTAATAAATATGCATGTTCCTCGAGTGAAAAAGCACTTCTATTTCCTCTTTCCTCATTTTGTACCAAAATGAAGAGGAGGTGAGCCTGGGCATTTGGAGCAAGATTTCAGATGGCACTGTGAAGAGAGAAGATATCTTCTACACTACCAAAATACTGTGTCTGTTTGTGTGTATGTGCAAACTCATGAGATACGATGTCGTGAACTGATTTTCGCGTGAATGGATATGAACTTGTTGATTAGTTATGCATATCAGCCCATGTTTTAGTAACACATATTTACATAAAAGATCCAATACAATATTGAAATCAAGGAAAGAAGTTGGATCCCTCATCATTGCTATGCTTGAATTAACAAATTTAATGTAAGATCTATTTGCTTTTCTGCATCTCAGTTTAAGGCAGTTTGATTTAGAAGGGACTCTGGTAAGATTGTGGCTGCCTTTACTTCCTGTGTGACTTTCTAAATTTCTTAATAATCTGAATGTCAAGTTTTACTTTCTACAGTACAAGAGAATATAAGATTACTCCTTGATTTAAAGATATTGCTAAAATGTCTTGTTTTATATTAAAATATAGTAAAATGTACAAATATTTTTTCTTTTTTTAAGTAAATAAAGGGATACAAATTCCTTCCCTATTGAGTTGAATAAATAAACTATAGGCCTGCTTTGCAAGCTCTTGGGAAATATAATACAATATAATTTAGAGAATAATTATTATTATTACTTAATAAGTCTTTTATTGGCTGATTAATTTTTATCTATTTTTAGTTTTACTAGTTTTACCAATAATAACAAACATATAATCAATTTTATAGGAATATTTGCTATCAAGGAAAATTTCAAGTGGGAGAGTGTCTTTTTCCTCTCTGGTTATCATTTTCTAGTCAAGAGAAAAATATTTATATAGTAAGTAAACAAACAACCAAGCAAGCAAACAAACTTGGATGCTGTGTTAATCTAGCACTATTTCCATTTTTAACCTTTGTAACTTTCATCAAATTTCTATCGACCAGAGCTGGTTCAATTTTCCTTGGAAATGTTACTGAAGAAAGTTCAGTTGGACTAAGTTGACCTGTATCTCTTTCGTTTCTAAGTGTCCTTGATGGTAGGTAATATGTGTCATCAGTCCTAGTTCACAGCAGCTGTCAGCATGATGCCTGATTACCAATTTCATAGTTGACTGATTTAGGCTTTTACAAGTGTTATCAACTTAATTTATGCTATGGAAACACTCAAGGGGGGTTATGATAAATGAGTAGCCCAAACTATGGCTAGATTGATAGATTTGAAGTAGTCTTCAGAGATGTCTGTTTTTAGGCCCTTACATCTTTATTACTATTGCTTTACTTCTCCATCCTTTTGCATTGCCTGCAAATATGACCTTGTAGTAACTTGAAGCTCAACATCATTACAACTTGATAGCTTCTTTGCATCTTGCAGCATCAAAATTAATCTTGAAAAGAGCTTTGATTGGTTCTCTTCCTTAATTTGATCTTGGGCTGTTCCTAGTTTGCTTTAATTTGTTTTCCTCCTTCCAAATGACACCCCGATACACGATACACTTACACGGCCCCAGTTAGTAGCAGGGTGACTCCACAGGTGATGGGTGGCACAGATCTGAGCATGCGGAAGTAGGAGGCCATGCAGAGTGGTTTTAAGCTCCTTTTAAAAAATCAGTTTTAGCTAGGTTACATTGGGTATGATTTTTTAATCTCTGATTTTTTTTCTTATCTTTAAATAATAATATCTCATACATTATAGAGTAGGAGCAAGATGAAATGAGTTAATATATGTAAAGTGCTTCTCACAGTGCCCAAAACATGTAAACTATTCTATAATCTATGTGTTTTAATGTTTTAAAATAGTAATAGTTAACAAAACACATATCAAACATATGTCAAAAAAACAAAAGCAAATGAAACAAAAACGACCACAATCAAATACATGAAATTAGAACAAATTGACAGTTTGTTTCATTTGAAGAGATATTGCCTGAAGTCAGAAAAAGATTTGCTCATTGGGGTACATAAACCCATGACTTTAAAAGAACCCACCCTGGAGAATTAATGGGAGAGTTTGTGGGTACCTCTCTTTTTTGTCACAAAAGGGGCTAAGTCCTATAACCCTAAAAACATACTGTGTTCTTCTAAAACCCACAGTGGGGGTTGTTCCTTGCTGACAGAAATTATCTTATTAAATTTTATAACCATTTATTTCAAAGCATTATTCACATTCCAGTGTCACATTAACTTTTTAATTTCTATATTTCCTTTGTACCTAATTTACACTTTATTTTTTAACCCAAAAAATTTTAAAACGAATCTTGATACTACCTTCTACTATTCACAAGATCAAGGAGATGAAGATTGAAACACTGATTCTTTAGTCCAGCCAAGACTGCAGTCCATGACTGGAGGCAATCATGACCATGTAAGGAATGACTTTCCCAATCAAAGAGCCTTTTTTTTTTTTTTCAGGAGAAGGGTATGGAAAGCAACAATAATTCAACTTGGATACCCCCTTAGGACCTAGTGAAATATTATGAATTAACACAATAAATGATGCAAGAAAACAGAAAAAAACTGTCACTGAGACCTTTCTTATAAACCCTCAGTGGAAATACTTTGTGAAGATAAGTATGTGAAATGGTGCTCTACTTGTCCCACACAGGTTTAGTGTCCCACTTCTGGATTTACTAAGGAGAATTTCTGTGAGTAGAGACACTAGTTTGAAGACATGGCTTTACTTGCCGCTTCTGTTCCAGCCAGGAGAGGACCTGCTTCCAACAGATGAACGTGGAAAATTGTACACTGCACAGTGGATCTCTGTGACATGTGGGAGGGGAGTATCTGGAATAGAGAGCACAGAGAGCATGAGGTATGCACGCTTGGATCAAGAAATCTATGATCTTTACAATGGCTGTTTTGCTGGTGTGCTGAAGAGCGATGTTTTACTGAAAGATAATGCCATCAGAGAAGAATTAGAGACATTGATAATGGTCACAGTTTTCATTCAGATATAACCTTTCTGATTTCCAGGGAGAACAATGAATTCCTTTTTCTTGTTGTAAATTTCCCCCTATTTTATTTACTGTTTTTTTTTTTCCTTCACAGACAATTCCAGTGAGCTTCATTTTTATTTCATCATCTTGTTCCTTCTGACATTCCTTACTTTTGGTGATATTGATCTGTGCTCCCTGCATAAGTGATTAAATGATTATTCTTTGTAATCACTTCCTCTGAGAACATGCAGAAGCGTAAGGATGCAGGATTGGCCAAGTCCGCCTGGGTATCCAACTTAACCACGGGCATCTGGAGATGATCCTGAACAAGCCAAATACCAGCCTGTCTGCAACCAGCCGAGCAGCCTCAGTAACTTCTCCTTCTATTCTCATTCCCATTTTCCTAGAAGTGTCCATATCTCCTCTTTTCCTGTTTATCTAAAGCTGCTGGAGCACAAGATGCTAACTGTGTCTGAGTTAGTTATAGTCTTGATGAACAAATGTTTGGGAGGCCATAATGCTGAGCAGTATGTAAGAATCTGAAGATTGAAAAGTACTCTAGGTGGGATGCAGTAATACTCTAGACCTCAGTGAGAAGGTGCCCTAGTTATGAAAGATGACCAGAGATTCAACGAGTGAAGGTGCTGTGGAGGGAAGTGTGAATAGCGATGCTCAGAGAAGCATGACAGGAGAATGGGGTAAGAGAGGACCAATGGCAAGGTTCACAGGGTTCAGACATCGCATCGCTCCACCTGAGCACCTCCGCATTCAGGGGTCTCAATCAGAGGCACATCCATAAAATTTAACTGGCAAGTGTGAAAGTCACCCAGGTTAGAGGGAGAAACTTATCTGTTTACCGTGATGTCAACACTCAAGCACTTTTACTAATACAGAGCTGTCACAATATCTGGTCATATCTTAGTCTGTGTATCTTCCCCGTTTTCTGCCACTAAATTTACATTATGCACAACATTCTGTACTTCTCACTATGCTCTGAGTTATTTTCTAAGTCATGGATTATATTTCCTCAATAATTAAAAATACGCTAAAATTAATGAATTTGGTATACAATGGCACAGCATCATATTTTCAAATGTAATTGCTGAAAAATTAATGATTTTAAGCAATGAACAAAAGTTTGACTTAGTTTTCCTCTTCTGTGTTGTGCACTTTAAAATCTGTAGCATGTGTGGAGTGATAAACACCATTCATATTCCTCCCATCTGTGTCCATTACTGTGGACATTTTCCCTTTTGCCACATACAGGTAAATGAATGGGCTTTATATCAAATATATGCATAATATTGTACTGAGCATCTTCAGAGTGAACTGTATGTTACTAATCACCCTGTATACTCAAGGAAACATCTCCCAATCACACGTATTCTCCCACATACATAGTTCCATTACTAAAACCAGAGAAGTTATCAGTTATTCTCTCCTATCATTTAACATCCAGGTCACTTTAAAATTTCCCAGTGTTTTCCTAAAGTGTCTTGCGCATTTCTTTTTTGCCCGCATAGAACAGTGGTTCAAGCCCAAGCTTGTCATTTCTCAAGCTCTTCTAACTTACAGTCATCATTAATCCCCCTCCCTGTTATCCAGGAAAGCTTTGTCAAGAATTCTGGATTTATCAGCTTGTTGCTTTCCAATGACAGACACTTGCTTCTCTATTTTAAGTTTGTATAAATTAAAAGTCACATTTGGTTTTGATGACATTAGGTAAAACACTTTCCACAAAAGAATTTCATTAGCATTCTGTGGCCTTCAAATTGGGTCCGCTTGGTACCATGTGATGAGAGTTTCCAGTGTTGGTGGTGTTAGTTTCATTATCTGGTAGAGCTGGCCGTAACCAGATCTCTTCTTGGTAAATACATGTTTTCCACCATTTCTATTACTACAAAACAGTGGTAGTAGGGGAATTTACATTTCATGACCAACTTTCACATGACATTTGAGTATCCATCAATGTGTATTTGCCTGAAGTAGGTATTAGACTTCATTCAATTATGTAAATAATTATTTTCACTTTAAACTACTCCATTTATTTTCCTACATGACATCTTACTGTCAAATAAAATTTGATCAATAAAGATAAACCATATCATTCTTAAATAAGGTTCACCTTATTACTTTTTTTTAATGATAAGTCATCTGAGAGTATTAACTATGTAATCTCTATCAGAGGGAAAATATGTTTTGTTCTTGTTATCGTCTATGTGTCTGTATAAGTTAATATCTAACAATGGATTTTTAGTTTCTATATGTGCTAGAATTGATTTTCCTAATTTTTGCTTTTGATGCATAAACTTCCCAACGCAATACAAATAAAATTACTAAAAATTTGTTCTTTAGTCATCAAGACTTGCCCATGTCAGCCTTTGACAAAATCCTTCCTCTACGGTACAATTTCATATCCAACGTTTGATGAATTCATTTCTGACCTCCACCTGGAATCCATTTTTTCCTCTTTACCACATGTCCATCTTAGTAACTCTCAGTTGTTCACAACCTAGTAGTTCACAGACTTGGTCACCTTAGAAATGTTACATTGTCACTTCTCACTGTGACAGAGATATTTGATTTATTTTTTGAAAAGGATTTGATGTTTATATTTCCCTTTCACCTTTCACGTTACGTAAGTATTTTGTTCAAACGTTTTAAAATTTCTTTTTCATATCAACATCATCATAGCATATAATCTGATCCCTTCCTGTCTTGTCCTTCCATAGGTAGAATACATCCTTATCTAAAGCAAAGCAAACGTCTGGATTTCTGGAAGTCTGAGGACATTGTGCTGATTGTTTATGGGGCACTGGGAACTCAATGATATAAGAAGAACAATATAGTAATCATATGTATTTTCAATTTTTTTGATGAAATATTTTTAGTTTTATAATAATCAGATCTCTTGAGTTCTTTGAGTAGAAGATCATTAGTATTTGGACAATTCCTGAATTGTGATGAAAATGTTTTTTACATTCTAACTGTTGATATTGATAAAATACAGAAATTCAACTGTATCCAAGGAAAATACTGAATTATGTCAGACAATTTAAAAATGTTCTTTTAGATCCCTCTGGGTTTTTTAATAACATGGCTATCATCTTTGAATATGTAATTTTTGTTTCTTCTCCAGCTTCTTCTAGGATCTGCTTTTACCTTGTGTTAACAGTTTTAGTGTAGTTTCTTGGTATGCCTAAATATTTTTTCTACCTAGTTTTCATTAAACACTTGATAATTTCTCTTGTTATGTTAAATTACTTTGGAAACTTGTCAGACATTATAAGTATTGTCTTTGTAACAACCAGTCTTATTGACTTAGAACTTCCAGATTAGAAAATATGCAGTCTGCATATAATAAAAACGTTCTACCTATATGACAGGTCTTTAAATTTCAATTTAAAGGACAGGAAAGTCCAAGGTAGCCTGAAGAGAAATGTTTGCTATATTCCGGCTAATCAGTAAGTAACTCTGATAAGTATTTTAAAATTTATTCTTTGAGGACAGTATAACATAGTTATTAATGTTATGCCAATACTAAGAACACAGAGTTCAGTTTGAGCAAGGAATCAGGCAGGAACTTTCTGGAACTCTCTTCCCAGGTTCTCACTCAAGCTGCAGTCTCTGACACAGCAACAGAGTGGAACGAAGGTCAGTTTGGCCTTGCACTCTTGGGCCTCTGAACTTCTCGCTCTACAGAGTGTTCAGATCCACCAGTACCACATACTCCGCATAGATCTCCGTGCTTTATACAATCTGGTGGATATCTGCTGTGGATAGTTCCAGTGTAGTTTATTTTGATATTTCCACAATGAAGTTTAAACCATTTCTCCTAACCCTGCTCAATTCCTTATCTGATTAGAGGCATCTCTATCCCTCTCATAATGCACACAGACATCCCCATCTCCTTTATTTGGAACTATTTACTTTTCCTGACAATTAAATGTCTTTAACACTTTCAAGCCTCATGCTTTGTTTTCCTTGCTTGACTGTTCAGAACTCAAGGATCACATTTGATTTTAGGAAAGCTGGCACTGAGGCCGTTAACTGAACACATGGGTAGCCTTGTAATATAACTTCAGGTTCACGACAGTGATGTTTCTTGTTTTGCTTTTTATCCAGGATTGTTTTTACCATTTTGTGCCTTTTCTGGTTCCATATGAATTTTGAGACTCTTTTCTTCAGTTCTCTGAAAAATGCTGTGATACTATTGATTGGGGTTGTGTTAAATCTGTACATTAATTTTGAAAATATTGCCATTTTTGACTCTATTGTTTCTGCCTACTCAGGAATAGAGGCTGTCTTTCCACTTCTGTTGTCCTCTTCAATTTCCTTTTATAGAGTACTATATGTTTTATTGTAGAGAATTTTTTACTTCCTTACTTTAATTCCTTAGTATTTAATTTTTCTTGATGCCGTTGTGAAGTGCTTCCCAACTTGGTACACCATTTCATTAAACCTTTTGTCACTGTTAGTTTCACTGTCTCTTTATTAGGGTATCCTCAAGCATTTTTTGAGTTCTGGTTGGGTGTTCATGAATTTCATTATGAGGTCATTATGAAAATTTCTTAAAATATCCATCAATTTCAAAACATAGTTTTACAGGATTTGTCATCTTGGGTTGGAATTTTGTGTTTTAGGATTGGAAAGCTTTTATCCACGCTCTAACATCCTTTAAGGTTTGAGTTAAAAAGTTTGCTTTAATCTCAGTGGGTTTACCTTTACAAGTGATCCATTGCTTTTCTGTAACCACTACAAAATATCAATACCAAGCACTCAGTTGACAGTCACACCACACTTTTTTTTTTTTTTTTTTAGCTGGGATCAAGTTTGGGACTTTGCTGTTGTGAGGCAGGCAGTGGCACCAATGACATAATTCTCCAGCCCAACCACCCATTCTTAAAACAAATGCAATATTTAGCCCCTGAAAAATGCAACAAACAAGACATGAGAGATCTGAAAGTATTGAAGATGTTAAATGGACACAATCTGGTAAATAATTCCTATGCAGAAGATGAAATTTTCTGACTTGGACCACTGAATATTTTATCTGATAAGGAATTGAGCAGAGTTTAGAAAGATGATGTAAAATTATTTTTGACAATTTTTAATGTGTAAATACATCGGATACATATTAACCTCTGAGTGTTACGTGGAAAAGGAAGACTGAGCCATGACATCAGCTGACCTAGAACATTCCACAGAAGGAGCTCAGAAGCGTAGGTGCATCAGATCAACATGACCCTGGTTTCTCTCACCTTACTTCTTCAGAGAAGAGGCTCAGGGAACACCTGGGAAGAGTTCCCAAAAGCTCCTGTCCCATCTCTGATTCAAACTAGCCAGTATTCAACAACAATGTCGTCTAGTGTTGCTGTGAGTTTTAACACTCATGTTATATTCCTTCTCAGAAAATCAATTGAGGCAACACATTTATCAAAGCTACTTACAGAGGAGCAACATTGTATCAAAGATTCCTGTTCAGGCCATCTAAGATTTTCATGTCCTCTGACATCCTGTCACATAAGTAGAAATGTATAAAAATAGAAAAATAGAGAAGTGTAATTAATGTATTTAGCCTCTTTGTTTGCCAGGTTGGAAATTCCAAATGAATCAGAGTGAACAGTGCAAATATATGACAAGTTTCTAAAAGTTTTATGAAAGATGGCAGGCTGCATACTTAACTATGTTGAATAATGAATGCCAGTAGAATATAAGAATCATTTCAATATGATATAATAAGCATATCATATTAAGTATATCATACTGAAATTGTGCAACACTCATGGCAAAAGGCTATTCCTAAAACAGTTGCAGAAACAATACTTACATTATTCACAGAGGATAGCCTTTACTTGAAAGATCCAGAAAAATAAAGTCCAAATTCAGAGACATAGAAGGTAACTCAGAAATTTTCATAGACAGAGTTGGCTTTCTTAGCCCATCTGTACAAAGCTTCAGTTTGAAAAACAGCATTCCCAACATACTGTCAAGTAGGAGTTGTACAAGTACAAATGGGGTCCTGACCAAAGAGTCCCTGAGCGGCCTTTGAAGTAAATCTCACTGAGTACAATTTGTCTAGATCAATGATAAAAAAGATGATCACCAATTGTTAATATTCAAAATGTAACATAAAAATAGATCCATACAGGCTTAGTAGCAGTCTAAGATAGTGATTAAGAGAAAGAGGGAGAGAGAAAACAAGAAATGAGAAAAATTTAACAACTGATAAATCAAGGTGAGAGATTTTCATTGCATAATCCTTTCAACCTGTTCTGTACCTTTGACAATTCTCGAACAAAAGAAACATTATAAGTTCAATAGTAATTATGTATAACAGAGTATATAAAAAGTCATTAAGTGAGAAAGTTATAAAATTATCAAAATGTGTTAATTTTACTACCCAAGTATTTTGTATCACCATCATCATGGATTTAGAAACATCAAGGTTGCAAAAAAAAAAAAAAGCTGTATCTAAAATGAAGAACAGTTTCAATACAACATCAAGTAAATTCTTATTGCAAGTGGGTGTTGGCAAAATGATTTAATATTTTATACAACAGAAGAATCAGTCATGAACACCAAGATATTCTCTAAAAAGAGTGGAATTTAGAAGAGGTACCATTCTGGACAGCAAGGCTTGACATAAAACACAGAAAATTAAGTAGGTTAATGACAGGAAAAATAATATAAATGTACTTAATGATGTTCAAAAAATTTATCCATTCAAAAATTGTGTGCATATATTTGGATCCATATTTATATAATTTAAGAGCAATTTCACTTTAACTTAATACCAAAATTGGTAGAAATGCTACAACATTTCTACAAGATAATGTGGAAGAATATTGTGCTCCACATAGGAAACAGCATGACATTAATCAACCAAAAAGGAAAGCCAGGAAGAATTTGATCACATTGAGAGAAGGAACCAAACTGTCATAAATCTGACATTTCGATAAATTTCAGCATCAAGCAAATGAGTAAACCCAATCTTTCTGCCAGTTAATCTCAATTGTCAACTGGACCAGATTAATAGATTGCTAGACAGGTGATTGATCATGGCAGTGCCATCTTTATCAGTACACTGGTTCACTAATTTTCATAAGACAATGTGATGGGTCCCAGTTGGAAAAACAGGTCTCTGGAGGCATGCCTCTGTAGGGAGTGTATCCTACACCTTGAGCCTGTTTTCCATGTTGGGCAACTTTTCTCAACCATGTGCCTCTGCCAAGATTTTCCTGCCTTAGAGCCCATCGACCATGGACTTGAATCATTTGACACTGTGAACCAAATAAACTTCCCCTCTTTAAAAAATGGGTGTTTGGTATTTTGTCCCAGCATGAGAAAACTAAGCAGTATAATCCTAATACACAGAGTCAATGAAAACTAAATCCCAGTATTCAAAAGGGACATGTAACTAATATAGTAATATTTTATTTATACCAAATACAAAATTATATATTTCCCAATAGAAGACACTTATTCCTTCATTATATCATGTGAAGAAGTAACTGAGAATGTAGAACTAGGTACAGAATAAATATGATTAAACAGTTGATTTCAGGTTAGAAAACAGGGTAGAGAAAACAACTAAGTGATTAAGTACTATGTCTGCTCTGTTTTTTTTAATTAACTTTATTGGTACATTTTAGGTGTACATTATGATTCATCATTGGAAATTGGTTTTACTACAAATTCTCAAGTGTCGATTTCATCTATTATTAACATCACCATTGCATACACCTTCCTGTTTCTTACATGGAAAATATTCACAATCTCTGGTTAGCTTTTGCTGTGGTTATGCCTCTCCTTTAGACTCTGTAAATATGCACAACAAGATGAAGGTCTCAGGCATCTGAATCCTACACAAATCCTTATCCCTGGTGTCCTCCTAATTAATTTCACAAGTTTATCTGTATATTGTGCTTTCGGGCCAATTTATACCACAAGGCCCAGTAAATTACACAGACTTATCATGCTGTCATTTTACCTTAGCACTGAATTGTATATACCTTTCCATTAAAATTCCTTGAATTAAAAGTAGTATGTGGGAAAGCCGGGTGGGGTGGTGCACGCCTGTAATCCCAGCACTTTGGAGGCTGAGGCAGGAGGATTGCTGTGAGTTCGAAACCAGCCTGGGCTACATAGTGAGTTCCAAGCCAGTCTCAACTACATAATGTGACCCTGTCTCAAAAAAACAAAACAAAACAAAAAAGTAGTATGTGGGAAATTTTACTTGGCTTATGTCAGGCAGATGCTCAAGGCCACTACACAGTCAAATAATAGCACCAAGTTTTTTATGTAACAGAGACATTTGCAAGTACTTTTCTAGATACTGCCTTGTTGAAAAGAGAAAATACTGATTACAGAAATAAACAACTTCCACTTCAATCAACCATAAATTAAGGAAACAAGTGGTTTTATGTTGCTTTCATTTTAGCAATATTTCATTTTATTGCAACATAATAAATAATGACAAAAACGGATTTCTAGATGAGAAATTTTCAACACCAACAAATTTATATTCTTTACAATAGGATGTTTTACATTTCTTTTCTGAAGAACATGTTCTAAGGTGGTTCGGTGGTTCATATTTCTACAAGTTCATATACCACATACACAAAAATTGTGCACCAGTCATATTGGGGTAATCAGCATTTTCCTCTTCTTACCATTTCTTTATGCTTAGATCCTTTACTTTCTTCCCTTCCAGGTCTAATCCAATAAATGATAAGTTATGGTCAACCATACTCTGCTCGCTATGTTACAGACACCAGAACACATTACTTCTCTCCAGTTGTGCGTTAGTACTGCTACCTCACCCCTGCATCAACCTCCAACCCCTCTACTCATCACTATACTACATTCAGCCTGACTCATTTCAGCCTCCAGAAGGAAAGGAAACATGTAATACTTGCATTTCTGCCTTGGATCCAGCTGACTATTGAATAAAACCTCTACAAAGGGTTAGGTGAAATATACTTTTACCTCTTTAAAGAGGGCTATTTTGGGCTTGGACTATTTTGTCTCAGGAACAAGAAAACTCATACACAGATCAATGCAATTAAATTGACATGTCAGAAATGAAACTAATCATCTACAACCAACTGGTCTTAATAAAAAATTCATTGTATAAAGGACAGATTCTTCAACAAATGATGTCAGGAAGATTGAAAGATTATCTTCACCCTGTACAGTTATCATATGAAAATAGATCAAAGAACTTAATGTAACACTTTAAATTATGAAATTATTACAAGAATACCAAAAGGAATCACTTCACAATATTGATATAGGAAATGTTTGTTGTTTTATCTGTCCTCAAGAGCACAAGAGGCAACAACAAAAAGACAAATAGGATTATATCAAATGAGAAAGTTTCTACACAGCAAAGCAAACAAAAAAACCTTATGAACAATAATCTGTAAAACAGGAGAAAACTATCAACCACTCATCTCACAAGGGTTAATATGCAAAATATATAAAGAATTCAGAAAGCTTATCAATAAAAAACAATTCAATTAAAATGGGCAACTAATTTCAATAGACATTTTTCAAAGAAGAAATACCAAAAGCCACCAACATATGAGAAACTGATCATTGTCATTAGTTATGAGATAGTCACCTTGAACACTTGAATTTAATCTTTTCTAGTTAGCTGATAAACAGACTGAAAGAGAGGGAAAAAACAGTGCCCAGAACAACTAGTAGCAGATCACACAGTCAGCCCTGCATGCAAAGCTCATCCTGCTGCTCCTACAAGTAGAATGATTCCATTTGGTGGAATGCAGAAGCCAGTGAGAACACAGAATGCCTAGGTGACTGGTTGAGCCAGGTGGGCACCCACTCAACACTGGTCTAGTATCTTTTGCATTCTCAGCTCTCACACCATCACTGTTACCTGTGTGGGTGTGGCTATCCCAAAGCCCAGCACAGGAATGAAGTGGCCATCATTCAGGCTCACACACTGATGTTTGGAATTCATTTTCCAGTATATTGCAGCTAGAAGCGTCTTGCCTTATGAGAGCAGTTCAAACTGCAAGTCCTAGCCTTGTCTTTCTAATTAATAGGTAATTACTCAAACAGGGAGGAGTTACTTTAAAGTACCATTCCACACCTGAGAAGAGAATTGAAACTTTACCTATTTTATATGAAAAAGAATTTTAAAGAAGTTAAAACATACTGATAGAGACACTATTAGTTCTTGTAAATTATTGAAATTGATTGAACCAATATTGATCATTTTCCAACTAAAAAACTAAAGACATGTTTTCTCACTGTTATGATTATCATGATGAAGCCACTTCTTGTTCACACATTATTTGACAGAATGTGCTATATTATATGACACTCATAAATACAGAGAATTAAAAGTTGACTATGATCATTTTCCAATGTTTTACCTTCAATGAAGAATTAAAAGTTAAGACTGAAGAAAAACGAGCATTTTTATTTTTCCCACTGGCAAAGTATTTTCTATATGTACCTTATTTGCGCTGCAACTAGAACATGAAGTCCTGACTTGAGGGAAGTTGTAAAAAATGTACAGTAGAGTTGGAGACTGGATAAAGAAGATGTGTTTTTTCTATAAAATGGAATACTACTCAGGAATAAAAAATGAGAAACAACAGTCATTCATAGGAAAATGGATACATATTGAGTATATACTCCTAAGTGAAATAAATAAGTCACACATGTATAAATACAGAATAGTTTCTCTGATGTGAAAAACTATAATGGTACATAAGAGCCTAATGGTATAATTGACAATGTGAAATAGGAAGAAAAGGGCTAAAGGTGTTGGGGAAATGGGAAAGGTAAGGGAAAGGAAATAAGGGAAAAGAAAAAAAATGAGAAAATGAAAAAAGGGAAATAAAGTATCTGTAAATAGGGAAAGGAGGAGGGGGTGAAGGGAGGGCGGGGATAAGGGGAAAAAATGAGAACCAAGACCTGTCATGTAAAGGTACAAGATCCCAATGATGAATGTAACTGTACTGTATACCTAAAATGTACCAATAAACTCAATGAGGAAAAAACTGTACAGTAGAAAGGCACTACAATGTGCTGTTAAATCTCACTATCAGTAGGGAAACCTAAATCAAAACAATGCCACGTATTTACATCTGGTATATGACCATTACCAAATAAACAGGAAAGGAAAATAAATGCTGGTATCAATGAGGAATAATTTGAACTCAAACTTGGAAGTTGAGAATAAAGTAAAGAATCTGTATTATGTGAGGTGACAAATGGATGACTTAATATGTTTCTGATAATCACTTACACCTGTTCAGTTACATTAACCTTGGTTTTGCTTTTTTAAGTTCAATTTCTCAGTTATCTATTTTCTGAAAATAGTACATGGAAAATTTCATAAATATACAATTCCTAAATTTTAAATTGTTTACTACCCTAAGTAACTTGAGGAGATCTAGCACCATCCCTTTCATTTCATGCAGGAACACTGATTGCCCACTTGTCCAGTGTGTATACTACCTACCCCTAAGCTCCATGATGTTCAGGTAGACTTCTGTGGCATTTCCATGCTTGTAGTGAAGTAACATTTATTTCTTATCTAACCATTGTACCACAATGCCTATATCCTTCAGCTCCCTTCAATTCATCATGTGGGCATTGTATCTTCCTCCATCATAGAGAGAAAGACAATAAGTTCATTACATAATATTTCCTAGGCACCTACTCGCAGAATCCAAAGAGAAGCCATACTAGATTCTTCTATTGTAATGTTCAAAAAGGTCTTATTTATGAAAGCCATAAAAGGCAGAAGCAGCCCAAGTTAACATGAACAGATGAATGAATAACCAAAAATGTAGTCTATGCATATAACTGGGTATTTTTAAACCTTAAAAAGAAAACTCAGATATAGGAAATAATATGTATGAAGATGTTTTTAAAAATGAAATGAGTCAGACATAAAAGCACCACATTGCATGATTACAACCTCCCACCCGCAAGAGGTATTGGTAGACTCAAATTCGTAAACACAAAGTAGCAGTTGATGTGTCACTCTACTTAGAGAAAGGAGCACCTAGAGCAGGAGATATGCGAAGAGCTAAACTCTGTTTCAGCTTCACTGTGGAAATTAAGGTGTGTTCCTGGACGTGGAACAAAACATCATGTTCCCACAAAAGGTGGGAAAATCATCACGCTCAGCAGTACTTTTTTCTGTCTGTATCTCCCTCTTCCTCTCCCATTTTTCTGTTTCTTCTTCCCCTTCCCTTTCTCATTCCTGTGTGCATTCCAGTTCCTCTCCTCATTCTTTGCTCATTTGATATTTAGAGTCATCCCATATGAAGACTTCTGCCATAGGCCATGGTTCCCCAACAAACCTACTTTTATAATCCAATTGTCAATTGAGAGAAAAAGAAGGAAATGAAAAAGGAGAGGTTGGTGTTAGATCATCTTTACAAAACAGTGACCCTGTGGTATTCAGATATGCAATTTAAAGAATAATTTATTTTCAAGTGACTCATAAGAAGTCAGTATTTATTTTCCTTATCTGTTAAGTAATAATTAAGTTATTCCATGGGTTTTTGAGGTTACTCATTGAGAATATCAGCTTATAAATCACTCAAAATATTAGCTAGTACCATGGGTGTACTGAAACTAGGACTGCTACAGTTCCATTTGTATTTGCCTAAATAAGTGTTGTTTGTTGATGTATTTTCTTTCACATACTTAAGTTATTGTGTCTTCATCCATTTGAGCTTCTATAGCAAAGTATGATAGACTGGCTAGTTTTTAAACCAAAAATTGTTTTCACAGTTCTGGAGCTGGGACATCTAATACCATCTTGCAGTCCCATCAGATACCTGCTATGGGCTTACTTCCTCTTAAGTGGCTGTCTTCTAACTATAACCGGCATGTAGAGACGCTATGGATTTCTTCATGTTTTGGTGCATGGGCACTAATCTCATTCATGAAAGTTCTATTCTCAGAATCACATCATTCTAAAAAAATAGTCTACTCCTTAAGGCCATCACTTAATGTTGGCATTGTAACAGATGAATTTGGAGGAGACACAATATTCAGATTATTTCATTCCAAATCAGATCCTCAAATTCAAGTCTTTCTTGGATGTAATCTATATCCATTTCTTTCTCATAGTTACCAACCAAAAATTTAACTTGCTGAAGCATCTGTTCAAAAGCGTAAAATCCTAAGTGTAAATAAGTATCATCTAAATTGATATTTGTTGAGATTTGGGTACATTTATCCTGAGGCAAATTCCTATGCACTGATAAGCCTTTGATATCAAACAATTATTTGTTTCCAAAATAAAACCTTGGCATAGGCCAGAATTCTGTTCAAGATTATTTGGGTATTCTAGGAAGATTGTGGCTTTTCTTAAATTCTTGTTTTTCTTTGTGTGCTCCCCCCAGAATCACCCTGGATAGAGCTTGCATGATGCAATCAATGCTGGGTCATTAAAATGTTGGGAGCTACTCTGTACCTGACCCACTGATTGCTCCTAATAAAACCATTGATTGAGGACATTGTGTTCTCTCCTGCATGGTGGCCCACCCTCATGCTTCTTTTCCAACTTTTTTTCCACTCTTCCTTGGCCCAAGCATGCGCTGTACAGGCAGTTTTCCTTTCTACATTTAATAAAATTTTGCTACTATTAAAGAAAAAAAACCCATGAGTGATCAACAATTGCTGGTAGTTATTTTCTTTCAAGGCATAAAATACCCTCTTGGCCTACTGAATGTCTATGAAAAAGTCTATTGTTATTATGATGGATTTATCTTTATAAATGAATAAACACTTCTCTCTTTAAGTCTTCAATATTCTTTATCGCCCTATGCTTTTGGCAGATTGAGGATAATATGTCATGTGATGCCTCTTTCTGGTCATGACTCCTTGGGTTTCTAAATACTTCTTCTACATGGACATACATATCTTTCCAAATATTTGTGAAATATTCTATTACTCTCTGAGAGGATTTCTATGCCTTCAATGTCCCACTGCTTTTTTCCTATGTGGGTCATCAGCTGGAGGTTTTGTCTTTCCTGTTATTAAAGTTCAATTATCTGCCAAGGTTCAAGAGTGATTAAGAGATGCTTATATAAGATGTAATTTCTCTAACCGGGGCTGGGGCTCTACTTCAGTGCCAAAGTGCACATCCAACATGCTAAAGGTACTGAGTTTGACCCCTAGTACTATTCAAAAAAAAGAAAACAAGCAACAATAAGAACAAATATACAAAGTTAAAAAAAAAAACTACTACACAAATCATAATGGAAAAACAAGGAGAAAAATACTATATAATCAATTTAAACTTACAAATTAATAATAATAAAAACAGGAAAAAGCAAAAAAAGCATGAGAAACAATTGTGAATGCACAAAATAAAAAAAGAATGAATCAAAATAAGTAATGAATATAAAGTAATATAACTAAATGAAAGCATACAAAAATACTGAGAAAGAAATCCTAACTATACAATGAAAAAGGAAAGTTAGCAGAAGTTCCCCCTGGTCAAAGCACTTGGGTGGGAGAGGCTTCTCTCTGCCTGCTCTAGTACTTTAGGTGCTGCAGTACTGTGTTGCAATCAGGTCAGTTGTTATTTTCTGTCTCCTTTCACCAAACAGGTTAGTGTTCAGCATAGATAGAGCCCAGCCCAGTAGTCCCTGCTTTGTGGTTTAAAAGGGTTTTGTCAAAGGTAGATCTATTTTTACTCCAGAGCCTTTTGTGTGGATGCCCAGAATTGTGGTGCAAGTCAGAGAATCCCATCAGCTTTTCTTACTAAGATTCAGCAGTTTCTGCACAGCTAACAGAGAATACATTGTTTCCAAAGGCCCTCAGCCTGTGTGCCCAGGGAAAAGATGAAAGTCAGGTTATGTTTATTTTAAATAATAATTGTATATATTTACAGGGTACAGTGTATTATTTTTATTCCTGCATATGTTGTAGAAAGATTCAAGCGAGCTAATTTATCACCTCAATAGCTTGTTTCCATGATAAAACATAAGCTCAGATGTCTGGGTTCCCCTTGGAATTTAGAAGGCAAGAATAGAGTTTGATCTAGGTAACAGTGGAAGAACAAGACCAACTTGGGGTGTGTCTCCAGTGTGGGCTCAAGCTGGAAGAGATTTTAGAGTTTGTGGAGTTGTGAGGAGGAGTACGTCCTCTGTCAGTCTGAGGACTCACAGCACACTTCAGTGTGTGGCACAGGCTGCAGTCTGTCTTTGCCCCAGTTCGGAGTGACATGAGGGCTATGACTATGACTATCAGATACTGCCATTACACCCTCACAAAACTCATCTAATTGTTATATGGGTTAGAGAAAGTATGGAAAGCTAGGACTCCGCGATGTCACATGGGTGGTCATAAGGAAAGACATTCTGGAGCAGAGAGACACATGAAAAAACAGTCATAAGAAAACAATCCACTTCTGCTTTTATGGAGCCCAGATTATGGCAGGGAAAGGCCGAAAGGGGCTGAATGTAATGTGGCTGGCTACTCCTTCGGGGATTCTGGGATTGTAAGACAGAATTAACCAGTGATTTATTTTACTTAATATTATGATCTCAAGGTGCATCCGTCTACCTATACATGTCTCACGGAAAGAATCTTGGAGCTAGAAAGTCTACTCCATAGACAAAATGACTCAGAGCTTCTGTGAAGTGTTAGCTAAAAGGGCCTGTGTAAATTAAAGCAGAACAAATAGTTCTTGAGGTAGGCACCTTTTTATAGATTCGGTCTAAGTAAACATTAATTAGCAAAATGTCAGGAGGCCACTTCCTGCAACAAATGTGTTTGAAGAGGAATGGAATCCCATGACCCGTTATTTAATTGATATTATAACCTAATTTGAATGTATGAACTTGTATGAAAATTGAAAGAATAAGAAGAGGACACATTAAGCAATGATCGAAACTCTTAATCAGGATTTTTATGATGGAGTGTAAGTAGGAGCCAGAGAGAAATAGACTTGCCTCCACTAAAATGTGTTAGAATGAGTGATTCACAGCTGAAGCAGTTACAGGCAGTAAACACGGGAGAAGCTAGTGGAGCGTGTTGTAGGAGTGAGTAGGCACTAATGAGCTGAGAATGTCAAAGATCTTGAAAGCACGACTGTGCACGAACACTGAAAGATACGATATTGACATATTTCTGGCAGAACTTTAAACTGAGAGCAGGAAGGCAGTGTATCATGAAATGGATAACATTATAGAGCTAATTAAAGAAGTACAGAGTACATTTTTGTTTGTTTGTTTTCGTTTTTTCTAGGAACTGGGGATCAAACTCAGGCCCTTGTGCTTGTGAGGCAGGTGGCTGAAACACTGAGCCAAATCTCTGGCCCCGAAGAATATGTTTTTATGGATGTGACTTACCACTTTATATATAAGAGAAGCTCTAGAGTTTCAGAACCTAGGGGCTGGTGATAATTATTCCTCTTAGAGAACTAAAACTATTGCCTCAAACTAATGACAAAGCTTGAACTATAGGACAAACCATGACCTGTCCCCAACTATGTCTATACCCTAATCCCTGGAATGTTTGGACATGTTATCTATTTCAGATGGGGTTAAATTAAAACTTGTGTTTGTTTTTTTTGGGGGGTACTGGGGACCGAACTCCAGCCCTTGCACTTGTGAGTCAGGCGGTGGAACCACTGAGCCAAACCCCCGGCCCAAATTGAAACTTATGAAATGAAAAGAATCATCTGGGTCATCTGAGTAGACCTTATATAATGACAACACCCTTATACGTGGGAAGAGGAATGATAAACACAAAGAGCTATGAGTACAGAAGCACAGGCCAGACATTAACAGACGCTATGTAAAAGGACTGAAGATTGTGGAAGTGGCCACGAGTCCAGGAACGCATCCACTGCCATCTGGAAATGGTCATTAACCAGATTTTTCCTTCAGTTCTCCTTAAAGCCTGAGAGTCTCTAAAGAAGCAGAGTTCCCGTGAAAGGTAGTAGAGAACATTCTCTGGAAAGTAAGGATATATGTGAAAAAAAGAAATTTGTGCTCTTGTGTGCAGGCTCTCCACATGAAGATTTGGACCTAGCAGAGCAGCTCAACACAGGCATAGTGCAAGGCTTAAATTCAAACAGACAGAAGGTTTTGACCTCCAGAGAGATGAGAGAAGGTGGCAATGACCAGGAAGTGCTACCCATCATTGTTAGATTCTGAAGAGTGAAACCTTGATGGCCACCAAATTGGCCAGAGAAGCTAGATTTCACCAAATCGGAACTGCATGTGCTTTCCAAGTAGAAGAGGAGGTCGGACTGGCCATTAAAAGCAATACTGCAGATGGCAGTGTGAAGAAGGGAGATACGTTCCTCACTTCGAAGGTATTTTTATATAGTGTGCAGGCTGCTAATTAATGAAATGTTACCAGAGGAAGAAGTATATTATTGAATGAGAAATTGGTGAAATATGCTTGGTGGTACAAATTTCATTCACATATAATTCACAAACAATATCTAGTAAAAACAGAGAAAGATTAGGGATTCATAGGCATATCAAAATTCAGAACATTAAAGACCTCTAGTTTTGAGCAATGATTCAAAGTAGTGTGACTAACACAGCCTGTGGACTTTGGCAGAAATACGGCCAAATTATGTTTTTTTTTTCTTATATCCTTGATGACTTTTAAAATTTCACATTATTCTGATATTATTGTTTTCTTTTATCAATATTACAAAATAGTAGAAAAGATTTGTTTGGATATTAAACAAAATACACCTAAAGTACCTTGATTTGAGCCCAGCACATATAATATGTTTAAGATATGTTTCCCTTCAGTTATGCAAATGATAGGACGGCAATACTTTTCCAGTAAATAGAATCCATAAGATAATTAAAATAAAAATATCTCTGGAATCTCTATGAAACAAAATTTAGAGAATGGACAGTAATATTATTTGATAAAATTTTATGTTGAGTAATTTCCTTCTGTTGTTCAATCAGTTGACTAAAAAAAACAAACAGATATCCCCTGCTCCTGGGTAGGAAGAATCAACATAGTGAAAATGGCCATACTACCAAAACTGCTATACAGATTCATTGCAATGCTGACTGAAATTCCAACAGGTATTTTACAGAAATAGAAAAAAATAATCCAAAAATTCATTTGGAACCAGAAGGGACCTAGAATAGCAAAAGCCATCCTAGGCAACAGAGACATGGCAGAGGGTATAACAATTCCCAGTTTGAAACTATACTACAAAGCCACTATGATAAAAACACATGGTACTGGCAAAGAAGCAGACCTTAGGATCAGTGGAATAGATTGGAAGATAAAGAAACAACTCCAGATATACTTAGCTACCTCATCTTTGACAAAGGAGCCAACCATCCTCACTGGAGGCAAGATAGCCTTTTTAATAAATGGTGTTGGAAAAACTGGATTTCAACCTGCAAAAGATTAAAACTAGACCCTTACCTTTCACCATGCACTAAACTAAAATCCAAGTGGATTAAAGATCTAAATATTAAAAAAGAGACACTAAATTTGCTAGAACATAAGTTAGGCAGAACTCTTGAAGACATTGGCATAGGAAAAGATTTTATGAACAAATCCTCAGTAGCACAGGAGCTAGCGCAAAAATCAACAACTGCGATCTCATCTTATTAAGAAGCTTCTGCACTGCAAAAGAAACCACCAACAGAGCTAAGAGACAACCCACAATGTGGGAAAAAAATTTTACCAGCTGCTCCCAGACAAAGGACTATTATCTAGAATATATAAAGAACTCAAACAAACCAGCCCCCCCCCAAATATAAAGACCCAATTCAAAAATGGGCATCTGAAATGAAAAGAAATTTCTCAGACAAAGAAGTAAAAGTGTCAAGTAAATATATGAAAAACTGCTCCACATCCCTGGTCATTCGAGAGATGCAGATGAAAACAACACTGAGATTCCACCTCACCCCACAAAGAATGGCTGCTATCAAGAAATCACACAATAACAAATGTTGGTGGGGTTGTGGGGAGAAAGGAACCCATCTCCATTGTTGGTGGGAGTGCAGACTGGTGCAACCACTATGGAAATCAGTATGGAGATACTTCAAAGAGCTGAGACTAGAGGTTCCATTTGACCCAGACATCCCTCTGCTATGTATCTTTCCAAAAGAATTCAAAGAATCATACCACACTGATATATGAACACCCATGTTCATAGTGGCTCAGTTTGCAATAGCTAAAACTTGGAAACAGCCCAATTGCCCATCAGTTGGAGACTGGATAAAGAAGATGCTGTTTTTCTATAAAATGTAATACTACTCAGCCATAAAGAATGAGAAATTAGAGTCATTCATGGGAAAATGGATGCATATTGAGGATATACTCTCAAGTGAAATCAATAAGTCACACATGTGGAAATAATGAATAGTTTTTCTGGTGTGAAAAACTAAAGGTGTAATAAGATCCAAATAGTGTAATTGACTACTTGAAATCAGAAGAAAAGGGCTAAAGGTGTAGGAGAAGCAGGAAGGGTAGGGGAAAGGAAATAAGGGAAAAGAAAAAATATGAGAAAATGAAAAAATGGAAGTAAAGTTTTTGCAAATAGGGAAGGGAGGAGGGGGTGAAGGGAGGGCAGGGGTATGGGGAAAAATGAGAACCAAGACCTGTCATATAAAGGTACAAGATCTCAATGATGAATATAACTGTATTGTATACCTAAAAAGTACCAATAAACTCAATGAGGAAAAAATAAACATTATGACAGGACATCTGCCTTTTAGGTCAGTAAGAAAAAGTGTGTGGAGTTTTGAATAATCAGAGGGTTGACCAGGGAACAAAGGTCAGAAAGTAAAATGCCAATATGTGCACAAACAGAAGGAAGATCAGCCTTGGGATGCCAAACAATATATGTGAATTCCATTGTCATCAAATCGTGATCTCTATAATTCAGACCATAAGGAAGTCCTGCACATCCCCAATTCCAGATATTCCCAGAGGTGACCAAATTTTTGGCAGTTCCCATTGACTGTGGAACACTTCTCTGAGTCTATAAACTGGTACTCTCTGCAAATATATTTCAGAGTTTGTGCAGACAACAAATTGTGAGAGAAGACAATTGTTACATCAAGAATTATATGAAATACCAAACATAGTTTACCTCTCATATAGCATGACTATGGAAATCAGTGTGTTCCCTGAAGTGCTGGATAACATTACCCATGAGATGCCTTTTGGAAAATTGGAATTTCTATCTAGAACAATTGTAGGATAAGAAGAAATTTCCCACATATCTACCAAAACATCCTTTAATTTGTCATATCCTATTGCCAGACTATAAAAAGAAGGAGTAAGGTGGAGGTGGAAGGTATATAAAGTTCTCTCATCCAAAACAATGGCTGTTAAAACAGTCAAAACGGAAAATTAAAAATAAGTATTTGTTTCAAGTGATCTTGAAAAAGCGAGTAACCTCTCTTAAATCCTTTAATTTAAAAAAAAAGAATTTATAATTGAACCTACTTCATACATTGACTGTGAAGAGTCATTGAGAGTCCTGCATAATATATCATAATTACTCAAATGTTATCTACCATCACTAAGAACACCACCAAAGCTTATTTTGTTAAATTTATTTCTATTTTTCTTTGCTCCTTCACAGACTTCAACCATGTTATTTTTTCACATTTTTTCCATGGGATGGTGGTTGTTATTTTAACTATTCACTGTACACAACCAAGATTAATTTATTTTATTCTTATTTTTTCTTTTATATATAAAATTTTAATAGTAAGTGAATTTTGAACTACATTAAACAGCACTATTTTTGAGTACACTTGACAGGATATATGGAATTTTCTGTATTGCAATCACTGTGTCATTTGGATCCATCAAGGTTTTTTGGCACATTTTCCAGCTCTTTGAGGTCAAGGTTTGTTATTGGCTGGGAGAACACGATGATATTTGAGAGATAACAAGCACAGCTTTCCTATGCTGCATCTTCCAACGTATGAGGAAATAAGACACATTGGACTCTTTTGATACTCTTGAGTAACAGTTGTTGATTTGTTTCTGAACAAAATATTTTGAATCATGATATGAAATCTTCCAGCAATTACTGATACTGAAAATCCTGTCCAGTCTCTGTGGAAATTCCCCCCTATGCTAGATAATGAGAAATGAGTCCTCAGATTTTACACTTTCCTCCTATCACTTAGACCTCACATCCATTCATTCTCACTCTTATAAGCAATGATGTGAACCCCTTTTAATCTGTTTCTCTTCTATAACCAAATTTAGACTTGAACTCTCAAGACAGAAAATGTAAGATCTTTTTTCCCTTGTGAGCTGTGATGTGTATGGACGTGAGTAGTTGTTCCTTTAAGGAGCAAAACATTTGTACAAGGACAATTTATTCTAGATGGAAACGCAAGAAGGTTATACACCATGTCCAAGTAGAAGTCATCCCAGGGATACAGGGATGGTTCAATATACACAAATCAATAAATGTAATATACCATATCAACAAAGCCTAGGGAGGAAAAAAACACATGATCATCTCAATAGATGCAGAAAAAGTATTTGAGAAAGTCCAACGCCCACTCATGATAAAAATCCTACAGAAAATTTCAATAGATGGTCTTTATCTCAAACTGATAAAAGCCATCTATGACAAACCAAAAGCCAACGTCACATTAAATGGTCAAAAACTGAAAGTTTTCACATTAAAGTAAGGAACAACACAAGGATGTCTATTATCATCGCTCTTATTCACTATAGGTTTGGAAACATTAGCTAGAGCAATTAGACAAGAGAAAGAAATAAAAAGAATAAGGATATGAATAGAAGAACTATCATTATTTGCTGATGAGATGATACTCTACATAGAAGGCTCCAAACACTCTACCAAAAAACTTCATTAATACGTTTCAGTAGCATAGTGGGATACAAAGTCAGCACTCAAAAATCAAGAGCATTTCTGTACATGACAAACTCACTGAGAGAAATTAGGGAAGCCACATCCTTCACAATAGCATCCAAATAAATGAAATACCTAGTAATCGATCTAATGAAGGAAGTAGAACTTTACATTGACAACTATAGTACCGAAAAAGGAGACAGAAGAAAATATCAGAAAATAAAAAGATATCCCTTGTTCTTAAGTAGGAAGAACCAATATAGTGAAAATGAACATACTCCCTAAATTGTTATACAGATTTAATGCAATCCCAATAAAAATACCAGTAATACATCTCAGAGAATTAGATAAAACCACCCTAAAATTCATTTTGAACCTTCTTTCAATTTTAATTTTTGATTCATTAATTATGGTTAAAATTTGAAAAATGCTCTACAGTAATTTTAAAATTCTGTGAGCATTCTTGAGTGTGTAGATTAAGAGAGTTCAGTTTCAAAAAATATTTGCTCAAGAAGAAATTTCACTGTGATAAAAAATTGAAAACAATAAGAAAATCTGTAATATTTTAGCCAAAATGGTCAATGCTTTTTCAATTGATGGTAACAATTTAAAATAATACATGAAAATTTCTAAAGAGAAAATTTATTAAACAAATAATTTCTCTGTCACCATGTAGTAAGCTAACAATTCTCTTACATAAAGTATATGAAACAGTCCCAGGTCTCTCCCACATACCATTGGTTACTGATTAGTCACAAGTGGGACTATAACCTTTGTCCACTTAGTGCCCTGTGCAGGTAGAAGAGGCAGAATCTGCTTAGTCAGAGGTGAAATAACAATGAATTCCAAACATCAGCATGTGGAACTAAATGATGGCCACTTTATGCCTGTACTGGGATTTGGCACCTATGCACCTGAAGAGGTAACAACAGTGGGGTTGACAATGGGGACTCAAATTAAACTGGACCTGGGATGAGTGGGGACTGACCTGGATTATTAAATCCCCCATTCTTACAAGACTACGAGGGGCTCAGTGGTTCACAGATTCTGCAGGCTAGAGCTGTTTCATACATGGAGCAGAAAAGTGACTAGATATTGCTTTACATCAAGGTCTGATTATGTTGTCACCTACCAATTATACTGGCCCTGGGTGCCTAAAGGATAACGCATTGGCCTACTAATTATACCAGCCACTGGATTTTCCTTATACTTCAGTTTGTTTCTCAGCTAAGTAATAAACATAAAACTTGCCAGTCATGATCACTGCCTGATGGCTAAAGATTTTCAGCACTTTCTCATAGTTGGCCACGGTAAAACTGTGATTGCTCTTATGCCTAAGAAAGTTAGGTGAAAAGGGATGTCAAAAGAGGGCCAGAAGCTCAATATCTTATTTATTTTAATTTCATTAAGAAAAATAATTGCCTCCAAATCACTGTACTAATTTGTAACAGTGGCATAAGAGGTCTCCAGGAACATCTTAGAGAAGCCAATCATTTTAAATTTTACTTTCCTAAAATTTAGGAAATTATGTCTTTCCTAAAACAATGATGGCCTTAATTTTAAGGGCTGAGACGTATATGACTCAATTATATAATGTGGGTAATTTCTTGTGTATGAATCTATATATTTTGAATACAGATCTTTACTGCTTAGTATTTACTTATGTTGTACATAAAGAATGTCTGCTTAGAAAAGTTAACATAGCACTGTGCTATCCATTAAAGTGTTCACTTTCAAAATGGCTTCTGGTTGACCTATGGGAACTTTGATATCTCACTATTTTCTATCAGATAAGGATGATGTCCATCCCTGAACTGTTTGTACAAATGGTAGCACATGTGCATCCCTTCTATCACTTAGGAGACTGGAGTGTGCTAGCAGAGGAGTCCATGTAACCAACACCTCAGTGAAAGGATTAGAAAATGTGTCCCCAAAGACACATTTTGTGAACAAAATTACCATATATTTACCATATAAATGACCATATAATTACCTCTATGGTCAGTTAGAGGAATTTAGTATGTTGCTTTTTTAATTTACTTGAAGGAGACTATTTTTTCTATACTTCATTCTTGCTCTTTTCCTGTATTAATTGTATTACCTCACCACATGAATATTAACCATTGTTATAAATATGTGCTCTGTCCTGTGAGTCCTTCCAGAAAAATCATTAAATGTGAGGATATTTCTGGAGACCTATACAAGTGATCAACCAATAATTTTCTGGGACCAAGGGATCCTAGGAATGCCCTATTCTTGTTATGAAGAAGGAAAGACCAAGTCAGTCTAACATGTTCATCACAAATGCACAACTAACTGAAAACATGAGGAAAAGTTGTTTTTGTGAAGTCTCTGCTTGTTCTAGAACACTCTATCTTGTGGATCTCAACACTACCTCTGAATACCTTTCTAGATTCCCAAGAGTAAGACTACAGAGGCCACCAAATTAGCTATAGATGCTGGGTTTCGCCATATTGATTCTGCTTACTTGTACCAAAATGAAGAGGAGGTTGGACTGGCCATTCGGAGCAAGATTGCCGATGGTACAGTAAAGAGAGAAGACATCTTCTACACTTCAAAGGTATTGTGCACGCTGTGTGCAGGGGCTCGACTTAATGACATGTGATGTGTTGAAGTAATATTTGTATGATTTAATTAGTAATGGTTGATGAATAATATATATTGGTCCATTTTTTACTCGCATATATTTATTTATAACATCCAGTGCTAAAAACAGAGAAAGATGATGGCTTCCATATTATTGCTATCTTCACATTTCTAACTGTAATGTAAAGTTCCTTTAGTTTCTGAGCTTCAACTCAAGCAGTATGATTTAGCATGGACTGTGTATTCAGACAGGCCTTGACTAGATTATAGCTTCTTTCATTATATTGGGGAAGTCCCACATTTGCTTAACAGTCTGAATATCAACTTTTACCTTTATCATTTAACAGTGAATATCAGTGAGAACAGTATCAGATTACTCCTTTGGTATTAAATAAGATATTGCTAAATTGTCTTTTATTGGATCTGTCACACATTAAAAGTTCAAAATATAATGTATTAATTCATTCCAATTTATTTGAATGGATGGGAGAATTAGACTATTAAACTGTTTTGTCATCTCTGGAACACAAACTCAGAAATGATCATTATTATTACTTGATAAAAAGTCATCTCTTGAGTAATTTCCTTCCATTATTCATTAATTTGCTAATAATAATGAACATGCAGGGCCGGGGCCTTAGCTCAGTGGCTCTAGCGCCTGCCTCACAAGTGCAAAGACCCGAGTACCAAAACAAAGCAAAAATAATGAACATGCAAGAAAGCTTATAAGAATACATGAGATGTAGAGAAATTCAGAGGTTAGTATTTTCCTTATGTTCATCAGTTTCTGACCAGTAGAAAAATGTTTCAATGTTAGGAAAAAGAAAATAAATACTTTTAATTTGTAATCTAAAACAACTTTCATTCTTTAAACTTCTAGCTTTGGTGCACATTCCATCAACCACAGCTAGTCCAATCTGGCTTGGAAAGCTCGCTGAAAAAACTTCAGTTGGACTATGTGGACCTCTATCTCATTCATGTACCTTTATCCATGAAGGTAGGGAATTTGCATCGTTAGATCTATTTAACTATTCAGCATGGCTGGCAGTTTCATGGCTGACTGAATTAGGCTTTTATAAACTTATGGAAACATTTATATATTATGGAAACTTTTCAAGCCAGTTTATACAAAAAATTAATTGGGTAGAGTAAATGGGGGCCTAAGCCATAGCTACCTTGATAAATGTGAAATAATCTTCAGAAATATCTTTTTATGAGCCCCACTAATATACTTCTGTAGGTTTCCTTGGTTTTTGCCAAGTTCTTTTCTGCACTAGAGACAAATAAGACCTTTGCTTTAGAAAGGCTCATGATCATTAATACTTGAGAGCCTCTCAGTACGTTTCAGCATCAAAATTATTCTTGAAAAGAGCCTGGATTGACCTTCATCCTCCATTCAATCTGTGGACTCTCCTCATTTTTTCATTGTTTATCTTCTTTTTTTCATTTTTTCACTTTGTTTTGTTTTATTTTATCCTATTTCCTCCCTCAACCCCCACCCCTCCCTATGTACAAAAGCTTTGTTTCCATCTTCTCCTCTGTTCTCAGTTCTTTCTTGTCCCTACCTCCCTTCCTCCTCCTCCTGTTCACCTTCTCATCACTGGACAAACTTAGACAAGGAACAGCGTACAGAAC
Source organism: Fukomys damarensis (assembly GCF_012274545.1). Taxonomy (NCBI): domain Eukaryota; kingdom Metazoa; phylum Chordata; class Mammalia; order Rodentia; family Bathyergidae; genus Fukomys; species Fukomys damarensis. The sequence goes on along the minus strand of NW_022900949.1, from coordinate 16,213,485 downwards.
TATAACTCAATGAACGAGGAGTGGCAGAGCAGCTAAGAGCCCTGCCCTAGCAGGGTTTTAAACTCTTCTGTCAGTTGTTGGCTGCATTATATTGTGTAGGTTTTTTTATATTCTGTGACTTCATTTTTTATATATAAAATCATATCACATACCTTATATAGTAGAAAATAATTAAATTAGTTAATTTGCTTAAAGATCTTATCCTAGTACCCAGCATATGGACTGTGCTTAGTAAATCTATGTGTTTTAGTATTTTAAAATAATAATGGCTAATAAAACAAATGCTAAATCCTGCTTTTCATTGATCAGTAATAGGATTTATACCAATCTCAGTTTTTTGACCTATAGAAGAAATGAAAATTATTAAATTTTCTTCCATGTTTACTCTTTGCATAGCCCTTGGCATGCGAGTGTATGAAATTTTAAAAACATAGTGAACCACTGGACACAAGAACTTTAAACAAGTGTTTAATTTGAAGTATTTTCTATAATTAGAATCATATTTTTTCATCAGGATGCTTAATCCTATGCCTTACCAAAAAATAAAGTCTATATTAAACTGCTGAAAAAGTCCACATACATCATACTGAAAAGAACCTATCCTTAAAAAAAACTTAATGGGTCATTCTTCCTGGTTGGGTTTCAGGATTTGTGCTGATCTCAACTTCCTTTGCTGGGAGGGACTCAAGTGGATTACTGTAACACTTGAGGGTTCTATGCAATTCCAAAATCCATGACTGGTGGCAGTTTTGGTTTGGTTAGTTGGTTTTCTAACAGAAATTACCTTTGACTTTGGAGAAAATTATTTTTTATGTTATATAGGTACATGTTTATAGTACATAATGATTACATTCATCATGAGTTGTTGGTACACATACATGACATTTCTTAATTCTTTTTTAACTCTTTCCCTTGGCTTCCCCTCCCTCCGCACCTCTCTCAGGCCCCTTCATACATATATATTCTTGTACACGCTTGTAGTACATGATGATCACATTCCTGCTAAGGACTTAGTGTATGTACAGAACACTTCACAATTCCTCCTTTTTAAAAAAAATCTCCGCACCCCGACCCCTCCGTCTCTTGGTTCCCTTCCCATATGCTGAAGATTCATCTCACTATTTCTTATTCTCTATCTTTTTTTTTTTTTTTTTTTTTTTTTGTACCGGGGATTGAACTCGGGTCCTTGCACTTGCAAGGCAGGCCACTGAAACGCTGAGCTAAATCCCTGGCTCCCTTATTCTCTATCTTTATTCTTGCACTTTATGTATATTTTGGGTCTCTCATATAAGGGAAACTATGATATTTGAACTTGTGTGTCTGTCTGACTTCCTTTAACATTATGATCTCAAAGTAAATCCGTTCTCCTACAAATGGTTCAAGTTTATTTTCAGGAGTTATTTACATTCTAATGTCCTACTACTTTCTATCTCCATGTTTCCTTTTATGGTCTCTCATATTCTCTTATAACTGAAAACATAAATGAAAATAAAATCAGAAGGGAAGGGAAGGGAAGGGAAGAGAAAAGAGAAGACCTTCATGGGTCATCTTTGACTCATGTGCCTAACTTTTGGCCATTCACATACTCAGGGATGGAGATTAACATTGATTCTGTAGTCTGAGTTAAGACTTTCCCATTTGAAAGAATCATTTTTCCAGAGGAAAGTACAGGAATATGAAAAGCAACAATAAATAAATGAGGACATCACATAAAGACCTAGGTGCATATTATAAATTAACATATTTAAAAGCCATCAAGGAATAGATGAAACCTTTCACCTAAAAACACCACAACCAAAGTATTTTGAAAAAATAATTCTGAAATGTTGCTCCACCTATTTTTTGGAAGATTAGTGTTCCAACTCTAGATTTACTAAGGAGTATAGATATGGATGGAGATAAGAATTTCATGGAATGGATTTAATGACTGCTTCTGTTCCAGCCAGGGGATGTGTCTATTCCAACAGATGAGCACGGGAAACTAATATGTGATACAGTGGATCTGTGTGCCACTTGGGAGGTGAGTACTTGGAACAGAGTACAAAGGGGATGGGGGAGAGGCAGGGAGAGAGGGGAGAGGGAGGAGGCAAAGAGTGAGAGGGAGAGGGAGAGGGAGGGAGAGAAAGAGGAAAAAAGGGAGAGACCAAGGACAGACGGAAAGTAATAGGTCACAACTCTACCTACACGTGCTGTGCACTACTGGCTCAAGAAATTCTTGACCTTTACAAGGGGTATTCTGCTGACATGGTGGGCAGAAATGCATTACTGCGATATAAGAGAGCCAGAGTGATTTGGGAAAGGCTAAGACAGTCACCTCTTTTCCTCCATGTAAAAATAGTATTTCTGATTTCTGTAAGCAGAATACAGAGTTTTTTCTTGTTGTTACTATCTTCATTATTTTCTTAGCATCAATTCCAATCACCTTTGACTTCTAACAGTACTATTGCATATACATTAATATGTAACTAATTGCATATATTATCCCTCATAATCTTTTCCTCCCAAGGCCATGGAGAAGTGTAAGGATGCAGGATTGGCCAAGTCCATCGGGGTGTCCAACTTTAACCGCAGGCAGCTGGAGATGATCCTGAATAAGCCAGGGCTCAAATATAAGCCTGTCTGTAACCAGGTGAGCACTCTTAGCTTCCTGTTCTTTTGTGCTCTTTCCGTTTTCCTGTTATTACTGGGGGTCCATTGGTCTTCTTCACCTATTCATCTTAATTTTATACAGCAGAAGATATGAAGAACTTTTAACTGTATCTCTGATTTGTAAAGTCTTAATGAACAGGATTGGAGGCTATAGGGCTAAGCTCTGTGTAAGAACCTAGCCAGGCAAACATTATTTCTGTGAGCTGGAATAATATGCAGATCTCAGGAAGATGCACATCGTTGTGAGCTATGAGGGACAACTGCAGACTGACTGGCTGAAAGCGCCATTAGGAGAAGTACGTGTCAGGAAATGGGCGAGAAAACACGGCAAGCAGAGTAAGGCTGAAGTGAAGATAAGACGCACGGTGGAGATTTGTGTGGGCTTCTGATGCTTAATTCCTGCATCCTGGCATCTCTACCGTCAGAGGTGCTGATGTGAGGCACAGCTACAGGGAAAATGAACTGGAAAATGTGAAAGACTTCGGATTGGAGGAAAGAAGTCATGTGCATGCTAAGTGTGGATGAAATTGTGGAACTCCTAGCAGACCTGTCTTTTGCCTGATTTCATCTTAGTCAGTGTGCCCCGCTCCTGCTTTCTCTTTCTTTTCTTATTAACTTCATCGGTACATGTTAGGTCCACATTATGATCACATTCCTCAGCGTGCATTCGTACCTGTACATGATGTGTCTTAGATCTTAGCTCCTGTCTTTCCCCTTCCCCTTCCCTCCCTTTCACCCCTATTTACAAAAGCTTCACTCGTTTTTCCTTCTTTTCTCATATTCTTTCTTTCCCTTCTTTCCTCTCCCCCGCCCCACCACTTCCCTCCCCGCTCGCTTTCTATCATCAAATCTGCTGTTTCATCACATCAGCTCTGTGCCTGCATCAGCTCTTTTGTTTTTTTTTAAACCAACTCTTACTCGTGGAGTAAAGGATGAGGATAGCAAAATACACTTTGCATTTTGTACATAATGACACAGTGCCTTACTTTCAAATATAAGTTTTAAAAACTTAATGTGCTAGTTGTTTGTCTCTCCTTTCTTATGATGCTTATGTTTAAATCTTTAGATTGATTTGAAGAATTACATACAACATCCTTATTTTCCCACCTATACCTGAAAGGGTTGACATTTTGTCATGTTGCCAATAATGTTGGTATACCTGCAAATATATGTTTAATATTTGGCCAAACTCATTCAAAGTAAATTGTACATATAATTTCCCACTCTTAGAGAAATGAATAAGAAAAACCTTCCAAAAATAATTACAGTGGTACCTCAATGTACAAATTTCATTTGTTTTACAATGTGGGGGGAAAGGATTGTTGTCCTGTTTGTCAACCGATGTGAGTTTACAAATAAAAGCAAATTTTTGCCGAAGGAAGTTTTGCAAACTGAATTGTTTACAAACAGAAGCATTTGTGAACCAAGGTATTACTGCATATCCTCCCAAATAGTTTCAGATCCATTACTAGATCTAAGGAAGTTCATAATTTTTCTCTTCTATCATTCAATTTCCGTATTCAAATTCCCTACTCTTTTTCCAAAACGTCTTGTGTAGCTCATTTTTAACTGGGATAATTAGTACTGCAGCCCCCAACATTTGGTAACATTTTCAAGCTCTTTCAAGCTACACTAGTCATCAGTGTTTCCCCATGTTACCCAGGCAATTTTGGTCAGTAGTATTATCAGATCGTTGTCTTGCAATGTTTAGTACTTATTCCTCTATTACAAGTTTAAATCTGATTTTTCTTTCACATGCTTTGACACTAAAATTGCATCTTCTACAAATTATTCATTTAATGATAGATTGTTCCACAATTACTAATCATAGTTTGAAACACATGGATATCCTAAAGCCAGAGCTCTTCTTTTTCAACATATATTTCCCTGCATTGCAATTATTAACTAACTTGCTGGATAGCAATTGTCTATAGGGTAAGGTATGTTTCAAGACCATTATTTGCATAACATTTTAGTATCTTTCAGTTCTGTTTTCCTAAGTTATTTCATTGGGAATTATAAATGTGTTCATTTTAAACGACTCTTTATTTTCCTACATATTTTGCTATGAAACAAAATTTCACTAAAAAGTAAAGATAAATTATAATTATTCCTATAAGATGAGGTAAAATATACTTTAATTATCAATGATATGAGAGAATTCTGTCCAAAGAGAACCAGAAGAATTAAATTTATTTTTTAAAAGGATCTTACTTCAGATTGATATTTTCCATTCACATTTCATGTTGCACAGGTTTTTCTTTTATTCGGCTTTATATTTTATCATGTCTTTTCCATATTAAGATAGTCATTGAATATGATTTGATACATTCTCTCTGCCCATCTGCAGGTGGAATGTCATCTCTATCTCAATCAGACCAAGCTGCTAAATTTCTGCAAGTCAAAAGAGATTGTTTTGGTTGCCTATAGCGCTCTGGGATCCCAAAGAGAGAAAAAATGGTAATTAAGCAGTAAGCATTACATCTAAACAATTGCTGATGAATTGCGGTCAATATTACAGTACTGAGTTTCCCGGAGTTCTCTCTCTACTGGCTCAGGGAAAGGATAAAATTTGCTTTTCCGAGGAAATCCTAGAGTTGTATGTGTTCCCGGTTCCTTTGAAAAACCCTGGCCTAAATTCCATCTGCCTTGGAAGCCTGACCCAAATACATGGGGTCAAGATTTAAGCATTTCTACCTTTCCTTCCAGGGTGGACCAGAGCTCCCCGGTTCTCTTGGAAGATCCAGTTCTTTGTGCCCTGGCAAAAAAGCACCAGCGATCTCCAGCCCTGATTGCCCTTCGCTACCAGCTGCAGCGTGGGGTTGTGGTCCTGGCCAAGAGTTTCAGTGAGAAGCGGATCCAAGAGAACATGCAGGTGATGAGAGCCCTAGGCATCTTTCATGTTTGCGTTTCTTTCTTTTTCGGTCTTTGCACTTGCGAGGCAGGAGCCGCAATCACTGAGATAAATCCCCTGACCCTCATGTTTGCTTTTTTTGCAGGCTCCTAAAATATCTTTGTGTCACATCATTTTCCTGCTATTTAGTATATGCGGTGTTTCGTGTACATTCATAGATGTTTTCTTCCACCGATGCTTGCAGGTCTGGATAGAATTAAGATCGGGCAGATTTGGGAAATCTGAGCTTCAGCGTTACCTTGGTAATACACTCCATAGGCCTGAGAAGGTTACATATCCTTTTCTTGTTTTTATGAAACAGGTCTTGGATTCCCTATTTCTGAAGACTTTCAGCCTACAAAGGATAATGGTCTTGTTTTGGTATACTTGAATACTGATATAGTTTAATATTCACGTAGATATTCACTTTCTAAGCTGATTATGTTCAAATAATTGGAGTTTATTAGACCACTCCCTATTATACTTGTACTTTAACATAACATATACGTATATTCAAACAACTTTTAATAAGGTGATTTCAAACCAGAAATACTTTTTAGCTCGATTCATGTCCTATGGTTTCAAAGCCTACTTTGGTAGTGCCAGCTCTCTCTCCGCTCCTTTGTCTCCAGTGCCTCTCTCATGCATTTGCATGACACTGAGGCTCTTCTACTCCAGACTGGCTGGGCTGTGGTCTGAGGAGAAGCAGATGTTCTCTACATGTGCTTCATCCATGGATGAACTACTCAGGCTTCACCTACTCAAATAATATCTTCTTGAGGGAGAGCGGATGTTTGGAAGGTTCATGTCTAGGGCCAGAAATTGTAAGTCACTGATTCTGTCAAGTTCTAGTAGCCAGTGGAAGTTTCAGGTTTGTCAAGATTGAAGGAGCAGAGAAAGAGACATCACTTTTTGTTTGTTTTTCATTTTTTGTTTTTTGAGACAGGGTCTTGCTATGTAGCTCAGGTAGGCCTTGAACTCACTATGTAGCCCAGGCTGGCCTCAAACTCCAAGTAACCCTGCCTCCTGAGTGCTGGGATGATAGGCGTGCATCACCATGCCCAGCAATGCCACCTTTTAATGGACAAAGTGTAAATGTGTGCAGATTAGGAAATGAGAAGTAGGATAGGGGACCTTGTTTGTAATCAATCAACCACATTTATGTATTCTAGATATTAATTGATGTCCAGATTCAAACTGCTTATTAAAGTATTTTCCCCTATCTAGACTATGTTTTCATAATTAAAGTTCCTTCTCATACTATAATCAAACTCACTATGCCTTTAAATGTGGTCAGTAATCATCATGTCTTTTCCTACATGGAGGAAAGCAACAGTATTTTACTACAGTACCTTACAAGTCTTACTGTCTTTCCTTTCACACTGGACTTTATTTCAACTCTGGTGTGTGAGTGCTATGTAAAATAAGGATAAAATATACACATGTGAGTTAAATGGTTATCAACAGTTACCAGCAGCAATGAGTACATTTCGGAGCTCTCGTCTCTCATCAACTGATATGCTTCCTTTTCTCTAGTCTTAATTATGTTCTTAAAAAATCAGTCTTGTTACCCAAAGTAACAAAACCTTTTATTACTCCTTGATTTAGAAATATTTTGGCAATTTCTTTGTGATTCTTGTGTTAAACAAAATGGAGCAGCACTTTATGAACCCACCAAATTTTCTTTAAGTGTTTATTTTATATCCCATTAAAGCCGCTGATGTATTTGGAGAGAATTTTTGACAGTATTGAGGTTTATGATCCATGATTGTGATACAAATTTCCAATTTTTTAGGTGCTCGTTTTTATTCAAAGATAAGTTTGACAAGTTTTTCCATTAAAACATTTCTAGGAGCCGGGCGTGGTGGCGCATGCCTGTAATCCCAGCACTTGAGAGGCTAAGGTAGGAGGACTGTTGTGAATTCGAAGACCACCCTGGGCTACATAGTGAGTTCCAGGTCAGTCTCAACTACATAGTGAGACCCTGTCTCAAAAAACAAAACAAAAACAAATAAACAAACAAAAAGCATTTCTAGGAACAGAAAAGTTAGATTTATTCAAGGAAATATATGATGTTGGTCATCATTTGATAATATTCTTTCTATTTTGATAGTTTTTTTAGTTTACAGAAAAATTCAACAAATTTTTTTTCTTAGATTCATCAGTGTTATACTGTTGAGATTTTAAATTGTCTCTCTGACAAATTATTACTGTAGATTTAATGATCCATTCAATATGTTAACAATTAATAAAAATCATTCTCATTTTTAAAGTGTCACAAACTGGACAAGAAGATACTTTGAGTCAGTCCCTGGGTGCTTTAAACATGAAATCATTGGTGTTTGTACAGTTCCTGGCTTGTGTTGAAAACAAGAGCTTTTACCTTCTAACTGTTCATTGATGGGATATAGAAATTCAACTGTACCCTGAAAATTACTGAATTTCTATTTCAAAATTTGACTGTAGATTATTCTGGATAGTTAGTAACAAGACACTGTTCTCTCTGAATCATGGCAGCTTTGATTTTATTCATCTTTATTTGAAATATTTTTTTGTTTGAAGTGTCCAGCAGTTTTAATATTATACGTAGAAGAATGGATTTATTTTATTTTTCACCTTGTGTTCATTATTCACTTGCATTTCTTGCTGTTTTTAATAACTTTTGGAAAGTCTTAATATATTTTAAGTATTGTTTCTGTACTATTTAATCTGATTAATCTGATTAAATTGGCAAACGTTCAATGTAAATATAATATAACTCCTTTTCTGCTGTGGTAGGTTTTTGAATTCCAGTTGACTCCAGAGGACATGAAAGTCTTAGATGGCCTGAACAGAAATGTTCGATATATTACCTTTAATATGTAAGTAGGTTTGGTAAATATGTTGCTTCCATTTATTTTCTGAGGAAAGATATAGCATGGATGCTAAAGTTGCCTCAGGAGTAGGAAGCGATTTTCCAGTTTGAGTTAGGGATGAAACAGGAGCTTTCCAGACCTCTCCTCAGATTCCCTTCTCTGACACAGCAATAGGAGTGAGATCAGGTTCAGTTTGTACTCCCACAATGCACCTCTGCACGTCTTATTCCATGGAATGTTCCGTATCAGTCAAAAGCACTGCTGCATGCATACTGCACGTATGCCTTTGTATTCTGTATCTATCCAATGGAGGCACACTGTGGATATTACCAATGCAGTCTAGACCTTTCCAGAATTCAGTTTAAATCATCTTTTCCCTACCCTGTTCAATTCTCTGTGAGATTAAAAGGGTCTTCATTACTCTGTGCTTCACACCGACAGCTCTTGCCTCCTTTGTTTGGAACTCCTCACTGAATAAGGCAAATTAATGTGCTCAATAATTTCATGTCTCTCTTTTCACTATACATAAACCCAAACACTCCATGTGCCCTTAGAAAGGCTACCATGAAGGCCATTCACAGAGCACTTAGTTGTGATTTTCTGAAGTACATAGATTTTAGCAGAGAGGCTGACCAAGTTATCAAGAAGAGAGGGAATCCAAGTGAAGACTGTGCCAAAAGAAGCCTCATCTTGGAGAGAATTTATATCTATCAATAGAAGTTAGTCTCCTTTCATGCACTAAGGATACATAAGATGAGAAAGGACAGATATTACAATTGAGCCTAACAAGAAATATATACCTCTTCTATCTGTGGAAATTTTTTTTTTTTTGTACCGGGGATTCAACTCGGGTCTGTGAGCTTGCAAGGCAGGCCAACGAACCACTGAGCTAAATCCCTGGCCCCTATCTGTGGAAATTTTAATTCATTTTTGAAATAAATGTGATAATGTATGAAATGACATTTACACAATGTAAAAGTGCATGTATTCAAAAGTAGATAAATACACATTACTATTGCTAATATTTTTATAATACGAGAAGAATAAAGAAAAATGTAGTAACATTATGGAAAAGACATGAAGTCAACTAAGCATTAATTCTAACTAGCAATTAATTACTTAAAATTATTGATTTTAACACTTTATACATTGCATTATTAAAGGATGGAGTTTTATAAATAATACAGTAAAGTCTTTGGGCATGTAAAGCTATCTTATAAATGATATTCATTTTATTTCCAAGTCAAACACAATATGCTATGTGTAAGGGATAGCAAGTAAAATAATTACTGAATTCTGAATGTGAAATGGAGATTTTTAGCCTGAAACTGTACAGCATAAAATACATTTATTGTGAGCAATATCTGAAATTGTCCTTGTCCTATACAAGGCATAAACAGAATCCATTCTCACTGTAAATTTGAAATAAGAAACAATAAGGCAATACTTTATTAGAGAATACAACAAATAATTTAGATAAAACTTTAAAAATATTTTCTAGTAACCCACTTATTATAAATTCCATAACCAATTAATAAATAAAATAGGTATCACTTATCTTTTCCACTCTAAAAATGCAGTTGTTGACCTCATATTATGCATTTTTCTTTCTTGTTTTAGAGGTACTACCCATCCTAATTATCCATTTTCTGATGAATATTAATATGAAAGCCGTTATACTAACTTCTCCCCGAAGTCCCTGTGCATCGATATGGATGTAAGAGATGTCTCAAATACAGATGTTTAGACTCATTTCTTCTCATCTATTAATGCTTACTGTCAACTCATTCTACGGTGGGACTATATCACAGATCTGGAAGGACGCTAAATTTTTGTCCTATTTTGAAAAATATAAATTGCTTTCCCTAAAAATTCTTACCTAGTACTGCATTTATTATTTACAAAGTTTGTTTGCTTCTGACTCAATAAAACTAAAAATTGATTTTTCTATAAGTGTGGAGGCTGAGCTGGGGACAAGGGTGATAAAGTCATTTTACAGACACATGTGGAGTGGGAGTAACATGGAGTTCTCAGCCTCCGGGAGAGTAGCGGTTTTCAGGTATTTATCAGATAAGAGTTCTTCTAGCTTTTCAAGGACAAAGAAAACCCACTGCATGTAGTCTAGAAGGTGAGGCACTTAACAGTGAGGTGATCAACAATACAAGGGTTCAGGGATCAGAGATCCAGGAAATGTCCAGTATGCGACCATGGTGGGCCAAGAGGAAGTGATCATCTAGAGATGAGACTTGGTTCAGTCACTGAGAGACCCAGAGGGGCTACTCTCATCCAAGTGGGCCCAGCATTTGTAAGACCCCCGGAGAAAGCTCCAAGCCAACTCTTTGGATTTTATTTAAACATCACTAGAGAAGAAAAAAGCAGAACAAAAGAAGTTTGGGCAGAAGCTGCCCCAAGGGTAGGCAGCTTTCTCGGTGAAAAGGAGTAACACTGGCCAGACACAGCATGTTTCACTCATCAAAACCTGGGGATGTTTAACCACTCAATTCTCGCACAAACTGTTTGGTTTTCCCTCAGTTAAATCATGTGTGTGCTTTCATCAATTTTGGCATTCACAAGTCCCCACTAGGGAATAACAGAGTGAGGTCTCCTGGTGGGACAGCTGGACGGCAGGTGAGTGGAGAACTCCCCTGCAAGGACGACGGGCGGACAGACAGACGTAGGGAGGTTAAAGAAGCTGGGAAGAGCACGTCTCTGCTTGTGAGATACTGCAAATTCTCTTTTGATAAGTACACTGTGGTGATGAGAGAAAACTGCACATATTTTATCTAAGAGCAAGTGCTATGTGTCAGTTCATGGTGTGTCCAGTAACAGCAGTGACCTTACTAGGTAGGGAAGTCCCTTAGGATGGCTGCAGTTTTATCTGTTTTACCACTTATAATATCTCAGTTGTGGTTTTTTCCCCTTAGCCAATAACTGAAACCCATTTCAAAGACTTTCCTCTGAGGAAGGTCACTTTACACGACCAAAGATAGCCAAGTAAAATCCCAAGGCCCAGATGAATCAAGAGGTCAAAGAAACAGGGCCAGTGAGGACCGCCCCACCTCCCGCTCTCGGGCCTCCTGGTTGTGCCAGTACCTGGATCCACACTGCAGAGACACAGGTGGTCACAAAGGCCATTTTACTGTACTACAGAAGACACAATGGAAGTGAACACTGCAATAAAGGCACATCAGACCCTGTAGGTGGTAAGTTGGAGGGATCACCACCTTCCATCAGGACTTGGACTATCTTCAGGGGAAGGGCAGTGGGAACCTGCAGAAGAACCATGCAGAGTTCAACCCTGCAGGATGTCAGGAGCTCAACTTGGGACTTACAGCCAGAATTCAGCCTGCATCTCAGGGTCAGCCGTCGGCTAGCTGAGACTAGCTGACGTACTTCTGCACATTGCTGCCCACATTGTTTATTGTAACAGCAGAGATATACCTTGAAAGAGGCTCTTCAATGTTTTTCTTTCTTTACCTATTTTTAAAATTTTATTTCTTCCCAATTGGAAAATTTTTCCTGTTTGCTTTTTTCTATTTCCCACTTAGTCTCATTCGCCCCCACATTATTCTTCATCTCCCTTTTTGTTCCTGTTCCTGGCTTATTTGTATTTCTTCTTTCTTTTTCTTTTTTCTCACTTTTTGTTCCTGCCCTAATTCAGATTTCTTCTTTTTTTTTTATTCTCTCTTTTTCTTTCACTCAATTGTCATTAGTTTCAAAGGAAAGTGAGTACATTTATAGCTTTCCTATTACTGTTAAATTTTGTATTCTTGTGTTTGTTCTTGCACCCTGCCTTTCCCTCTTGTCTTCAACAGTTTCCTAAGTTTGCGTGATCATCCTGTGTCCTCTGGCTTCACTTGAAACCTTCTCCTATTCTTTTACCTATCTATTCCCCTTCTCCCAACTCCTTCAAGTCCCCATCCTGAAGGGTAAAGTTGCTGTACTGAAGAGTTTATTCATTACAAACATAGTTTGGGCTGGTCTTAGATTTTGGTTTAATTCACAATGGTTGAAGGTGATAGATTAATAATTACCACAAATGGTCAATTTCTAAACTGTTCTTCATGCTTTTGTGTTGCTGATTGTATCAGTTGGGCTAAAGGGTTGTGATTGATTTAATGAGTTGCCCTTTCTGATATTAAGAAGATGAGAGTATCTCTTAGTCATTAGAGACTCAAAACCAAAAGAGCAGCTATATCAGAAAGATCAAAATACTAACCCAGGAAGTAAACCAAGGACAGCCCAACAACAAAACAGAAAATGAGAAAACACTTAAGCAAGGCATAAATACAGACTTCCAGTTCACTATTGGCAAACTGTAGGGTAAATGAAGTGGGCCTGCCCATTGCTCACTCTCAGAACGATGCCACACCAATCAGTGGACTAACTTGGTAAACACACACCTTAACCCCCAGCATCACACCTCTGAAAAGCATCATCTGTGACCACATGAGGTCGGGGACGTCTAGACATGGCCGTAACAAATTTCTTCCATGATGGAACATGTCCTTCAGAGTAACTTGATTCCATGTTCCCAGAACATGGTCCTGATACTTGGTTCAGAGTAAGCTATTTCTTATTTCTTTGAAAGCAGAGTTGTCAGTTTACATTTACACTTCTCATTCTTTAATCCCTTCATTATTTAAATAAAATCCCCTCAAATATCTCAGTTCAGTTATTTGATCGATCCAATGCCCAGCAGATGCAAACAGAATAGTTTACTAATTTTACAGCTTGATCTAAAACGTTCCCCAAAAGTCTTGTGTATTTGGAAAGTGACTGAATCATGGGGACACAAAAGTAATCAGTAATGATGTATCTTTCTCTGTCCTGTGCTGCTAACAATTTGTACAATAAAATGAATTTCCAAGTGGTCTGGTTTACCTGGGCTTCTCAGCAAATTTTAGTCAATCCTGCCCTCTAGTGTCTGAATATGATATTACATCAGCACAGTTCTGACCACTAAACTGACTGACAGTTTGAGGAGCCACTACAGACCATTTCCAAATTCTTTTTGACCAGCTTATTTCACAGGTGAGGAATCTGAACCCCCAAAAGTAGGGCATTTTTTCATGATCACAGAGCTAGTGATGAGTGAAGATACTTAGAAGACAGTGATCCTGTCTACCTTTGGCTGCTTCTACCCTTCCTGATGAGCAGGGCACGCCCTGTAAACAAGGGGGCTCCACAGTCTTACTCTGTCTGAATTTTTGAAATTTAACAAAGTGTGAAGTCTGATACTTGTCTTCTATTAATCAATTATTTAAAAAAGAAGAGAGGAATGTGACATAGCTCAGCCATCTGAACTCACACAAGCCAAGGTAGGTCTTTAAAGGCACAGAAAAGAAACCACAGTGGTTTTCACAGCACACATGACTCAGCCCCAGAGTGAGAGGATATTTTCCTGCTAAAGTAAAGTTGTTACAGGTTGGCTGAGCGTTGTTTACCATCATTGCCTTTGTAAAGCTGCAGGACTTATAAGATCTGCCACTAGATTCTATTATTTAGTGCATTGACATAAAATATTAATGTAATTATGTACTGCTATACACTAGTGTGGTAATGAGTACTCCCTGCCCAAGATGCCCACATCATAACCACAGAAATGTCAATTTGTTTCTTTAGATGGCAAACAGAATTTTGAAGGTACAGATTAAGATCTTGAGATGGGAGAGTGTCCTGGATTTCCCAGCTGGGTCTTTAAGAGGAAAGCAGGAAGTCAGAATCACAGCGACGTCAGCAGTGATGAGCTTTCTTGCTTTGAGACAGAAGGGGGAGCCAGGAGCCAAGGAATGACGGTAGATCTCAAGACTGGAAAAGATCCCGAAACAGGTTCTCCAGGGGAATTCCAGAAGGGTCACAATCCTGCCAACCCGTTTTGACTTCTGACCTCTGGTAGTGTAGTTACTTTTGCTATTTTAAGCCACCAAGTTTGAGGTAACTTGTAGCACAGTAAGGAACTAATACAACTATGCTACAATATAGTATGTTTCTTATTATTCATTAAGTTTATTGGTACATTTTAGGTATGCATTCTGATCATATTTATCATTGGGAATTCCAAGATATATCATGTAAAGGTATAGTATGTTTCTTTTATAATTTCATGTGTTTACTTCTTGGATTTAAAACCATGAGGGGCTGGGGATTTAGCTCAGTGGTGCTGCCGCCTGCCTCACAAACACAAGGTCCCGAATTCAATCACCAGCAAACACACACACACAATAGCATGAGAAGGGCCCGCAGGCTTTATCAATTGCCGGGAAAGCTCATAACACACAGAGAGAAATAACAGACTCATTCTGAAGGAAGTGAAAAATGGGATGGGCGTCAGGACAGGATGGAAACCGGGGTGAAGTGGCCATTACAAGTACAATAGCAGTTTAATTGTATCAACCTAAACAACAGAGTGGCTCTCCAAGGAAATGGATTCATTTGGGAATAAACAGGAAATTACAATCCCGAGTAGATGCACTATGATGAATCACAGGAATGTCCACACAGGCAAGGGTTTTTAAAGGTAAGATGTGGAGGCTCACATAAATTATTCTGAAATGATGATCCAGAAAGATGGAATTTGAAAGAGCAGGAAAAAGGTTTCCAAAATGATCCGGCTGGAAGGAATTCTGGGGGTCATCCAAACGAGCACTCTTGTTTCACACACATCTAGAGGAATCCAGTAATTCTGCTGAGCTCTCCCAGGAGTGCTGAGGTCTGGATGAGAGGGGCAGCACGTCACTCCCTAGCACAGAATACTGCTCCCGCCACCAGAGGGCCAGTTAAACCAGTCTGCTGCATTCCAGCTGCACAACTTACTCTTCCTTAACTTGGGAAACCTTTACTTAACATGGCTGAATTTCTTACCGGGCCTCCTTTCACTTTATTGTTAATATACTTGATTTTAGCCAAAAGGCCGAGAAGTGATCACTTTATTATTAATAAATTGGACAAGCTACTTAAAGTGCCTTGTGGTCAGTAACCTCTTTTACAAAATTAAGGCAATATTAATGCCCCCAGCCGTGTTTGGATGTTTAAAGAACTTTTGACGTGAAAAGCACTTAATTCATCACATATACAACACTCAGCAAAGCTTCACTTTATTATTATTGTCTCTCCAAGGCTTTCAAGTTCAGGAATTAGACAACTCTATCTGACAAAAGCCTGAAGTTGTTTAAGGAAAACTTTTTTTAAATTAGTAAAATATTTTGTGGCTAGGGAAAAGGTCAATAAAAGATGTAAAAGTTTAGGAATGATACCCTTCCCTGGAGGACAGCACAACCCTAAAGGGGCTCTGCAGGAAACTGGAAGGCCTAGTGTCTGTCCTTGTATGTACCATGAGCACGCCACCCTGGGTTCTTGAAAGACACAGGTGAACTGCACCAGAACATTGATTCAAACCTGGAGGAAGAAGGGCCAAGCTCAAAGCCCCTGGTCAGTGCCCAGTAGCCATCAGGCGCTGTGGGAAGCCATTAGATGGAATATCAGCATACTCAAGGGGTGCAGGAAGAGGTGGGAGGCTGGCAGAATGTCACGTATAGTCCAGAAGCCTGCAAAGACCCTCTGGGTCCAGGTTGCTTTTTCTTCTTCTTTTCTGGCTCTAGAATGGCATCCTCAGAGAAAAGAGCAAGGAGCTAAGTGAGTATCGACCCCACTAGATGTCAGAGGTCACTAGGTGCATGGCCCTCATTGCCCTATCCCAAAATCCGAAGTTATTTGGCTGAACAGACAACAACTATTTAGGCAATGCCGTTAAAGTTCTGCGGGTCAACTTCACCTTGCGCTTCCCAAAGCCACTGTCTCAGTTACTTCCTCCTTGCTATGACACAATACCCCACACCTAAAGCTTAAAGGGAAAGTTCATTTGGGTCCGTGGTTTGGTCTGTAGTCAACCAGCTCCGTGGCAAAAACATCACGACAGAGTAGCACAGCAGAGCCACACTGCTCATCCCATAGCCGCCAGGAAGCACAGAGAAGAGGGAGGACCCGGGAAGGGAGATGCATGCAGTCTTCTGGGTAACAGCCCTAATAACCACTTCTAACCAGCCCCCACCACCCAAGAGCAAGCCGGCTGTGAATCTTCATTAGCTTAAGCCACTGATGAGTACAGTGCACCAGGACTGAATCACCTTCCAAACACACGAGGTTTCTGTGGGACAGCCAGATCTAAATGATAACTTTCTGCCCTGCCTCCCAAAGACTCATATCCACGGCTTTATGCAAAATACATTTAGTCCAGCTTTAAGTGTTGCCCAACTTTTAATAGCTCCAGCATTGCTGAAAAGTTCAATTCCGAAGTCTCCTCTGAAATTCAAGGTAAATTCCTGGCTGTGAATTACTGTAAAAATGTCACTTTAGAAGGCACAGGAGAAACATTTCCTTTCCAAGGGGAAAATAGGTTAAGTGGAAAGAAATAAGACCAAAGCAAGACTGAAAACTGGCAGGGCAAATACTTGTCTGACACCAAGGACAGATTGGGGTGAGAGCTGAGCTCTAATGGGCTTAGGCAGCTCAGCCCCTAGAGCATTGCCTGTTGAAGCCCGTGTGGCCTCTGTTTTGGGATGACTTTGCTTGCTGCCTGCAGTATATTTCAGAGGCTCTGTGTTCCTGGCTTCTCTGCCTTCTTGAGGTTTCCACTGCCCTTCTGGCTTCACTCTCACCGTTTCATGCATGGCCTTCTCAGGGCTCCCTTCCTGGCCTGCCAGGCCTCCTTTTGAAATCTGAGGGGGCCTCTCTGATCCCACAATGCTCATATTCTGCATGCCTGCAAAATCAACACCACATGGATAATGCCTAAGTCTGCCAGCCAGACTTTAGCTAGACCTCTTTGCATCATGGCCACAGAGGCCTCTGAGAGTCTTTACAGCTAAACACTGAATTAGGTCCCAGGGAACCAATTTCCTAGGCCATTCTTCTTATGCAGGGTATCTTAGGATTCTCAAAGCAAAGTTTTTTAGTTTTGTACCACCTAGCCTGTGAAAGGTAAGGTCTTGCTGATTCCTGAGATGTCTGAGAGGCACATTCCCTATTGTCCCAATGCAGGGTGCTTGGCTTCTTTTTAATGATAGTATTTTCAGTAACAAGGCTCTAAGGCCCCAGTGTTGCAAGCACTTCTTTTCCGATGAAATAGTACACTTTTCACATTTACCCTGTTGCTTTCTGCTCTTGGCTAATGCAGTGAGTAATGCCACAGACTGAATACTAGGCTGTCTGGAAATTCCCTATGCCAGAATTATTGGTTCATTGCCCTTAAACTCAGTTTCCCACAAAATGTCAGGACCTAAGCAAAGCACAGACAAATTTTCTGCCACAGCATAACTAGCAAGTAGTCTTGAGTCGAACTGCAGGTGGAATCCTTGACCCTAGCTGAAACCTCCTGTGCCTGGCCACCTCCATTTCGCTCAGCACCCTGATCTTCTGAACTCTGAGCAGTCTTTTGTCAGGCTCAGCTTACAGCGTTCTAGGACTTTTCCAGCCAGCATCTCCAAAGCTTTTCAAAGTCTTCCTGTAGTCTAGCTCCAAAGGCTTTTAAACCATCTGGTCAGATATATTCATAGCAATGACCTCACTTCTCTGCTACCAAGTTGGTCTTAGTCATTTTAAGGAGAAATTTATTTCGGCTCACATTTCCAGTCCATGGTCATCTGGTTACACGGCAGGCAGAAATGGGCTGGCAGAAGAGTCTGACCAAGGACAACTGCTTACCCTGTGGCAGCCAGAAAGAAGAGAGCGAATAGGAGAATCTGGTGAGGGAGATGCACCCTTCCAGCTCACGGCCCCAGTTACCCACCTCTACAGGCCGTCTCCAAACAAGTTGGTTATGCAGTCAGGAGTGGACAAACCCACAGATAAGGACACTGCCCTTATCATCCCATCACTTCCAGACACAGGAGGCTT
The DNA here is from genome assembly GCF_012274545.1 of Fukomys damarensis. Classification (NCBI taxonomy): domain Eukaryota; kingdom Metazoa; phylum Chordata; class Mammalia; order Rodentia; family Bathyergidae; genus Fukomys; species Fukomys damarensis. The sequence continues at coordinate 16,195,194 of NW_022900949.1, read as the reverse complement.
TTGAAGGATACCCCAGAACTAACCCTCGCATACTCTCTCAGTAACTGTCTTCAAATGGATTTTTTAGGTTTTCCAGCTTTGAGATGACTGAGATGTGTTAGAATGTTCAGCTCGGCTAAGGACAAAGCACAATCTCAGTGTCTCCTATCTTACAAATATTTGCTTTCATTTGTTAATCCATTTATTCATTCAACAAATGCTAAAAGAGTATTCTGCATCAATCACTGTATTAGAAAGGTACAAAAATGGGAGTTCTTATTGGGCTAATGCAGCATGTGTGTCTTAGCATAGGACTCCTAGAGTGACCCTAAGACAGAGATCTCAGACAGCAGGCTTTGAGGAATTGTTCCCGGGCAATACACCTGTCAGGAAAGGAGAAGACAGAATTGTGCAGAGGGAGAAACGGAGTCACAAGGCAGCTGCAGCTGGGGCATCTGCTCACAACATAAGAACTCTAAATGCGGGGCAGTTCTTCTGAGTTGTCCTACATTGACACAAGAGGCTGCACTTTTGTATATCTGCAGCCACAGAGTGAACCACCCCAGGAGCATAAATAAAAGTCATGGGCAAGCCAGGCTCTGCTTCCCTGGGCTATGCCCAGCTGAACCCAGCTGTCAACCTTCCTGCAGTCCCGCAAATCCTAAAACTATAGACCAAATTCATGAAGGCACATTGGCCAAACCCTCCCCCCATAAGTGGCATGGGAGCTTTTCTCGGGCCTTTAGAAAATGTAAATAAGGAGGGGAAAGTATTTGCCCATTAGCATATGCTTCATGGAAAATGAGAACCCAGAGACTCTCTGGTTTAATGCTTCACCTTCTCTGAGAGCTGAATTAGCCAGAAGAGTACTGTTGCCTCATTAATCCTCTAAATGTGACCATTAACAGTTACAAAAGCAAACGTGGCAGCTGGACAGAGCAAGTACTCCCTAGCCATTTGCTAAAGTTTGCAAAGGAGGCACATTGCCAACAGGTGGTAGTTGCCTGGACAGCAAGTTGTCAGCTAATTTCACCCAAGTGATCATGATCGATAGGCACTCTCTGTCTTAGAGAGGACTCAGCAAAATAGGAGCCAGCAGGTCAGCTTGTTTAAATAGCTAACCCGCCCCAAGCAACCACCAAAAGCTTTCTCTGTTTCGCTGAGAATGTCTGCAAACAATCAGGCCAGACACGCTTGTGTTGGGCCACACAGCTGTGACGCCCGGACAATGGGCCCTGCGAGTGTGCGTTTGGGTGGGGGGCGTGGAGAGAAGAATTGTGTTTACTGTGACGTATAAATCGATGAGTACAACAGTGAGATAGGAGAATCACCAGGTGAATGCTGAAAAGCTGTCATGAGAAAGAAAAGTAGGTAGAAGGGATGTCAGAATGTGTCTAGTCCGTTCCCTCATTTCACATCCGAAGACACTCAAACCCAGAGAAGAGAGCTGACTTGACAGGGTCACACAGAGAACTGAGCTCCAAATGTTTATTTTCTGATATCCATTCTAGGTTTTTGTCTACCCTCCCCCCGAGAAAATGGAGGAAAAGGAGAAAACAGTGGTAAAGGAAATAAAAAGATAAATTAGACAAAAGAGTAGGAGAAAAGAGGCAAAGAATAAACTAAAGAAAGGATGGAAACAAGGAAGAAAAATCAGAAATCAAAATCAGTGTTAAAATTCATGGGCATAACAAGGAGCTGGAAAAGTTTGGAAAAGAATACTAACCCTGCAAATTACAAATATTCTACAGCTTTTATGGCCAAAATGTGTGTATTAAGAAAGAAACTGTGTACAAATAAATAGAATGGAACATGAAGTCTTGAGATAGGAGCTGTATACGTGGAATGTAGCATACGGTAAAGACAGCATTTCCATCACTGGCCCGACAGGCAGCAGGGAGCTGGTCCATAACTGGCACTGGCAGCACTGGCTGCATCTGAGGTAAGATTATTTGAAGCCCCACCTCCACCATTTCAAAATAATTGAGTGACATATCACCTCCATGAAAACAGCAGCCCTGGTCAATGCTATTAAAGCATCAAAGTAAAGCATAGGATGGTCTGTATCTGTATTTGACTGAGAGGCCTTCATAACTAAGACAAAAAAGCCAAAAGCGAAAAGGAACTGAAAACTTTAGCTTCATTTGAATTGAAACTTCTATTTTAGAATAGAGATCACAAGTAATATTAAAAGTAAAGGGATAGGCCAGGAGAAATGTTAAAAATCTAGCAGGGGCCCTATAACCCATGAGAGATAAAGAATTCCTAAAATGAATAAACAAAGACTAAAAAATTTTTTGAACAGGTAAAGGAGATAATTAAGTATTCAAAGAGGAAGAAAAAAAAGTCTCAATATATAAAGTGCAGATCAATCTAACTGTGATCCAAGAAAGATTAGTGAAATAAAAACATAATATTCCTCCCCATTCATCAAATTGGCAGGAAATGCAAATACTTGATAACACTGTATTTAGACCTTGCACATTCACATCTAGTTGGCAAAAGTAAGAGTGGATACAATCACATCGAAGAGCAAACCAGTAAAATCTACTGATGCAGTCAGTCACTGTCCTGTGTAAGCAAATAAGTCAATTATTTGTTACTTTTCTAGTAAAGAGGATCATTCTGACCAAAAGGTAGAGATGAAACATTAGTCTTGGAGTCTGGGCAGGAAATGGTGTTTGAGTACATTTCCACCTCAGCCACAGCTAGGGCCAGTGAGAGCCAGGATACCCACATTCCACCTCATCGCCTCTCTGTGGTGTTTAATGCCACCAACTGGCTCCCAGGCAGGGAAGACAGAGTGTGGTCAGGTTACCTAATTTTCCACACTTCGGTGATGAATATGTTGCAGGTTGGCAAGTGAAGCTCATGATCCTTGGTGGCAGGGACACTGAGTGCTACCTGAAAGATCTGAGGATGCGGCCCAGCCAAAGATGCACAGTACGGATCACATCGGGGTCCGCACGCACCCTGTCAAGCTCCTTTTTTTAATTCATTCTTCATCTCATTTCTCTGTGAAGAGCTGCCAGAAAGGGTACACTGGAGGCCCAGACAGAAATGAAAGTCACTTAGGTTCTGGTTACCCACAAATAAAAAATCTGCCATGCTCTAAGACACAGAGATTGACTTGATTTCTTATAATGTCTGGATCTTAAAGGCACTGGAGAAAGATGTCACCAGTAGGGAATTAGCAAGGTTAAACACGCAGATGTTAACTGGACAGGCAGGGAAGGTGGCGGGAAAGCCAGGCATTCAGCAGTCGGGCATTCAGACCTACACATTCACACCCCATCAGGCTTGTTCTTGTGCTTCCGAATGGCTCCAATTTGTATCTGCTCCAATCAGAAAGCTGGGATTTCTCCATCATGTCTAGCTGTGACTTTCACTGCCTTTGGCTTGACAACTTAACCCTGGCCCTCTGTCTTTATCCCCCCACTTCCCGTTTGCGTTCTGGGATTACACTCCACTTCTGTTCCAGTAACAGTGATAATTTTCATTTACTGAGTGCTGGTACAGTAATAATTCATTTACATGAATTCTCTCATTTAATCAGCTCTCTGCCTCTGACTTTAAGGTTAAATGGTCATAAAACCCAGTCTTCCCTGTGGCTGGTGTGCTGTCTTACCTGAAGGGTATTGTTATGATTCAGATCTGGATGGCCCCTAAAAGGTGACACGGAGGCGCTATGCTCATCAGTGGAATACTCCATAACTGCATGTGCTGTGAGGACGTGGGGCTTGGTTGAAAGAAGTGTCTCACCAAGGACTTGCCTTTGAAGTGTACATCACCCTCCTTGGCTCCTCATCTTTCTGTTTCCTGGCTGCTATGAGGTGAGCAGCTTTCCTCTGCCAGGCCTTTCCACCATGACGTTTCTGCCTTGAGGCCAGCCAACCATGGACTGAATCCCCTGAGACATGAGCCAAACTAAACCTCTCCTTTAAATCGTGGGAGAACTCAGGGCCTCATGCTAGAAAAGTGCTTCACTACTGAGGGTACTGTGTCCCAGGTGTGCTTCAGAATCCCCCGGGAACTATACCAAACCATACAGATCAGGACCCAGAAAAACCCTTTGCAACATAATCTAGAGAAGTGAAGCTAGGAGCTCCCTAGATAGTTGCAGGAATGACTTTTGGTTGAGACCTGTTGAGGTGGACTCTGAAGGGCACCCTGCTTTGACCGGTCCCACCCATGAGAGGAAAATGATCTCCAATTCTTGGAGTCACTGCACAGCCCCACCTTGGTGCCCTGTGCAACTGGCTTCTTTCCACCTCCTCCCTCAGAGAAACATCAAAACTCGGGCTACACTGTGAAGCTGAAGACCGCAGTGACTTGTGGTAAGCATTGGTTCAGATACCCCGTGTCTCACTTTCCCAAACTGTGCTTGGAAATTCCTCTGGCAGGGATTTTGAATCACAAAGAGAAGTTATGAATGTGCTACACCCATCATGAAAAGGTCTTCAAAATAAAAATGCTAATGGAAACCAGAAATAGGATTGTTCTGCCCCCAGATTTCATGGTAATAAGGAAATATCCTGTGAATCAGATAATGGAAAGGGCAAGGGGTGGGGAAGGGCAAAGTGAAAGCAAGTGCAGAATCTGTCACCCAATAGCACCACCCAACCCACCAGTCTCTAATTAAGCGTTAGATAGGTGAGCAACTACAAACAATCATAGCCAGAACACTGTGCTGGCAAGAATAAATAGGAGATGAGAAGGAGGTACCCTTGACCTCACACACTAAGAAAATGTACAGTATTCTTCTAAATGTGGAAGCCAACAGCTGAACCAAGTGTTAAGGGGAAGCAGAGGAAGGGAGGGACTTCTGCTCTTGTCCAGGGAGGAGATAAACGCCGACCCAGCTGAGCACAGTAGCATCAAAGCCTGCTTGCCAGGCGTGGTTGCACATGCCTGTAATTCCAGCATTTAGGAGAGGGAGGCAGGAGGATCACTGCAAGTTCCAGGCCCGCCTCGGCTGCATAGTGAGGTCAAGGCCAACCTAAACTACATACCAAGACACTGCCTCAAAGAGAAGGAACAAAACGGCCAGCTTGAATCAAAATCTCAACTCCTTAGCTTCCTACCTACATGAAGATAAAGGCACAATTTCTTCATCTTTCAGTGAGAACACTAATTGTATCCATATCACAAGGCAAATAAATATCGTATCATACTAACCTGACAACCTTGTTTCATAAGAGACTTTAATTTAAACCATACAATTAAAATATTGATCTCAGTGCCTAGCTTTAGATAAGGGTTTGACAGATGGTTGATAATCACTACTATAACATATATGTCCTGTCCACATTTCCGCTTCTAGCGCCTTGATAGATGCTCAGCAGGGGGCTCCATTACAAGAAACCTCATTTTCTCTACAAACAAAAAGCCTCCGGCTGCAGTCCTATTGGATTTATTTTCCCAAAGAGTTAAGCCACACAGGGCAATATCCAAGAAGAAAGATATCATTGATCTAATGTGCAAATTGCATTTTCAGAGTCCTACAGTTATCACTGTTCCTGCCTTGATGTTCCTCCGAGCAACAAGATGTGAACTCCAGTGAAACAACAGGAAAAAAAAGTAATAGCACATCTAAAAGGGAACAGCAATGTGAGAAAACACAGGAAACATTCAGAAAATAAGTCCAGTAAAATATTTTGTTTCTTGTGATATTGGAGAGTGAACCCAGGGCATTTGCACTAAGATATACTGTCGCCCATTTTTTGTTTTTCATTTAAAAATATGGTCTTGCTAAGGTGCTCACACTGGGCTCAGACTTGGAATACTCCTGTTTCACCCTTCCAGAATGCTAGGATTATAGGCATACACCCTTGACCCTCAAAGTTGTTTTCATTTGCATTACCCTGGTCTAAAATGTACTAAATTACTAAAAATGTACTAAATTACTAAAAATGTTGAACAACATGTAATTACTGGCCAGTTTTACTTCATCTTTTGAGAAGTGTTCCACAACTGTTGGTGAGAATGAAGGGGAAAAGGAAATTCTTATACACTGTGGGTGGGTATGTAACTTTATCTAGTCACTACAGAAATCAATAATCAAAAAACCAAAAAGAAAACTACTAGCTATACTACTATTGGATACATAAGGGAATCAAAATCAGCATACGGCAGAAATACCTGAATTCCTATGTGTATAGTAGCATTACTCAGAATAGTTAGAGTAGAATCAGGCTAATCAATAAATGATAAAGAAAATGTGGTAATACATTTTGCAGTACTATTCATTGATAAAGAAGAGCAAAATCATGGCATGTGTAGGAAAATAGATCTAACTGTAGATTGGCATGTTGAGTGAAAAAAGAGTCTCAGAAAGATAAATATCACATTTTTTTATTATATGTGGAACCTAAGGGGGGAAAAAGACAAAATGAAAGTAGAAAAGAGAATTTTAGGGAAGAGATGGAGGATGGATAAAAACAGAGGATAACTGTGTGAATATGATCAAAATATGTTGTATGCACCTGTGAAAATGTCACAGTGAAGTTCCGTATTTTGTACAATAATTTGTGCTAATTAAAAATGAACATCTATATGTATCCTAGAAGGAAGATGAATGATTGAAATAGAAAATTTAAGGAGACCAAAGAAAAGTATCCCTCCAAAAATGAATAGAAGACTTCAAGGGGATCAAAAACACATGGTTTTTGCTTTTTTCTCTCACACTTTCACTTTTTAATCGGCACAAAATAATTGTACAGGTTAGTGAGGTATTGTATAATAATTCAGTATGTGTATACAATCTACAATGAGCAAATCGGGGTAATTAGCATCTTATATCCTTATCTATTTTTGTATTTGGAGGCCTCAGATTCTTGCCTTATAAAATGTGTAATCATTTTTTATAAATTGTAGTCATTCAACAGTGTGGTAAAACACTCTAAAACTTCTTTCTCCTATCTAACTGTAGCTTAGTACCCTCCAAAATATTCTGAACTTTAAAATTTAGTGTTTGAATTAAAGAGGGTGTGCATGTGCTATGGAGACCTGATTCAACAACCAAGTCAAACAAGTGTAAGAAAAGTGTCAAGTTAGAGGCAAAAAATGAAAATATGAAAATCAGAAGAAACATAGGAAGCAGTTAAAAGATAGCTCCAGGAGATCTGATACTTGATGAATAGGATTCCTAAAAAAGACAGAGAAACAGATTATGATGGAGTAAGAGGGACCACATTTAGTCTCCTGGCTTAAGCAACTAGAACACCAAACACAATGCATGGCATATATTTCAACCTTCGGATAAAAGCACTGATGTTTCTTGAGAGAATCCCCTTGCTAAGCTCATAAATTATTATTAAGTCTCAACTTTCTTGATCTTGAGCACACATGATTTTAATTTTCTGTGTGGTTAAATGGGAAATCACCTCTGCTGTACACCAAGGCACAATGGTTGTTTCAAGGGAAAGTGCTTGGGCAAGTATTTAAATTTCAAGGTGATCAAATTACTATTTCAATAAAGCATTATCCTTCCTAAAATACCAACTGACAGACTAACTGGTTAGTTTGTCAAACCAGAGTAAATAGTAGATATTTCCTCATTTAAAGGAAAACAATTGACAAACACTTGATAGAATTTTAAGGCTCTACTTTACAAATTAATGTCAAGAGAATAAAAAGACAAGCCCCTGACCAGGAAAAAGTATTTGCAAATGATGTCTATTAAGTAACTGTTACCCAAAACAAATAGAAAAACAATAATCCAAGTGAAAAGTGGGGGAAAGATCTGTACACCTCACCAAAGAAAATATATAGATAAGTAATCATATGAGAAAATTTTCAATACCTTTAGGTTATTAGAGAATTGTCAATTAAAAATAATAATGTAATATAGCAACTACTTACAATTGAAATGGTGAAAACCCAAAATGCTGATAGCAAACACTGACAGAGGTGTGAAGCAACAAGAACTCTTACTCACTGTTGATGGGAAAGCAAAACAGTACAGCCATTTGGGGGACAGCTTATTAGCTTTTTATAAAACCATATTTATATACAATCCTGAAATCTCACTCCTTGGTATCTACTCAAATGAATTGAAAATACGTGCACCTAAAACTTGAACTTGGATGTTTATAGTAGCTTTGTTGGCAATTTTTCTTGTTTTGTTTTGGTTTTTGAGACAGGGTCTCACTATGTAGTTGAAACTACTCTGGAACTCACTGTGTAGCACATGCTGGTCTCGAACTTGCAGCGATCCTCCTGCCTCAGCCTCCTGAGTGCTGGGATTACAGGCATGGGCCAACAGCAGCAAATGTGAAACTTAAAGGCCACTAAGATGTGCTTCATTAGGAGAATGGGTAAATAAACTTTAATAATCCAACAATGGAATACTATTGAGCACTAAGAGGCATTATCTATTAAGACATCGAGGAAATTTAAATACTTATTACTAAGTGAAAGAGGCCAATCTGAAAAGACTACATTTGGTATGATTCCAACTACATGACATTCTGATAAAAGAAAAACTGAAGAGATTGTAAAATATCAGCAGTTGCCAGGGGCTACAAAAGGCAGAGGAGATGAATGGGCAGAACAGCCATCTTCAGGGTAGTGAAAGTGATGCCAGGATGGGCCACAATCATCAGATATGTGTTCAGTATCACAGAATGACAACCTCAAAGCCGATGCCCAGTGTAAACTGCGGACCTCGGGTGGGTGACGATGTACAAATGCGGGTTCTTCAACAGCAGAAAATGCCCTGGGAGGATGCTGACAGTGAGCAAGGCTGGGCAGGCGTGGGAGCAGGAGATACCCGTGGGACTGCTCCACTTTCTGTGACCTTAAAATTGCTCTAAGGAAATAAAGTCTACTCTTTAAATGCAAGTTTTCAGGAGGAAAAGTTGGGATTTTTCTTTTAAATTTTTAGTCTTAAAAAAAATAAAAATTTTACTCATTCCAGAAACCCACTCAGGTCACAGAACAAAAGGTCATTTAACAACTATGAAACTTGTCTTCACTGATTTTGTTCTGAATTTGACTGTAAACATAAAAGGCTATAGGCATATTTTTAAGAGAAATTAACTGACTTTCACTTTATTTTCTCATTGAGTTTATCGGTACATTTTAGGTAGACAGTACAGTTACATTCACCATTGGGATCTTGTACCTGTACACGACAGGTCTTGGTTCTCATTTTTCCCCCTAACCCTGTCCGCCCTTCACCCCCCTGCCCTATTTATAGACGTCATTTCCATTTTTTCTTTTTCTCATATTGTTTTCTTTTCCCTTATTTCCTTTCCCCTGACCTTCCCACTTCCTTCTAAACAGAGATGAAGCATTTTTTAAAGCGATTCGATCGAAAAGAAGCATTTCCTGACAGAGAGGGATGCAAAGCTCTATACTGGGAGAAGAAGAATGTGAGCTCACCTTCAGCGGACACTCGAGAGTGTTTTGTAAAATGGAGTTGAAAGTGTAGGGCTTTGCCCATTCCCAGAGGTGATGGAACTCTGAGGCCCTCCAAGCCACTTTACAGAAGAAATGAACGGAGTCCACTGCATTATGTACTAAGCAGCCTGGCTTATGTACATTTTATAATGGAAATTCCAACAAAATTTCCTCTGATAAAATAGTTTTATTGCTTTAAAAATAAAAATGAGGAAGAGGAATATTGAAAACCACCTAGAATCCAATCAGCTATTCTTTGGAACTTGCAATACTAATTTCTTTTTTAAGAACAAAGTAAAGAAAGTGTTACTGGCTATAGTGGGGGATCAAGCTTTGGAATTGGCTTCCTCAGAGGTGTTACAGATTGAAAAACACAAGAGTTCACATATTTTGCCTACGTATTTATCACATGCCTATCCTGTGCTAGGAGCACAATGTAAGAATGTGTGATTCCTCACTGCATGGATCTTGTATTTTTAATGAAATTTGAAGGGAAGTCATAAAAAGATTCCACAGTCAGCAAAGAAAATATTGAAATGCCTTCCCACAAAGTTTTCTAAGCTTTAGATCATGAACTTTCATAGACCTGAAGCTGTACCAGACTAGTTTACTTTCTTTATCTCCCAAACCCACTTTAGGAAATCAGAACTGTAACAGCCTTCGGAGCTGGAGCTGCCCCTGGACAGGACCATGAAACTGATCTTGTTGGTCTAAGGACCTCTTGGCTTTGCTTCTTCCTCCCAAATATGCTTTGTGTCATCACATCCTACCTCACTGGTAAAAGCCCCTGACGGTGCTGGTCGAAGAGCTTCCTCTTTCCTTGGCATCTGAGTCTAGGTTTTCTGAAGACTAACATGCCTCCAGCCACACAGCAGAAATCCCCTGATGCTATGGTTGCAGACACCATGATGATCCAATGGAAAGAACAATTTGGAGCTATGCTCCTAACACTGCCCAGGAAAGTGCACTGCCTTCTTTCACATCTCCCATGTCAGGGACCAGACACAGCAGCGGTTTTACGAGCGGCCTGTGGGTTGGAAGGAGACACCGTCCCGAGACCTGTTTTCCTTTTCTTTAAAGGTCTGTCCTGAGCCTTCCCCAGGCTCACTGAATCATCCATGACTGCAAGTGGTGGAAATGGCCCACAAAGCTCAAAACTTAAATGAGTTTTCCTGTTCCTCAATGATCTATTTGACTCTGATTTGATTTCAGATGCAAAGAACACAGATCCATCATTGTGCTGGGCTTGACACAACTGTCATCTTTGTCTTCTGCCCACACTTTTAACTGGAGAGAACAAGGGAAGAGAGATCGCAGAAACCAGTGAGAAGGAGCTAAGATTTTAAACTTAAGTCTGTGTACTCATATCACAGTAAAATACGATTTGTGTCGGGAACAGCCTTCATTTAAGATCATAACTTGCCTTCTTCAGAGACAGGAGTTGAGGTAGACATACTTTTCACAGCAGCCAGTGTCCAGCTCTCCTCTGTACCTTGCCCTCCTTCCTCCACTGCAGCACATCTCTGGGCTCCTCTGGCCTTGGCTTTAGTCACCCCTCTTCCTCCTTTCTGTCCAGCTGACTAATGAACCACAGTTTTTCCTGCCTCTCAATTCCTTCTATTCCAGTCAGAGCTTGCCTGTGAGATTCTGAACAAATGCCCGCTCTGAGAGCCATCAGCTCTAGGAAGTCTTTGACTCCTCTGGTGCTGCTCCCACATCCTTCTGGCCCAATTCCCTTCACATGGTAGCCAAACGCCATGGCTCACATGGAAGGTCACATAAACCCAGAGGTCTTTCAGAGAGACCACAATGCTACCTAGGCTGTTGAGGAGCTCGCACGAAGGCTAAGATACAGGATAACATTTTGTCTGCTGTTCTGTGTTTGTCATTTGCCAGGTGATTCATCAGGGGTTTAAATTGAAAACAATTCTGCACAGCTTAAGCTGAAAAGAAATTAACTTGAGGATATTATGCAAGATCATCATAGTAGACCTGTGTCTCCAGGAACAATGTCCAGTCACATTGAGGAATTCTTCTGTCTCAATTCTGTGGGTCACAGATCTAGGATGATGGTTCTTCTGGTCCCCCCGGGCTCAGACATGAGTCTTCATGTTCACTGACTTTTGACTGACACAGTTCAGTTTCCCTTACACATCTCCCATAGCTCCTCAGCATATCTGCCATGGTAACAAAGATGTAAGAATCCAAGCAGCCAGGCCCTGGTGTCAGGAGCCCCTGCACTGCCCCTCTGCAGAGCCATGCCACACCCCTCCTCTCAGGAGTTCGTGCACCCTGATACACTGGCTCATCCTCTGAGGCTCTCTTCTCACCCACATCTCACAGTGTGTCCCAACAGAAGGGCCTCTGTTATGTACCTTGGACTTCTAGATAGTTTTATAGAATCTGCCTTGAGAAAGCAGGACTCACAAATGGGAAATGATCAAAACACAGGGGCAATACAAAAAGATGTTAGCAGTGACCAATGATGAGTATCTATACACCATGAAAATCAAATGGCAGCTTTTCCCTTGAAACACTGAGAGCCCATGCAGAAAGAGAAGCAGCCTTTCTGCCTCCATCAGAGTCCCTGCTCTTAACTTATGTCCTCGGTTAACTCAGAACATCATGCATGAGTTCACTCAGCCTTTGTTTGTATATACTTATTTAATATGTGCCTCATATATTTGTCTTTGGGGAACTCAAATTTGTGTAAATAAGAGTAGCATGTATGTGCACAATCTTATTACATAACAACCCCAAATATGTCATTAGTGTACCAGTGATTAAAATAATAAAGGATAAGAAGCACACAAAAAATAAATGCCAGGACATATTTTTCCATGTATGGTGTTCCATGTACTGAACCCTCCTAGAACTCTCAGGAAATCTCCCTAACAGGCTATACCACTCTCACTGCCTCCATTATATCTTCTCCAGCTCTCCCAAATTTTAGTCCTTCGTCTCAGTCTGCTTTAGATAGGGCTGGGCAGTCAGCACTTTGTATAATCTCTATCCTTGCTATACTCAAGCTCCATTGCTAATCATCCACTAAGTTTCTATTACCACCACGTGAGCTTTACAAGGACAGGGTCACTCCTTACTCATCTCGATAACCCCAGAACTCCTGCCCATACCCAGAGCAGGGTGTTCGCTTACACAATGCTTCCTAGCCCTTCGATATCCTGAAGCCCATGTAATGCCCTTCAGTGCTACGTGCCATGGTTTCCACTGCACCGAGCACAGTGCATTTTCAGAGCACGAGGGGAGTTCTGAGCCTCCACTCCACTCCTCAGGAAAGAGATGTATATCGGGTCACTAAGATAAGTCAGATGCAGCGTGGCTGTCATGGTGAGAGAGATAAAAGGTTTCATGAGGAGTTTCTTTATACACTGTGAAAGGCAGCGTCTCCCTAGCCTGCTGACTTCTTTCTGGCCTGATTCCAACACAAAGTGGCTACACCACCAGGCCTTTATGCCTCCCTTTTCCTTGTGGATAAGTAGGAGGTAAAAGGTACACCTGACCTTTCTGTCTACTGGGGCTGACGACATACTAAACAGAGATATTAAAGCATATACAGAGCCCTTCTCTGCATCTCCACTCCTACTTCCTGACTCACTCTGTGCCAAGACTCAGCCCATTCCCCTCTTATTTCCTGCATTGCTAACATGATGAAATCCCAGGCCCCTGAAGGCCATCCCAGAATAAGGACATGATCTCAGTTACTATTTCTGCACTTTCATCTACAGCACATTGTAGTGCAGCCCTAAGACTTCACTTCTGCAGTTGTGGGGAGGTGATTCACTCACCTGTGTTTGTTTGTTTGCTTGTTTTTGAGATAGTCTTGCCATGTTGCCCAGGCTGACCTTGAACTTGAATCCTTCTGCCACACTCTCCCGAGTAACAGAGGCTACAGGAACCTGTTATCTCTCCCAGACAATGTCCACTTTTTTAAGAGATTCTGGATATGGAAGGTGGCCTCCAGCATGCTCGGAAAATGCTGCACACTGAGCAAAACTATTAGCCTCTAGGCCCACATCTTGACTTGGCTCAGCCATGGGACTCACTTTGTCTCTGATAGGATATTGCAAACTTGATGAAACTAGGCAAGGTGGCACACCAGAGGCTGAGGCAGGAGGACTGCAATTTCAAGAATGGCCTGAAACATAGTGAGATAATGCCTCTAACAAAAAGAAACATGTTGCAAGAAGAGGCTTGGAAAATGCTGGTGTCCTGGGACATGCGGACTTGCTATCCTTCCCTTTGTTTCCTTAAAATGAAAACATGACAGAGACATAGGAGGGACACATTGAGGGGAGCTGAGCTACTACAGCCAGCAATCACCGGACAGCCAGACTTGCAGCTGAGCCCAGCTGGGACCAGAAGCCATCATCCTAAACTGCTGGCTCACAGGATTGTAAAATAATGTGTACATATAGTTTTAAACCAAGTTCTAGGGTGCGATGTAAAACTATTTGTGACAATTGATAACTTAATATTCATCAGAATTATGTTCAATGTTTGAGTCAAATGTCATTCTATTTTTATGTTTCATGGATTTTTACTATTTTTATCGCTTACTTCTCTGCCCTTCATCTCCTTCAGAACAATTAAGCCATGCTCTCAAAAATCTCACTCTCCTCCCTCCCTTTTGCTAAAATAAAAATGAAACATAACACAAGATTTTGAAATCATAGCTCACAAGACTATGGGGAGAAGTAACCTAGAAGTAAAAATTGACTACTGAGATTCACACCTATTTACTGAGTTTCAAAAGCAGGCCCAGAACTTCTGATAGAAACAGTCAAGCTATAGACATACATATAACCCAAAGCCTTTGCCTTCCTCATGGCTTAAATTTAGTTCAAGATAATAAAACTAATTCAAGTGAAATTTTTATAAGACAATGAACTGCTACTTTGCATGATAAAGATGAGGTCTACAATAGCAATTTATTTATTTTTTTTTAGGTTTTTTTTTTTTGGCATCGGGGATCGAACTCAGGTCTTTGTGCTTGTGAGATAGGTGGCAGAACCACTGAGCTAAATTCCCAGCCCTACAATAGCAATTTAAAGATAGAAATGAATGTGTTAAAACAGACACATGAATACCCATACACAAACATATATCAATTTACTTTTTGTAAATATAAATTTAAAATATTTTTAAATGTGTCAGTTACAAAAGTTCTATCTTTCAAGTTCCCCGGAGGTGCTAACCAGCCTAAAGGGAAAGCATAATTCCTTCAAGTGAAGTGAAAGATACTGGCTTTAATAAAATAGAATGGTTTATTAGTATGGGTTTCTCCTTGCTACTTTTATTAAATTATATGTAGTCCAACTGAGTCAAAGTACTCAAAAAGACATTCCTGCAAGCTAGCACTACCCTGATTCCAAAACCAGACAGGGATCCAGCCATAAAAGAGAACTACAGGCCAATCTCTTTACTCAACATAGAAACAAAAATCCTTCACAAGATACTGGCAAACAAAATATGACAAATCATCAAAAAGACCATACTATTTTACCAAGTAGGCTTTACCTATGGAAGTAAGGATGGTTCAAAACATACAAAAATCAATAAATGTAATCCATCTCATAAGCAGAAGCAAGGACAAAAATCACATTACCATCTCAAAAGATATAGAAAAAGACATTGACAAAATCCAACATCGTTTCATCGTAAAAACCCAGAATAAAATAGGTAAAGAGGGACTTTATCTCAGTCTGATAAAAGCCATTTGTGACAAAACTAATGCTAACGTAATATTAAATGGGGAAACACTGAAAGCTTTTCTTCCAAAATTAGGAACAATACAAAAATGTTCGCTATCACCTCTCTTTTTCAATATAGTCCTTGAAATATTAGCCTGAGCAATCAGGCAACAGAAAGAAATAAAAGGGATATGTCAGAGAAAGAAAGAAGTCAAATTATCATTATTTGAAGATTACAGGATTTTCTACATAGAAGACTCAAAAAATTACACCCAAAGACTGCCAGAATTAATAGCTAAATCCAGCAATGTAGCAGGATACAAAATCAACACACAAAAATAAGTAGCATTCCTATACACCAATAATAAATTTACTGAGAAAGAAATTAGCTCACAGGATTGTAATATACCACTCACAGTAGCACCAAGAAAAATAAAATACTTAGGAATTAACCTGACCAAGGAAGTGAAAGACTTCTACCACAAAACTATATCACTTTGAAAAAGGAGACCAAAGAGGACATCATGAAATGACAGATATCCCCTGTTCCTGGATAGGCAGAACCAATATAGTCAAAGTGGCAAAGTTTCAAAACAGATACAGAGATTTAATTTAATTGCAATCAAAATAACAGCATCATTCCTCAAAGATATGGAAAAAACAAGCCTAAAATTTATATAGAAATAGAAGAGGCACAGAATAGCCAAAGGAAGAGCAAAGCAATAGGTACCACAGTCCCAGATTTGAAGTTATGTTATATAGCTACAATGAAAAAAATAGCATGATACTGGCACAAAAATAGATCAATGGAATAGAACAGAGGAAATGGAAACAATTCCAGACACATTCAGCTATTTGATCTTCAACAATTGGGGCCAAAAATACACCCTGGAGAAAAGATATCCTCTTTAATTAATGATGCTGTGAAAATTGGCTGTCCACATGCAGAAGATTCATATCTCACCATGTATTAATGTAAAATAAAAATGGATCGAAGATCTAAATGTCAAAAGAGAAACAATCTGCTAAAAAATAAAACTCTTGAAGACACAGGTGTAGGCAGCTTTCTGGATATAACCCCAGTTACACAAAAAAATAGCACCTAGAATGCACAAATAGGATCAAATTAAATTAAAAACCTTTTGCACAGCAAAGAAAACACAAAATGAAGTCAACCACAGAATGGGAAAAAAAAATTTGTCTGCTATTATTTGGACAGAGGACTAATATCTAGAATATATGAAGACAAAAAAAATAAACCAAGACTCAATAAAAAATAGACAACTGAAATGAATGGACACTTCTCAGAAGAAGTACAAATGGATACCAAGACGTATCACGTGAAGGTACAGGATCCCAATGATAAATGTAACTGCACTGTTTGCTTAAAATGTACCAATAAACTTAACAGGGGGAAAAAGAACACTACAAATGGCCAAGAAATAAATATTTTAAAATGTGCAACATTGCTGGTCATTACAGAAATACAAATTCAAACAACATTAAAATTCCATCTTACACCAGAAAGAAAGAATGACTATCACAAAGATATGAAATAACAGAGAGCTAGAGAAGGTGCAGGCACAAAGGAACCCTTCTCTAGGAGACCAGATGGGAGGAGTGAGGCCTATCTGGCCTCCTCAGAGACCACTGAGGAGGAAGGGGTGCAAGCGTGCTGACTCCGCGGGAGAAGCAAAAACACCGGAGGTGAAGTTGTTCTCCAGGAGAAATGCCATGGACAGTGGGACACAGACGGATCCTGTGGAGCTAACTGCTCGTGCCCAGTCTCAGTGAATAAAGCCAAGGTGCTCCAGTCACCTGGGGCTCTGTGGCAAAGGGAAATGTGAGCCCCCCAGCCCCCCAGATTTTAACCAGTTTCTGTGTCATTATGTTTCATCTTCATCACCCCTTGGTCAGGTTGGAGCTCACAGGTGGTTCCTACACAGCCTATTGTTCGTGGGAATGTAAACAAGTAGAACTACTAAGGAGATTCCTTAAAAACAAAATCTAGAACTAGAAATTTAATTTGACTCAGCTAATCCCCTTCTAGGTATCTGCCCGAAATATTTCAAATGGTCACATTATAGTGATCCATGTCTAATCCATGGTCATAGCAGCACAGTTAAGAATTGCTAGATCTTGGAAGCAGCCTAAATCCCCATCAACTGATGAATGATAAGGAAAATGCAGTATTTATACACATAAAGAAAAGTAAACTTGCTGGGCATGGTGGTGCACACCTGTAATCCCAGCACCAAGAAGGCTGAGGCAGGAGGATCACTGTGATTTCGAGACCAGCCTGGGCTACATAGTGAGTTCCAGGTCAATCTCAACTACATAGTGCGACCTTCCTTGTCTCAAAAAACCAAACCAAATCAAAAAAAGAAAAAAGAAAAAAAAGAAAGAAAGAAAAAAGAAAAGTAAACCAGTTGTTTGTAGGAAAATGAATGTATCTTGAGACCATAATATTAAGTAAGTCAGACATACAAGCTCAAATACCATATGGTTTCTCTTACAGGAGAAACTCTAAATACAAATAAAGAATAAAATGAGCTAATAGAAAACAGGGAGATCTTTTTCAATGGGAAGGGGATCAAGAGATGGAAGAACAAGGGAAGGGGAAGGGGATGAAAAAGAATTAAGCTGTGTTACGTACATGTACCAACTCCCTACAAAGAATGTAATCATTTTGTAATGCAAACATGTAGTAATAAAAACTAAAGAAAAAAAGACAATGTCCTTTTATTCTGTAGGTTCTCTCACCTAAATTTATAGCATGAAAACTGAAGAGTAGAAGTGGCCTTTAATGACTGTACAGTTACCTAGTAGTCCATGCCTCATCCTATCTTTTAAGAAGCTCCATGCTGTGAGCTACTGATGGCTTAACCACCTCAAAGAATTATTGTAAAATTCAAATAAGGGTAACAATGGTTAAATAAAAATTAAAAGCTTTGGAAATGGGAAACATTCATTATGGTACTTTTCACTATGCATCGAAACTTATCATCAGTCATTTCTTATCCTAAGGTATCTGAGGTCATAAAAGATTTTAGGAACAAGTGTAGTTCTTTAGCATTTAGCAGGATTCCTCCGATATAGTCATTGGTGCCCTGGAGCACTGCTTTAAACGCCGCTTTGTCCTTTCCTCAAATCTGGCAAATTTATTGGATTCCTAATGATATTACTCTTTAACTCCTACATTCTCTCTTTGCTCAGTCCATCCTTAACTAACGTGTGACCTTTTTTGACTGAATTATTAGTCATTTTATTGCTTCTGATTGACAATATTTGCCAATTGTGCTGTGGCATTTATCAAGCTCTTGTTAAGGTGCGCAAGGATCACTCTCCCAGCATTGGTTAAAGCTTCACAAACTAATTTGCCTTAATTAGAATATTCTCAGCTCCCACAGCCCAGGTTAAAAAGCTACAGATGAGTTTGCCATGGAGGCCACAGCAACAAGAAAACACAGAATTACGTGCTATTCAGCAAAGTTAAAAGGTGCTAAACTGTCAGAGAAGGAAGTAACTTCTCTAGAACCCTGACACAACTTAGAACTCATCTTCTTAGAGTCCAGAATCCCAGCCCAGTGCCTTCGTATTGAAGTGGGGTGGGGAAAAGGAAGTTGCTTTAACCCTGGGAGTGGGGGTCTCGTATCCTTCTTACCTTCATCTACTTCATCTACTGTGCCTATGATTAAAAAGATTTCTTATACATCCACAACCTGAAATAAGAAAGGTATTTCTATCAATATGAAATACAGGTGAAGCTGACTTACTCCCTGAACAAACCTCAAGCTGATCTCTTCAGTTTAATTCTTAAGTAGCTTCAGAGAATTGCAGAAAAGTGCCTTGCCTTGGAAATCTGATGGTCTGGGCTCTTCCCAGCTATATGAACTTGAATAAGCCACATAATCTCTTACCTAACCTTGCACTTCAATTACATCTTCAGTAAAGTAGAGATAATAAAACATTACCTGCTTCCCAGAACAAATTTTGGACCCAAGATCTGAACCTCCTTGGTGATTGAAGGATGTGACATGTGTAGTTGTCACTTGATAGCCTTCCCAGTTTCAGTACTTACCTCTTTCTTCATTTTCAGGCAATGAATGCACTAGTCAGAATTTTGTTGCTGGGACACAATACCTGACACACACAACTTAAGAGAGGAAAGGTTTATTTTTGCTCGTTCTAGAAAGTAATGTCCATGATTAGCTGGCTCTAAGGCAGAAACATCATTGTAGGAGGTCATGGAAGAAGAAAGTTTCTTACCTTATGGCAGTCAAAAAACACAGAGCAAGAGTGAGGAGCTAGAAAGGGATGTACCCGTGGCAGGCATGTCCCCGGCGACCCCCACCCCTGCCTGAGTCCCACTTCCTAACAACACGTTTAGCTTGAAGTCATACTGTCAGTATCCCATGACCAGTCATCTCTCCAGGGCCCACCTACGAACACTGCTGCACTGGGGGTCAAGCCCTGGTACATGAGTCCTTGGGAAGCAATTACAATGAGGGCTTAAGCTTCTTTCAACAAAGGTGTGCACTGCATCATGGCAGGAAGCATACTTGTCATGCACAGTCAGTCAAAAGCCTCCAGCTTGGACAGGGAAAGCTTTGGCCGTTGTGGTAAGAAATGATCTCAAAGCCTTCCTACATATGGAGAGACACAGTGGACAGGAGAAGCACTGGTGACAGGAAGGGGAGAATGGCTGAATGTGCAAGTGGTTCTTCACTCTTCCTCCCCATGGTTCTGATTCCTCCAAAAGGTTTGTCTCACTTTGATCCCTGTGTCATCATCAGACAAAGATACTGTGCTCCTTTTCTATTCATCCATTCCTATTAAACTGGCATTTACTCAGAGCTTCTCTCTGCTCAGTATTAGGGGTTCGGATAAAACTCCTGCAGTAAATCAGGCATAAGCCCTGTTCTTAGGAAATTTGCCAGTCAGTAGAGGAGTGTGTGTTGTGGAATATGTGTTATGTGGCATAGATGTGTATGTTGTGGGTGCGTGTGTCATAGGGTGGGTGTTACAGGAGCGATGTTTTTTCTTGGTTATTCATTTTCTTTCATAACAAATCAGTTCAGAACTAAGGCTATGACAAAGACTTTAGGCTGGGCTTGTGATAACAAGAAGGCTTTTCTTAGCTCTCTGTAACCTTTTTTTCTGATTCACTCCAGCAAATATATATTTTTCCTGCTTGTGCAATACTATATAGAAAAATATGTACTTCTGACAGAAATAGTCACCAAGGGTCCCTGAGAATTAGGGATGCTGAAAGAAAGAATGGATTTGGATTGGAACCAAGGAACTGGGGAGAGGGCTCAGAAACAGAAGCAAATAATTACTAGTCATTGAGGATCTGATCTTGCTTCTATCACGTATGCCTAGCCCCCCCCAGAAGCTCAGGAAGAGTGTCTTGGTAAGGCATCTGGAAATGCTGAAGCCCTGAGAAAGAACTAAAAGGTCAGTGCCAAGGTGGAAAGATGACTCAGCCCACACGTTGACTTTTAGACTGGGAAGGTCAAACAGCAGTGGACGTTGTGTCTCTCTCCAAAGTCTGTGAAAATAGCTGCAATAACATGATGAGAGTGTTGCATCTTTTAAGATGCAGTAGGGAATCCACCCAAGGAGTCAGCCCTATTTAAGGTTGGGTGGGATGACTAAAGTTCAGTTCTATGAAAAATTCCTCAAAATAGCCGTGGCTCCCCAGCGTTTTATTTGGGAACCCTCCTTCCCCGCCCTCCTTACACCGCTCTCCCAGAAGACAACTCCCTTTCTGATATCCCCCAGCTTCTGTTCAAGGAAATCAATCTTTTAACTTTATGCAAACTAAGTTATAAATGAGTAATAAAATGGAAAGATATACGCTCTCACGGGTATTCTGAGGTAAAGCTGCCTTGTAATTCACGCCTTTCCTTCACTGGTAGATGTTTGTCCCTAGGAGGTTTGCACTGAGCTGCCAACCCCATGCTTTCTCTTCATCGATCATTGTTTTTGAAGTACACTTAAGTGAGGACTACATCTAGCATTTCATAAAACTGTTTCACAAAAAAGGTTTTAACCTACAAAGATTCTAAAATTATCTTAGTGATTAAAAGAATTATAACAATATGTAATAATAATCATCCAGTTATGGAACTCTTCTACATATTTACCATTACTCTCAGACCTTATAAGTTAGGTTCAGTAATAGACACGGGTCTGTGGGAAGGGTGGAAATTAAATAGGCAATTTTCATGTGGAGTAAATATTGAGGTGATTTGTATCACCAATCACATGTACAAGAGGGGAATCTAAGGCTAAATGTCCGTTTCTCCAAAGTCAAATCACCAGGAAAGTCAAGAGGTAGAAACTTGAAACCAGAACTCCCAGGCTCCCTGATCTAGGCGCTGGCCCTCTGTATCTCAGGAACTCCCTCTTGGTTTTAGGTGGCAACTGGCCCAAGTGTGACTCCTTTTCTTTCTCCTACTGATCACTTCTGCCCCCCATCCAAGGGAACAAAGGCTATTAACATCTCAGAAGAAAAATTTCCCCATGATCTGGCATGGACAGGCCTGTAATTAAATCTTCAAGTGACTTGGCACCAGGAGGTATATAATGTGGCACAGTCCCTTAAAGAAGGGGTTGGGCTATGCCGGGCGAGGTGGTGCACACCTATAATCCTAGAACTCGGGAGGCTGAGGCAGGAGGATCGCTGTGAGTTCAAGAGCAGGCTGGGCTACACAGTGAGTTTCAGGTCAGTCTCAACTATGTAGTGAGACCCAGTCTCAACAAACCAAAAAAAAAAGGGGGGTGTTGGGCTATGGGCAAGGGGATTGCCTAATGGGTACAGTATCACCGAGGGTTAATGACTGGTTTGGGTACCTATGATTTCCTTAGGCATCAGTGTGTAGCCGCTGAAGTTATTTGGAAACAATGCTGCTTGACAAAAATGTATTGGGATATATAAGTTTTTAGATGATTCATATACTTCTTACCAATTGTTTACATTAAGTTGTTTACATTATGAATTTAATTATGAATAAATATAATTTTATTTTGGAATCCTGAAGCAAGATAGTTCATCTGGTATTCATCCTAAAAGGTGGAACACTGCCTACAAAACCACTGCGTGAGCTAAGACTTATCTACTATGTCTTGTGAAATTCTTCTGGTGCCCTCTGAAGGGTCTCCCTGCTTCGTGAATCGCCATCTTCCAGCATTCATTTTATACATTAGATCCTGACTTGGTCATCCTCTAAAACGCAGCAATGACCATGTAAGACTACTCTTCTGTTCACTAATATGCCCCGAATTTCAGGAACTTTTAGTTGTCATTCAAAAACTGGCCTACAGACAATAGTTCTGTTTCCATCTTCATCTATCACTACAGCCTTGCACATGCCAGCACACCAGCCAGAACTCAACATGCAGTCCCCTCATCAGCCCCGGACTGTTGCTCATTCTCTTTTCTGCAGCAGCAGTCTATCTCCTAATGATGTCCACGATCTTTGCCTTTTCAAATTCTACCAGATGTCAAAGTTTTGCAAAAATATCGACTACTATGTTTTCAATATCTTTTTATTAAAAAATGCTTTATTTCCTTCTTTTATCTCCTGTATCACTTACTTGTAAATCATTTTTGGTACTCTTAATATTCTTGTGACACTGGACAAGTCACCTAACTAGAGTAAGAATACACGCCTTACGGGATTGTTGAGGGGATTGTGTGAGGCTGAAAACATCTGAGTGGTGCCTGGTGTCTAGGAAGTGCCCACTGTTGCAGTTTTTTGGGTAGGTTTTATTTGCTTGTCTGTTGCCTCTAACATCACACACACCTGCGCACACACCTGCGCACACACATGCACACACACAGCTGTGAACCGAGGACAGAGGCTCAGGTCCACCCTCCACAACACTGCTCCATCACTGTCATCACCATCGTCCTTCTTCACTTTCCTCTTTATCGCAACCTTAGTTTGAAGTCTCCTATTTCTGTGCTTAAGTCCACGGTCCTGTATCTATAATCCCCAAATCCACAAACTCTAAAATCCAAAATTTTTCATAACTCACATAATGACACTACTTAAACTTATGTAATGGAAGGTGAGCAAGTCTATTTATTCCAGCATTTTCAGCAACAAATATTAGTGTGTTTCACTGCAGATGTTTCTCAGACTCCTGAAGTATGTGTGTTGTAAAACTTCCCAAACTGGAAAGATTAGCAATTCTCAAGAATATCAGGCTTCAATGTTCAGAAGACTTCAGGCTTGGACTTTTACTACTACAATTACAATACTCCCACATCAAAGCTATCCATCTTTCTTATATAGATAGGCTACCTCTAACTCTTTGAAGTCAGATTTTACAAAGCTTGTGATGTTCTGATGGGCTTTGGCACTGATGCGTGGGCCTGACAAGTCTCACAGGTCTGTATTAAGTAGTGAGCCTCCAGTCAGTTGACAGCAAATATCTGAAGCATCTTGGGGAAGGTGGGATTTTTAGTTAGAGCACATTTTTACGTTTATTTCTCAGCTGGAGTACTTCTGACCCAGTTGGAAAGTATGAATGTGAACCCACTGTCAGGATGAGCCTTGGGCTCATGACTATAAATTCTCAGAGAAAGCTTTCATTTTTCCATCTAGACCTCAGATAGAAATAAAATTTTTGTATTTCCTATATGTCTTTGTATTTCCTGTACAAAAGGAGGGATTATGTTTTCCTTTTCTTGGACACACACTTTTTGGGATGAAAATATAGCTCAGCAGTGAAGTACTTGCTTGGCATGCACAACCCCATTGGTTAAATCCTCGGAACTGTAAAGGAAAACAGGAAGGAAGGAAAGGGAGCACTGGGAGTATAATGCATAAGCCTATCCACGACAGAGATTGAGATATGCCTGGTGACCTGAGAACAGATTGCAGAGAAGGAAGCCACAGGGACAGAAAGATTCTGGCACAACAGACAGAGGAGGCAGCAGGATATGCGCTTAAGAGGAGACAGGGTTTCAGATACCCCATTTGGTCGTGGTGTCTTTTGATGCTAGAAATGTCCTAAAGTCTATCATAATAAAGACTACATGTTCCCACTGAAAAGAGGCCATGTTTGTAACTTGGGAGAATCTTGACAGAACCTTGGCAGTCACACCTTGAACATGGTAGAGACATTTCACTTGTGGAGAGAGGTAATAGTTCCCCTTCACTGACTGATGTCTAGCGTACAGAGCTCCAGGCATTGGGAAGAGTACCCACAATGGCACCAGACCATGACCCCATCCTGGGAGCAGAAAAATTTATCTGGGAATGACATGGGTCTGGAATTGCAAAGTCATAAAGCAGTGACCAATGATCAGGATGATTTGCTACCATGTGTACACAGTCCTGAGGAAGCCCAGAAATATTTGAGGAAGAGGCCTATAAAAGGCTGACTCTCTTCAGTCAGGTGGGAGCTTACAGCCATGGAGAACTTTTGCTTTAATATTAATGGGGTTCCACCTAAACTGCAAAGGTTGATGAGCCTGAGACCTTTGATTATAATAATACGAAATATAACTTTATGCAAAACTCACATTATATCTGCTCTTCGATCTGAGTCTCTCGACAACATTTTCCTTCCTCATAATTGCAGTGTGGGCCTCATGTGAAGATTGTGTGCTGCTCACAATACACGTTAGATTCTTGCCAGCAGGGACCTCGCAGGCATGAGGCACTGCCATCCACTCTCACTGTACGACACTTATTAAAAGTCTGAGTGGCTGCTGTTGTCATGTAATTGTTTCCTCCAGCCTTGTCTCCAGACTTCTGCTCTAGTGGTCTTAGGCTACACTCTCGGGCATTGCCATTGAGAGTATAAAGTAGCTTATTCTATGGGGGACATTTTGACAATATTTTTCAAAATCATAAAAGTATTAACAATTCATGAAAGTATAAATTTTTTTTTTATTTTCTGGTACTGCGATCAAACCCAGGTCCTTCTACATGCTAGGCAATTGCAGTACAGATCCTCTCAGTTAACAAAATTCCACTCCTAAGAAACTGTCCTACAGATATTCACAGCAGACAGAAGGATGTTTTTTTTGTTTTTAGCTTTTTTATTTTTCACAGAAAACAACTGAAAAACACTCTAGTGACAATTAGGGAACTGATCTAATTAATTACAGTACATGCTAAGTTGGAATAGGAAAGAATGAGGACATGCTACTGTTTATTTTGTGGAAAAGAGAAGGAAGGGGGATGGATAGATAGACAGAGAGATGGCAGTTAAATTATAGACAGTTCTGTGCATGAAAGTATCCACAGAAGGAAGAACAAGAAACCTGCTTTGTTTCCTCCGTGGAGGAAACTCAGTGGTTAGTGGACAAGCAGACAGGAGATTTTCACTGAATAGTTTTTGGACCTCTCATATGTTTGAATCATATGAATTATTCAAATGAATCATCTTAAGTTGCATATTATCTTTACTAGTGATTTTAACAGGTAACACATCTTTAAGTTTACTAAACTTTTATAATACTTTTCCATACCTTCTCTTCTGATGGGAAAAATTAAGCCTAGAAACCCATTATAGAGAAAGGAACAGTGGAGATTCAACAAGACAGCAGCATCACTCAGAGCAAACAGCAGCACATCTCCTGGTGCTTGGTTCTCACCTGAACCGCAAGCTGGACACCTTGGAGTCTTCTCCTGGCCCTCAGGCTGGTGGGGGACCCTCCTGGGTGTGCTTCCCCTCTGGAGGTACTTGGGTCACTAGCTGTCACTGTCTATTTACCTATCTTCCACACACCAGCAGCAACCCACCCATCAGTGGGTCTTAACTCACATACTTCGCTCTGATGTATAAATTGGTACAGCTACTACTGAGGGCAGTTAGCAATACTTGTCAAACATTTTAATTTTTTAAAAACTAAAAATATAGATACCTTGATCCAACAGTTCTTAGATATTTAAGCTGACATTTAATGTGAAGAATAAAGGATGACTAGGAATTATTCCTTTTTTTTTTTTTTTTTTTTTTTTTTTTCCAGGGGT
>NW_022900949.1:16126701-16168978 GCF_012274545.1 Fukomys damarensis | reverse complement strand
TTTTTTTTTTTTTTTTTTTTTTGTACCAGGGATGTAACTTGGGACCTTGTGCTTAAGAGGCAGGCGGTGGCACCACTGAGCTAAAACCCCAACCAGAATTATTTATTCTTAACAAAAAGTAAGAAACAAGTACCTACTTTTTTCTGAGAGATACTATCCTGAGAGCAAATATCTTGATTATGTGCCCAGTTTTAATCTCTGGTATCAGGCCTGCCCCTTACACCTTTAGGCACCTAGTAAGTATTTAGTGTAAATGACTTTATTGAAATTTCAGATTTCCTCCATAATATAAAATACATTTTTAACAATCCCATTCCTCTTCCAAGTGGGACAATTAACCAGTCCTACCATTTTGAAATGACAAAATGGCAAAGAGCAAAATGGCATGGTTCTGAACCACTAATGTCCACTGTTGAAACATGCAACATATTTATTACTGACATTTAAGGGTTTTCCCACCTACATCCTCTTGCGAATATTCCTGAAGAAATCCCATTTCGGAGACTGATTTATCCTAATTTGCATCTAATTCTCCCCAGTCTGCACTTGGTGGAGGAGTGCTAGAAAAGGTCAGGGCAGAGAAGAGTGACAACCACAGAACCAAGTGCGCACACAGCTTCAGCCAGCAGTTACTCACCGTGAAGGAGACAAGGGAATGGACACCTTTTTCACTGTGTGCAATGAGTATGACTGATGATTGCAATAATAATAAAAAAGGGATACTAATCTTGGGTTCTGGGCCTATGGACAAACACCAACCACCCCCCAAAAGTCTTAAGGTAACACCTGGTGAGGGGGGTACGACACGGTGGTACACATCACACAGCCAGAAACTGAGCTTTCAGGGCACTCTGACTCTGCTAGAAAGACAGAACTTCCTTTCTCTTAGCACCACCCAGAACACAGTGCCTCTAAAGCACCTGCCATTAACTATGAATCAAATCAGAGAAAGAACATCAGTGAAAAAAAAAAGAACAACAGTGAGAGCCTTGTACAGCCCAAGTATCCATAAAAACCAACTTGGTCTTCAACAGTTCATTATTTTTCACAATTTCTCCTTTTAGTAATTTTTGTAAGGCTCTTTCCCCACAGAGTTTGGGCTGACATGATTAATAGAGAAATACTGTCACTGATCGCCTATAACATGTATTGTTAATAACAGTGATTCTCAGGAGGCAGGAGAATCGCCCTGATTTCAAGGCCCCCCTGAAC
The DNA here is from genome assembly GCF_012274545.1 of Fukomys damarensis. Lineage (NCBI taxonomy): Eukaryota > Metazoa > Chordata > Mammalia > Rodentia > Bathyergidae > Fukomys > Fukomys damarensis. Next base: position 16,167,766 of record NW_022900949.1, on the reverse strand, counting down.
CACATAGCGAGACACTGTTTCACAAAATATCAGAACAGAATAGTGATTCTCAGACTTTCCTGCTTGGGACCGCTTGACACTCTGAAGAGGATCCCAGAACTCTATGCAGATTATAGCTGTCAATATTTACTATCATCTACATTAAAAACATAACATGGCGGTTCGGTGGCCTGCCTCGCAAGCACAAGGACCCGAGTTCGATCCCTGGCACCAAAACAAAAAACAAAACAAAACAAACAAACAAAATAACATGATTTTATATTTTTATTTAATCATATTATTTTAAAAATCTTTGTGATTTGTTCTTTGATCCATGGATTATTTGGAAATGTTTTCTTTAATGTCTAAAAAAATGAGGTCTTTTCTCATATATTTGAGCTCATACTTTCTAGTTTAATTATGTGATTAATCCAAGAACATACATTGTATTATTTGTTTTCTAATGTATTAAGAATTCTTTTATAGCCCTGAATATATTATATCTTGGTGAATTTTTCATGTATACTTTAAATGACTATGTAGTCTGCTGGGTAGATGGTTTATAAATGTCAATTAAGTCAAATGAGTTCCAAATATTTTTCAGCTCATCTCTTACTGAGTTTCCAAATCTTTATTTGCTGTAATGTTTGCCAGCCAAAGCATTCACATCTCCAACTACACCTGTGGACTGGTGAATTCTGCTTTTCTGTTCCATAACCTGTGATACAGGTACTTTGAGGTTCTGTTGTTGGGTACGTGCTCATTTAGCATTTACAGCTTCTCAGTAAATTGACTCTATTATCATTAGGTAATGCCAATTTTTATCTATAATGATATTTATTCCTCTATCTACTTTGTCTGATATTTATACAGGTCCTCCCACTTTCTTTTACTAGCATTTGCAAGGTATAGCTCTTTAATCCCTTTCCTTTTAATCTACCTGTAAATTCACATTTAAAGTGGTGGGGAGTTCTTGGACAGAATCTATTTCAAGCTTACTTTTTTAGCTAATCTGAAGCTTTCCTTTTTTAACACTTCTTTTAATTGATATACTTCATACAGATCACATCTAATGTAATTACTGATCTTGTTGGATGAAAATTGGTGTTTTGGTAGCCTTTCTCTATTTGTAACATATATTCTTTGCCTTTTTTAACTTTCCTAAATCACCAGCTTGCTGTGTAGCTGAGGCTGGCCTCAAACTGGACGCAACACCCTGCCTCAGCCTCCCAAGTGCTAGGATCACAGGCTTGTGCCACCATACCTGGCTATATTCTTTCCTTCTTACTAATTGTTTTTCATCTTTGTTATTTTTATAATTGTATTTTGTAATTCATTCCTTCCTGAAAATTCAAATTTTGATCTAGCAACATAATCCTTGATCTACAATACTTCCTTTGATATTTCTTGTTTTTCCTGGTCTGCTGGGAATAAATTTCAGTCTGTATTAATATGAAAATCTGAATTTTAAGATTTTGAAAGATAATTTTGTTGCTTATAGAATTCTGCATTGATATTTTTCTCCAGCATTTTCATGATATCTTTCAATTTTCTTTTTACTTACTTAGTTTCTAAGGAGAATTTTTCTGTGGATCTCATTTTTGTTGCTCTAAATGCTATCTTTTCTTCTGACTGTCTGAAAGATTTTTCTCTTTTAATTTGGTTTTCAGCAGCTTTAATAGAATGTGTGTCTCAGTGCAGTTCTATGAAGGACTACGTATCACTCCTTCTTCCTGTTCTCCGAGCTCCTTGGATTTCTTGTTGGTTGTTAACTCCACTAATTTTGGAAAATTTTTAGCCATTATCTCTTCAAATGTTTCTGATCCTTTGATCTCTCTCTCTCTCTCTCTCTCTGTATGCTTGTGTGTGGGTCTCTCTCCTTCCTCTTCCTCTCTCTGCTACCTCCTGCAGTTCTACTTACAGTTCATTATTATTGAAAATATATTTCTTAGCTCTGTCTACAGAAAAGGCCTAGCAGCAATGACACCCCAGAAATAAGGAGAATATCAGCAATAAGGAGAATATATATAATTATATATATATTATATATATAATTTGTTTCATTTTGGTTCTTTTTGGGGTTTGTTTTGTTTTGTTTTTTTGATAATGGGGATCAAACTGAGGTCCTTGAGCTTCTGAGGAAAGTGAAAGCACTGTTTGATCCCAGTCCAGAATAGTGAAAGGACAAGTTAGACTGGAATATCTTGTTTAACCAGAAAGTTAGGATATATTTTTAAGAAAATAAAAATGTCAATGGGCACATGAACTAAAGTGTCACTTAGGACACATAGGGAATAACTGGAGAATTTTCAAAATTTATAGTAATAGATTACAACACATTGAATCTATCATTCATGGTGCTATTCAGAAATGAAAGAGGGCTGGGGGTTTGGCTCAGTGGTTCTGCCACTTGCCTTGCAAGTGCAAGGGCCTGAATTTGATCCCCAGTACAAACAACAAAAAAACTAAACAAAAAAAATAGCAGAAATGAGAGAGTGACCAAGAGACAGACAGAAAGACACAGAGAAAGGGTAGGGAGCAAGGAGGTCAGCTCTTTTCCACAGGAAAAAGCCAGTCAATGCTAGAGAATAAATTCTAAACTTAGGAAATGATCATTTTGCAATCCTCAATGCTATAATTTGGTCAAGCATATGTTATGAATAAAAGCTAAAGCTGCTGGGTGAAATTTATTGGGAAATAGCTTGTTCACATTCTCTCCAAATATTAACTGATAGATTCTATACTAACTAGAAAACAGAAAAGATACTTTGCAATGAGAAAATCTCTTAAACACCATCTTAATCGAGTGATCAAAATTACCACCACCAGTAATGGAGCAAGCCATTGTCACACACTCTTCCAGGTAATGCACTAAGAGGAGCACAAGATCACTGATGCTGTATTCTTGTCAATAGCGTTAACCTAAGGAAACAGGTAAGTCCCCGTGTGAGCATTCAACAGGATATCTAATCTGGAAGCATGATGTAAAAAGAATGTGAACAATGGATTAATTTAGATAAAGAATATGGCAGTGTTTGTTTTGATCTGATTTGTACCTTTCTGGAACCTACAAAAATATTAGAGTAAAAAGCTGGAGGTTATAAAAAAATACAGCAACTTCGGTGATCCTGTGGACAAACCCTTTATATCACAAAGAGAAGAGTGACAGACTTTCACCGCAGAACACAAGCAAATCTGCCATCTCTTAAAAAACAAAGTTTAGATGCTTGGAAGTAAGCCTAGGAGAAAAGGATGCCCACTTCAGAAATGAACAATGAATAATTGTTTCCGGAAACCTCATTTTCACTTCTGAACTGCTGAAAGTTTGCAGCTGAGATTCAGCCAGATTGTTCTGCATTCCCTGTGGCTATGACCTCAGCAAACCTGCAGACAGAGATTACCCTGTGGCTGCCGCTGACCAGGGCTGAGTGCTCCCTCCTCTCCTGCAGGGAGCTGCAGAAGCCCCCAGCCTCCACGAGCCATACACTCAACACAGTATGAAATGAGAATAGTAATGCTGTTATTCCCATGACACCGAGTGGGGAAGTAAGTCTCAGATGAGCAGAAACAAAAGTAGAATTTTCAACATTCAAAAATGCAGTGAGACAAAATAAAGTCATGATGCAAAATAATACGTATGTTCTGGCTACAAACACGTGTAACCCCCCAAGTTTCTGTAGGTTATAAATCCTAGTTTTCATGCCTTTGTCTGAAATGTATGAGACTCCAAGTGCCACACTATTCCAAGGCCCAGTTACTTCTATGGATGTCTACATTTTTTTTTTCTGGTAAAGGGAATCGAACTCAGGACCTTGCGCTTGCGAGGCAGGCTGTGGAATCACTAAGCTACATCCCCAGCCCTTTTGTTCACATTCTTATGTGAACTACTGAATGGTGCTTTCTGCCCATCCCGCTGGCCCAGAGGTGAAATTGAGCCCAAGTCCTTCACATGGAGCTAGATTATAAATTCATTTTTTTTTTAATTTTTCACTTTGAGACAGGGTCTTCCTAAGTCATTACATTGCCCAGGTTGGGAGTGAACTTGCGTTCCTACTGCCTCATCCTCCCAGAGTGCTAGGATTACGGGTACATGCTACCATGGCTGGCCTGAACAGTGGTTTTTTTATTCTTCCACTTTCACCTATGCTCAATGGTAATGCGAATAGGCTTCTCAAAGCTACAGACCCTAGTAGGACCGAAGTGACATTATTTCCATCAGTTTTCCCCAGGATGAAGTCACCCTGTGCTCCATGAAGACTTAAAAAAAAGATAATTTTTAATTATCTTAAGAGGTTCATTTCCCATTCGATTTTATGATTCCTCAAACTAGTCCTCAGTTTATCTGTCATGTTGGGATTTATTAACACACCCTATAATTATGCTTCTTACCTGGGATTCTCGACAAATGCAGCTCCTGTTTCAGTAAGTGTGAGTTGAGTGCTTCTGACAAGTTCCCAGGGATGTCAATGCTGCTGGCCCATGGACCATACTTTGAGTAGCCAGATCCGAAGTACTGCGGTACTTTAGTATTGAGTACTATAATACTCAGCATCTGTGTTTCTCACACATAGTAGATTTCCAATAAATAAAATTGGAGGAATTACTAAATTGATGGATGGTTTCTACAGTGAAAAAAAATTTTTAAAAAGCTTTATCAAGATAAGCGTGTGTTTATATTCCACTATTTTCTTGGATTTGAGAGACTAGAGCTTCCTTACATGGAAGAAGTGATTTTTACCTTTCAGTCCCTAAAAAAGAAACAAAACTTAAGGGCCTGCTCCTCTATGTAGGGATCTGGTATTCCAGAACTTGATTTTCCAACTTAAGTGGCTTTCATATCTACCCTTGTGAACACTTACTGGCACAACTGCAAATTTATTTTTGCTTACTCCCTCTTACTTCCTGCATCCAAGTACACACACATTCCTTTTCATTTAAATTGCTCCTTCTGGTTTTATAATGGAATTAATTTTGAATGATTTAATATTATGAAAAGCAAACAATTACTAGTGTTTCTGCCATCCGACCTTGCCCAAGATCCTCTCAGCATAAAACACATATTCTTTACCCTTCCTTGTTTTTTCAAGATAAAATATAATGCCAGTGTCATCTGACTCCCCACACTTGTCATTTTAAATAAGTATCTAATAATGTTTTTATCTCATTTCAATAATATTATCTTCAATTATAGTCTCCATGTCTCCAACAGTCATTCACCGTGGAAGCAGAGCTCTTCTCTCCTGTCAGATACATGTGATTATTCTGCACTGCAGGGAGACCTGGCCCTTGGAAAGGTTAGTATCAGGAGATCTCATCTCTTACGGCAGCCTAGTGTGACCCAGTCTAACTAATTTAAAGTGTCTGTGTCTTCGATTCCTCTTCTGAAAAGTGAAGAGATTGAACTAGATCATGGGGTCCTTTTTAGGCTAAATATTCCATGATTTTAGATGTTCATAAAACCAAAAGCATTTAAAATACCTGAAGTATACCTGTTCATGTATGTGTGATTGCTACTAACATACATGTGTGCACACATATATATGCATATATTTATATCTGTGTGTACAGATATATGTAATGTTTCTAGTTCTACATTATTCTAGATTTTATAGAGTAAGCAAACTAAAACATACATCACACAGGCCTAGGGATGAAATGATCTGCATTCTCTCCCCACTACTGAATATTTTCCAATACAATCATCACACACACACACACACACACACACACACATATCCATTACTCTGAATACATTCATGCCTTAACAGCCATTCATTTTTCATTATCCTATCCAGGGCTTTTTCTCTCCATTCTTAATAAGAACATTGCAGTTTGATGCATTTTTAAAAGAACATTTTATAAAGAAAAATATCTATCGAACATATATTTGCAAATGTCTATTTAGACCTTTGCAGTGCATTTCTGGGTCCTCCACTCAGAGTTCCTAATGTTTTTTCATGCATTGCAGAAGTAGGTGTACAATCTAGATTTAGGTTTCCCATCTGTAGGAAACACACTCTCCCAAGGCCTGTCCTATTAGCAACACTCTTTTTAAAGAATAAAGATTAGGTTATTCTAGAAGATCTTGCTTCTGTGATAAAGAATTTTTTCCATGTTGTTTTTACTCTCTTGTCCAAATGAACAACAGTCCTTGTATGAATTACAGTATATTTTATTTATTACAACTACAACAATAAAGGAAATTAATTATACTGCCATCAGTGGGATTTCTAAGTGAGGGGCAGAGTTTACTGTGCATTGTTCTTGCTCCTGCACATCTCTGTCATATGCACACAGAGGGAAAATGGCTGGATGCTATTAACACAGCTGTTCTTTTCTCATTACAGCATGATTTTCACTTGTCATCCCTATTTGATCAGTTGTGCTAACTTGTCACTTGCTAAAGAGGGGAATAGGACAGGCTGATAAACAAGAACTCTTCCTGAATTTGGTTTCCAAAGACCCAAGCATAAAGGAAAGCAGAGGAGTTAAAATAAACGTTTGGGGAGCTCATAAAAGCAAAGCAAGGGGCTCCCCTGCCAACAAATTAAAAAAAAACAAAAAAAACCCCACCAGGCTAAAAGTGAGTGGTGGGTGGAGGGGAGAAGACATACACAGGGTAAAGGATGAGACAGAAAAGTCACAGCGTTCAGCATGACAGAGGAGGACGTCACAGTGAAGGCCCGCCGTCATGCCACTCAGCTTCAGCCACACTCCTGGGTGCCGCCCAGGACCACCCCACTGCCATCCTGCTCTCCTTTCCTGGCTGTGAGAAACGACATCCCATTGTAACTCAGAATTAAGACTTTTTATTTTTCCTGTACCGGGGATCGAACTAGGGTCCTTGCTTGTGAGTCAGACAGCGGAATCACTGAGCTAAATACCCAGCCCATAATTAAGAATTTTAACATGATCGGGCCAGGGATTTAGCTCAGTGGTTCTGCTGCCTCACAAGCACAAGGACCTGAGTTCGATCCCTGGTACTAAAAAAAAAGTATTTTAACATGATCTTAGCAATGAAGGTTCCTGGACATATTCTTAAACATTATCTTGATCCCCCCAGCTCTATTTTTTGAAATAAATTCAAAGAAAAATTATTAGATAAAAGATGAAATAAACTTTTTACAGATCCTTGATGAAATCATTTCAGAAAAGTTTTCAGTGTTTGAAAATGTTTCACTTCATTAATACAAAGAAAAGCAAATGAAAACAAATGGAAAAATATTGTCTTAATATTAATATTCAAAGCCAGTAAGGGTGTAAAGAGATCAGTTCTCTCATACACTGTGGTATTATTTGCCTAAGTTAAAAGACCCTTTACTATTAGTTTTCAAAAAGGGAGGGAGGAAATTGACATCTTAAGTGCAACTTTCTTAGACTAGGTCCAACGTGAAACACTAACATATATCATCTAATTTAACTCTCACAGTAACCCAACATATTCTGGGTATACTTCTCCTCATATTTGCCGATGAGGAAGGAATCTGAGCCCACCCCCTAAAAAACTAAACCACTGGCAAAACCACACTAAAGTATGGTGAAGCAAGATTGAACAATCAACTTGTCTGAAATAAAGCACAATATCTCTCTATGACAGAAAAGAAACAGTGAACATGAAAATAAAACAATGGTCCAATCAGAAGAAGAAAGGAGAAGGGGGATAAAAGTGAACAGAGATTCAGGGACCTATGGAACAATTTTAGAAGAGTGAGCACGTGAAGAATTAGAGTTCCAGAGGAAGAGAACGGATTCAGGCAGGAAATCTTAAGAAAAGGTGATAGACAACATCTTACATGAGATGAAAGATGGACAAAAAGCTAAGTAAACTCTACATGGAATAAATCTGAAGAAATCCACATTTAGGCACACTATACCCAAATTGCTGACAACCAAAGGGGGAAAAAAAAGAAAATGACATATTATATACAGGGGGGAAATTAATCTGAATGGCTTCCTCTTATCAGAAAGTGTGAATGCAGAAGGTAGTGGAACATCTTTGCCACAATAAAAGAAAAAAGTATCCACCAAGCCAGAATTCCACATCAAGAAAAATTGTCTCTCAAAAGTAAAGAGAAAATAAAGACATTTTCAAATTAAGGAAAAATAAGATAATATACCATCCACTCCACAAGAAATGCTACAAAAAATTGTTCAAGCTGAGAGAAAAGTCATACTAAAGTGAAGTTGAAAGCTTTGGAGATTTAAAAAAAATGATGAGAAATGGTAAAAAATATGGATGAATATAAAAATAGTTTTCTTTTAATTCCTTATAAACACATATGATTCTGTAAAACAAAATGTATTATCCTGAAGAGTTTTTAATGAATGTGGATATGTTACATACCACAAAGGAGGTAGGTCTGTTCAGTTCCAGGATTTTTGTATTTTGTGTGATGTGGCACAAAAGTAATTCTCAGTAAACTGTATAAAGTTAAATATACACCAGATAATCCCTGGGCCAAACTGAAAAAAATAATATAAAGAAGTGTAGCTAAAAAGGCAAAAGTACAATTAAAATTAAATTTTAAGATTTAAATAACCAAAAAGAAAGCAGGAAAAGGGATGAAAAAATAAAAACACACAGAAAAAGAGAGCCAGGCATGGTGCACACCTGCAATCCCAGCACTCGGGAGGCTGAGGCAGGAGGATCGCTGTGATTTCGAGACTAGCCTGAGCTACATAGTGAGTTCCAGGTCAGTCTCAACTACACAGTGAGACCCTGTCTTAAAAAAAAAAACAAAAAACAAAAAACAAAAAAAACAAAAAGAAATAAAGTAGTAAACCTAGCTTATCTATACCTGTAATTATAATAAATATTGTTAATCGGTTAAACCTCCCATTGAAAAGCAGAGATCATCAGACCAGTATTTTTTTTTAAAGCAAAAACCAATTATATGTTGTCCAAAAGAAATATGGTTTAAGCGTAAAGGTGTAATATGGGTTTCTCATATAAGAGAAACTATGTGATATTTAAACTTGTGTACCTGATTTATTTCACCTAACATTAAGGTCTCAAGGTGCACATATTTTCTTTCAAATAACTGAAGTTTATCTTTCTTTATGATATTTTTTATCTTTCTTTGTGCATTTCCCTGTTATCACATTTTCTTTATCCATTCAATTGTTGATGGGTACATACAGACCATTTCCAAGATTTAGCTATTGTGCATTGTGCTGCTATAAACATGAGTGTGCATGCATCAGTGAGCTATGATGTCTAAGTCTTTAGGAAGTTACTTACAAGGAGAATAGCTGTCAAGGGTCAGATGGTATTTCTAGTTTTAGTTATATGAGGAATCTCCATGCTGATTTACATATCGGTTGTACTAGTTTATATAGAGAGATAGACCTTTCTCAAATGGAAAAGGGTTGAGATGGAGGAAAGGAGAGCGGAGAGGGAAAAGAGTACCAACTCCACACAAGGAATGTAAACATTGTGTTCTGCAAATATGTACCAATAAAAATATATAGGGACCAGGGATTGGGCTCAGTGGTTTTGCCACCTGCCTCGAAAGCACAAGGTCCCGAGTTTGAGCACTGGTACCAAATATACAAACACATACACACAGACACATACACACGTGTGCATGTACATGTAATGGTACGTGTGTGTGTGTGTGTGTGTGTGTGTGTGTCAGCTTGCCCATCCTGGTACACAACACTCAGCACCCACAACTTAAAGAACATAAGGTTCAATTTGGCTCACAGTTTCAGGGAATTCAATCAATGGTTAGCCGGCTCCAAGACAGAAACATCACGGCAGAAGGGCGTAGCTGGGAAGCAGCACAGGGAACAGGAAAGAGACCGGGGGCCTATGGACCAGACATTGGACTCCACTGGCCAGCCAGACACTCAGAAGTCTGCTTTGCTAATCTACTCAGTAGCTCCCAAGTAAACACAGTTAGCTTAACCACTGCAGAAGCACAGATAGCCTGAAAGTAAGTAGATTTAAAAATATGCACATCCAGTGAACATAAAAACACTGAAGTGCTATATTAATATCAGATCAAACAAACTTCAAGGCAATGTAGTCTTTGAGACAGAAAAAATATTATTTAAGGTAAAGAGCTTTACAGCAAAATTATAAAAGGAATCATTTTATATACCAAACATTCCATATATGTAAAGCAACAATGGACAGACTGGTAAGAAAAAAATCAGCAATCAACAAACACAAAGGAAGATTAACATGCACCCATCTTAAGAGTAAAAAGTGAAGTAAAGCACACATCAGTCAGGGCAAATAAGAGAGAACTGAACAATAAGGGTGACCATAATATTCTGCACTCCTGTAAAATCTTTTCAATTTTTCGTCTTGGCATCAACCTTGTTAGAAAACAAGGGAAAGTACATCAACCTACACTTTATAAAACAAGAAACAGAAGGCCCGAGAATTTGAGTGATAGGCAAAATCAACAGTCAACTAGCGAAAGAGGTAGTAATGGAAATCAGCTCTCCAGACTCCAACAAAACCACTGCTTCATAAGTCAAGCTTTCTTACAGTTCTCTAATGTCTTTTTGCTTTTTCTTTTATTGCCAAGTTCAGATGTTGGAGAAATGGTCATGTTATTATACGCAAGTGCTTTGAGCACTTTGGAGACAGGAGTTTTATAAATGTAAGTAATTTTTATTCACATATGAAGCTAATTAGCTTTTTCTTCTCACTCTGATTCTCCACATACTATTTGCAGAATATTTAAATCCCTGAACAACATTCTAAACGTTACTGAATTCAAAAAGATATCAGTAACTCACCCAGGCCAGACAGAAGGGCAAGCATAGCAACATGCAGGGCTAAGACTTCAGCAATGGGTCGAGAGGGAAATCTTCATTTGCTGGAAATGATTCCTGAAGGGTTTACTCACTGATCTCATCCTTGTGCTTTCCAAAACTGTCCACCATCGGGTGAATGCAGAAGCAGTTTTCAAACCCTAAATGTACTACGTAGTGAGGTTTTCCTCTCTAAGAGGGCACCCTGAGGGCTGCACCTCGTGGCTACCGAGGTCTGTAAGGCATCATCTGTGTAGGATATCAGAAGTCATTGGCTAATCCCAAATCCAACTCCCAGTAGAAACCATTGAGCCTTTTCTGTGTGACAAGAAGACCATGGCTTCAAATACAGCCAGACCCACACAGATACCTCAATCCTAGTGCAGGTTCGGTCTAGGAGAGGAGGGTTTCTGGAAAGTCCAGAATAGGAAATATCCACGGGAAAAAGGTCATGGTTAATTCTCTCTCTTTTATCTCATTCTCTAGAGTGATGGCTCTAAACTAGGAGCAATTCTGCCCCTGGGAGGCGTGTATAAGAATATTTTTAGTTGTCATGAAGTAGGGCCAAGGTGGTTACTGGCATTGAATGGGAAGAGGTCAAGGATGCTGCTAAGCACCCTTTTTATGCTCACAACACCCCTACAACAGGAATTATGTGACCCAAATGTCAGTAGTGCCAATATTAAAAACCCTGTTCAGCCAGGCGTGGTGGCACATGCCTGTAACCCCAGAACTCGGGAGGCTGAGGCAAGAAGATTGCTGTGAGTTCCAAACCAGCCTGGGCTACATAGTGAGTTCCAGTTCAGTCTCAACTACATAGTGAGACCCTGTCTCAAAAAACAAAACAAAACAAACAAAAAAACAAAAACAAAAAAAACCCTGTTCTGCAGCACCAGTGTTAATTATCATCCCCACAAGACTCCCTCCTTGGCATTCCAGACCTCATAAAGGCTGAGGAAGGAGTTAAATTAACATTTCCAACTCTCTACTCTCAATACTTATGAACTCAATTACTGCCTAATTATCTAAAATGAAAGAAAATAAAAACAAAACACAAACCTTCTCCCAGGCTAATACATATGAATGAATGAATGAAGATTAAAATACAAATCTAGTTTCATGTGACTTCCATTTCTAGAGATCCTAGTCCAGGCAACTCTCCAAAAAGGACCAGAAATTCTTCTGATTTCACATCCCCATAAGGAGGTTTATGACTGGAAGGTAAGGGATATTTTGGAGCTATTCTCCACAGTCACTTTCTTTGTTACCCAAAACACTTGTGGGCATTAAGGATTTCGATAATCTCAGAAGTCCACTTAGTGCTTCATCTAGAAGAGTGTCAAGAGAGGGCAGCCACCTGGGATGTGGGCTGTGGTCTTGCTGGATGGGAGCAGCACACCAGTCTCCTGGCCCCTCATAATTCTCTCATCCCAGGGTTCCAGCCGGAAGTGGGAAAGAGCACTGGGCTCAGAGGAGAACCAGTGGTTCTCACCCCAACTCTGTCACCCAGCGCCTGTGTGGTCCTGGTATGTCACTTTTCCGACAGCCTGTCTGTCACCTGGCTGCAGTCCTCCACAACTTCCGTGAAGGGTGTACAATGTGCTCCTTAGACTGCCTTACAGTGCGCTTCTCAGTGTGGACCAGACCCTAGCTGGCCACTTCTGGCCTCCTCACAGGCCCTTCCTATGTGCATCCCTCTGCTCTCTTTTCCTGGAGCACAGACCTGCCTTCAGGTGTGGCTCCTCTCTGAACTAGGGCATTTACCACATGGAAACTATTTTCACCACTGCATCTAAACCCTGAGTGCCCCTTATGGACAATTCCCAACTTACTTATCCTTGAATGACTGAGGGTCCAGGGATACCTGGCACACAGTAGGTGCTCAATAAATACTGGGTCTATAAATCAGTAAACTGTAAACAATTGCCACAAGCACAGTGAACCACGTCGTAAACAGCACCCACAGAAGTGACAGGACAGCAGATGAGATCCTGCTCTCAAGCAGGTCCTGGCTCCAGATTTCCAACAGGCAGATTAGTAAGGGAGCAGCTGAATTAGTCAGAAAGAATATCAGTAATAAAACTTCAGTGATACTGCTTCCCAGTCTACCGGGGTTTTTAATTTTTAAATTAACGTGGCAAGTTGCTAGGGCAGGAGGGCAAGTGGGAGGCGATAGGAGCAGGGAGGGCAGCAGCAGCGGAGACCACAGCGTTCCTGTCATCTCTGTGACGTGGACAGTTGTTTCCACTGGTATTTTAAATGAAATCTCATCCCAGCATAGATAACTGCATCTGGAACCACGATCTACCCTGTGATCTGTCACTTACACACACACACACACACGTGGAACAGTTTCCATAGAGAGGGAGTAGCAGAGCCCACTTAGGAGCAACACCAGAGAAGAAGGAGCTGCCACCCCTCGGCAGGGAGAGCTTCAAGGGATGCGTTAAGGGCAGAGTGCCCAGCCCCGCAGCTTCGCCCGCTGCCCGGATCATTTCCATCAGCCTGAGGACCACTCCCCGGTAAGACTGGGCTGGAAGACTGACTTAAGAACGGTGAAGCTTCACCACCGGTGAGGCAGAGGAGGCTGGGTCTAGACAAGGGCGAGCCGTGCAAGCCGCTAGCGCCCTGGGTGGGAGCCCGAGGGAGGGAGTGCGGAACTCCGTGTGGTCTGTTCTAAATCAGCAGCAACTGGCCCTGCAAGACTAGGGCGCCGGGTATGTAGCTCAGGGGCACCATGCCTGCCTTGCAAGTGAGCGCTAGGTCCTGAGTTCAATACCCAGTGCCAGGGAAGAAAAAAAAATGACCAGGAGGAAGGTTCTTAGGGGGCAAAATGATTCTGTCCTTCTTGGTATTTGTCCTTGTTTGGCAAAAGGTGATAGATCAGACGCAGAACGTACTTGTACAAATCCACTGTTTTTTTGAAATTTTAAAAAATTGTATTAGTATATTTGCAGTGCATAAATAATTATTTTTACTTCCCTTACCCTCCCTTCTCCCTCCTCCTACCTCCCTCAATCCCTTGGTCCCCTTCCCATTTGCAAAGGATAAATCTATTGTTTGGAACAGAGCTCAGCAAAGAGCATGAAAAACAGTTCTTGGTGATAGTTTAGAAGCTAGGGGCTGGAGACCTGGGGATGGGCTGAGGATGGCTGGAAAAAACAGACACTACAGGAAATATCCCACATGCCCTGCAGAGCAGTGAGGATGCCTGCATTACTGGGTGCCTCGCGCCAGAACTCTTCACCTGCTGTATCTCCTTGCATCCCTGACACACCTGGGAGCAGGTGACGCAGCAGCCAAAGAGGTGAGGGCACATAGAGACTCAAGACGAGAAAGATGTGGGGGAGTTTCCAAGCCCAGAGCCTCTTCACCTTGCTATGCTGGGAACACTGGCAGGAGACGGAGAGAGGAAACTTCTACCGAACTGAGTGCTGCCCATGAAGGAGAGGGAGCCTCCGCATGGCGCTGGATGTCTACCCTTGCACTCAAGCTTCCTGGGAAACTGTGCTCTATCCTTCCAAACCTAGCTGGCTAGCAAAACATAACCTTTGCAAGTTGAATAGCTAAGGTGCCTCTGGGACCACTGTTGTCTATAACATGCAATTTTCCCTGGCTTTCCTCCCTCTGCAGTGGAGGGGCCTCTTGTGTGTAAACAGACTGTTTACTCTAGTGTGAGTTGCTTAGTTAGAGGTCTATGCTTGTGTCCCTCCCACAGTCTAAAACCCTCTCACAAGCTAATTTCTATTATATTTTTCCAAAATGCCTAAGGATTCCTAGGTTCTGCAGCCACAGTTTCAGAAACTGTTTTTAAGTGATTCCCTTTTTATTTGCACTTGTTATCAATGTTTACAGATGAGTCCCCACGGGGGCTGGCTCTGCCCTCCTTGCTGCACTCAGAAAGCCTTGGACTCTGTGCCATTTGCCTCCAGACCTCTCTACCCCTAGCTTTTTTCTCTCCCTGGAAGAAGCTCTGACTGTGAGGCTGACCTGTCCCTCAGCTCCTCACATTTTAGGCTGACTCTGTGTCAGCTGGTAGAGGTAACTGTACCTCTTTAAGTTGCCCTAGGAAAGTCCTGCTAAAATAACCCAAAGGAACGGCTGAATTCCAGGCATCCGAACAGAAAAGACATAGGTGTTGATAAGAGCTTTCTCCTCTTAATCTACCTAGATGGTGCTCAGTTATTTCCATGGCAGGTGGTGTTCAAATCTTAAACTTTCATGCTATTTCACTAGGGACTAAGGGCCAAGAGAAATGTGTTCAGGAATTGGATATCACCTAGGAGGCAAAGAGCACATTTTATCTTGAAAGCCTCAAATAAAATCTAAATGAATCTTGAAAACAGAAGCCTCAGAAATAAATCTGAATCTGGCTTCTAGTTCCCAGCCACTTACTTTGAGGAATGAGTTATCCACACTCACAAAGAAGGCTTATATTTTAGACAGGCTAGAGCAAAGATCAGCACAGAGCATTCCTATCTCGCAGACATCATAGTTTTGGATAGTTATCTTTGCTTCTTAACTTTGCATCAATGATGAGGGAAGGAGATTTCACCCAAAACCCTGACAACACTGCCCCAACTAGAGCCTGGAGCCTGCAAAGAGAGGAAGGTCTGTTCCCCTTAGAAACACCAGAACCCCATGCAGTGTAGGACACTTGCTCCCAAACACATTTTGTGAAACACGTAGACACCTTCAGCATCCCTTCCATGAATACTATCTTTTTTCTGAGAGACATGGGATTTGAAAAATTAGAAGATAACTCAGCTTTTAATGCATAGTACTTATAAGTTGACAAAAAAACCTGTGAAAAGGTAAATAAAAACATTTAAAAGGATCTTGACTCCCTGCCCCCAGCTCATTGCTTGTGTAATGGAGATGAGCAGCATTTCTAGGGAACTACCCAGAGGCCAGCCCACAACAAAAGAGAAACCTTCCAAGGGAAAACTGCATGAAGTTATTTAGGTAAAGCTGCCCCGTGATCAAAAACCTTCAAGTGATTTCAAATATACATGATGATTTCAAATAAAAATATATGTGCTTTGTCAAGGATTCTTCCTCCAAGATAAGTCATGATGTGGATCTGCAGAGAGACTATCACCTAAACAGGGTACTTAAAGTGTCCAGCCTGGGGGAAATTGATTTAATTAAGGTTCCAAATATTAATCTAAATTTCAGTTTGTTTAACAAATATTTACTGAGGATATGATGTAGCACATCACATCAGCCCCTCCTGAGAATGTCCCAAGGGCTCCCCCAGGAGCCCTGAAAAGATAAATTCAGTTGTTAACTCATATGAGGGAGCAGAAGGTGGCAGAGAGAGATCCCTCCTTTCCCGGAGTTCTCAGCAGTATGCGCAATTCTTGTGTAAAATTCCAGTTGGTTGAGAGTAAAAGCAGAACACCGTCCTGAGCAGAGATGGAGAGAGAAGGGCAGAAAGCGTTGTTATGTCCAGTCCTTCCTCAAGGTAGGAAGCAGAAGAACAGCTCCAAGACTGTGCCTGAAAAGCCTCCTATTAACTTATGCTCATTCAGAATCCAAGCAACTTGCATTTGGTGAAAATAAAGAAATCATTGCTTTCTCCTGATTCCTTATGTAGAGAGGCTTCTTGCTTTCAGAGCAGGAAGCAAAGAAATCAAAAGAGATTCTCAAATTCAGTGCTCTGCTCTCACAGATGACAACACTGAGGTGCAGGCATTTAGTGAGGAGCTACTTAGTGGCTTGTGAAAGGAACTAAGAGACAAAGGAATAAAACAACAGAGATATGGATGTTTCTCCATGCCTTTCTAATCAATATTAACCCTTTCTGAATTGGCTTTTTGTCTTTGAAAATCCTTTCAGTGTAATCAAGCCATTCAAAATTGCTCCCAAGCTTTAAGGTGCCTTCAAGGCATAAAGCACCTAACCATAACTCAGACTTTTGGCAGAAACAGCCTATTGAAGCCTCAGTACATGTTAAAACCAAAATTCTCCTTATTGAATGCAATAATTTAAGAAAGAGTAAACCCATTTTTCACAAGGGCAGTCAATCCAGCCCTGTAAAATGTCATATAGACCACAGAGGGTTTAAAATACACACAACATTTCACCAGGAGTCCACAGACAATCAGAATCAGCATCACCTGCAGTGCAAGTTCTCAGACCCCAACCCAGACCTACTGACTCCACAGCTCTCAAGATAGGGCTTCATCCAACCAGCACCCTCAGTCTGACAACCAGGAACATATGTACTTAAGGTTGCAGTCTTGTAACTAGAGGGTTTAGAAACTCTGTATGGCATTTGGTCTCCCATAGAGACCAAGCTGACTGTTTCTTAAACTGTTTAGTAAAATCAACCAAGTAAGAAAACATGATTGTTCTGAAAAAACTAAGGCCCCTGGCAGGGCCTTAAAGCTCTGCCTCAGAAACACTGACTAGGTCCCAGCCACAGTCATTAAGGAATGAGGACGTTTTCAATCACTTTGCAAATAATAAGGAAACCAAATCTCCACTCGCCTTAAAATAAACCCAGTCAGATTGCTAAATGCTTACTTACTATATTTGTTATTTGCTCTCAGGGCCAGTGGCTGCCTGCAAAAATGAATTAAACAAAACCATACATATTAAAAGTAGTGATTCTCTAACTTTAGACATCAAAACCATCTGAATGAAAGATTTGGTAAAACACAGATTTCTGGGACTCTGATATTTTGATTTTTAGTTCCGGGGTTAATCTGAAAACAGTTTGCATTTCCAACAAACTCCCAGATGACAGTGATGCAACTGCTCTGGGTCCACACGTTGAGAACCCCTATAGCAGAACACGAACAGCACCCAAGTGGGCGCCACTCCGTGTCCTCCCACGTACCAACCCCTCACTCTTCTTCCCACCTCCCTCTTCTCCGCTGCAGGGAGAGATGCTGATGCCAGCACACTTCCTGCTGCTCCTGTTACTGCTCCTAGGGGACCCAAGAACAGGCCTCTCCCATAAGTTCTACAAAGCTGGGCCTGTCTTCGGCTGCCGCAACACAGCCCTGTCCAAGGTCAAGGAGAACCAGATGGAGGATGTGCCCCTTCTCAGCAAGAAGAGCTTCCACTACCTGCCCAAGCAAGACTCATCTTCCAGAGAGGAAGAGGAAGAAAAGCAGGACAAGGACAAAAGGACTTTTCCTGGCTCTGGGGGTGGGGGTAGAGCGGGAAGCACCAGGTACAAATACCTGTCCCAACCTCAGCAGAAGAAGAAGCTGTACCACGACAAGGGCAAAAGTGACCAGCGCACCAAGTTTACACTGTCCCTGGATGTTCCCACTAACATCATGAACATCCTCTTCAACATTGCCAGGGCCAAGAACTTGCGAGCCAAGGCGGCTGCAAATGCCCACCTGATGGCACAGATTGGGCGAAAGAAGTAGACACAGAGGCCCCATGGGAAAGCAGCACATCAAGGACATGGGTCAAGGGCAGAGGGTGAGGGCGGCAGCCGAGGCTGTCACCTCCAGCTGGTTTGCACTCGAAAGATCAGTTCAGTTTCACAGGCTGCGTCACTGCTGAGCCTTCTTGTCCTTCTAGCTCCACTCCAGTTTCCTCTCTCTGTACAAATGTGTAGAAGTCCAGTATTGTTCAGTCTTTGCAAACATTAGAGGTTGATGTCTCTCCCTGGATTCTGTGTCTCCTTTCTTCTTCACCATGGCAAAAGCCAAAGTTCACGCATTTCTCCCCTCCAAATATATCCCTTCTGGCCACATGCCTGAGAAGACAGAGTTCAGGGCTCCTCTCCTCTCTACACATCAACTCTTGCCATGAGAAGGTGCACTGTCACCACCTCGCAGACAAATCCCTTCCCTACCATCTTATCCTCCATTAAAACCAGTGGCTCCTTGAACTCCTGGGTTGTTTCAGTTCCTTTTCTTTCAAACTTTGAGCATCGAATGAACAGGAAAGACAAATGAGGGTGGCTACCAGTTTGTCGGTTGCCCATCTCCCTCAGGAAGGATATGGTCTGGGAGGCTTTAGAAGAAGTGCAAGAGAGCTTGACAGTCTACTTCTGTCATTCTGACAGGAGCCACCATATGCATGGCCTGGTGGGATGGAACCTCGGTGTGTTTCAGACTGGGCTGAGAAGGAGCTGGTAACATATCAAACTTCTCTAGGGCTTGTGAGGGCGTAGGCCACTAATTAATTGTAGTGCTCTTACTAATCCACTCGCTTGCCCAGAGCTGGGCTGGGTGCTCCGGCTGATACTGATGGCTCGGGCAAGGCCTCTGCTCCCTGCAAGTTAACTGTCTAAGTGAATAGACGAAAACAAATTTGAAAAGGAGAAAAGACTACTGGGGATATGTAAATCAAGAACTGCAATTAGTGATAGCAATTAGTGTAAAAATTACATGTGTGTGTGCACGCACACGTGTGTTCATATATATGGAGGTAAATATGAGAATATTCATAGGAGCAGGATGCCACTAACAATAGTTATTAACAAGAATTCTGAAGGCCTCCCGGCAGCAAAGCCAAAGGCTCAGGCTCCCAGAAAAGAGACTGTAGTCCCACTCACTTTTGCATACTGACAAATCAATAAATATAATGAAAATATATATGATAAAGCAAAGCATAAACCTACACATACATGCCAGGAATTAATAGCCCAACTGCCTCCAGAAGCAACATCAAAGATGAATGACAGGTTTGGAAAAATGTTTAACACTCATATAACAGACAATTGGGCTTTTTGCTAAGCACATAATGATCTACTAAATAATGAGAACAAGAACAAACTCCAACGGCAGGGGATTTATCTCAGTGGCACCACTGTGCCTGTCTTACAAGTGCAAGTTCCTGAGTTCCATCCCCAGTACGGGGGTGGGGAGGGACAAATTCCAGAAAACAATAAACAAAGGTATGAACAGGCTACACAAACAAATTTGTACAAACACATATATAAAGGAAATTTAAACACATGAAGAGGTTCTCAACTTCAGTCTAATAACTCCACTGATACACAGTTTCTCATTTATAACATTGACAAAAGTCTATAAATTTGAAAATACTCTCCACTGGTGAAATTAACAGCCACTCTCCTCCATTGCTGGCGAGTAGAAATATAAGCCAAAGTGAGATAGTTTGACAATACTTATCGAAACTACAAATTCATTTTTTCTTCAAGCCATTAACCCTGCTGCCAAGCATTACTAGAGAAAGTTAAAGCTTAAATTAAAAAAAAAAAAAAAAAAAAAAGAGTTAAAATTGAAGTTTAAAATGCCCCACATCTTTGGAGCAGGACCAATGCTCCAAAAAAGTGAAAAAGCCAACTAATTGTTGTTGATATTCTGGAAAAACCACACTATACAGCAGAAATAATTCTGGCCTAAGACTACATTTCTGTGAGCAAATGCTACAGTTTCCTTGAATGTCAATGTCAGGAACCTTATTAAGTACTCTATGAACATTATCTCATTTAATTCTCACAATAATATTTCAAGGCAGCTATTCCTTTCTTTCTTTTCCATTTTTGAAAGTTAAAATTGAGACCAAAAGAAGTTAGGAAATGTATCCACGGTCTCACTGCTACTAAGTGGCAGTCATATCTGTCTAGCCACAAAACCTTTCTCATTCATCTATGAAGGGATGACAGTTTTTACAGGGAACATTAAAAAAACCAGCCATCCTCACCTCCCAGGGCTACAGGGAAGCTCAAATTAACCACGGATGTGAAAACAACTGGAAACGCACCACACAGATTCTGGGGATTAAGATTATGTCCTCAGTAGATGAGTCAGTCCCCTGTTTAGATGATTGAAGTGTACATGTGATTAATGAACTAGGGAGAGTAGGGCAAAGCTGAAATTGACCAACAGTGGTTGGGAGAGCACAAGATGTACTGATGAACAAATTACATTTGCCAAGTCCAGTATTCTGTCCAAAGACACAGACCCAGGTCTGAGAGCAGGTAGTGCTTCTAAGCCTCTGTTTATAACACCAGCAATGCAGGAAAAGATGGAGACAGCCACAGATCACCAACATTTTTACCTGCTATTCCTGACTTCCTTGTGAAGCACTTTTGCAGGGAGTAAAGAGAACTGGTATTCGTCTTTACTGTCCTAAAAGGAAGGATAGGTACATGAGGAATGAACAGTATCTCCAGCCACAAGCCTGGAATAATTCAGTATCATGGAAAGTTTCTGTGACTAGGGATTACTTTACTAGAACCAGCAAGCCCCGGGAATCAGTGAGTGATAGAACAGACCTTTAGTATACAAGATTTTAATATTGTGACTCTCACAAGTTCTTGATATATAATAATATTTCTCTGAGACACAATTCTGAATTACTCTGTAAGGCAAATACACACGAACAGTTTTAAGTATCTGGTGAGTGAGTCTAGCCAGTGAGTCAACCACCATGTCCCCAAGGAGCTCACATAGCTCTCTTCTAATGATCATGTGTGGCCTGTATCAGTAAAGGTTGTTGTTGAATTCTGCAGAGGAAATGAACGACGATTGTAGCAGTGCACAAGGGTCTTGGGCTTTCTCTCTGTCTGTGTAGGCTTTATTTGATTCTGTCTTAAGGATAGAACAGAGTGCAATTCATATTAATGAAGCATAATCAACTTGTTTATAGTGCTTTTTCCCTTCACTCCCCCAACTCATTACAGTATCAATACCATGAGGCTAGGAGATGTTCTGGTTTGCTCCATACTGTAATCCCAGGGGCTAGAACAGAGACAATACATGGCAAGTGCTCGATCAATAATTGATAAATTAAGTAAGGAGGTAGTGAAATTTTTGTGCTAAGAAAGCTGCACGTATTTGAATTTTAAAATACAGTATTTATAGCATCTAGAATATTTGATTTAATAGAATTATATTCATCCTTGTCATTTCAATTTTAAAACATGTAAATTTCCTAAATAAGCTCATACTTGCTGATGTAAGTAAAAACCTTACTGGTTTACAGAGAATTCTGGAATATGCAAGTATACTTCCTATATTTAAATCATTTAAATTATACTTATTTATACAATAATTATTTATTAAATTATAATTATATATTTAAATTATTAGATTTTTAAAAAATTCTTTAGTGTACTTGGGAAGATTTGTCACACAAATTAAAATTCCTTAAAAGACAATGGAACATATTAAATTCATACTTAATCTAAAGTATGTAAGAGTGTATTAAATTCATGCTAAACGAAATTCATATTAAATAAGAATATTTCAGGACATTTACGTAGGGCTTTAAGTAGACCCAAAACTCCTGTGTATCCCCTTCAAAAATCATATAAATTCACCAGACTTATAAACAATAAGGTACACAAGTTGAAATTAAAAGCTTAATAAATAATTAGGTTTCCCCTTAACTTTAGTAGATTGTTCATTTTTGAGAATAAAGTAAAACATAATTTTTTGGATGCATGTGAATGCACACATGTGTACGCACATTCATTTAGCAGTGTTATGTATTTCACTAGTGCCCTCCAGTGGCTAGAAAGAGAAATAACACATGTACATAAACCAAACGAGCATCAGGTAGGCTGTAAAGTACTTACGACAGTATTTATCTCCACCATCCATAAATCCTACAGAAGGGGTGAATGGATGACCCAGACTGCTGTAGAAGTTCAAAAAAGATACAAAGATGGAGCTGGTGACATTTCAACTGTGCTTTGATGTAGAAATAATGTGATTATAGGGAAAGAAGGAGCAAGAGTACAGGCAAGGGAGAAAAATATGTGCAGGAGATGGGAGTAGACCAGTTCAAATGGAATCCATGAGATAACAGCAAACGAATGGGGTTGAAAATTGAAGTTGGAACTAACTGCGACAGGATCTAATCACCACATGCAGGACTTTGGGGCTTATGCTTAAACAATGGGAATTGGAGAGCAGAATCATCCAAGCTACATTTAAGTATTCAGCCATAGAGAAGGGTACAGAGTGAAAGGCAGAAAGCAGTTAGTACACGCATAGTAGTTAAGCAGAAGACTTTCACTAAGAAAAGGGAGGGAATGGATTTTGGAGTCATTACAGGGGTACAATCAATAGGAGTTAGTCCTAGAAAGAAATGAGAAACAATAAAAAAGATAGTGTTTAGAATCTGTTTTAGAGGGAAGATAATAGCATAAACAAGATAGAGAACATTTTTTGGAAGGAGTTTTTCTGAGGAAAAAAGTATATCTTTCCAGGAAGAAATTAAAGTGTGGGTCAAGCATCTGAGACAATAGGTGTGGCAAGTAGGTAAAACTTTCAGTATGATATACAAGAAATAAAGAAAACTTGTGCAATGATTTAGATCTAAAATGTCCCCCAAAGTTTATGCAGAGGTGGGACTTTTGAAAGGTGATTGAATCACAGGAATGCAGAATGTACAGTCAGAAGGTAGGTCCTGATCACTGGGAGAAGTGAGTACCAGGGACGTGACTTGGAGGATATATATTTGCCCCTAGATCCTCCCTAAACTGCTTCCTGCCTGCAGTGGCTTCAGCAAATTTACTCCACCAGGCCCTGTTTCTGCCTTGGTCCCTGCTAACCTTGGAAAGAATCCTCTGAAACTGAGAGCCCAAGTAAACCTCTCCTTTAAAGTGCAGGTGTCAGGTATTTTGTCCCATCAATAGTAAAGTTGACTAATACAACTTGAGAACAGAGAGAGGGAGGAAGGGGGGGTCTCACTGGGCACTAACCCAGGGCCTTCACACTGAGTATAGTTTCACACCCAACACTTTCTTGAGTCAGGGTCTTGTTAAGTCTCTAAGTTGCCCAGGCCAGGCTTACATTTTTTATCCTCCTGCCTCATCTTCTCAGATGGGATTACAGGAATAAGCCAACACACCCAACTCAGAAACAGTTTTGAAGGTCAGTGACGTGCAATGATGTGTTTGTGTATAAATGAGGGTAGAAGAGAAGGACCAGGGGTATCACCATTAGAGAAAGAGACTGTAGAGATACCAGATATGCGGAGACCACCAAGTAGTGCCACGATGATCAAAGGGAAACGTTATCAAAAGCTGAGTTCAGGAAACGTAAAGGCTCAGAGAGCTGCCGTTCTGGCAAATAAAGAATGATGAAGGGATCTTCCAGACAATGGTTTCAGGAGAATGGTAGGAAAGATGCCAAAAAAGTTGGACAATGAGCAGAAGATGAAGTAAGGCATCAAATATACATTGTTTTCTAAATGTGACAGAGTAGAAACATGACAAATGACAGCATACTTTGGGGTAACTGAATCCAGATATCCAGAAAGGTTGATTTCAATAATATAAACTAACATATTTTGGGCTGGTCCTAGAGTTTGGTTTAATTCACGTGGTTAAAGGTGATAGATTAAGAACTACTACAAATGGTCGATTGCTAAGCTGTGCTGCATGCTATTGTGTTGCTGGTTGTATCAACTGGGCTAAAGGGTTCTGACTGATTTCATGAGTTCCCCTTTCTGATATTAAGAAAATGAGAGTGTCTCTGAATCATTTGATACTCAAAACCTGAAAAGCAGCTATATCAGGAAGATCGAAGTAATAACCCGGGAATTAATCCAAGGATGGCCCAACAACAAAAATAAAAATGAGAAAACACTTAAATAAGGCACAAATACAGACCTCAAGTTCACCAAAGGCAAATTCGAGGGGAACGAGATGCAAAAATCTGATGGACACCCTGAACTCATAGCACAGGAAGTAACAAAACAGATCAATCAGGCTCTAGAAAAGTTCAAAACAGAAATAATTGCCCAGACAACTATGGAGATGGTGAGCACAATGAAAGACATGATTAGAGACTCTAGAACAGAAACTGACACACACACAAAAAAAAGATGAGCTCAAGACCATGATAGAGACCATGAATGCCCAGCACAGGAAAGAAATGGAAACCATGAATCCCCAACATAGGAAGAAAATGGAATTCATGAAACAGATTCAAACAGATATCCAGGAGATTAAAAACTCTATTGAAAGCATTTGCAGCAAGATGAATGAATGTGAAGATAGAATTTCAAATACGGAAGATAGGATTGCAGTCAGTGACCATGAAAAGAGAGATCTCTTAAAACAGTAAGGGCTCATGAGAAATCAATCTAAAAACTCCTAGATGATGTAAAGAAGAATAACATTAGACTGATGGAATCCATGAAGTAGCAGGAAAAAGTACAAGAGACTTAAAAACAAACAAACAAACAAACAAACAAACAGTTCACAGAATTAATGACAGAAAACTTCCCAAACAAATCAAAAGAACTTGACACACAGATAATTGAGGCATATAGGACTCTAATTAGCCATAATAAAAAAAAATGCACTTAGATATAATAGTCAAGATCCCAGAAACTCAACAGAAGAACAAAATACTACAAGCAGTTAGAGAAAAATAACAAAAAACATGCAAAGGAAAGCCCATCAGAATCACAGTAGACTTTTCAACACAAACCCTCAGATCAAGGAGAGCCTGGAGAGACATATTTCAAGCCCTAAAGGAAAACAACTTCCAACCAAGGCTGATGTATACTTCAAAACTCTCTTTTAAAATAGATGAGGAAATAAAATACTGCCATGACAAAGAACACCTGAGAAACATCATGAACATCAAACCAGCACTCCAAACAATTCTAAACAATATCCTAGAAAAAGATAATGAAGGTCACAATGACCTGAAGCCCAACAGAGCAATTCAATTCGGCAAGGCAAAAAATTAAAAGGGGGGGATTAAAAAGAGCCAACAACAGGACAATAATATTAGAATGATAAGCCAATACATATCAGTGAAAACCATCAATGTCAATGGCCTCAATTCACCAATCAAAAGAAATAGTCTGGCACAATGGATTAAGAAGCAAAATCCAACAATAAGTTGTATACAAGAAACACACCTAGTTCAAAAAGAAACTCACAGACTGAAAGTAAAAGGATGGAAAACAATTCTCCATGTAACAGGAACCCTGAAAAGAGGAGGGGTAGCTATCTTATTCTTAAAGTAAATTTATAACCAAAACTAATAAGGGAGACAAAACAATAAAATAAAAAAAAAATAAAAAAGCCACTACACCCTTGTAAATGGAACAATCCAAGATGAAGAGATGACAATAATAAATATATATGCACAGACTATTAATGTCCCCAACTATATAAAATAAATATTAAGGGACATGAAAAACCAAATAAGCACTCATACAATTTTAGTGGGGGACCTCAATACCCCACAGTCAAAGATACAGATCATCCAGACAAAAAAAAAAAAAAAAGACAAACAACAATGACAAACTAGACCTGAACTAAGCTTTTGAACAAATGGACTTGTTAGATGTCTACAGAGTTTTCCATCCCACAAAATCAGAATATACATTCTTTTTGGCTGCACATGGGTCATTCTCCAAAATAGACAACATACTAACTCATAGAACATGCTTAAATGAATGCAAAGTAATTAAGGTTATCCCACGTATATTATCAGACCATAGTGCAATGTTGGAGATCAATAGCATAGGAAATGTAAGAACTTCACAAACACATGGAAATTGAACAACACTCTCCTGAACAAGCAATGGGTCACAGAGAAAATTAAAGAAGAAAATAGGCAGTTTTTACAAATAAATGACGATGCCAATACAATAAAGAGGAATGTATGGGACACAATGAAAGCAGTTCTACCTGGAAAATTCATCCCAGTGAATGCCCACACTAGGAAAACAGAGTGAGCTCAAATAAACAACATAAGGAGGAATCTTAGGCTCCTAGAGAAGAAGAGCAAGAAAAACCCAGAACTCATATAAAAGACAAAATTACAAAGATCATATCAGAAATCAATGCAATGGAAACTAAGAGAACAATACAAAAACATCAATAACTCAAAGAGTTAGTTTTTTGAAACAATAAATAAAATTGATAAACCCTCAGCCAACCTTGTCAAAAAAAGGAAAGAAAAGGCTCAGATCCATGTAATTAGGAGAGAAAAAGGTGAAGTTACAACAGATCCAGCAGAAATCCACAGAATCATCAGTACCTACTTTGAGAACCTATACTCTAATAAAATGGAAAACACAGAAGAAAGGGACGGATTTCTAGATACTTACGAATTACCAAAGTTGACTAAAGAAGATAAAAAAATTCTAAACAACCCAATTACAATCAGTGAAATTGAAACTGTCATTAAAACTTTACCAACAAAGAAAAGCCCAGGTCCTGATGGCTTCACTGCTGAATTCTATAAGACATTTAGAGGAGAACTACTGCCAGTACTCTTTAAATTTTTCAGTGAAATTGAAAGGGAAGCAATACTTCCAAATTCATTCCTGGAAGCAACTGTACTTTGATTTCAAAACCAGGGAAAGACTCAACCGAAAAAGAGAAGTACAGGCTACTCTCCCTAATGAATATAGATGCAAAAATCCTTAATAAAGTACAAACAGAATACAGAAGATCACCAAGAAGTTCGTACACCCTAACCAAGTTGGAATTATCCCAGGGATGCAAGGATGGTTCAACATATAAATCAGTAAATGTAATACATTACATTAACAGAGTCAAGGACAAAAATTATATATGATCATCTCAATAGATGCAGAAAAAGCATTCGACAAAATTCAACACCCATTTGTTATAAAAACCCTGCAAAAAATTGGAATAGATGGTCTTTAGCTCAACTTGATATCTATAAAAAACCATCAGCCAACATAATACAAAATGGCCAAAAACTAAAAACCCTCATGCTAAAATCAGGAACAAGACAAGGATGTCCATGATCACCACTCCTGTTCAATATAGTTCTGGAAACATTAGCCAAAGCAATTAGACAAGAGAAAGATTTTAAAGCAATAAAGATAGGAAAGGAAGAAGTTAAGCTGTCATTATTTGCTGATGATATGCTACGCTACATACAAGACTCAAAAAACTGCCAAAAGACTTCTAGAATTAAGTGACCCTTTCAGCAGAGTAGCTGAACACAAGGGTAACACTCAAAAATCATTAGCCTTCTTTTACACAAATAACAGGCTCACTGAGAGAGAAATTAGGGAAACAATTATTTTCACAACCAAAAAAAGTGAAGCATCTAGGAATCAATCTAACGAAGGAAGCAAAAGACCTCTACACTGAAAACTACAGCACTCTGAAAAAAAGAGATCGAAGAGGATATAAGAAAATGGAAAGATATCCCCTGCTCCTGGGTAGGAAGAATCAACAGAGTGAAAATGGCCATACTACCAAAACTTCTATACAGATTCAATGCAATCTCGATTCAAATTCTAACAGTATATTTCACAGAGCTAGTAAAAATAATACAAAAATTCATTTGGAACCAGAAGAGACCTATAACAACAGAGATATGACAGGGGTATCACAATCCTGAACTGGAAACTACACTACAAAGCCACTGTGATAAAAACAGCATGGCACTGGCAAAGAAACAGGCCTGATGATCAGTGGAATACATTGGAAGATACAGAAACAACTCCAGATGTACTCAGATACCTCATCTTTGACAGCAGAGCAAACCATCCTCAGTGGAGGAAAGATAGCCTCTTTAATAAATGGTGTTGGAAAAACTGGATTTCAAAGACTGAAATCTGCCAAAGTTTAAAACTAGTCACTTATCTTTTACCATGAACTAAACTAAAATCCAAGTGGATTAAAGATCTAAGAATTAAAATAGAAACACTAAACTTGCTAGAAGATAAGTTAGGCAGAACTCTCAAAGACACTGGCATAGGAAAACACCTTATGAACAAATCCTCAGTATCCCGGGAACTGGCACTAAGAATCAACAATTGGGATCTCATCTTATTAAAAAGCTGCTACACTGCAAAAGAAACCATCAACAGAACTAAAAGACAGCCTACAATGTGGGAAAAAAATGTTTACCAGCTGCTCCTCCAACAAAGGACTATTATCTGTGATATATAAAGAACTCAAAATTATCAGGCCCCCCAAATATAAAGACCTGATTGAAAAATGGGCATCTGAAATGAATGTACATTTCTCAGACAAGGAAGTAAAAGCAGAAAATAAATATATGGAAAAAAGTTGAACATCACTGGTCATCTGAGAGGTACAGACGAAAACAACACTGAGATTTCACCTTACCTCAGAAAGAGTGGCTGCTATCAAGAAATCAACCAATAAAAAAATGCTTGCAGGGCTGTAGGGAGAAAGGAACCCTTCTCCATTGTTGGTGGGAGTACAGACTGGTGCAACCACTGTAGGAATCAATATGAAAACACCTCAAAGAAGTGGGATTAGAGTTTCCATTTGACCCAGCTATCCCTCTGCTGGGTATCTTTCCAAAAGAATTAAAAGTATCATACCACAGTGATATATGTGCACCCATGTTTATAGCAGCACAGTTTATAATAGCTAAAACTTGGAAACAGCACAATTGCCCATCAGTTGGAAACTGGATAAAGATGTGGTTTTCTACAAAATGGAATACTACTCAGCCATAAAGAATGAGAAAGTAGTCATTCTTAGGGAAACGGATGCATACTGAGGTCATACTACTAAGTGAAATAAATAAAACACACATGTGTAAACACTGAAGTTTCTCTGGGTGTGAAAAACTAAAAGTGCAAATATGATCCAAATTCTATAGCTAAAAATGTAAAACAGGAAGAAAAGGGACAACGGTGTAAGGGTAGTAGGAAGGGTAGGACAAAGGGAATAAGGGAAAAGAAAAAATATGAGAAAAGGAAAAAATGGAAATAAAGTCTTTGTAAATAGGGGAGGATGGAGGGAATGAAAGAGGGCAGGAGTATGGGAAAAAATGAGAACCAAGATCGGTCATGTAAAGGTACAAGATCCCAATGATGAATGTAACTGCGCTGTACACTTTAAACATACCCAAAAAACTCAATAAAATTAAATAAATAGACCCATTCTTATTTAATAATTACGCCAAACCACTTACTTCACAAAGGAATTGCAGATGAGGTTCTTACAGGAGAATTCACTGTTAGTAAATACACTAAATAATCTCTGGATAAGGTGTGCCTCTCATTAATTTCACAAGTAGTCGTGACCACTGGAAAATGATGTGTTTTAGAGTGTTTCTAAACTCTAAGATAACAAAGCCAGCCCTGTCTTTTCAGAAGCAGAGGTAACTGGGAGCCACCTGGTGAGTGTGCAGGCTTCTGTTACCCTTCCTACACAAAAAGGCATCATCAAAGCCAACGTTAGGACCCTGCCCTGCTCTGAGCACTCACAATGATGCTCAAGACGAGAGCACTGGGTGGAGATGGTGGTACTGGTGGATAATGCAGGTGAATTACAGGATTCATCCATAAGAATGAAGTACAGAATTCATACAGGGTCATAAATACCCAAGCATGGCTCAGTTGTAGGAATAGAAGCCACTCGCCAGCTTCTGGATCTTCTCTAGCACAAGTTCAATGATCTCTCAGCTCACAGATTAGTGGCCTTGTGCATAGTTGTTTGCAGCATACTCCTTTCCACAAACAAGCTGTCAGGGTGGAGAAGTGAACAGTATTTTCCCAGGTGGATCCCATCTGTAGAGGGTAAAAGGAGTTCGAAACACACACGCAATTCACGGCTCACCCTTTCCTGATCCTCAGAGGGCTCTGTGCTCCCTGGATTCTCCCACGATATTAAGGTGAAAAATTGAATCTATACTGCAAAATTACCCTTTGTTAGTCTAGGGAAAAGCAGAATTATTTATATATTGTAAGTTGAAATGATATTTTTCCACCACCCACCTTATATTAGTTTGCTAGGGCTGCCATAACAAATTACAATAAATTTGGTGGCTTAAAACAATAGAAATTTATTTTCTAATAGTTCAGGAGGCTAGAAGTCTGAATTCAAGGGTGGCTTCTCAGATTGCTCCTTTACCAAAGTCCCCTAGAAGCATACAAATTCTACTCTACCTAGGTTCTTAGGACACCAAATTCTAGCTAAGGTTCACAGTTCCAAACCTGCATTTGTTTAAAACGAAAACTCAAGACGGCCAGGATTTAGCTCAGTAGTGCTGCTGCCTGCCTTGTAAGCACAATGTCCCGAATTCCACCACCAGTACCAAAAAACAAAAACAAAAAAGTAAAACAGAACCAAACCTCAGGGCCAGGTATTTAGCTCAGTGGCACTATGCCTACCTGGCAAGCAGAAGGTCTTGAGTTTGATCCGCAGTACCAAAACTAACTAAATTAATTAAAAAAACAAAACTTCAGATATTTTCTTAGAGGACTTATACCTCAACATAACACAACTTGTAACACAACATAATTGCTTCTCTTAACATCCACACTAGTCTCATTCATTCTTAAAAGTTATCAGCCATTCCTCATTTTGTTGTTAGTGATACCAAATTTGTATAGGGGCCTCTTGATCTCAATGCTTCTTAGCTTCATCCTCTTAATAAAATATTTTATCTTTTCATTCACATTGACACCAATCAATTTTCTTCCATCAGTTTGTTATTTATTGTAATTTCGTTCTCATAAGAAAATCAACTGAAACCTAGAATGGACACACTAGATTTTCAAAGACAGCCATAATACTTTGTGTCTCATGTGTAGTTCGAGAACCAAGCTTTGCATTAAGAAGTAGGATTCATGTCTTCTCCCTTGTGAATCTGTGTAACTACATCAAGCCCCTGAGAAAAGTAAAGTGGCATTATGTGACTTCCAGTACCACGGAGTTCTGCATTATTCCCATGACATGCTTGCTTTTGGAACCTGGCTTTAAGGAAGCCACAGCAGTCCAGAGAGAAGGCACACAAGGAGAGACAGAGCCTTTACCACATCCATGGCATAGGTCTCAGCCAACAGCTGCCACCAACTTGTCAGACGGGTGAGCAACTATCAAAGTAAATCCCCCAGGTCCCACCAGAAACTCCCCAGCTGGTAGCATGTGGACCAAAGAGAAGTTGCAGATTTATGAATTTAATATTAATTGTTATTGTCTAAAGCCACTGAGAATGAGGATAGTTTATCATGCACAATACAAAAAACATATCTAGCTTTTCTGTCAGTAAGAACCCATTTTCTCTCCAAAGTTTCTCTAACTTCAAGAACTTTTGTACAAGATACTACAATATCTGGCATTATTCATCATATAATTATATTGATTTTTCTAACAATCTGAAGATTTATTTGGCTCCCTGCTTCTTTAAAATTATTTTCAAACATTCTCTATAAGCAAATACTGACAAGTTTTCAGATTCTTTGCCAGTAGCTTCTAGCAACTCTCAAACCCAAGAAAGGATTCAGTGTTCTGTGATGATATATGTGTAGATAAATTAATAAGGGCTTAATTAGTTTTACCATTCAGGGGGAAAAAAAAAAGCCTGGCTTTGTCTTCCCTTTGGGTGTATCTGTCATGCTAATCACCCTAGATAGCTATTGAATGAGGAAAAGGTCCAAATGATCTTATTCAAATTGATCAGTAGAATCTCATAATCCTACCCACTTGATTTGTTTATGAATTTGATTGTGGATCTGGTCAAGAACATTAGAATGTAAATTTTGCATTACCTATAACAGTTGGTTCTAAGTCCATGAAGAGTGCTCTGGGCACATGTTTTCCAGCTCTCATCTCACAAAAGAAGGTATCAAAAGATGCATTCACATGCTTCATTTTAGAATTTTCCAGCTGATCCTGTGTATTGTCAAGAACAACACCAGCGGGCTGAATTCCATGTTCCAGGCAATAGAGTTCCCAACACACATTCCCAATCTGGACGCCAGTTTGACCAATGTGAAGGGAAAGGCACTCCCTCTGAAGGAGCCACAGTGAGTCAGAACGGAACAGTGATTAGGCAGTGTGAGCCATGTTCCTAAGCATTTCTGGTTGCAAATGACAGAAACCCAAGCAAGCATAGGCCCACAAGAGAAATCTACTATAAAGGTAATCTAAAATGTCCCATGAAAAAACAAAAACTAGGGTACAAGACAATTGAACCACAGATGCAAATTTCATTAAAAAGTTTCCTTCAACAAAAATAAATAAGGCTCGTGTTGTATACTGGGCTAACAACTAAGACTATATACTAGTCTTAAACAATTTGTGTGAATGTATGTGTAGGATATGTGTATCAGGCCAACTCACCTAAAACAATTTTAGCTAGTTACTGGGAGGGAATATAAACAAGATCAATGTGGAACCTTGTCAAATATCAGAATTCATCACAGATAAATTGAAGATGTTACCTTTCCATGCTTTAAGATTTTGTATTAATTATCCATATATGCTCTGATGAGGAAGAACATTCTAAGCTTAAAAGGAGTGGAAATTTTACCAAGGAAAAATTCAACAGAGTTATCAGCCCCAAAATGTAAATTTTCTATACTATAAAAAAAGATGTATATAAAAATTTATTAGACAAAGGGCTATATATAAGTAAATTTTATATGCCTGGAACAGTGGGCATATCCACTAGATAAATAGGCAAATGGCATAAACAAATGAATTATAAAAGCATTACGATTTATAAGAGCAAAAAACAATAAGAAATCTAATTAACTGTCTATTGTCGAACATTTATTTTAAAGGATTATGCTTCAATCCAAAAACACGTTAAACTATACTTAAATGTTTACCAAAAGAGAAAAAAATTATGACCTAAGACATGCTCATGATAGAAGAGTTAAAAACCATGTAAGATACATAATTGTATATAAAATGTAATATCAAATACACTTAAAATAAGAGTAGAAAAATATCTAAAAGAAAATGAATCAAGATATTGTCTAGTTATATCTAAGTACTAAGGAATTTTTTCTTATCTAAACTACTATTGCTTCTACCCTCACTGATTTCTACCACACCGCACCTTTAAATCACCACTCACTTTTTTTTTCTAAAGGCAAACACCTTTTATAGTAACTTAAGCAAGGACAATCATGTCCTTTTTTTAGAGAGGGAAAGAAAAGACTAAAGCCTAGAAACCTCAAGTGATAAGCACCACTGATAGTGACTGCCAGCGGTCAGGAACAAATCCGAAGGGGTCTCAGGGAGGAGCTGTCTTCCAAGGGGGCGCAACCCAGAGGGGAAACTGTGCTTGTCCGCGACTGAGCTTTCACAAAGTCTAAGATTCAAATACAGAAAGACCTACATGCCCTCCCCGTCAGTCACAGCCCAAGTCTACACAGACCACTAGAAGCTGGAGCCAGGCGCGAGGCACGGCGAGCCACACCCGCAATCCAGCCGGACTCTGCTCGCGCTCAGGGACACCAAACCCTGGCACTTCGCCTCTGATTCACCAGTCAGTCATCACACACACTCCTTTGCTCCTTTGCTGCAAGACCAGTTCAGTACTTACTAGAACTTCCGTCTTTTTTTGCAAGTATAATCGGTTATTTGATTTAATTAAAGTAAAAGATGAGGAAATTCGCCAAGCTTTTTACTTTGCTTTAGGAGATACCTTGGTAGCAGACAACTTGGGTCAAGCCCCAAGAGTAGCATATCAAAAGGATAGAAGATGGAGGGTGGTAACTTCACAGGGGAAATCATAGAACAGTCAGGTACAACAACTGGTGGTGGAAGCAAAGTAATGAAAGGAAGAATGGGTTCTTCAGTTGTTGCTGAAATCTCTGAAGAAGAGGTAAATAAAATGGAATCACATTTGCAGAGATTCTAAGAAAGCGACGCAAATCCAAGACGAAAAGTACAACTTGAAGAAGCAGTAGATAAGTTGCATGATGAATGAGAAATGAAGACTACACTAGAAAGGTTTACTGCAAGCATCCAGCCATTATCAGAGCAATAATATTTGAGTGTACAAGTTAAAGAACTTGAAGCTAATGGACTTGCTACCACCCCTGACAAAAAAAGCAGAAATTGCTAGAAGAAAATCTCAGTATTTTCAAAACAGAATATGATGGTGTGAATGTAAAAGCTGGTAAAGCAGAAGCTGAAGTTAAATGATTACACAATATAATTGTGCAAATCAATAACCATAAACTCAAGGCCCAACAAGACAAAACTGATAAAATAAATAAGCAACTAGATGAATGTGCTTCTGCTATTACTAAAACCCAAGTAGCAATCAAGAATGCCAAAAGAGATCTTAAAAAGGCACAAGATCTCTGTTTCACACAGAGAAAGAAAGAATACTGAGAAAGAAGGACATGGCAACAGCAGAACTAAGTCTTGAGGACAAAGCAACAGAGGTCATAAAAAATAAAAATGCTGCAGAGGCATCCTTACCAGAGATCCAGAAAGAACACTGTAATCTGCTTCAAGAACTAAAAGTTATTCAAGACAATGAACATGCCCTTCAGAAAGATGCACTTAGTATTAAGTTGAAACTTGAACAAATAGATGGTCACAATGCTGAATGTAATTTTAAAACAAAATATTGGTGAAAAGAGAATTCAAAAATATCACTGCATCCTACAGAAGATAATCCTGTTGAAGAGGTTTCTGTTCTAAGCCCAGGGGATCTTGAAACAATTAAGAATCCAGATTCTGTAACAAATCAAATTGCACTTTTGGAAGCCCAGTGTCATGAAATGAAACCAAACCTTGGTGCCATTGCAGAATATACAAAGGAAGAATTATATTGGCAAGACGTTGCAGAATTGGATAAAATTACTTCTGAAGGAGATAATTTTAGACAGCCATCTGAAGATCTTTGAAAACAAAAGCTTCATGAATTCATGACAGGTTTTTATATAATAACAAATAAGTTAAAAAAAATTACCAAATGCTTACTTTGGAAGGGGATGCCAAACCTGAGCTTGTAGAATGCTTGGATCCTTTCTCCAAAGGAATCATGTTTGTGTTCAACCAATTAAGAAAAGTTGGAAGAAGATCTTCGAGCTTTCAGGAGGAGCAAAAACACTTAGTTCACTGGCCTTAGTATTTGCTCTTCACCACTACAAACCTATTCCCCTTCATGGATGAGATTGATGCAGCCCTTGATTTTAAAAAAGTGTCCATTGTTGCATTTTATATACGTAAGCAAACAAAAAATGCCCAGTTCATAATAATTTCCCATTGAAATAATACGTTTGAGATTTCTGATTGGAATTTACAAGACATACAATATAACAAGGAGTGTTGCAGTAAACCGAAAAGAAATTACACCTAAAGGACTTTGTTAAATAGGTTCACACTGAAGATTCAAGTTGAATTGGCATAGATTCAGTGTATTGTACTACTGGTTTTCAATTATAACAATTATGAGTTGTATAAAATATAATGCTTAAATTCCTTGAGGAAAGTTGATACAGGGTACATAACACATCTTAATTCCTTTTTTATCCTTTTTCCCTTCCAGTCCTCCCTCCTCCACCCATCTCCCTCCCTCTCTCTCTCTCTCTCTCTCTCTCTCTCTCTCCCTCTCTCTCTCCTTCCTTTCCTTCTTTCTTTCTTTTTCTTTCTTCTGTCTTTTAAATTCTCAACTTTACTTCAAGAAATGATCAACTTAAATTTGCAAAGGAATTACAAGAAAATTGGGAAAATCTTCTTGTAATATAATTTAAGAAGTGCATTTATGTTTTATTAACTCCTTCCTTTAAAAGATGTTTTAAAGGAGAAAAATTTACTCAACTAATAATTAGAATTTGAAGTCTGAAAAGGCCTGTTGTTATGACGGTTAGACTACTGCACCCAATCATTCAATAAAATATTAATCTAGATGCTGTGAAAGCATTTTGTAGGTGTGATGAACATCTTTAATCAATGGACTTTAAGTAAAGGAAATCATCTTTAATCATGTTAGTGTCCCTCATCAATTAGTTGAAAAAGCCTTAAGAGCTAAATTGAGATGTCCCTGAGGAAGGAGAAATTCCAGCTACAGATGGCAGCTTTGGTTTCAGTTTCAACTCTTACTCAGGACCAGGCTTCCCTACAATTTTAAACTTTGCAGCCCCCAAGCCATGTAAACAAATTCCTTGAAATAAATCATTATATATACATATGACTTTTGCATGTGTACCTTCCTGAAATTATAACAAAGTACTACATATTTGCTTATAATTATAACATAGATATCTTATGATTCCAGTGTCCATATAAGAACTAGATAATGTACTCAAAACTATAATGAGAGATTTATGACATTGTGGTTACAAAAGTACACATCATGGTAGAGTAAACCCATGTATAACGTGAAAAATGACAATGTCAAAAAAATCAAGCTGCAGAAATATACAGTGAACTTTACAGGGGAAAATCTTAAATTGCCAGAACCCACTGAGACTTAGAAGTAGCAGAGGTTAAGTCTGCAGACAACATAGCAAACAGAAGACAATAGGGTTGCCATAAACTGAGGATAGCAGGGTGGCTGCTGGAAGAATACATAGCCTGCCTCCTTTTGCCTCCTACTGCTGGCTGCTTACACACAGTCACAGGCTAAGTGCTGTGGCATTTAGAGGTCAGCTTCTTACAGGACAGTGCTACGTGGGATAAGTGGTGAATACACCCGATCAGTAGGTATCATTAGTAGTGGGGTAGTGTTCATTGGCAGAGGCTCTGCTCAGGTAGATAACTTCAAAATATATTCTGTAAGTTTCACAAAGTGCCAGAATACCATATTCCCTTTCTTCAGCCTCCTGAGAAATCTTCTCAGGGACATTTTCAAAGTATAGTGAATGATATTTAATAGTGTACTATTTTCCTTCATCACATAGGGCAGAGTTATGCTGGACTCACAGCACATCAGTTTTATGAAAGTGCAAATGTGATACACACTTCAGTCTTGTGGTGCACACCTGCAATCACAGCTACTTGAGACACTGAGGTAAAAAGTTTGCAAGATTGAAACCAGCTGGAAATGTATCTCCACGCTAAGACATTTGTCTAGCATGCACAGGGCCCTGAACTCAAACTCCATTATGTCAAAAAAAAGAAATAAAATCTCCATTATGTTCTTTAAAAACATGCTCTAATTTTTGGATTTTATCCCTTTTGCTCACTGGTGACATGTGGTACAACATGCACTCACATTTCTAGGCAGCAGCAGTAAGTTCTCCCGTGAGGCACAGGATATTTAGGGTAAACAAGAACATTCCGATGTACTCTATCAAATAAATTACATGGAATAATTAGTATTTTACTATGAAGTTGAAGCTTTGCTAAATTTTTTATGACTATAGGTTAATACGTGTGCTAAACAGCCTTACATAGAAAGTCTTACTTATAATGGTCCCTAGATTACATATATTAAATGAATATTCAACATATTGTATTGAAACATTGTTAGCTTGATAAAATATAACTATATTGTCCTGTAAACTCTGCAACTTGTGTCTGTTTACCTTATCAAAGGATGGCTCAACAGCATAAATATGGTGAAAAGTCACCACCAAAAAACAACAAAGAAAAATTTGATATGATTTTTGATATTGAATATCTAATGAGGACAGCCAAGCTAAGCGTCCACTAAAATGTGATGAACGTCGAGTGTTTTCCCCAGGTGAGTACAATGGCACTTGAGAATGGCTTGTTCTTAGCATCAGCCCAGCTTCCCCTGCTTTTTATCTCACACATGCTTACCTGCCCAAACAGAGGACCTCATTACATTTTTGCGCCATGCTCCTGGAATTCCCAACCTGAAAATGTGCAGAGAATATATTTAGAGTCTCTTGGTTATTTATGTGTGACACTCTGCTATAGGAACAGACAATAAATGAAAGCACTCATATTCTGGATAGCAATAAGGAAGCCATTATTCCCATTCCAAAAGGATAAGAAAGCAGCATCTTAGGAGTATGAATTTGAGATCATGTTGAAGTTGAGTGTACAGCAACTCTTCAGGGAGGGATGACATATTAAAGAATTAAATCTTCTAGGCTGCATAGACAGAATACTATAGGGATCAAATAATGTACTGCATTATACACATATATTTTACCTTCTCCACGATAACCCAAGGTATGAGAACCTCTAACATTGTAAAATTTCTCTACCTTCAGGTGCTCTATCAGTAAAACCAGTGAGTAGAACTGTGCCTCAAAAGGTCCTTAAAAAGATTCAAAATATAATGCATGGACAAAGACTTGCATATTGGCTGCAGCCACCTTCTAAGTGTATATTTACAGGGCATTGGATGCAGACTTGATGTTCTGACATGCTTGGGAAAGAAATAATTCAGGCCTTCAGCACACACATCACAAATTAAGTCTGAAGATGCAAAAAGGTCAGAGATGTCAAAGGTGCACCTTAAAAATCTAAAAGGATGTTTTCATTTTGAAGAGGAAGAAGCCAAGAAGATATTACTACATTAAACCCGAGGTGGTAGGGGAAGGTGGAAATTGACAAGTAGAATTCATTGGTGGAGAAGTTAATGGAGTGGATTTGATAGAAGTCAGGTATTCGAGCTAAGTGACGAGATGTGACAATGCTGAAACATCTGTCTTTTTGGGAAAGAAGTGGCAAGTAGGGAAATAAACTGCACTTGGAAATATGTTGCACTGCCCTGAATTTGTGAAACTGAAACTTGCCATCACACCGCAAACTCTATGCTGATCCTCTGATGACCTCAGAAAATGCATTTTCAACATTTATTTTCTGTTCTCTGTTAACAATTTTTGGCTATGCTTGTAAGAGCTTAGTCTTGTCAGAAAGAAGCAGGCACTGATAACATGTGAAATTATTTGTGAGCCTGGCAAAAATCCCTTTTGTTCATTTACTTTTTTTGGGGGTGGGTACCGGAGATTGAATTCAGGTCCTCGCGCTTGCAAGGCAGGCCACCAAATGGCTGAGCTAAATCCCCGGCCCTCATTCATTTACTTTTAATATTTATTTTTCTCTGTAATAGGAAGGTGTTGAAGGGAAGGAAGGGCAATTGGGAAGAAAATAAGAACCAAGATGTATGCTGTAAAGGTACAAATTCCCAATGATGAATGTCATCGTATTATATACTTAAAATTTAATAAAATAATATTTATTTTGGGAATCTCAAAATAAGTGATCAAATTTGTCTTTCCCTCAGGAATACTTTGTGCCTGATTCAATTCATGACATCTACAACTGCATTATTTCTGCTAAATTCTAATTGAAGAGTGCCTAAATTCCTGTCCTCAAAAACCTCTAAGAGTATTTTGTTTACCAGCATATAAACTGCTGGAGGACACACAAAGCCGCATGCAATCCATACACTGCTTATCACACAATATCATGGTTTCTGTGTTCTGAATGTCTAGTTTCCCCAAAATATATTTTCCAAGCTAATGCACAAGGTGACCACAGAGGTGGCATCTCTAGAATTTGTCATGAGTTAAGAACCCTCAATAATGACATATATAATGTAAAATAGAGGTCAAATATGTGTATGCCTCCCTGCCTTGTGAAAACTTGGCTAGAAGTCACCATATGTAAACTGTCTCAAAAGACATTAAGCTGCCAGTGCTTTGATACTGGATTTCTTAGACTTCGTGACTGTGAGAGATAATTATTTCATAAAGTGAACAACCTTATGGTATTTTCTTAGGCCTGCTACAATGCACTAAGTCAGGGTCTTTAACTGTATTTTGGTGAAAATGGAATGATGCACCAGCAGCCATTCTAGGATCTTGATAGCAAAAAATACGTTTCCATTTAGCTGATGCAACCTAACAGATGCAAGTGTAAATCTACTTCCTCTCCCTCACAGTATCACGGGATCACTGTCATCAGGAAGCAAAACAAGTGCATGCAGTGCACTTCTGCTTAAATTTGTCAGTGACAATAAATTTACTTGGAGCCTATGACAAAGACAACTGTTTATGTGGAACTCAAAACTAAAGAAACCTGCAACAGGAAGTTGGTTCCGAGACCTAAAGGTCTTCACAGAATGATTTTCAGCACATCTACTGATACATCTTTAGCAAACAGAAAAAAGTATTTATTATCTCTAAATATTTAAGTATTTATTTTTATTAAGTTTAATGTTGCAGTTTAGATATACATAATGATCACATTCACCATAAGGAATTTGTACTTGTACATGATATATCTTGATTCAAGTATTTAAATATTAAGCTTTTATTTATTTTTGTTGGTTTTTTTGTTTTTTTGTTTTTCGTTTTTTTTTGAGACAGGGTCTCACTATGTAGTTGACACTGACCTAAAACTTACTATGTAGCACACTATGGTCTCGAACTCACAGCGATCCTCATGCCTCAGCCTCCCAAGTGCTGTGATTACAGGCATGCACCACCAAGCCCGGCTAAACTTTTAAATTAATACGTTTGAAATGCACATTCTCATATATATATATATTCGTTTTTTTTTGAGACAGGGTCTCACTATGTAGTTGACACTGACCTAAAACTTACTATGTAGCACACTATGGTCTCGAACTCACAGCGATCCTCATGCCTCAGCCTCCCAAGTGCTGTGATTACAGGCATGCACCACCAAGCCCGGCTAAACTTTTAAATTAATACGTTTGAAATGCACATTCTCATATATATATATATA
>NW_022900949.1:16107446-16126682 GCF_012274545.1 Fukomys damarensis | reverse complement strand
TATATATATACATTTTTTTTTTTTTTTGGGTACCTGAGATAGAACTTGGGACCTTGCAATTTGCAAGGCAGATGGTAGAACCAGAGGTAAATCCCTGGCCCACCCTGTTCATATAAATCTTAGGGAGCAGGCATATGTATTAAACATTTTGATTCTTATGATCTCCCTTCCCCTCCTCACCTGCCACCCTCCCTCCAGCTTGTTCCCTTCTGTATTTCATCATCATTATTAATATTATCATGATTTCCTCCATGTTTGTGAAGTCTAAAAATTGCATTCTTTGAGGGTAGTTAGTATATGACATCAAATCTTTTTGTGTTCTTTTTGTGACTATATTTGGCCTCCTGATCCCTTTCCCAATTGCCAAAGAACTATCTCTCTGCTTCCTCATCTATGTCCTTTAACAGATGAAGAAAACATGGTAACCATACATCAAGACATCTGCAGGAAGATGGATACACCTTGAAACCATGTTGTGATTTAAGTCAGACAAAAAAGTTTATGTGCTTTTAAAATGTAGAGTTTTCTGAACACATATATAACAACTTTTTGTCAGAATGGGATGAAATAAACTCATGATAAAGTTAACTGTTTCCAAATTTATTCTCAATAAACAAGTTTACATTTCCAATTAATCAAGTGTAAGTTTGAGTAAAATACTGAATGCTTTCAGAAATAAATACATAAAAAGTTACACTTGCATAAATTGAAGAAAGGAGAATCTGTGGACATATCATGAAACTATTCATTTCATTTTGGCTACATTTAATTGTATTCATTAAACAAAAAAAAACAAAATCATGTATTGAAAGTGTACAGTGAAATTTTCTGCTGTTTATATTGTGAAATTAGCACATTCTTCATAGGTAGCATTTGCATCACCCAACACAATTATCTTTTGAGTATTTAGAGAAAATACTAAAAATAACTGTTAGCAAATTATAATGCTACGGAGCACTGCATCAATCACTGAGTTGATAAATGTCTAGGAAGCAAAGAAAATTATGAAGTATCCCCAAATATTTAAGTGTGAAGCTTTTTAATTAGTACATGCTTTAAGTACATGCTCACATATATCTTAGGGAGCAGGAATACGCATTTAACATTTTGATTATGATTATGACTTCCCTTCCCATCCTCACTCCACCCTCTCTACACCTCATCATTATCATTAATATTAAATATTTAGATGTTTGTCATGTATAGAGATTTCTCGGGGATACTGGGGATTGGATTCAGGACCTTGCACTTGCGAGGCAGGCGACAGCATGTGATGTATAAAGATTGCATTCATAGTGGGTATGACATCAAATCATTTTATGTACGCTTTTTCCTATCCTTGGCCTCCCAATTTCCTCCCTGCCAAAGAGCTATCTCTCTGTGTCCTCGTATACATCCACTAATGGATGAATGAAGAAATTATGGTATCTATATATAATGGAATATTTGACTATAAAGAAAGATAAATTCAACAACAATAATAGAACCATGTATTGGAAGTGTACAGTGCCATTTATTGCTGTTTATATTGTGAAATCACCATGTTCTTCCTTGGTAGTATTTGCATCACCTAACAATTATCCTTTGAGTATACGGAGCAAACACTAAAAACAAGTTTTAGCAAACTGTGATGCTCTGTGGCACTGCATTAATCACTGCAGTCACTATAGGATCTATGCCACTTTGTACTCTACAAGAGAAACATGGTGCTTTCTCTTTAACATCTCTCACCTACAAACACACAGCAACCATCACTAAACTCTCTGCTTTTTTAGAGTTGTTGATTTTAGATGCTAAAAACAAATATGATTAAGCTTTAATTTGTCTATGCCTGGCATATTTCATGTAATGACCTCTTGGTTAAACTACATCACACATGAAGGACTGCCTTTCTTTTAAAGCTCAATAAAATTTCAATGCATGAATAAACTTCACTTTACCCATACAACTAAGAGGATGATTTGCACGTGAAATGTCCCTTAAAGGATATGTACTCAGGACTTGATTGCAAAGTGCTTTGTTATTCTGAAAGTAACATTAGTATGCACTTTCCAATCTCAACAGTGCATTAATCTATAGATATATCGGAGGACTGTCTTTGAGCATGTGCTTTGGAACAGTCTATCTCATTCCTAATACACTTCTCTGTCAGCCAGCTTTTTTACATTTGGTTATTTAAACTAAATCTCATTTTGAGTTTGTGCATGTTTTACGATGTTATGAGAATCATAAAATGCTTTCACACATTATTTATACAGGCTTTCTCTTCAGTGGGCATTCTTTCATGATTTTCAAGTTAAGTGGAAAAATGGGTCTCCCAGATTTACTGCATGCATATGGCTTCTCTCTCGTGCGAATTTTCATGAACTTCAAAGCACCCAGAAAAATAAAACATTTTACACATTATTCACATATGTTCACATTCTCTGTTCTATGAATTCTTTCAAGTGTGTAATACCTGTATACTGAAAGATTTCATTATATTGCATACAAAGAAAGGGCTTCTTCTCTGCACTGTCCTTTCATGTCAGTGAAAGTCACTCTATATATTCAAAGTAAATTTCCTCCCTTAATGTTTTAATGTCTATGGTGATTACTAGAGTAACAGAATGGCTTTTCCATATTGCTTACATACATAGTTTCTACACCATGTGATTCCTTTCATGTCTTTGACAAGAAATGTGTGTACTGAAAGCGTTCCCACATTGGTTACAAACATATAGTTTTTCCCCAGTGTGAATCCTTTCATGTCTTTGACAAGAATGTCGGGTCGCAAAAGCTTTCCCACAGTGCTTGCACACATAGGGTTTTTCCCCAGTGTGGGTCCTTTCATGTCTTTGACAGTAACTCTTTGTGGTAAAAGCTTTCCCACATTGCTTGCATACATAGGGTTTCTCCCCAGTGTGGGTCCTTTTATGCATTT
Organism: Fukomys damarensis; assembly: GCF_012274545.1. NCBI lineage: Eukaryota > Metazoa > Chordata > Mammalia > Rodentia > Bathyergidae > Fukomys > Fukomys damarensis. The sequence continues at coordinate 16,123,759 of NW_022900949.1, read as the reverse complement.
GGAAGTAACTGTGTGTGGTGAAAGCTTTCCCACATTGCTTGCATACATAGGGTTTCTCCCCAGTATGAGTCCTTTCATGTATTTTACATACACTAAGCCCACTGAAAGCTTTCCCACATTGCTTACATACATAGGGTTTCTCCCCATTGTGAGTCCTTTTATGTCTTTGACAATAATTCTGTGTGATGAAAGCTTTCCCACATTGGTTACATACATAGGGTTTCTCCCCAGTGTGGGTCCTTTCATGTATGTGACAATAACTTTGTGAGCTGAAAGCTTTTCCACACTGGTTACACACAAAGGGTTTCTCCCCAGTGTGGCTCCTTGCATGACTTTGGCAATGACTATGTGAGCTAAAAGCTTTCCCACAGTGGTTACATACATAGGGTTTCTCCCCAGTGTGAATCCTTTCATGTACTTTAAAATCACTGTGTGTCCTGAAAGACTTCCCACATTGCTCACACACATAGGGTTTCTCCCCAGTGTGGGTCCTTTCATGTATGTGACAATAACTTCGTGAGCTGAAAGCTTTTCCACATTGGTCACAAACATAGGGTTTCTCCCCAGTGTGAATCCTTTCATGTACTTTACAATCACTCCGTGTCCTGAAGGATTTCCCACATTGCTTACATACATAGGGTTTCTCCTCAGTGTGGGTCCTTGCATGACTTTGGCAATGATTATATGAGATGAAAGCTTTCCCACATTGCTTACACACATAGGGTTTCTCCCCAGTGTGGGTTCTTTCATGTATGTGACAATAACTTCGAGAGCTGAAAGCTTTTCCACATTGGTTACATACAAAGGGTTTCTGCCCAGTGTGGGTCCTTGCATGACTTTGGCAATGACTACATGTCCTGAAAGATTTCCCACATTGCTTACATACATAGGATTTCTCCCCACTATGAGTTTGTTCATGTGTTTGACAAGAACTCTGTGTGCTGAAAGCTTTTTCACATCGCTTATGCATATAATATTTTCCCCCAATGTGAGTTTTTTCATGACTAGCCAATGAAGTATTATTATTTAAGGATATCCAACTGTGTTTATATATATATGATTTTTTTCAACTGTGAGCTCTTTCATGTTTCTGAATATCATGTTGTGAATTCATTCCTTTTCCACATTGTATGCATACAGAGGTATTCACTCTAGTGTGATTGGTTTTCTGGATTTCATCATGGTCAGGTGTACTGAAACCTCTCACATCTTGCTTATAGACAAAGGATTTCTCTTCAGCATTACTTCCTTCAGTGCCATCAGTGCATGATTTTCCACGCTGCTTATATTCATAGGGCTTTTCTTCAGTACCTGTTTTTGCATCTTTCTGAAAAGACTGAAATTCAGTGGAGGTTTCCCCATATCTGTTACCGTTAGACAGCTTCTGTTCAGATCCACGGAGCTCATATAACTCGAGTTCAGTGTTACGTATGCTAAGCATGGTTAGTGGTGCATGACCAATCAGAGGCTTTCCACATGGAAGGCTTTCACCTGCTTTTATACCAAGCAGTTTCATGTGCACATTCGTATTGGGAATCATAAAAACCATTTCTCCATGTTCATACCATAGTTTATCTTGGCAGCATTTATCTCCCTCTGCAGCCCTGTCAAAGAAAAAACGCAACAAAACAGCAACTGAAAGTGTAGAAAAGGATCAAACTGTATAACAGATAATGTGCAATAGGAAGAAAAGGTCCAAAGGGGAAGGGAAGTGGGAAGGGTGTGGGGAAAAGAAGGGAAAGGAATAAATATGAGAAAAGGAAAAAAACAGAAACAAAGTCTCAGTAAACAGGGAGGTGTGGAGGGGGTGACGGGAAGTGGGGGGAATGGGAAAACAATAAGAACCAAGATACATCGGGTAAGAGTACGAATTCCCAATGACGAATGTCGTCGTATTGTAGACCTAACATGTACCTTCGGTAAGCTGAGTGGAGAAAAAGTCATTCAGAAGTGTCTTTATGTTAACGGTGTACCAGGAGGAGATCTCATTTGATGCCTCCTAAGCATGCTTGATCATGAATTTACTGTACACTCTGGATGGTGGCTCAGAAACAGCTTTTACCAAAGCAGTATTCATGTGGAAGTGTGGAAGTGACACGTTTACAATCCATACTTTCATTTTGAACAATTGGTACATATGCATAACATACATTGATGATTTTTCACACCCTCTTCTTCCATTATTCTACCCATCCTCCTTCCACTGAGTCTCTTGACCCTCCCCAAAATGTCTGCCTGTCTTTTCTACCATCTGTCCTTGTTTGCACTTAATTCATATTTCGCATTTCTCATATAAAATATAACACGATACTGACCCTTCTGTGTTTATCTTAACATAATATGCGTTCCAGATCCATCCATTTCTTGACAAATGACATCATTTCATTCTTTATGGCTAAATATCATTCCATGATATCTATCTATCTATATATATGTATAGATACATATCGCATTATTTTCAGTGCTGGGTAATGAACCCAGGATTTTAGCAGTGAGCTACATTCTCAGACTTACTATCTTTTCCTATAAGACTGAGTCTCATCAGTCACTAAGCTGCCCAACTGGGCGAGAATGTGCCTCAGCTTCCCAGTATGATCCATCCTGCCTGGGCTGCTCCATTTTTCCTTTCTAACTCATGTGCGAATGGGCATCTAGGCTGTTTCCAGTTTCACTTTTGCAAGCTTCATTGCTGCAAACATGGATATACATGAAACGACCATAATTTTGAGGGAATATACCCAGTAAAGTATAGCTGGATAAAATGGAATTTCTATTTGTACTTGAGGAACCAAGGAACACATTTCCACAGATGTCATACTATAATGAGATTCCCACCAACATGATAGGAAAGTGCCATCTAATGCTGCATTACAGAAGATAAACAGACTAAATACTTTTAAGGAATGCTTTTAAGAATTGCTTTGAAAACAACTACTACAAAAACAGTTGTATTCATTTGGATTTTGAATAGTTCCACAAGGTTACTAATGTTGCAAATACTGAATATGTATACTACATTTAAACACATACAGCACTACTTACATAATTTGTTTGATAAGAAAGCAGTCTTTTGGAAATATATGTATATGTAATAAGATATCTTGGACCTGGTTCTCAGCTAAACAGAAATTTTTTGATGTATACCTTCAATCAATTCCTATACACAATTTCATACAACAATTTTGCATCCTTAAGCAAGAAAAATAATTTGTTTATTATTATACAGAAGGTAATGTCACTTGCGGCGTAATGTCAATATTCCCTACATTGCAGACATTCAGATACCATAAATATTCAAGAGTCAGATTCTAGATACTAAACATGTGTGCACCTTTGGAGAAATATTGTGCAATTATTGAAATTTTAACATGGACTCATTTGATTTGTCTGTGTTTTGAGACAGTCTCACTACATAGTTCAAGATGGCCTCTAATCCCTGGCAATCCCCTGCCTCAGTAGCCCAAGTGGTGGGATTATAGGAACATGCCACCATGCCTGGCTTTCTGTATTTTTGTGAACATGGCCTTCTTTGTATAGTTTGCTTGGTTTTAAAATTTAGGACCTTTGAGGAATAATGTTGTAAGTGCAAATTACCTTAGATTTCTCCCATAATTTTGGTACTCATCTTCAGTATGCTGGTCTTCCCAGTTTCTTCCTAAGGTATAGAAAAAATGTAATGATGTTACTACATTAAATAAAAATTATTAGCTTCCAGTTAGATTCCTGTTCAAATGTAACCATGCCCAGAAGATTCATCAAAATATTTCTGTACTTAAGTAAACTGCACTGCTGAACAATAATCAATTCTCTCTAATTGCATAAATGAGAAATGGTATCTTCCTTACCTATAGCAGTCACATTCCTGAAGTTTTCCCACATCACATCTCTGTAGAGCTTCTTCTGGGATGAATCCAACAAAGCCCACTCCTGCATGGTGAAGTTCACAGCCACATCATCAAAGGTCACTTCCTTCTAAATTATCAGAAATATATTTTGAGGGAGAAAAGTGAGAATCACAACATGAAATACTTCAAATCTACTCAGAAAAAGTTGAAATGAGCCTGAGTCCCACAAATGGATACTTCATGCTTTGGTCATAAAACACTTATTCTTTTGATGCTAGGTGGGAATTACTGCTAAAGAAACAGCAGAACAGGAATACTGCTTCTCCTGCTGGTTAAGCCCAGTTTTATTCCTACACTGTCTCTAAAGCATGTTTCATGGAGAGGGCCTACTAGAGCAGATGTGGGGTGAAAAGAACTAACGGTAGATGAGTATCTAATAATTTGCTCTGACAGAGCACAGAAAATATATCTATTTTCAAGTTATTATTTAGGAAATATATCCCTGTTCCCCCTGAATGTATTTAGACAGCACTGTAAAATGTCAAGCTTAATAAACAAACTCTAATTAAATACAAAGTAAAATTCATAAATTGTAATTTAAGCTACTAATGAAAAGTATTACAGTACTCATTGGAGAATGCCTAACAATGAAATTAGTGTAAGGAATACGTTATCCTATAGCACTGACATAAAATGCTTACAGTCACAGAGATATAAAAGTTTCTCAGATGCAATAGAAAGGGAAATGTGGGGATGGGCCAACCAATTGAACGCCATGGCCCTGGCCACAGGCTGGGAATACGCACCCAGCCCAGGGAGGACATGGGACTGCGTATCCCTCCCAGCCACACAGTGTGCCCCTGTGCCCAGCCTAGGGAGAGCCCCAGGGCAGACCAGTCAGTCTGAAATTCAGGACATATGGTAATTTATGGAGAAGAAACCACAAAAAAGGGAGGAAAAGACCATCTAGCAGCTACCAAGCAACACTAAGAAGACCAAATTAAGGCTAGTTGGAGTACAAAAAAAATCAAAAGATAGCATAGGTTACAGTTATTAATAGGTTTACAGATGTCATAGTACAAAAATTTCCAAAGATGAGAAAAGAGTTAAAAGTAGAAGTAAGCAAGGCTTAGAGAACATCAAAAAACTATGATGGAAAAAAGATGCGTATCCTTGTTTTACTGCCAGATAACTAAAGCCACAACAAAAATTTAAAGCAGAAAAAAACAAAAAATCATCAATAAAGGTAAACCAGGTAGAATTTCAACAGATTTCTTTACGCAAACCTTAAATGTCAGAAGAGCTGGAGTGATGTCTTTCAAGTCCTAAGAGTGAATAACTTGCTATCTAGTTTAACTTACCCAGTAAAGCTGTCTTTCAAAATACATGAATAAGGACATTTCATGAAAACAACCAACTCAAGAAACATATAACTGCTAAAAAGCAGCACTTCAGAAAATACTCAAGAATATCCTAAACAGAAACACTGAAGCCAATAAAAATATTCCTCCTTTAACAACCTGCCTGTTGTAATGTCTGGACTTTCAACCTAGGCAATTTGCTTCTGACTTACAACCCACCACTCAGACTTATGACCTATCTTCCTCTTTGTACAGTTGTGCCCATAATGATGGAGCTTGTGTCATTCTTTGTACACTACACCTTATTTATACAGTCCTAATTTTTGCTGACTGTACTGAGAACACAGTACTGTAATTTTATGTTGTGTTATAGATTACAGTACTGCACTTAAGGGTGACACAAACAAGGGCCGGGGATTTAGCTCAGTGGAACTGTGCCTGCCTTGCAAGTGTCCTCAGTTTGACCTCCAGTATGGGGGTGGGGGTGGGGGTGGAGTGGCACAAATAAAAGCAAAGTCACTAGGTTGGAGTTTCCTTTGAACCTCTTTTTACTGCATATGCTATGTGTCTTTCCATCCTTCAAAGTGTTCAGTGCAGAGGTGGATAGAGCAGTGGCTCCATTAATGCCAATTTCACTGTCAAGGATATTTGTCATTTCCAGTGAGTTTTACAGAGCCAAGCAGGTTCATGATTCTGTGCTATCTTGTTGGTAGTAACTTAACTTCATTGATCCCTTGCTATGTCCTGCAGAAGCTCCCGTATTAATGAACCAAAATTCCATTTTAAGTTACAGCTTCTAGCAATATCAACCATGTGATCAATGTAACCCTGAATTCCTAGAAATGGCTAAGATGATAGGAAAGGACATGTGAGGAAATACAGGATCAGGAGATTTGCTAAAGATCATATCTGGATTGGATCTGTTCTGTAATCATGATTATTGATGAACAGATCGTCTCTTACTGCTATATCACAAGATATCCTGGCTGCCTGAAAAATTTGAATCCCTGCTTTTTCTCATATGTACAACAAGATCAATATTACTTCAACCTAGATGTGATGATTTGTTGTTTGTTGCTGTATTGTATTTTATTTTGGTACCAGGGATTGAACTCGGATCCTTGCGCTTGCAAGGCAGGCCACCGAACCGCTGAGTTAAATCCCCGGCCCTGCTGTATTGTATTTTAAAGGTCATTGGAGAGTATGTGTTCTTAAATCATTTCATCTAAGTAATTTGAAAATATGGTGTGTAACATCACTCATTTAACAAGTTATCAGTGTAAAGACTGTTTAGCCTTACAACTGAGACTCACACTTAAGACTTAAAATTAACTGCTTAGACTTACTGTTTTCTTTTTGTACAGATCTGTACATCTTGTTGGTGGAGCCTCAATGTCTTTATTTTGTACAATTCACCTTTTATGAAGCACTGTAATTTTTGCTGACTGTAATGAACAGTAGTTTCATGTTCTGTTATTCATTACAGTATAGCATGCAAGAGGTATACAAATAAAAGCAAATTCACCTTGGAGTGTCCTCTGACCATTTCTCTGTTCTGAATATTGTAATGTACATACTCAACACAATTCCTCATTCAATGACCAATTTATTTAATGAACTACTCACAGGACTAGAACTTGGTCATTAAATGATTAGTTCCTGTATAGCTAACAAGCCCAATGAAATGAAAACAAGTAAAGTCAATTGGTAACATAAAAATAAATGATAATAAAACAAAAAACAAAGAAGTCATTAATACAAAAAGAATGCAATGGTGCTGATAGTTATAAAGAACTCACTTGTCAAAAATAGGCTTTTGAAAGGAAAGTTTATTCCAGTAAAAAAGAGACTAAAATCAGGATATTATAGCAGCTAGATGGGAAAAGCCAAGTTTATCACATCCATGTGTGGATAGGCTGACAATGGGAGAGACAGCTAGTGGCAGCTGGCCAGGAGTGAGTTCATCCATTAGTGGATGTGCTAACACTAAGAGAGAGATACTAGCAACTACCTGGAAATGAATTAGGTATCAAAGGGGCTAAGGGATCTGGCTGACATATTTGTGAAGTAGATGCCCAAGGATGGTCTGCTCAGGTATGAAGATAATTAATCGTATACTCTGTTTTGAGCCCAATTGCCCTATTTATGGAGAAGCTGCTATTGTGTGCTAAAAGCAGACTGTTTGTCTCATGTTTGTGAAGGACTCACTTAAGTCAGGCCTGATAGTAATCGATCCAGACATCACAGCAAAATTTCTCAATATTAATGCCTTTAGCTTTCCAATTAACAGACACAGATGGACAGATTGCAACAAAAAACATTGAATCCAGTAGTATGTTACCTTCAAAAACTCAATTAGGGGCTGGGGATTTAGCTCAGTGTTGCCCCACACAGCTTCATAAAACAAAAACTATTGAAATTAGAAGATCAAATAAACAATAACACAATTTTAATGCCCACTTTTGCAAAGAGGTAGAACTAAAAAAAATTTCAGAGCTGAACCACCCTTGAACATATGAATTTAATAGATATACACAGAGTATTCCATCCCTCTAAAACAGAGTATATATTCTTTTCAGCAGCACATGGTACTTTTCCCAAAATAGATCACATACTTGTCCACAAAGCCTGCCTAAGTAAATATAAAAGAAGTGAAATTACCCCATGCATACTATCAGACCACTGTGGAAAGAAAATGGAAATCAACAACAGAAGAAATTTTGGAGAAGGTAAAGCTCCAGCAAAATTAGCGATCCTCCTAAACAACCCCCTGGCTCAGAGAAGAAATTTAAAAAATCAATTTTTTAAATTTTTGAAAGGTAATGCCAATGATGGTACAACTCATCAAAAACTCTGGGACATTAAAAGTAATTCTAAAAGGAAAATTCACTGTCATCTATGCTCATATTAGGAAAACAGAACAAGACAAGCTTATAAGAAATATTAAGATACTTTACAAAAAAACCAGCCCCAAACCAAAATTAAGGAATGAAATTATAAAAATGAGAGTAGATATCAATAAAATTGATGCTAAAAAATAATTTAAAACAATCAATGGATTGAAGTTGGTACTTTAAAAAATTAAATAAAATAGATAAGCCCTTCCCCATGCTTACTAAGAGAATCCAGCAGTGCAATTGGAAATAAAGAAGGTGAGCTGGCTGAGGGGCCTGTAATCCCACTCTATAGAAGCTAAGCAGGAGGATCATCTCGAGTTTGAGGCCAGTCTGTATTACATAGCAAAACCCTGTCTCAAAACAAAACAAAACAAAATAACCAAAAAAAGAAATAAAAAAGGTGAAATTGCAACAGATATTGGAAATCCAAAAGAGGTTAGTAACTACCTCAAAAAATTATATTCTAACAAATTAGCAAATTTTGAAGAAACAGATTCCTAGATAATCTATAAAAAGTAAGCAATCTACTAAAGTAACCCAAAAAGACATAAAAATGCTTAACAACCCAATAGCAAGCAAATAAACTGATACAGTAATAAAGAATATACCAATTTAAAAAGCGCAGGACCTGACAGGTTCACTGCTGAATTCTACAAAACATTTAAGGATATTATATTACCAACAATCCTCAAGCTCTTCAAAGAAATTGAAAGGAGTGGAGTGTTCTCAAACACTATCATCTCGATCCCCAAATAAGATAAAGATCACCTAAAAATAAAACTATAGGCCAGTCTCCTTAGGAAACACAGATTCAAAAATCCTTAACAGGATAATATCAAGAGAATGCAGCACATGATTTAAAAGATTATATATCCTAATCAAGTAGGTTTCATTCTAAAGATGCAAAGATGGTCCAATATAGTAAGTCACTAAATGTAAAATATCACATAAATAGAAGCAAGGTTAAAAAATATGATCATATCACGAGAATCAAGACTTGTCATGCAGAGGTACAAGATCCCAACAATGAATGTAACTGTACTGTATCCCTAAAATGTACCAATAAACTCAATTAAAGCTGAAAAAAAATATGATCATATCAATGGATTGATATCAACATTAATGCAGAAGAAAAGTATTTTGACAAAATACAATACCCTTCCATTATAAAAACCCTGAAGAAAACAAGTATACACAGACCTTGCCTGAATATGAGAAATGCTATTTGTGACAAAGCAATAGCCAGCATCATACTAAATGGGGAAAAGTACAAGCATTCCACCTAAAATCAGGAAGACAAAAATGACCACTATCTCTTCTTTTCAATGTAATACTTGAAATATTAGCCAGAGCCATCAGGCATAAAAGGAAATAAAAATGATACAAATACAAAATAAAATACAAATAGGAAAAGCAGAACTTAAATTATCATCATTTGAAAATGACATGATACGCTACACAGAAGACCCAAAGAACTCCACCCAAAAACTCTTAGAATAACAAACTTCAGCAATGTAGCAGGGTACAAGATCAACACACAAACTCATTAGCATTTGTGTACACAAACAATAAACAGAATGAAAAGGAAATTATGAAAATAATACCATTCACAGTAGATTACAGAATATTGAAACACCTAGGAATTAACCAAGGAAGTGACAGACCTCTATATAGAACATTACAATACTCTAAAGGAGATAGAGGAGGACATCAGAAAATAGAAAGATGTCTCCTGCTCCTTGACAGGCAAAATTAATATTGTCAAAATGGCCATATTTCCAAAACTTTTATACAGAATATTCAGAGAACATAAAAAACTTAAACCACCTAAAATTAATGATCCAGTCAAAAAATGGGCAAGAGGAAAGGACAATTCACAGAGGAAGAAATATGAATGGTCAACAAATATATGAAAATCTGCTCAACATTTCTGACCATAAGAAAAATGCAAAATTAAAAAAATGCTAGGATTTCAATTTACTCCAGAAAAAATGTCAATCATTAAGAAATCAAACAATAAGAAATGTTGGTGAGGCTGTGGTGAAAAAGGAATCATTCTTCATTTTTTATGCAAAAATAAAGTAGTATAACTGCTTCAGGAGTCAGTATGGAGATTTCTCAATGAACTGAAATTAGAAATTCCATATGACCCAGCCTCTCTCCCTTGTAGGTATCTTCCACAAATAGCTTAAGATATCATACTACAATGATGCGTGCATGCCAATGTATACAGCACCACAACTTATAATAGCTAAATCCTGGAAACCCTATATTTCCATCAACAAGCTAATGGATAAAGAGAATGTGGTATCTAATATATAATGCCGTACTATTCTGCTGTGACAAATTTGAGGCATTTGCAGGAAAATAACGGCACCTAGAAAATATAATGTTGAGTGAAATAAACCAGACTCACAAGCATAAATACCATATGATATAACTCATTTAAGTGAGGCAAAGTACAAATAGAATAATAAAGGATGGATAGGAGGAGACTAAAAGATGTATCCCTTAAAACAGAAAAGTGGTTCAAGGGAGGAAGTTTGAGAGGTGAGGAGGACGGAAAGGGGCAATAAGCAGAATAAAGGTATGTCATGTATGAGAATCTATTCACCTCAATTAATGCGAACATTATATGCCATAACAAGAGCTAAGATTAATAATATCAGTAAGAATGAAAATTGGCATAAGGAAACTAGAGAAGGGAGGAAGTAGAAAGAAGGGAAGGGGATTAAAGAAAAAAGAAACAATGTCAATTATACCATTTGGATCTTAATTACACTTTTAGTTTTTCACACCAGCCTCTACCCCTCCAGTGCGTGTCATCACAGCACTTTGTGGCTCTCTGCTCTAGCAGAACCTGAAAGGTAGTAGAAGGGAATATGAGAAGAGCAATACTACCCGGCATGATGGAGCAGGCCCGTAATCCCAGCACATGGGAGGCTGAGGCAGGAGAAATGCCACAAGCTCAAAGCCAGCGAGGGTTACACAGTGAGGTTAAGGCCAGTCTGGCCTCCATAGTGAGATCCTGTCTCAAGAAACAGAACAAAAGAAAACATATATGTGTACATATTTTTTTATGAAAAGATCAATACAGAATAACAAGAGGTAACAGAAAAACACTATGAGAAAATGAGAAAAAAATGTAAGGATGTATCAGCCCCCGAATGCTGGTCTTACAGATATATACCACTGCACCTCTGTAAAACAGGATATTATAAAGACATTAAAAGTATAATAATTTTCTTTGAATGAATTTTAGATGGTCGAGAAATTCTGAGAAATGTATAAAGTCCCAAATTTGGCAACAGAAGAGGCAGGTAGTGGAGAATGAAATAAGTTGACAAGAAAGCAAAGTGACACTAAAAAAAAAGCTAGAGGGCTAGGGATTTAGCTCAGTGGTGTCGCTGCCTGCCTCCTTGCAAGGGCAAAGACCCGATCGATCCCCAGTACCAAAAAAAAAAAAGGAGAAAGAAGAGTGGGGCATGGTGGTGCACGCCTGTAATTCCAGCAATCGGGAGGCTGAAGCAGGAGGATCACTATGAGTTCAAGGCCAGTCTGGGCTATATAATGAGTCCAAGGCCAGACTGGATTATATAGTGAAAACATGTGTCAAAAAATTTTTTTAAAAAAGAAACCATTACACATGTGCATGAAGATTTTCAAATCCAGGATAGAACTTTACCTAGTAAATATAAGGGTGTATTAGAAAATAGTTTCTAATCTTTGCATGTAGCTAAGTGGTAGCATGGGCCCCTAGCCTGCATGATGCAGGTTCATTCAAAGTACCACACACAGGAAAAAAGCGACTATATGATAATGAAATTGTGTCTGTTCACCTCATCAAAGGATGGCTCAGCATAAGCTATGGTGAAACTCACCACAAAACAACAATAAAGAGGGCTAGGGATGTAGCTCAGCAGTGCAGTGCCTGCCTGGCAAGTGTGAGGTTCTGAGTTCAATTGCCGGTACCAAAAGAGAAAAGTGAAATTAAAAAGACAAAACAAACAAACAAAAGGCCCCTTAAAAATTAACAAAGAACTGATAAGATTATTTGAGTCTTGATATAAATATTTCCTAAAATTCAATTTTTGTTATTTTGTAAAAGCTTTTAAGAAAAGCACCACAATGTGATCAATAACTTGATAAAGCACAGGTACCATAAAACTAGCAAATGTTACAATGAATGGAGATGCAGGACATCAATTATTTCACAATCAGAAATAAGTCAAAATGGGAAGAAAGGAGCTAAAGGTGTAGGGATGGTGAGATGGGTAGGGGAAGGGTAATAAGGGAAAAGAAAAAAAATGTGAGAGAATGAAAAGATGGAAATAAAGTGTTTGTAGATGGGGAGGGGAGGAGGGGGTGAAGGGAGGGCAGGGGTAAGGGGAAAAAATGAGAATCAAGACCTGTCATGTAGAGGTACAAGATCCCAACAATGAATGTAACTGTACTGCATCCCTAAAATGTACCAATAAACTCAATTAAAGCTGAAAAAAAAAAAAAAGAAATAAGTCAAAGATATTCACTGTCCCCAGGGTTCTGTAACATGAAACAAAAATTAATGTGTTGTCACAGGACATACAGGCAAGACAGAGAAAAAGCAACAAAAGGATTGAAATTAAAAAAATAAAATCTCTATGCATGAATGATGAAAGAATCAAGATGTAAAATTTGAGTTCTGCCATGTGCCTAGCAAGCGCAAGGACCCCAGTTCAATCCCCACTACCAAAATAAATAAATAAATAAATAAATAAATAAATAAATAAATAAAATTTCAGAACACTGCTGGAGAAAGTCATAGTGAATCTCCTAGTTTCAACACTCATTAAAACTATCCCAATACAATGAAGCTACCTGATACACAATCAGAAAACAAATTTTAAGTAAATATGGCTCTCAAACACTTTGATCTCAAAGCAATACACACAAAAACTACAGAGAATTCTACAAGGTCACTGTGTAAAAACCGCTGTTTAGCTGATTATCAGTGAAAACAGGAAAAAATGCTTTGTTATTAACAGAATCAAAAGTGCAGGAATGTTCCTATACCATGTGGCTATAATGAACATTTTAAGGAAAGAGCTACATTGTCAAAAATACATTTAAGTGGAAGGTTGAACTTGTTTACAGTTTTTTGCAAATCCTTCTGAAATCTGCCTTGAAAGGATCAACTAGATCCTCCCAACCAGCGGCTCACTCAGTCTCTGCCAATGTATTGTTTTGTTCATGAAAATGCCTCTTCAGTAGGACCATGCCTGCTCCCACAAACACAAGGTCCTGAGTTTGATCCCTGGTACCAAAGGAAAAAAAAAAAGCCTCTTCCCTGATCACTGTAAAGCAAAGACATTACTGACACCTAGAAATAATCTCACACTCCATTTTAAAATTTATTTAAAAATTGTGGTATGCTAGATCAACAAATTCTTTAAAAATCTACATCTTCAAAGAGAAAAATCATACAAATAAAATTGGGAAAGATGAATATCAAAAGTATAATATAAAGACTCAGATTTGATGTAATATGTTAGAAATTCTTTAAATAATATACTTAATACAACCATATTTATAATACCAGTAAACAAGTCTAAATTTACCAAACATCTATTAAAATTCCTTTTGAAAAACAAAGGACAGTGTTATATTTATCAAAACTCCAATAAAAAGGTGAAGGTGAGGAATTTAGCTCAGTGGCACTGCGCCTGCCTCATAAGCACAAAGTCCTGAGTTTAACCTCTAGAAACCAAAAAAAAAAAAAAAAAAAAAAAAAAAAAAAAAGTAAAGGAGAGAAAGATATCCTTTCCCACTATTTAGAACATACTATATACTGTTATAGTCACTTAAACCTGAAACTCCATCAACATGTAGGTACACTAAATTTATAAGTACCAAGAAATACATTAGCTTTAAACAAACTGAGATTTCATATAAATCCAGTGTAAAATGATTCCATCACTCCTTTATGGTGGGAAATTGCTCATTGTATATGCAAAGTAAATCTGATTTTTGCATCATGAACATTCAAATGTGCATTCTAGGTAGATTTAAAAAATATATACAACATATGAAAGTAAAGTATGAGGAAAGAAAGCACTGTATTAGAAAAATTAAGGCCAGGCATGGCAGTGCATACCTGTAACTCAACACTTGGGAGGCTGAGGCAAGTGGACTCTGTCTCAAAAAAACAAAATCTAGGAATGAAAAAAACTTCAGAAAAATAACTATAAAGCCACAGATATTAAAGTTATTTTGAAGATACAAAATTTAGGATTTCTGTTCAGGGAAAAAAAATACTTTATAAAATTAACATGCAGATGGGAAAATAATGAGAAGGAATGTTGATTCTCCACAAGTGACAAAGAAATACCTAGAACAAAAAATATTTTATAAAAAATAATTTCTCATCACAAATATGAGAATAAGAAATAAGCAGATATTTTGTAGAAGGGCTTACATAGGAAATGAAAAAATACATAAAATGGATGCATAAAAGACAGAAAAATGTGAAAAGACACAATTAAATTTCTGTATAAACCCATGAAACTCACCACATTAGAAAAAGCCTACTGGTGTTAGTTGGCTATGAGAAACAGGAATTACTGCCTCCTGGCTGTGGCAGTGTGGATGGTGCACGTTAAAGTCTAAGTGGATACACACCCTGCATGAACAGGTGCCTGGGCCCTGGGCATCTGCGGTGTTTTCTCAAATCTGCTTCTAGGGCAGGGCATGAATGGCCTTGTGACGTTTACACCGTCACAGAGCCAGACAGGCCTGCTTTCCCGTAACTGTGGAGAGCCAATGAAGACGCTCGGGAGACAAACAGTGGAGACGCTGTCAGGAGCTACCTATACAGCAATTCAAATAAATCTGGAAATTAATACTGACCGACTCAAGTAAAAGGAGGATGAACTCTAACATACTCATTTGGGCACGCTGAACATATATGGACATGAGATTGATGTGTAGCTTGTGGCAAAGCACATGCACAATACTGGTCATTCTGTAGGTCTATAGCCAGCATAAGAAATGTACATGAAGCCATATGGTGTACAGTCCAGATGTGATGAGCAGGGGCACAAGTGCAGAAAGAAGACACACCTGCAACAGGCTTGTCAGCAGAGCACTAGTGATATTCGGGTCTAATACTTCATTCTTTTCAGGGCTGTCCTGACACTGATCAACATCCTTGACCTCTACCCATGCTCTAAATCTTGCTCGTGCTCTACATAAAGATTATAACAACAACAAAAAAAGTTGACATATGCTCACGTGTTTCCTGATGTGCACAATCACCAGTACCTGAAAACCACCAACTTAGCATGTGCAATATGGGCGTATAATCTCCTAAACGACAAGGTACCCAGAATGGGCAAACAAAGACCACAAGAGCTGTGAAAATTCTCTGCACCCCAAACCCAAGCAGAATGAACGGCACTACCCAAAGTACCCTGTCCTTGCACACTCTCTCCTTGTCCCTACCACCTGCACTACTTTCCAGATGTGAAAGCCAGAACAGGCTCCACTGCTTGATGGTCTGTGATGACACCCACTACTGGGAGATAGAGAGGACAGACTAAAAGGGGCCTTGGACTGAATCTCCGTGCTTTATCTCAACCATGCCTTTCTCCATAAACCATTTCCGTGATCTCCAGGATGCCAACACAGATGTCTTGTTCTCAAGAGATTGGGGAAGCCAGGAGACACTTGCAAGGATTTCAGGGACTTCAGTCACTTGTTGCTTATGGAACACACCACAAAAGCTTATGATCAAAAGCTTTGCCTGGAGAGATACAAATCCCTAAAAACGGTAAAGAGTCCTGGAAGCAACAGTGCTAGACAGACCTGCCTTCAGCCTACTAAGGTGATGAAAGAGGAAGTGGGATTACAGGACTGAACAACCCAGTACACAAAGGCAGATGTTAAACTAAGGTTAAAGCAGCTAGGGAGGTTCCCAGAATCACAGTAACTTAGAACTAGGATTGGAAGTGTTTTCTCTTTAGCCTTGCACATTCTTGGTGTCTTGTGTTCAAACTGCTCAGTCCGGTGTCTTCACAGAAAAGTTCGATCCTATCCCCTTGTCATGGTAATAGAAGTCAGAGTATGACCAGAGAGGCAGACATCTTTATTGATACCAAAATAAAATGTAAAAAGGGTCAAAGCAAAGAAACACACCCATATACAAACCAAAAAAATGGCCAGAGTAGTTTTCC
>NW_022900949.1:16034843-16106946 GCF_012274545.1 Fukomys damarensis | reverse complement strand
AAAGCGGTCAGTTTCATGAATGTGAAGTACTCCACAGAGAAATGTGCTGCAACTCTGTGAGTTTACCAGTGAAATCCACATCTTATGTGCAGTTCAATTGTATTCCTTTTTGTTTGTAGGTCTCTTCCTGGCAGAGATTGAAACACTGTTGTGAAGCACTTGTACCACAATAGTCCTTCAGGCCTAAGAGAGTGCCCATTAGCTCTGAGTGAACACAAGCCTGCAGAACTATATATAGTTGGTGATAGGTTCAGATTGATGTAAGAACTGAAAGGCACTTTGCGGAGGGCTTCTGCAGTTTAAAGTGAGGTTTTCCCTGGGAAACAGCTTTTTTTGCTACTTAGCCATTTAAAGCGAAAGCGATCAGTTTCATGAATGTGAAGTGCTCCACAGAGAAAGGTGCTGCAACTCTGTGAGTTTACCAGAGAAATCCACATCTTATGTGGAGTATCATTGTATTTGTTTTTGTTTGTAGGTCTCTGCCTGGCAGAAATGGAAACACTGTTGTGAGGCACTTCTAGCAGAAAAGTCCTTCAGGCCTAAGAGAGTATCCACCATCTCTGAGTCCACGCAAGATTTCAGAACTCTGTATACTTGGTGATAGGTTCAGGTTGACGTTGGAACACAAACGCACTATGCAGAGGACTTCTGTGGATTAAAATGCAATTTTGCCCTCTAAACAGCTTCTTTCACCTCTTAGTAGTTGAAAGCGAAAGCGGTCAGTTTCATGAACGTGAAGTACTCCACAGAGAAAGGTGCTGCAACTCTGTGAGTTTACCAGTGAAGTCCACAGCTTATGTGGAGTACAACTGTATTCCTTTTTGTTTGTTTGTCTCTGCCTGGCAGAGATTGAAACACTGCTGTGAGGCTCTTGTAGCAGAAAAGCCCTTCAGGCCTAAGGGAGGGCCTAGCAGCTCTGAGTGCACGCAGCCCTCCAGAACTCTGTATACTTGGTGATAGGTTCAGTTTGACGTTGGAACACAAATGCACTTTGCAGAGGACCTCTGTGGTTTAAGGTGCAGTTTTCCATGGGAAACAGCCTCTTTCCGCGCTTATCCGTTTAAACAGAAAGCAGTCAGTTTCATGAATGTGAAGTACTCAATAGAGAAAGGTGCTGCCACACTGTGAGTTTACCAGTGAAGTCTACATCTTATGTGGAGTCGAACTGTATTCCTTTTTGTTTGTAGGTCACTGCCTGGCAGAGATTTAAACACTGTTGTGAGGCACTTGTGGCAGAAAAGCCCTTCAGGCCTAAGAGACTGCCTAGCAACTCTGACTGCACACAAGCCTACAGAACTGTGCATAGGTGGTGATAGGTTCAGTTTGATGTTAGAACACAAACGCACTTTGCAGAGGGCTTCTGTGGATTAAAGTGCAGTTTTCCCCGGGAAACAGCTTCTTTCCCCACTTATTCGTTTAAAGCAAAAGCAGGAAATTTCATGAACGTGAAGTGCTCCGCTGAGAAAGGTGCTGCAACTCTGTGAGGTTACCAGTGAAGTGCACAGCTTATGTGGAGTACAACTGTAGTCCTTTTGTTTGTGATCTCTGCCTGGCACAGACTGATACACTGTTGTGAGGCCCTTGCAGCAGAGAAGCCCTTCAGGCCTAACAGAGTGCCTAGCAGCTCTGATTGCACACAAGCCTCCAGAACTCTGTATATTTGGTGATAGGATCACTTTTACGTTAGACCACAAACGTACTTTGCATAGAGCTTCTGCTAGGTTAAAGTGCAGTTTTCAGTTGGAAACAGTTGCTATCGCAGCTCAGCCATTTAAAGCGAAAGCGG
Organism: Fukomys damarensis; assembly: GCF_012274545.1. Lineage (NCBI taxonomy): Eukaryota > Metazoa > Chordata > Mammalia > Rodentia > Bathyergidae > Fukomys > Fukomys damarensis. The sequence goes on along the minus strand of NW_022900949.1, from coordinate 16,105,160 downwards.
TGAGTTTCATGAATGTGAAGTGCTGCACAGAGAAAGGTGCTGCATCTCTGTGTGTTTACTAGTGAAGTCCTCAGCTTAAGTGGAGGAAAACTATATTCCTTTTAGTTTGTAGGTCTCCGCCTGGCAGAGAGGGAAACACTGTTGTGAGGTACTTGCAGCAGAAAAGCCCTTCAGGCCTAAGAGGGTGCATAGCTGCTGTGAGTGCACACAAGCCTCCTCAACTCTGTATACTTGGTGATAGGTTCAGTTTGATGTTGGAACACAAATGCACTTTGCAGAGGGTTTCTGCGGTTTAAAGTGCAGTTTTCCCCGGGAAACAGTTTCTTTCGCAGCTTAGCCGTTTAAAGTGACATCGGTCAGCTTCATGAATGTGAAGAGCTCCACAGAGAAAAGTGCTGATACTCTGTGTGTTTACCAGTGAATTCCACAGCTTATGGGGAGTACAGCAGTATTCCTTTTTGTTTGTAGGTCTCTACCTGGCAGAGATTGAAACACTATTGTGAGGCACTTCCAGCAGAATAGCACTTCAGGCCTAAGAGAGTGCCCAGCAGCTCTGAGTGAACACAAGCCTGCAGAACTCTATATAGTTGGTGATAGGTTCAGATTGATGTAAGAACTCAAACGCACTTTGCAGAGGGCTTCTGCGGTTTAAAGTGCAGTTTTCCCTGGGAAACAGCTTCTGTCGCCGCTTAGCTTTTTAAAGCGAAAGCGGTCAGTTTCAGCAATGTGAAGTACTCCACAGAGAAAGGTGCTGCAGCTCTGTGAGTTTACCAGTGAAGTCCACTTCTAATGGGGAGTACAACTGTAGTCCTTTTTGTTTGTAGGTCTCTGCCTGGCAGAAATGGAAACACTGTTGTGAGGCACTTGTAGCTGAAAAGTCCTTCAGGCCTAAGAGAGTGCCCAGCATCTCTGAGTGCACGCAAGACCTCATAACTCTGTATACTTGGTGATAGGTTCAGTTTGACGTTAGAACACAAACGTACTATGCAGAGGACTTCTGCGGATTAAAATGCAATTTTCCCCTCTAAACAGCTTCTTTCACCTCTTAGTAGTTGAAAGAGAAAGCGGTCACTTTCATGAATGTGAAGTGCTCCACAGAGAACGTTGCTGCAACTCTGTGAGTGTACCAGTGAAGTCCACAGCTTATGTGGAGTAGAACTGTATTCCTTTTTGTTTGTAGGTCTCTGCCTGGCAGAGATTGAAACACTGTTGTGAGGCTCTTGTAGCAGAAAAGCCCTTCAGGCCTAAGAGATTGCCGAGCAGCTCTGAGTGCACGCAGCCCTCCAGAACTCTGTATACTTGGTGATAGGTTCAGTTTGATATTAGAACACAAACGCACTTTCCAGAGGGCTTCGCTGGTTTAAAGTGCAGTTTTCCCCCGAAAATAGCTTCTTTCGTCGCTTAGCCGTTTAAAGCGAAAGTGGTCAGTTTCGGGTATGTGAAGTGCTCCACAGAGAAAGGTGCTGCATCTCTGTGAGTTTATCAGTGATGTCCACAGCTTATGTGGAGTAAAACTATTTTCCTTTTTGTTTGTTGGACTCTTTCTTGTAGAGAGTGAGGCAGTGTTATGAAGCACTTGTAGCAGAAAAGCCCTTAAGGCCTTAGAGATTGCCTAGCAGCTCTGAGTGCACACAAGCCTCCAGATCTCTGTATACTTGGTGATAGGTTCAGTTTGATGTTAGAACACAAACGCACTTTTCAGAGGGCTTCTGAGGTTTAAAGTACAGTTTTCTCCAGGAAACAGCTTCTTCAGCTGCTTAGCAGTGGAAAGCAAAAGTGGTCAGTTTCATGAATATGAAGTGCTCCACAGAGAAAGGTGCTGCAACTCTCTGAGTTTACCAGTGAATTCCACTGCTTATGGGGAGTACAAATATATTCCTTTTTGTTTATAGGTCTCTACATAGCAGAGATTGAAACACTGTTGTGAGGCACTTGTAGCAGAAAAGCCCTTCAGGCCTAAGAGAGTGCCTAGCAGCTCTGAGTGGACACAAGCCTCCAGATATCTATATAGTTGGTGATAGGTTCAGATTGACATTAGAACACAAACGCACTTTGCAGAGGTCTTCTGTGGTTTAAAGTGAGGTTTTTCCTGGTAAACAGTTTGTTTCACTGCTTATCCTTTTAAAGCAAAAGCGGTCAGTTTCATGAGTGTGAAGTGCTCCACAGAGAAAGGTGTTGCAACTCTGTGAGTGTATCAGTGAAGTCCACAGCTTATGATGAGTAGAACTGTATTCCTTTTTGTTTGTAGGTCTCTGCCTGGCAGAGATTGAAACAGTGTTGTGAGGCTCTTGTAGCAGAAAAGCCCTTCAGGCCTAAGAGAGTGCCTAGCAGCTCTGAATTCACACAAGCCTCCAGAACTCTGTATACTTTGTGATGGGTTCAATATTACTTTGAACACAAACCCACTTTGCAGAGGTCCTCTGCAGTTTATAGTGCAGTTTTCCAAGGGAAACAGCTTCTTTCACCTCTTAGCCCTTCAAAGCGAAAGCGGTCAGTTTCATGAAAGTGAAGTGCTCCACAGAGAAAGGTGCTGCAACTCTGTGAGTGTACCAGTGAAGTCCACAGCTTATGTGGAGTACAACTGTATTCCTTTTTGTTCGTAGGTCTGTGCCTCGCAGAGATTGAAACACTGCTGTGATGCACTTGTAGCAGAAAAGCAGTTCAGGCCTAAGAGAGTGCCTAACAGCTCTGAGTGCACTCAAGCTTCCAGAACTCTGTATACTTGGTGAGAGATTCAGTTTGACATTAGAACACAAACGCACTTTGCAGTGGACGTCTGTGATTTAAAGTGCTGTTTTCCCTGGGAAACAGCTTCTTTCGCCACTTAGCCATTTAAAGCGAAAGTGGTGAGTTTCATGAATGTGAAGCGCTCCTCAGAGAAAGATGGTGTAACTCTGTGAGTTTACCAGTGAAATCCACATCTCATGTGGAGTAAAACTGTATTCCATTTCATTTGTAGGTCTCTGCCTGGCAGAGATTGAAACACTGTTGTGAAGCCCTTTTAGCAGAAAAGCCCTTCAGGCATAAGAGATTGCCTTGTAGCTCTGAGTGCACACAAGCCTCCAAAACTCTGTATACTTGATGATAGGTTCAGTTTGACTTTAGTACACAAACGCACTTTGCAGAGGCCTTCTGCGATTTAATGTTAGGTTTTCTCTGGGAAACAGCTTCTTTCGCTGCTTAGCCATTCAAAGCTAAAGCGGTCAGTTTCATGAATGTGAAGTGCTGCACAGAGAAAGGTGCTGCAACTTTGTGAGTTTACCAGTGAAATGCACAGCTTATGTGGAGTACAAATGTATTTCTTTTTGTTTGTAGTTCTCTTCCTGGCAGAGATTGAAATGCTGTTGTGAGGCACTTGTAGCCTAAAAGCCCTTCAGGCCTAAGAGAGTGCCTAGCATCTGTGAGTGCTCACAAATTCCAGAAGTCTGCAGAGTTGGTGTTAGGTTCATTTTGACGTTAGAACACAAATGCACTTCATAGAGGGCTTCTTGGGTTTAAAGTGCAGTTTTCCGTGGGAAAGAGCTTTTTTCTCCTCTTAGCTGTTTAAAGCGAAAGGGGTCAGTTTCATGAATGTGAAGTGCTCCACAGAGAAAGGTGCTGCAACTCTGTGAGCTTACCAGTGACGTCCACAGTTTATGTGGAGTACAACTGTATTCCTTTTTGTTTGTAGGTTTCTGCCTAGCAGGGATTGAAACACTGTTGTGAGGCACTTGTAGCAGAAAAGCCCTTTAGGCCTAATATAGTGCCTGGCAGCTGTGAGTGCACACAGTCCTCCAGAACTGTGTATACTTCGTAATAGGTTCAGTTTGACGTTGGAACACAAACACATTTTGCAGAGAGCTGCTTTGGTTTAAAGTGCAGTTTTCCCAGGGAAACAGCTTCTTTCACCACTTAGCCATTTAACTCAAAAGCGGTCAGTTTCATGAATGTGAAGTGCTCCACAGAGAAAGTTGCTACAACTCTGTGAGTTTACCAGTGAAGTCCACATCTTATGTGGAGTACAACACTATTCCTTTTTGTCTGTAGGTCTGTGTCTGGCCTAGATTAAAACCCTTTTGTGAGGCACTTGTAACAGAAAAGCCCTTCGGGACTAAACGAGTGCCTAGCAACTGTGAGTGCACAGAAGCCTCCAGAACTCTGTAAACTTGGGTATAGGTTCAGTTTGACGTTAGAACACAAACACACTTTGCAGAGGGCTTCTGAGGTTTAACGTGAAGTTTTCCCCAGGAAACAGGTACTTTCGCCCCTTAGCCATTTAAAGTGAAAGCGGTCAGTTTCCTGAATGTGAAGTGCTCCGCAGAGAAAATGCTGCAACACTTTGAGTTTACCAGTGAAGTCCTCAACTTGTAAGGAGTACCACTACATTCCTCTTTGCTTATTGGTCTCTGCCTGGCAGAGATTAAAACACTGTTGTGAGGCACTTTTCCAGAAAAGCCCTTCACACCTGAGAGAGTGCCTAGCAGCTCTGAGTGCACACAAGCCTCCTGAATCCTGTATTCTTGGGGATAGGTTCCGTTTGAAAGTAGAACAAATATGCGCTTGGTGGAGTGCTTCTGCGGTTTAAACTGCAATTTTCCCCCGAAGCAGCTTTTTTTCCCTGCTTAGCAGTTTGAAACCAAAGTAGTTAGTTTCCTGAATATGAAGTACTCTAAAGAGAAAGGTGGTGCAATGCTGAGAGACTACCAATGAAGTCTACACCTTATAAGGCGTACAACTGTATTCCTTTGTGTTTCTAAGTCTCTGCCTGGCAGAGAGTGAAACACTGCTGTGAGGTACTTTACCAGAAAATTCCTTAAAGCCTAAGAGCGTGACTAGTAGCTCTGAGTGTGCAAAAGCCTCCAGAATCCTGTATACTTGGGGATAGGTTCAGTACGAAGGTAGAACACAAATGACTTGGCATAGTGCTTCTCTGGTTTAAACTGCAGTTTTCCCAGGGAAACAGCTTCTTTCCGTGCTTTGCCATTTGAAACCAAAGTGTTAGTTTCATGAATGTGAAATACTCCACAGAGAAATTTGGTGCAATACTGTGTTTATCAGTGAAGTCCACACCTTAAAGGAGTACAACTGTATTCCTTTTTGATGTAGGTCTCTGCTGGCAGAGATTAAAACAGTGTTTTGAGGCTCCTGATTAGAAAAGCCCTTAAGGTCTAAGAGAGTGCCTCACAGCTCTGAGTGCTCACAATGCTCCAGAATCTTGTATACTTGGGGATAGGTTTAGTTTGAAGGTAAATCAGAAACGCACTCAACAGAGTACTTTGGTAGTTTAAATTGCAGTTTTCCCTGGGAAACAGCTTCTTTCGCTGCTTAGCACTTTGAAACCAAAGCGGTTAGTTTCCTGAAATTGAAATTCTCCACAGAGAAAGGTGCTACAATGCTGTGAGTTTACTTGTGAAGTCCACGAATTATAAGGAGTAGAACTGTATTCCTTTTTTTTGTAGGGCTCTGCCTGGCAAAGATTGAAATAAAGTTGTGAGGCACGTGTAGCAGAAAAGCCCTTCAGGCCTAAGAGAGTGCCTAGCAGCTCTAAGTGCTCACAAGCCTCTAGAGTCCTGTATACTTGGGGATAGGTTCAGTTTGAAGGTAGAACACAAATCCAGTTGCACAGTGCTTCTGTGGTTTAAACTGCAGTATCCCCAGGAAACAGCTTCATTTGCTGCTTAGCCCTTTGATACCAAAGAAGTTAGTTTCCTGAATGTGAACTACTCCACAGAGATAGTTGCTCCAACGCTGTGAGTTTACCAGAGAAGTCCCCACCTTATATGGAGTACAATTGTATTCCTTTTTGTTTGTAGGTCTCTGCCTGGCAGAGATTGAAACACTGTTTTGAGGCAGTTTACCAGAAAAGCCCTTAAGGCCTAAGATAGTACCTAGCAGCTCTGAGTGCACACAAGCCTCCAGAATCCTGTATTCTTGGGGATAGGTTCAGTTTCAAGGTAGAATACAAATGCACTTGGCAGAGTGCTTCTGCAGTGTAAACTGCTGTTTTCCCTGGGAAACAGCTTCTTTCACTGCTTAGCCCTTGGATGCCAAAGCACTTCGTTTCCTGAATGTGAAGTACTCCTCAGAGATAGGTGCTGCAACTTGTGAGTTTATCAGTGAAGTCCACACCTTATAAAGAGTACAACTGTATTCCTTTTTGTTTGTAGGTCTCTGTTTGGCAGAGATTGAAACACTGTTTTGAGGCTCTTTACCAGAAAAGCCCTTAAAGCCTAAGAGAGTGCCTAGCAGCTCTGAGTGCACACAAGACTCCAGAATTCTGTATACTTGGGGATAGGTTCAGTTTGAAGGTAGAACACAAACCCACTTGGCATAGTGCTTCTGCAGTTTTAACTGCAGTTTTCCCTGGGAAACAGCTTCTTTCACCGCTTAGCACTTTGAAACCAAAGTGGTTAGTTTCCTGAATGTGAAGTACTCCAGAGAAAGGTGCTGCAACGCTGAGAGATTACCATTCCACATCTTATAAGGATGACAACTGTATTCCTTTTTGTTTGTAGGTCTCTGCCTGGCAGAGAAAGAAACACTGTTTTGAGCCACTTTACCAGAAAAGCCCTCAAGGCCTAAGAGTGTGCCTAGTAGCTCTGACTGCACACAAGGCTCCAGAATCCTGTATACGTGGGGATAGGTTCAGTTGATCATAGAGCACAAACCCATTCTCAGAGTGCTTCTGCAGTTTAAACAATAGTTTTCCCCAGGAAACAGCTTCTATTGAGGCTTAAACCTTTGAAACCCAAGCGGTTTGTTTCCTGAATGTGATGTATTACCCAGAGAAAGGTGCTGCAATGCTGTGAGTTTACCAGTGAAGTCCACATCTTATGTGGAGTACAACTGTATTCCTTTTTGTTTGTAGCACTCTGCCTGGCAGAGATTAAAACACTGATGTGAGGCACTTTTAGCAGAGAAGCCCTTCAGGCCTAAGAGAGTGCCTAGCAGCTCTGAGTGCACACAAGTCTCCAGAATTCTGTATACTTGGTGATAGCTTCAGTTTGAAGTTAGAAAAATACTCTGCAGAGTCCTTCTGCGGTTTAAACTACAGTTTTCCCCAGGAAACAGCTTCTTTCAGAGCTTAGCCCTTTGAAATTAAAGCGGTTAGTTTTCTGAATGTGAAGAACAACACTGAAAAAGGTACTGAAATTCTGTAACTTATAATGAAAGTAGGACAGTTTCCCCCACATGTGCCACGTACTAAACAATTGTCTCTAAATGAGGGTATGATAGAGTGGGGCACAGGAATTACAGAGGTAATTCAGATGGAATTGTAATGCATTTCACTACTCATAAATAACAAAATTGTGCCATGTTTTTTCCTTGCCTTACCTTAGGAAATGTTCATGTATGGAAGTTCAAAAGTCACAGTTTAGTTTAAATTTTTCTTATTCATCAGCTTTTTTTTCATGTGTTTCTGATTTATTTCACCTAAGAGTAAGCTTTCAAGTAGCATCCATTTAGCTAGAAATGTCTCAAACTTATCCTTCTTTATGACAGAATACTACTCCTTTGTATGGAAACCACATCTTTATCCATTCATTTGTTGATGAGCATTTGGGCAGTTTCCAAGATGCAGCTGATACAAACTGTGCTGCTATAAAAATTGGTGTACATATACCATTAAAGTATGATGCTTTTAATTTTTTCAGGAAGATACCAAGAGAGGGAATAGCTGGGTCAAATGGAACCTCTAGTTTTAGTTTCTTAAGGACTCTCCATGCTGATTTCTACAGTAAAACTGGCATATTTCATCCCACTTTTTAGACACTGGTCCCTTCTTTGCCGTCCTCCTCACCTGGATACATAGTTCATTCTGCATAAGCTCCTGTCTGGTATTCTCGTTTCACAGCTACTTTCTATCCCTTTGTGGATTAGACCATAGATTATTTTGAGTTCCCTATTGATAGACAACCAGGTTGTTCCAGCCCTTTTTTGTTGTTGTTTTTTGAGATGAGTTCTCTCTATGTTAGTTCAAGTTGGTCTGGAACTCACTGTATAGCCCCAGCCTGGCCTTGAGGTGATATTCCTGCCTCAGCCTCAGGAGCACTGGGATGACAGGCCCGTGCCACCATGCTCTGCTCTTTTCCGAATTTTTATGAAAAACAAAAACAATGCTACTCACTCTCGCCACCTTAATTGACCTTTATCAGGAAATGGGCGAAAGCCCCACCCTACTCCTCAGCCAAGGGTACCTCCACCTCCAGGGCTGCATGCTTTGGGTGTGGCCCCGCCTCCTCAGACCTGTCACCTCTCCCCAAACCGCCCCCCACCTCATCAGCTTTTTGATGAATGAGAAAGGAATATAGTTTTTTCATCATATTTTCAGAAATGTTATATATTCATAGCATTCACTACACATGGGAGTTTTACCTATTAAATTTACTCTATCACTAATACTGAAGTATTAGGTATAAGCTGAACAAGTCATCAAAACATATCTGATTTCCCTCAGACTCCATGCTCTGTGTGCATTGAGAGCTGTCATCCTGGGTTCAGGAAATCCCCTTAGGAAGGACAGGCTGCCTGTTGTTTCCATTGCTCCCCTTGCCCATATAATGAGATCTCCAACGAGACAGGTGAGTATGTGTTTTCTGGAGAAATTCTCCATTTCTCAGTTTATCCTGCATTCCAACTAGAAAATGGGAGAATGAGTGAACAGCTTGCTAAAATATAATTCCTTCTTCCTTTAGTATTTGATCTAATTATTTTACACCATACAATGTCCCTTTTCAAAAACACACTCTGTCCCTTGAACATTCCTTGATTTATTTTTCTAGAATCATCAAATCACTATTTTCAAAATACCCCATTTCTGAACAATTCAGTTTTTTACGTTTCATATTCTTTGTAGCTTTCAATACATAGTGTTGGTAAAAAGGAAGACTTCACCTTCTTTTAAGATATATTTATATCACATTGAGTATATAAAATTTATACACGCTTCCCTTCCAAGGACCTAACACTATTTCAAAACAATTCAGATGTTCACAAGTTGTGTGTTTTATTTAAAAACTAGGTGTGTCTTTCATGTATCACATGGTGATTATAAGTATAACCTCATTTAGGAGGTTTCATGCCCTTCTCTACTGTAATTCACAGATATGCAGTGGAGGCAATATGCAATGACAGAAAATGCAATTAAAGCCATAGATCTGCAATAATAATTGGAAGGCTAATAAAATGACTGGGGTTCAGTAAATGATGCTATGTACATCATTTTGGAATAACACTTTATTTATTTTGGAGTTTTCTTTTTGAGGCAGGGTCTCTCAATGTAGTACAGTCTGACATTGAACTCACTATGTAGCCCAGGCTGACCTCAAATTTATGGAGATCCTCCTGCCTCAGCCTTCTGAGTGCTGTAATTATAGGTGTGTGCTACTATGCCTCATAAGAATAATGTTTTATATTTAATTGAAGAAGTAACATTGCAGTATATTTGATGAATGAGAGGGACATAAATTGTAACTAAGGTCAATAGAAGAGTCAAAATGACACATTCTCACTTATAATATTCACATCACAATAAGTAATCCAAGATCAATGTTATTAAAACACTCAACATGGGAGGGTAGTTGGGATATGGAATAGAGTATATAGAAAACCAATACTGAAGATTTTACACATCATTATTACCACTTTGTGAATACTTGAATTTGTTATATTAAATCATGATGGATTGGAATCACCTTTCTGCATAGGCTTTTCCATAGTTTTCATTAGTGACAGATGACTTAATTTCATCTAACTCTATGATTTCAATATTTTAGAAACGTGCCAAAATTAACAATATATTGGACAAGTTGATTTGCACTCTCTCTCTCTCTCTCTCTCTCTCTATATATATATATATATACACACACACACACACACACACACACACACACACTATGTATATAGTATACATATGCAAAATATATGCATTTGTGTAATATATATTTTATACTAATTTTGTATATAGTAGTTGCATTTTGTTTACCATGTTCACAAATAAAAAATGTACCTAGCAACAATTCTTTTATGTTTTAATAAATTTGTCAAAATCATGATTGGCAGAAAAGAAATTCCAAAATTATACAGTTGAAATTGAAAATGTCACTCATTAAACCCTGTATGTTCAAGCTAAAATTGTCTGAGACATATATTTGTATGCATTTTGCAATACTTGTTTATGCAAAGATAAGCAAAAGTTTTGCATCACAAATATAAGAAAGAAAACAAGAAATTGAAGAGAAAAGGAAATATGAATAATAATGGAAGTAACAGGGAAGTAGACCTAACAGGGAAATATAACCACTTATAAGCCATAAAAAATTGATTTTAGTAACAAAATAAAATTAATAGCCCTTGATAAAATTAGCTACAAAGAGATCAATTAGAAAGCAAATATGCAAGCACTGAAAATAGACACATCTGCAAAAATACAAAGCATTTTGTAAGAGAATATAAATAAGTATCAATGTACTTAGGAATGTTAACAAAATTCATGAATTTACACAAATACTGAACAAAATTTTTCAAAGTAGCACGTCTGCTTTAAAAGTTCAATTGTGTTTTTGTCTCACAAATTTTATGTTAATTGACAGTTTAGCTGGTGAACTTTGTAACTATTCTAGAGAATACCATTACTAAATTAATCAAACTCCTTCAGATAGGTAGAAGATGGGAAAATGAATGCATCTTACAAGTAAGCTTGAATTGTGTTACTCATGGGCAACAATAGAAAATCAAACATCACAAGCAAGTTTTTTTTTTTTAACTCTGTTTCTTTGTTTGAAAGAGGATCTTTCCATGTAGTTCAGGATGGCCTTGAATTCATTATATAGCCCAGGCTGTCCTGGAATTTGCAGAGATCCTCCTCCTCAGCCTCTTAAGTACTGAGATTACAGGTGTGCAGGCTTACACCCAGTTTGCAACATTCCTTCTTAAATGAAAATCCCAATTCCCATCCTAAAATGTGCTATAGTTTAAGGAGGCTACTTTGTGGCCAAATTGCACTTACTTGATGTAGATCAAGACACTAGATTCTAGAAAAAACTTAAAAATATCAATAAATGAAATAATATATACAATTGAGTGCTTATCTATAATTCATGAATGACAATAAATTTTAGAAAATTAAGAGTAGGAGGAATCTTTGTTGATTCCACAGAAATGTTTACAGAATCATTCAATGTTAAAAACATACATGAGTCAGGAGTGCTTTATTTCACCACATTTACATTACGGTATGGTAGAGATAAAAGCCAGTAGAATAATGTGAGGAAAAGAAATTAGCATGTATTGGGAAGAGAAAACAGCAGTGCTATTTTTACAATGATTCCAGTGTGAAAGGAGAAAATCTAGGTAAATTAATCATCAATGGAACTGATTATGGATTAACTATCAGGTTAATATTCAAACATCTCTTTCTTCACATCAATGACAATTCAGAATTTGAATTTAAAAGACATTTGCTCTACCATAAGCTATGAAATATTGAAAAGTAAATGCTCAGTTTTAAAAAGTTTTCACCAACACATATATAATAGGAATAAATTAAGAACAACAAAACTGAAATGAGTTATAAGGCAAAAATTCTAAATCAAAAGGTTTAATGATTATAAGATGTTAATATTTTATATGGCTCTAAGAATACCATCCAATCAAAATCAAAATTGCACTCTGCTATTTGGTAAAACTTGCAAATTTCTCAGAAAAGTTAGTGTACCTTGTAGAATGTTATGGCATATACTTATTTCCCTGGAGATTAGAAAATATAGCTATTGGGAGTTATCAAGAGTACTTGCTCATTGAATGAACACCTAGGTTATTTCCTGCACAGATTTAGTTTAGACAAGTAGATCTTTAAGGGATTGTGAGAATGGAAAATTGTACTCAAGAACATGCCATAAAAACAAAGAAAATAAATTTTAGCAGTGTTATGGCACTGTAAAAAACAAAAACAGTATTGATTCCAAATGATTAGTTTTATAGCAACACAAGAGAACAGGGAGACTTTACTGGCCCAGTGTGCTGAATGGTGGAGGCTGTGAATAACAGGGAATTACTAAACCTGCACTGAGAAAAATTTGTATTTCTCACTAGATATGCAGCAGTGTGTGAAGTGTGCGGACCATCAGTATTCCTACATTCACAGATATCACTGCCTCCAAAAATCTGTCACTTTTCTGGCTTTTGAAGACCCCTTGGGGAAGACTCTGGATGGCACAGCTCTGAGCTTAGCTATTCTTACAGCTGTTGTTCTTGAGCTCTTTGTGAAGCACAGAGACACTCCCAATGTCAAGGCCAACAACCAGACTCTCAATTACAGGCTGCTCATCTCACCTGCATACTCCAGCAGACCACATTTGGAATTGTGTTCACTGTGGCTGTTTCCACTGTCTTGGCAAAAACTATCACTGTGGTGCTGGCCTGCAAAGTAAATGCTCCAGGCCGAAGGATGAGATAGCTGTGGGTATCAGGGGCACCTAACTACATCATTTTTGCCTGCTGCCTGTTCCAATTCACTCTCTGTGGAGTCTGGATTGGAAGAAATCCACCTTACATTGACACAGATGAACACTCTGAACATGCCACATCATCATCGTGTGCAACAAGGGCTCACTCACTGCCTTCTACTGTGTTCTGGGATACCTGGGCTCCTGGCCCTAGTGGGCTTCACTCTGGATTTCCTGGCCAGGAGTCTTCCTGACACATTCAATGAAGACAAGTTCGACTTTCAGCATGATGGTGTTCTGCAGCGTGTGGGTCACCTTCCTCCCTGTGTACCACAGCACCAAGGGCAAGGCCACTGTTGCCATGAGGTCTTCTCCATCTTGGCCTCCAGTGCAGGGTTGCTGGGCTGCATTTTTGTCCCTAAATGCTACATTATTTTGTTAAGACCAGATAGGAATTCTCTACAGGGGTTCAGAGATAAAACACATTTGGACGGGAATAAACTTTTTTAAGTTAAAACTGTTTTTTCCTAAAATGTGTAGTGGCTCTGGGGCAAATCTGCACCTTTCTTGTAGCTATATCTTACATTACAACAAGATACTTGCCTCAGCTATCAATGGACTGATTTCTTTTTCTTATTCTCTGAAAGTAACTAATTTTTGTAGCAACTGTATTTTTCACTTTGAATCTTGGAAAAAAAATTGTTCTCATAAAATGGATAATGAATCCTTTATTTGGGTTAAATTTGATTGTGTTACTCATTTTTATCTTTTGGACAACTTGATGTTCTCAATCATTTTACTCATTGTTGGTATGGTAACTTCTTTCTGCTCATCACCATATTTCAGAATTACCTTATGTATTTCATTTAACTTTTCTTCTCTCAGAATTGCTCTGTCTTACCACTCTAGGTATAAATATGGAGATACCTCAAAAAGCTAGGATTAGAAGTCCCATTTAACTCAGCTATCCCACTGCTGGGTATCTTTCCAAAAGAATTAAAAGAATCATACTACAGCCATAGATGCTAACCTATGTTTATAGGTGCACATTTTGTAGCCCAATTGCCAATCAGCTGGAGACTTGATAAAGAATATGTGATTGTTTTATAAAATGGATTACTACTCAGCCATAAAGAATGAGAGACTAGAGATATTTATAGCTAAATGGATGCACATTGAGGCCATACTCTTAAGTGAAATAAATAGGGCACACATGTGAAAATACTGAACAGTTTCTCTGGGGTGAAAAGCTGAAAATGTAAATAAGGTTCAAATTGTATAATTCATGATGTGAAATAGGAAGAAAGGGGCTAAAGAGCAGGGGAAGTAGGGGAAAGGAAAGTAGGGAAAAGGAAAAAATGAGAAAAGGAAATAATTAAAACAAAGTTTTTCTAAATAGGAAAGGGTTGAGGAGGTGAAGAGAGTCCAGTGATATGGGGAAAAAATAAGAACCAAGATTTATCATGTAAAGATACAAGATCTCAATGATGAATGTAACTGTACTGTATACCTAAAAGGTACCAATAAATTTAATGAAAAGAAAAATTCCTATGCCTTAAATATGCTGAATATAGTTCATTTTGATAATTGGGTCCATGTCTTCTTGCTCACCCTTACTTGCTAATTTTCCTGAAGCTACCGTTGCACAAACTCCCTCTCTAGCTGCCTTTAGAATGTTAGGACTGGCTGAGGACATGTGATAACAAGTACTGTTGAATTTAAAATTGCAATAAATGGAAATTACATGTTAAACGAAGGGATGACTAATGCTGTATGGTGAGTTTTAATATCAGTGGCTGATTAAATATTTCTACTTAAATTCTCTAAACATTCCCTTTTAATGTGTGATGTGTTCATACATCTGTATTTGTTTTGCATTTATTACATGTACACATAAATATTATATGCAAATTTTCCTTCTCATATTTCTTCCTGCCTATTTTTATAATTTGTTTATAATGAAAACATCATTTTATCTACTATATGTAGTGTACTAAATATCTTATAAGGAAAGAGTTACTTGTTGAATCAAATGACCAGACTTTTGGCTCCATGCTCCTGTTTGTTGAATCCCTTGGAATTTTTTTTTCTTTTATTGAGTTTATTGGTATAGTACAATATACAGTACAATTATGTTCATTATTGGGATTTTGTACCTTTACATGACAGGTTTTGGTTCTTATATTTTCCCCTTGTCCATGCCCTCCCTTCACCCCCACCTTACCTCCCCATTTACAAACACTTTATTTCCATTTTGTCATTTCTCATATTTTTTCTTTTCCCTTATTGATTTCCCCTATCCTTCCCACTTTCCCTACACCTTTATCCCTTTCCTTCCAATTTCACATTGTCTATTATATCATTAGGATCTTAGGCACTATTCTAGTTTTTTACACACACACACACACACACACACACACACACTATTGGGTATTTACACATGTGTGACTTATTTATTTCAGTTAGAAGTATATCTTCCATATGTATCCATTTTCCTGTGAATGAATTTAATTTCTCATTATTTATGGCCGAGTAGTATTCCATTTTATAGAAAAGCCACATCTTCTTTATCCAGTTTCCAAATGATGTGCAAATGGGCTGTTTCCAAGTTTTAGTTATTACAAATTGTGCCACTATAAATATGGGTGCACATATATCACTGTGTGGTATGATTTTTAAAATTCTTTTGGAAAGATACCCAGCAGAGGGATGGTTAAATCCCTTGGAATGTTTATTCATTAAGTTCATTGGCACATTTTAGGTATACAATATGTTGATATTTATCACTGGGAAGTGGTACCTTTACATGGTTTATCCTGGTTGTTATTTTTTTTCCCATTCCACCATGCTCCCTTCAACCCAATCACCCCTCTTTATTTAGAAAGACTGTGTTTTTATTTTTTCATTTTCTCATATTTCTTCATTTCCGGTCTTTCCTTTCCCTTACCCCTCCCATTTCCTCTTCCATTTTGGACTGTTCTTTCCTATTTCAAGTTACCTATTATGCATTTTGATACTAATTGACATGTTCAGTTTCTCACACCAAAGAAATTATGCAATATTTGCACATGTGGTGCTTACTTATTTGACTTGGGTAAGACCTCAATGTGCATCCATTTAGCCATAAATGTCTTCAATTTCTCATTCTTTATGGCTAAGTAGTAATCTATTTTATAAAACAATCACATCTTCTTTATCCAGGCTACAGGTGATGGGCGGTTGGGACTTTTCCAAGCTATACCTACTAAAAACTGTGCCACCAAGCACATGGTTGTACATATATCACTGTGCTATGATTCTTTTAATTCTATTGTAAAAATACCCACAGTGGGATAACTGTGTCAACTGGGACTTCTAATCCTAGTTTTTTTAAAGCTTTAATTGAGTTTATGGAACATTTTAGGGATACAGTACAGTTACATTCATTGTTGGGATATTGTAACTCTACATGACAAGTCTTGATTCTCATTTTTCCACTTATTCCTGCCCTCTCTTCACCCCTCCTCCCCTCCCCATCTACAAACACTTTATTTCCATCTTTTCATTATCACACATTTTTTTCTTATGCCCTATTACCCTTCCCCTACCCGTCTGAACTTCCCTACACCTTTAGCTCTTTTCTTCCCATTAATAAATGTCAGTAATTTATTAGGATCTTATGTATTATTGCAGGTTATTCGCACCAGAGAAATTATTCAGTATTTAAACATGGGTGACTTATTTATTTCACTTAGGAGTAAATCATCAATATGTATCAATTTTCCTATGAATGAATCTATTTTCTCATTCTTTATGGCTGAGTAATATTCCATTTTATAGAAAAACCACATTTTCTTTATCCAGTTTCCAACGGAAGGGCAAATGGGCTGTTTCCAAGTTGCAGCTATTACAAACTCTGCTGCTATAAACATGGGTGCACATACTTCTCTGTGATATGATTCCTTTAGTTCTTTTGTAAAGATACCCAGCAGAGGGATGGCTGGGTCAAATGGAACCTCCAGTCCAAGCTCTTTGAGGTATCTCCATATTGATTTCCATAGTGGTTGCACCACTCTGCCCTCCCACCAACAATGGAGAAGGCATCCTTTCTCCCCACAACCAGCCAATATTTGTTATTGTGGGATTTCTTGATAGCAGCCATTGTTTGTGGGGTGAGGTGGAATCTCAGTGTTGTTTTCATCTGCATTTCTCAAATGTCCAGTGATGTGGAATATTTTTTTCATATATTTACTTGCTGCTTTTACTTCTTTGTCTGAGAAATGTCTGTTTATTTCAGATGCCCATTTTTCAATCGGGTCTTTGTATTTGGGGGGGCTGATTGTTTTGAGATTTTTATATATTCTTCATAATAGTCCTTTGTCTGAGGAACAGCTGGTAAAAATTTTTCCCGCATTGTAGATTGTCTCTTAGTTCTGCTGATGGTTTCTTTTGAAGTACACAAGCTTTTAGTAAGATGAGATCCCAGTTGTTGATTCTGTTTGCTAGTTCACATGGTACTGAGGATTTGTTCATAAAGTCTTTTCCTATGCCAATGTCTTCTAGAGTTCTGCCTCACTTACCTTCCAGCAAGTTTAATGTTTCTGTTTTAATATTTAGATCTTTAATCCATTTCGATTTTAATTTAGTGCATGGTGAAAGATAAGGGTCTAATTTTAATCTGTGGCAGGTTGACATCCAGTTTTTCAAACTCCATTTATTAAGGAGGCTATCTTTCCTCCATTGAGGATGGTCAGCTCCTTTGTCAAAGTTGAGGTAGTTAAGTACATCTGGGTTTGTTTTTGTGTCTTCCAGTATGTTCCACTGATCCTCTGGCCTGTTTCTTTGCCAGTACCATGCTGTTTTTATCACAGTGGCTTTGTAGTATAGTTTCAAATTGGGAATTGTTACACCTGGTGCCATGTGTCTGTTGCCTAAAATGGCTTTTGCTATTCTAGGTCTCTTATGGTTGAAAATTAATTTTTGGATTCTTTTCTCTAGTTCTGTGAAATATAGTGTTGGAATTGCACTTGGCATTGCATTGAATGTATATAGCAGTTTTGGCAGTATGGCTATTTTCACTGTGTTGATTCTTCCAACCCAGGAGCAGGGGATATTTTTCCATTTTTTTAATATCCTCTTCAATTTCTTTTTTCAGAGTGCTGTCATTTTCAGTGTAGAGATCTTTTGCTTCTTTTGTTAGACGGATTCATAGATACTTCATATTTTTGGATGCTATTGTAAAAGGAGTTTTTTCCCTTATTTCTGTCTCTGTGAGTCTGTTATTTGTGTATAAGAAGGCTACTGATTTTTGGGTATTCACCTTGTATCCAGATACTCTACTAAATCTGCCAATTAAGTCTAGAAGTCTTTTGGTGGAGTTTTTTGGGTCTTCAATGTAGAGAATCATATCATCAGCAAATAATGACCATTTAACCTCTTCCTTTCCTATCTTTATTACTTTAATTTCATTCTCTTGTCTAATTGCTATGGCTAATGTTTCCAGGACTATATTAAAGAGGAGTGGTGATAATGCGCATCCATGTCTTGTTCCTGATTTTAACATGAAGTCTTTCAGTTTTTGGCCATTTAATATGATGTTGGCTGATGGTTTCTCATAGATAGCCTTTATTAAGTTGAGGTATAGACCATCTATTCCAATTTTTTGCAGTGCTTTTATCATGAATGGGTGTTGAATTTTATCAAATGCTTTTTCTGCACCTATTGAGAGGATCATATGGTTTTTGTCCTTGACTTTGTTAATATAATGTATTACATTTATTGACTTTCATATGTTGAACCACCCTTGCATCTCTGGAATAAATCCGACTTGGTCAAGATGGATGATCTTAATAATCCTCTGTATTCTGTTTGCTAGTATTTTATTAAGGATTTTTGCATCCATATTCATTAAGGAGATTGGTCTGTAGTTCTCCTTTTTAGTTGTATCTTTCCCTGGTTTGGAAATCAAAGTGATACTTGCTTGCAGGAATGAATTTGAAAGTATAGCTTTTCATTTGATTGCATTGAAAAGTTTGAAGAGTAATGGCAGTAGTTCTTTTCTAAATGTCTTGTAAAATTCAGCCGTTAATCAATCAAGGCCTGAGCTTTTCATTGTTGGTAAATTTTTCATTACATTTTCAAATTCACTGAATGTAACTGGGGTGTTTAAAATGTTTTTACCTTCTTTGTTCAACTTTGGTAATTTGTAATTATCTAAAAATCTGTCCATTTCTTCTGTTTTCCATTTTATTGGAGTACAGCTTCTGAAAGTAGGAATTCATGATCTTCTGGATTTCTTTTGGATCTGTTGTGCCTTCACCTTTTTCATTCCTGATTGCATGTATCTGAGCCTTTCTTTCCTTTTTTGATGAGATTAGCTAAGGTTTTTTCGATTTTATTTATTCTTTCAAAAAACCAGCTCTTTGTTTCATTTATTTATTGTATCATTTTCTTAGTTTCAATTGCATTGATTTCTACTCAGATCTTATAATTTCCTCTCTTGTTCTAGCTTTGGGTTTTGCTTGCTCTTGTTTTTCTAGGAGTCTGAGTTTCATCATTAAGTTGTTTATTTGTGCCCACTCTGTTTTCCTAGTGTGGGCATTCAATGTTATGAATTTTCCCCATAGAACTGCTTTCATTGTGTCCCATAGATTCCTGTATGTTGTATTGGCGTTTTCATTTATTTGTAAAAACTGTCAAATTTCTTCTTTAATTTCCTCTGTAATCCATTGATTGTTTAGGAGAGTGTTGTTCAGTTTCCATGTGCTTGTGAAGTTTCTACAGTTTCTTGTGCTATTCATCTCCAGTTTGATTGCATTATGATCTGATAGTATACAGAGGATGACTTCAATTCTTTTGCATTTATTTAGACCTGTGCTGTGAGCCAATATGTAGTCTATATTGGAAAATGATCCATGTGCAACTGAAAAGAATGTATATTCTGATTTTTGGGGGTGGAATACTCTATAAACATATATTAAATTCATGTGTTCCAAAGCTTGGTTCAGTTCTATTATTTCATTGTTGATTTTTTGCTTAGATGGTCTGTCAATTTGTGATAGTGGGATATTTAAATCCCCCACTGAAATCGTATTAGTGCTTATTTGGTTTTTCATGTTACTTAATACTTGTTTTATATAGTTGGGGGCATTTGTATTTGGTGCATATATGTTTATGATTGTCAACTCTTCCTCTTGAATGGTGCCCTTTACAAGGATGTAGTGTCCTTATTTGTCTCTCTTAATGATTTTGGTTTGAATTTTACTTTATCTGAGAATAAGATTGCTAAGGGGTAGAAAAATTTAGTCTTTCTTAAGTGGAATTTGCATATTTATATCCAACCAATAAATTAACTGTTGATGAGCAAACTCCTTTTACATCTCAATCCACTGATACAGGAATATGTAATTCTAAACTCTCTCCTCGATAATAGGCCAAGAGTAATACCAGAAATAGACCAGAAATTAAATTATAACTAGAAAAGGGGAAAAAGTAAGGTACAACATTAACACTTTCTTGCAAAATTATCCCTGGCCACAACAACAATGTTTAACAAATATTCACTAACCAGTCTTACTCCTGTTATCAGCTGTACACACAATATCATAGAACTGGCCACTAGGATTACAATCCACTAGAACATTTTCCACATTAAATGGCAACAGTAGCATCTTCAGAAATTTGTACATTCATATATACGTGGTCCACATTCACCCATTTTCAAATGCTTTCAGTACACACAGTTGCAGCACATTACAGTCACATGTCTAAATTGTTGCTCAATAAAAACCCAAGCCACAGCCTAGACATTACTGCAGGAGGTCAGCTGAGTACAATTATGATTAATTTTATATATTTCAATAGCAGAGAGACGTACAAGCCCCTAAGAAATTAAGAGTTCACAAATACTTTTTTTTTAAATGCTACCACAGAATTATGTTGGACAATAGTAAAATCTTTACCAACCAAGTCAGTGTTTTAAAGTCTTTTCTTATCATAAGTATTCTTAATTGAAAAATTACAAAAATGTTTAAAATAATTCATTTAAGGTTCCAGTATGGCCCAGAGCTACTGATACCTAACGTGTGTTTTAACATTCTGATGAAGTCATTCAAAATAACTCCAAAGCACTCATTCAGTTTAAAAGTGGCTTAAGTGCCCTGAACCCAAATTATAAAAAATCCCTTGCATCCCTACTAGAGCCAGGCACATATAAAAGGAATGCACTTTGGTTCATTCCAAGTGCCCTGGAATTAATCACAGTATAAAATGAAATGGTTTGATGTAGTAGTTGATGTCCTATAGAATATTAACAGAAAAAACATGGAACCAGGAGCCACACATAATAATAACAATATTTTAGCATCATGATCACTATAAGATTATCTTTGCAACAAGCTTAGATTCGTATATTAGTATAAAACAGCCATTGTTAAATGTATGTATTCCCCTCTAAAACCACATGAAAACAAAACACCAAGAAACTCTTGTTTAAGATATTAACTTTTGACAGGATGCCATCTAAGGAAAGTGTATGGGCTTATGTATAATCATGAATAGGTGGAGCAGAAGAGAAGGGCGAATATCTGGATCAGAGGTTATTGCCATATACAATATGTGAAGCCATGTATAGTCAGGAAGCATGAAAACATTTTGTACACCACAAAAGTAGTAATAATAATTATTACAGCTGGGTGTGGTGGTGCATACCTGTAATCCCAGCACTTGGGAGGCTGAGGCAGGAGGATCACTGTGATTTCAAGATCAGCCTGGGCTAAATAGTGAGTTCCAGGTCAGTCTCAACTACATAGTGAGACCCTGTCTCAAAAAAACAAAATAAATAAATAAATAAATAATTATTACAATTATATCTTATGTCCTAAAACATAGCTTGGTACCAAAAGGCTTTTAAAAATAACTGCTTGTTTTTCCCCAAAATATTATATTTTAAAGATGACCACTATAAATATATCATAATAACATATTTAGAAATCACCCCTTTGATGATAAACAATGAAAAGCTTTTATAACAACGTATTTAGTGATGTTTATTGGGGGTATATCTTTCCATAAAGCTATGGAAATTATTGGAGCTCTCATTAGTCAACAAAGATCAGAATAAATTTTTCTGAGCAGCTGCTTCTTTATTCACCAACAGGAGTCTATCCAAACCTAAAAGTTTATATTTAGTTATCTTGACAATTTTTTATTTAACCTGTAAAACCAGGTTGTACAAATTAACTATTTGTATCCCAGTCTCAAAAAAGGCCACAATGCCTATTTACTATCACCCTCCACATCTCCCTGTCAAAATCTGACTGTTGGAAGTGCATATCTATTTATCCCAGCTTTCTAACTCCAATTCCTGTCACCCTATATTTTAACAGTCTGTCTCAAATACTGGAAAATCATCCACAGTTCCAGGACTCTTATCTATGGACCTCCCACTCCTCCACAAACCACTGACCCAGCATGCTCAGGGCAGAATGAAAACATCACTTGCCTTGCTTCCTCCCTATGTATCTCAGAAGAGCATTCAAACTGGCTGTCCAATGGCCTGTACTTCATATGAAATAAGAGGCATTCTGATGCCACAATCAGGCTGACATTTTTTTCTTACATATCCTTCCTTAGCACTCCATGACCATTTATACAGAAGCCCAGATGTCTAAACAAGTTCTCCCACAAAACACAATCAGGAAAAGGGCAGCCCCCTTCTTGTCCCCTTCTTAATGGGAGCAGGGTCCTCACTGGGATGGCAATGGAGATAGCAGGCATTTCTACATCCACAGATTTCTAACAGGCCCTGTCCATAGAGATTTCAGAAGACATGGATAACATAAGCCAGTCCTTATATACAGTACAAGATCAAATAAATTCTCTAGCAGAAAGTGTATTACAAAACAAAAGGGCCCTTGATGTGCTGACAGAAGCCCAAGGGTTGAAAGTGCCAGGGGCTAGGTGAAGAATGCCATTATTTTGTTAACCAGTCAGGGATTGTTAAAGCAAAGTTTAAAGAATTACAGCAGTGCATTGAAGAGCCAAAGAAGCTATGGAATTCTTGGGGAATAGATCACAACTATTCCTGGCTTCCCCAAGGTATGCCTTGGCTACTCCCCTTGTTTGGACCACTGGCTTGTATATGCCTTTTAATCATGTTAAGGCCTTGTCTGTTTTGATGTTTCCAAAATTTCTTGCAGGAATACATCAGGGCATTTACCAACCATACAGTCATGGAACTCATCATGGCAGGGTATCAGTCGCTGGGGCAAAGGGAAGAAGCCCCCACCTAGTGCTGCCCCCACCAGATCTTGGTTTAGCCACAAACTTTTCCCCTTTGTCAGCTTGAAGCAGCTCCAGAAGAAGAGACCTTCACCCAATAACTATAAAGCAAAAGCCTGAAATGTTAGATTTCCCTCACCTTAGGATGGCCCTTACTCTCGTTCCCATAATGCCCTGTTTCTCACCTAAAATGATAGTTTCTCCTACATAGCAAAGGACAGCCTTCTTCCCATGATGCCTCTTCTCCTGTCAAAAAGTAGCCAGATACTATCTCCAAGTAACCAGTGATGTCACAAACCCCTCCTAGTGATGTCACAGTTTCCTCCAATCCCTTAATACTACCTCACTTAACTCCACCCAAGCTCCTATAAGCCCCACCCAAGTCCTATAAAAAAAGCTCTGTGTTCTGTCATACTGCTCCCTCTCCTTTCATCAGGGAAAGGCAGCAGATTGTCCCTACAACAAAGTCTTATAGTGGTTTTTAAAAAAAATCAAATGGTTTGAGGTAAATTCTTACAAACACAGGGGGATTTTTGTCTAGTGTCAGCATAACGAAAAATCATTTAAACTTAGTCTGATGTTAAAACACAATGAAGACCATCTTTAACCCCTTAAAGATAGGAACTATCTGCCCAGATAACTGGTGTTTCTTTTTTAAAAATTAGTTTTATTGGTATATTTTAGGTACACAATATAATGATATCCATCACTGGAAATTTTGCACCTTTACATAATCTATCTTGGTTCTGTCCTCCCTTCAGTAGTTGTCTTGTTTAGTGCCTGTTGGAAATTTATGCCTTATAGCTTGTATTAAGGCCTGTAACTAGGTATTAAGACTGATGTATCTCTGCAGAGATAATGTCTAGTATTTGAAGAGTTAAAGAGGCCAAAAAAAATGCATACCTACAACATGGCATTCAGAACTGAAGGCACATTGTTAACTCTAAGGGGACAATTTCTCCCCTACTATGAATCTATGCTGTCTTGCATCACTCTGTTTTCCACTGTTGTTGCAATACACTTACTTGGTAATGAGCACTGCAAGAAATGGAGCCAAATGAGATAGCTGTCAGGTAATTTAAACATCAATATATTCAGCAATTGATAAAAATGGTTGTTGCTAAAAATTTCTCACACATTTATATAAATTTGTTTTCCTGTAGAGAAAGAATATTACAATATAGAACATAAGTTGTTCTGTAAACTGTAATTTTCACAAGTGGCAGAGAATTACTGGTTTGGACAAAATAGTCTAAGAAAAAAATATGACAGTTCTCTTCAATTCCTTTTTAATAATGAAGGAAAAATGAATGAGGGGAAAGATAAGATGGAACACTTTGAGTTTTAAGATTTAGAGGACACAGTTTCAGTTTTTCTGCAGTTACTATAATATAAAACTGAGTTTATTTTCCTGATCTTTGAAACAAAAGAATTGCACACTGCCATTTTTCTGCTTCCTTTAAAATATTTGGAATCCCTAGTTACAAAAGTAAACTTAAATTCATTCAACCTGGAAGGACAAATATTCATGATTCATGTCAGTGGCACATTTGATAAGATTCTATTATTTGCCAGAAAATCCCCAAAAATAATTTCTAAAAGGACTTAACAGATCTTTCAAAACTACTTCCCTTATTTTATTTCATAAACTTAGAGATATACTTGGAAATATTAATTTAATCTTTAATTTGCACGGTCATTAACTATCATCCTAGAAAAAAATATCAATTTTATTGCTTACACTGTTTTTTCTTAAAGTGCTATTGGAGTTAGAAAATACATTTTGCTGAGGAACATTTGGTCATTCGAGAGATGCAGATGAAAATAACACCAAGATTCCACCTGACCCCAAAAAGAATGGCTGCTATCAAGAAATCAACCAATAACAAATGTTGGTGAGGCTGTGGGGAGAAAGGAACCCTTCTCCATTGTTGATGGGAGTGCAGACTGATGAAACCATTATGGAAATCAATATGGAGACACATCAAAGAGCTGTGATTAGAGGTTCCAATTGACCCAGCCATCTCTCTGCTGGGTATCTTTCCAAAAGAATTAAAAGAATCATATCACAGTGATATATGCACACCTATGTTTATAGTGGCACAGTTTGTAATAGCTAAAACTTGGAAACAGCCCATTTGCCCATCAGTTGAAGAATGGATAAAGTAGATGTGATTTTTCTATAAAATGGAATACCACTCAGCCATAAAGAATGAGAAATTAGATTCATTCATAGGAAAATGGATACATATTGAGAATATATTCCTAAGTGAAATAAATAAGTCACAGATGTGTAAATACTGAATAGTTTCTTTGGTGTGAAAAACTATAATAGTACATAAGATCCTAATGATATAATTGACAATGTGAAATAGGAAGAAAAAGAGTAAAGGTGTAGGGAAATTGGGAAGGGCAGGGGAAAGGTAATAACTGAAAAATATATGAGAAAATGGGAAAAAGTGTTTTAAATGGAGAGGGGAGGAGGAGATTAAGAGAGGGCAGAGACAAGGGGAAAAAATGAGAACTAAGACCTGTCATGTAAAGGTTCAAAAGAATGTAATTGTACTGTATTTCTAAAATGTGCCAATAAACTCAATGAGATAAAAAATACATTATAATGTATAATATTATCATTATTTATCATCCTATTAATGGACTTTTGCTTTTTCCCCAAAAATGTGACAGCTAAGAAGCTGCTGATATTGGACCTCCAAATGATATAGAGTAAATAACATAACTCCCAATCCACTAGATGTTAGATATGCCAAATTTGTATTCTGCAAACTCAAAGAGTAAATTTTTGGGAACTGTACAAATTGAGAATATGAAATATTTATTGAGGGGGTGAGATATGGTTTCTGAGAGACAGGAGGGAGCCAGAGTGAGGTGCCAATGAGCTCACTTTACAGAGGAAACTTTATAGAGCAAAATCTTGAGGTGGCCACAAAATAACAAGGTGAATAAAATGTGGGAGAAAACTGTGATCAACAATAAGCTTACAAGTGTAGTCACTTAGGTAATATTGATCCAATGAGAAAGCAAGTCAGATAGCAGATGTACATGGAAGGAACAGGATTTACTTTTTTTGGAAAGATGATTGAGGAGGTCCTGCTCACCCAGCTAGGTGAATGATGGCTATTTAGATTTTTTGGACCATGTAATACTCACCCTACTATATCACTTATCACTTGAGGAAGTATATAATCTTGGTATTTCTATCCTTATCTTGAGGTCAAGCTACAATTGTAATGTATTCACATCTTCTGTACTGTCTCTTTTGAGGGTCTATCCCTGTCTCTTTGCCTATAATATTTCTACCTAACTTAGCTGCTTATAATATTGCCCTCTATGAAGAGGTACCTCTAACTGCCATGAAAGGGCAAGTAGTGATGACCATTCTGGCTACTGCAGGCTGAAGGAGGCTATAGATACTCTCCAGACATCCTATGTGTAGGCCCTGGATATACATTCTGAACTTGGGTAGGTGTATAACTTTAAATCTGGAGAAGACAAGGGAAACAGAATAGTTAAATATTCATGGATCAAATAATAAATTCAACATGACTACTCTGAATGTAATCAATGCATGTTACCATTAGGAGGAGCCAGTAATTGTGTCCAACAATGAGGGAAGGAGAAGATCCAGGGAATTTCAGAACCTCACATGACATTAACCTATCATTTGGTATTTTGAACAGTCACCAAGATATGAGCAGAGGGATTAAGAGTGTACACACAAAATCCATATTTTTACAATTTCACACATATCTACTTGTGCTGCTGCCAAGAGGGAAAACATTATCCAATTTTCAAGGATGGCTTGCTTCCTTAATTTTACTACTTAATTTAGGAGAGAGAGACCAGACAAGGTGTCATTTAAGAACCATTGAATATAGTTAGTCATGGCCTCTATGTGTTCTATGATATCCTCTAATCCTTAGGAACAGATAAAGAGAAGTCAAATGGTCATACCAATGAAACACCCTTCTACACCATCAAGGTCATAAATGAGGCAAGTTTGCAGGTTTGATGATGTTTTTGACACTCCTGCCTTGTAACCATGCAAGTGCCAGCATGCATCTCCCTATACATCCAGGAGGTAGTCCGCCCAGGAATTGGTTTCATGGGACCTCTGAATGTTATAGGGGGCTTCCTATGAAATTCCAGTTGTTGCAAACCAGCCTTTGACCTTTAAAGTTATGGTGTTTATACACTGAACAGAGGGTGTCCATTGCAAGTTGTTAATAGAGTTAGGCCAATGAGAATAGGAGGGATTTCTATGTTTCCAACATAAGGGCATCTTTCTACTAAGTGGTCCTATAGTAGGAATTATACCTATATATTCCTCTTTGAGATGTATTTGCAGCAGGGTTACTCTTATTACCCTATCTACTCTACCTCAAGTTGCCCATATTTCAGGACTTGTTCCTGGCTCCATAAGGAGGAGGCAGTATACCTGACATAGGTGCACACATATTACAATATTCAACTAAGATAGCATACCCCTTTTCAGGAGGGGAATTGGACTCTCAGGCATAATAAAAAAGGAATGTGTAAAAAGAAAGCCATCCCAGTTATAGCCTAAGCATTGTGAGAAATAGCAAGTAACCTCCTCACTTGTGATCCCTCTTACTGAAGTACAACAGGTGGAAGGAATTCTAGGGTTTAAAAAGCACCAAGAGCCATGTGCAAGTGTTCAGCAATAAGCTGCTTTATTTTTCCTCTCTAGTAATGATTCCCCAGGGCCCCTCCATGAAGGTGGCAGCCTGGACAGAGGAAGAAAGCAGATAGTGCCCTGGGGCCCTTCAGTCTTGTTGGCCCAGCTGGTAACATGGGTCTGATCCCTGGGGCCTCTGCCTCAGGGAGCAGTTCAACTTCCAGTGGTCACATTTGAATACAGGTTATGGTTCAGGAGACCTCTTGTCTTCATGTCTCCTGTCACAGTCCCTCCTAAGATAGCCTGGATTTCCACAGCAATAGCATGTGAATTTAGTCATTGATCTCTTCTTGGAGGCCAGAGAATCAGATGTTGGATCTTGTTCCTTTTGAGGACACAATGAAGGCAGCCATTTTTCTCTGGATCTCCTTGTGTTCTTCCCTTGCCTTTGTCCTGGTTTCAAATATAAGATACTGGATAGTCAATTATCACTAAAGTTTCAAGAGAGCTATCTGGATCAAAAACATCTTTTGTATCTTTTTTCCTAATATTTGAGGCTGACTGGGTAATGAAATAGTCTAAGAATAATCTGTCTGGTTATTGAATTTGGAGCTAGGATGTATGTTTCATAAGTGCCTCTTGTAAATAATCTAAGAAGGCAGAGGGGTTCATATCATTCTCCAATAAATAGCAGACAATTTAAATAACTGAAAGGTTAGTTCTTGTCCTGGGCAAGAAGCAGAACTGGCTGTTCCCCTGGTTACCTGTCTTCTGGCTTTCAGAAATTAACAATATGATATTCATTTCAAATGTAATAGAAGCTTGGAAGCCTGCTTATCTCTCATTAGAACTCAATGTTTGATTTCAGAGTAATATTACATCTTTCCAGTCTAATGCATAGGTCTGAGTAATTCTCCTATGGACTTCAATGTATTTATCAGGGTCATCTGAAAACTTTCCTAGATCTTGTTTGATTTGTTTGATGTCTCTGAGAGAAAAGGACACATGGGCACAGGTACTGCCAAATTCTCCATCTATGTCCTGTAAGGGATACTGTCCTTGATGAGCTTGAACAAAACCAGCTAAGGATGACATAGCCAAGTAGAGGCTTAAATTATGGCCAGTTTAGAAGCTTTATCCTTAGGATCCAAAGGGCAAATGGTGAGAACCTAAAGCTCAGCAATAGTGGATGAGGCTTTGATTAAAAATTATCTTGTAAATATCATCCTTAGGATTCATTTAGCAAGGAAGAAGGGCCTCAGAATCACTGAGTAGGTGGATGTGATGGTGCCTTAAAGGCCAGAGGTGGCTGGTTTTCCTCTGACTACATTTACATTTTGAATCAATGGCAAGGATGGACTAAATGATGGAGGAGAAAATGATATGCTCATTTCAGAGTGGCACCCACACCAATCAAGTGGGGGAAAGATCACAACCCAGTTTTCACAGAGAGCCAATTTGTTCACTGAGTAGCAGGAATGAGAGAGTAAACAAGGGCCTGTTGTACAATTGTGTTGCCTTGACTAAGGTTTGGTGGACAATTCTCTTTGTAAATATTATCAAAAAATTATAAAGGAATACAAACAAAATATAAGAGGAAAACTGTTTTGTAATAGATATGTGTATGAGTACTTAATGAGCACAGAGCAAGACATACATATATAGAAACATGCCTCACATTAATAAAATGTCATGGAAATAGAGTAAATGGAAAGTTGTATAAATGAAGGATAGGAAAAATCACTAATGCACAGTACCCAATTCTTCCCCCAAATTAACACAAAAATTCAATATCTTGCCATCTTAAACTCAAAAGTATGTGTTACTCCCATGAATGGCCCATTCTAGAATTTTCAAGCCACAGGAGAGAGAAATTCTGCAGAAAACTCTCTCAAGAATATTGCACAAAGACAAATGTGAGAAAGAAAAGTAAATAGCCTGCTACCAAATAGTACTATTACCACCATGTTAAAAAGCAAGACATTTCTTGAGAAGACAAAAGTAATGAAATGTCTTGGTGCATTGAGGAACACTTATCTGTAGAAAATAGTACATTCAAACAAGTAAAAATAGTTGACAACTAAGAGTATGATGAAATACAAGTGAATAATATGACAAAATTAAGTGCATAATTGTAGCAGAATTAATGAGGAAAACTCCAGATTAAAATTGAAATATAAAAGGCAAGGAGATGAAGCAGGCACTGATGACAGGAACCAGAGACATCAGTGTAGTCCACCTGAGTCAGAAACAATGTCACACATAGTCAAATATATGTAATATATTCATTTACCTGGCTGTACTGCAGGTTTCTTCTTCATTAAGCCTAAAGCTTTGCATACAGTTCTAGGGTGTTCCCTTTGGTTGTTATCTTCCTCTTTCTGCAGCTTCCTGTCTTAGTGTATAATTTTGATAATGAAGCTGTTTTCACCAATGGGACACCAGTTCACAAGGACGGAGACATGGTGATTGGGTTTTTGCCTCTTTTTATGTCTATATGTACTACACCAGTATCTTTCATATAAAGCCTGTGAATAAATCCTACATCACACTCTAAGTGCTTCTTCATTTATTTTCATTTTGATTATCAAGATGGGTAATGACTTGAGACCTGTGGATAGATTCATCACTATTCTTTGAAGTGCTACCCTGTTCTGCACAACATGACTATAATTCTTTTCCTGTCCCCTTTAAACCTTTGAATATGGGAAGAGACTATTTTTTTTGTTGTTGTTGTTCTTGTTTGTTTGTTTATTTTATTTTTGTTTTTGGTACCAGGTATTGAACTCAGGTCCTTGTGCTTGCAAGACAGGCCACAGAACTGCTGATCTAAATCCCAGCCCTTGCTTTTTGTTTGTTTGTTTTGTTTTGTTTTTCTTAGCTTCTTGTGTTCTGTGCTAGTACCTGAGATGGACACTACTCTCCACCTTATTCCATGGTCCACATCCTTCCTCCTACCTAGGTGCCACTGTGTGGCATTAAGTGATGTTCTGTGGAAAAACAATCTAAGCCCTTGGATTGGATTGAATTGAATACTAAGTGGCTATTGCCAAAAGTCCCTTTATACAATCAAAGGTCTATTAATATTTGCTGATTATGCATAAATTCCTTTTATTTGCACAGATTGTCTTCTGGTATTTCTAACCCTCCTGCTTGAAGACACTTCGTACTGCAGGTATCTATATTGGTATCTCATACCAGCCATGCTCCTTGACTACTGGAGCTGCAAGCAGGCCCACGAGAGAGGGATGAGACATCTGTGAGCTTTTTCCCCACCAATGTGATTGTCCTTCAGTTTGATACATGTATGTTTTCTATTTTCAGACTCTGTCATATCACTTCTATTTTCATTGCCAAATATGTCATTAAATAATAACATTTTCAAAGTGTCAGTGAATTCTAGAAATAACTTGTGCTTTTGTGATAAAAAAGATGCCAGGGAAACAGTGATTGAGTGTGTCCTGTGTAAGATGCTGGGCTAAAAGTGGCAGCTGCCCATATTTGGGAGCATGGATAGCAGTATAATGAATTTCAGATTTTTTCTTCTCTTCACGTGGTTGAACGTGGGCAGCAATTTTGTTTGAATTGCATTGAATGAGTAACATTAAGGAAATATCTTTCTCCCAAACTAAGGCATTCAACAAGAAATAGATGCTTGTTGGCAGTAAATGCTGTATGTAGTTCATTGTACACATTGTTTTGCTCTTCGAATAAGTGAGGATATTTAAATATATCAAATTTTATTTTTTAAAAATTGAATTTATTGGTACATTCTAGGTATACAGTACAGTTACATTCATTACTGGGATCTTGTACCTTTACATGACAGGTCTTGGGTCTCATTTTTTCCCTTGTCCCCACCCTCCCTTTACCCCCTCCTCCCTTCTCCACCTACAAACACTTTAATTCCATTTTTACATTTTCTCACATTTTTCCCTTTCCTTTATTCCCCTTCCCCAACCCTTCCCATTGTCCCTACACCTTTAGCCATTTTCTTTCTATTCCACATTGTCAATTATATCATTAGGATTTTATGTACTATTATAGTTTTTCACACCAAAGAAACTGTTTGGTATTTACACATGGGTGACTTATTTATTTCACTTAGGAGTATATCCTCAAAATGTATCCATTTTCCTATGAATGAATCTACTTTCTCATTCTTTTTTTTATTAAAGATTGCAAAGATACATGATAACAAGAAATGAAGATACTAAATAAAAATTTCAAATACACATATATATGACAGCGAAAAAAGGATATGAAATAAACAAGAATTTATGTAACAGACTAATTGAATACATTAATTTGATATGATCTTCAAACGTTATGTTCTTTCTCATTTTCTTATAACATTTTTGAAATAATGTAATTATAAATAAAACAAAGTTACATATTATAGTTGAGAAACTCCTCAAAATTTTATGATTTAAAAACTCCTTGTTTTAATTAATTGATAAATATCATATACTTGTTGATTGTACCACTTACATTTTCTAACAAAACTTCCCACAGAAAAAATATACTCATATTTGAAATCCAAAAGCAACTAAAAAATTCACATTTTTAAGATCAGATTTTTCTGTTTCTATTTTATTATATCCCATACTTATTTTATTATATTTTATAAGCATAATGATAGAATTTAACACCAATAGATATGTAATATTCTTCCCAAATGAATGACTATGAAGTCAAGCATGTAATTTAAAGAAATCATAAGGTTGCCAGAGAAACTATCAATATACTAAATGTGTACAATCCTACCACATTCATGCCAATGTTTCTCATTTAATAGTGCACACATATATGTAAAAACATACCCCCCACACATATACACAATGCATATGTTCTACAATACAATATATACTTAGGTATAATAAAATAGTGCAGTGATGTGTGGAATGTTGGTGATTTGTATCATTTGAAAAAAAAACACATATTATCTTTGAAGGAGTTAGAGAATTTATAATATGTATCAGATACTAAATGATATTAATGATTAAGTATAGTTATAATAAAATTTACTCAATAATTAATATTCATCATCCGTAGAAAATAGGTACAGAGATATATTGATAACATAACAACATTTATCTTAACAAATTTCCAACCAAACAAGCTGTAGTGACAGAAAAGGAAGTTTGAAGAAAGCAGAGATGAAAGATGGGCCTTAATACTTTTCATACTTCTCATATATACAGATTTCATAAATTCTCAAGTAAAAAAGGAAAGAGAATGAGAACCAAAATAACTCATCGATTTGGTAGACCAACATATAGAGACAAGGATTAATGTACTGATAAATTTTAAAAATATGAAATGTAAAGCCTGAGATTTAGCTCAATAGTGCTGCACCTGCATAGCCAGAACAATGTGCTGAGTTTAATCCCCAGGATCAGAGGAAGAAAAAGAAAAAGGAAAAAAAGAAGAAAAGAGGAAAAAAATACATATATACTTTCTGACATACTCAATAAATTAAAAATAAATTATTTGTTCTCTTCCTCTTGAATTGTCCCCTTCACAAGAATGTAGTGAAGTTTTTTTGTCTCTTTCAATCAGTTTAAGTTTGAAACTTACTTTGTCTGTGAATAAGATTGCTAGCCCTCCTTTTTGGGTGAGGGGAGCTCCTGTTACATGAAGAAGTTTTCTATCCTTTCACTTTCAGTCTATGGGCTTCTTTTTACACTAGACATGTCTTGTATACAACATATTATTGGATCTTGCTTCTTAATCCATTGTGCTGGTCTATTTCTCTTGATTGGTGAATTGAGGCCATTAATATTGATGGTTATAACCGATATGTACTAATTTATTATTTTCATGGTTTTTTTTTTTCACCTTCCCCTTTTAGTTTCTTGGCTTGCCTATTGGATTTCCTCTGTTGGGCCTCATTGTGTTGTTACCTTCATTGTCTTTTTCTAGGATATTGTTTAGAATTCATTGTAGTCCTGGTTTGGTATTCATAAAGTTCCTCAGGTGTTCTTTATCCTGGAAATACCTTATTTCCTAATCCATTTTAAAAGAAAGTTTTGCAGGATACATCAGTCTAGGTTGGAGGTTTTTTCTTTTAGTACTAGAAATATCTCATTCCAGGCTCTCCTTAATCTAAGGGTTTGTATTGAAAAGTCTGCTGTAATTCTGATAGGCTTTCCTTTGCATGTAATTTATTTCTTGTCTCTCAGTGCTTGTAGTATTTTGTTCTTCTGTTGGGTTTCTGGGATCTTAATTATTATATGTCTAGGTATAGATTTTTTTTTTGTTCATGGCTAGTTGGAGTCCTATATGCCTCACTTATCTGTATGTCAAAATTTTCCCCTCTATATGAGAAGTTTTCTATAATTAATTCTTGGAACAGCTTTTTAAAGTCATTTATATTTTCTCCTACTACTTCTTGAATTCCTATCAATCTTATATTATTCTTCTTAGTATCATCTAATAGTTGTTGTATCAATTTCTCATGATCTGATACTGTTTTTAAGAGACCTCTCTTTTCACAGTCACTGACTCCAATTTTATCTTCTATATCTGAGATTCTATCTGCGGACTCTTTTATTCTTTTGTGAACACTCTCAATGGAGTATTTAATCTCCTGGATATCTGTTTGAATCTGTCCTATGAAATCCATTTCTTTCTTGTATTGGACATTTATTGTTTCCAATTCTTTCTTATGATGGGCATTTATGGCTTCTATATATCATGGTTCTGAGCTCATCTATTTTTTTTGTCAGTTTCTGTTCTAGAGTCATGAATTATAACATTCATTTTGCTTGTCTTCTCTATTATTATCTGGGAAATTACTTCTGTTTTATATTTCTCTAGAGCCTGATTGATCAGTTATTGGACATTTATTGTTTCCAATTCTTTCTTATGATGGGCATTTATGGCTTCTATATATCATGGTTCTGAGCTCATCTATTTTTTTTGTCAGTTTCTGTTCTAGAGTCATGAATTATAACATTCATTTTGCTTGTCTTCTCTATTATTATCTGGGAAATTACTTCTGTTTTATATTTCTCTAGAGCCTGATTGATCAGTTTTGTTACTTTCTGTGCTTTGTGTGTAAGACATTCTCATTTTCATCATACTGAAAAAACAGCTCATTGAATCAATCACAAGCCTTTATCCTAATTGATACAATCAGCACCACAATATAATGAAGCACAATTTGCAAATTAACCACTTCTGGTAATCATCAATCTATCACCTTCAAACCATGTAAATTTAATTAAGATCAAGAAGTAATCCAAAATATGCTTACAGTAAATAAACTTTTCAATAAGGATGTTTACCATTTACAATGGGGGCTTAAAACAAAGTTAAGACAAGAGGAGTAGATAAATATAAGAATTAGAGAAAGTTTCATATGAAGCCAAAAGACGTAGAATGACCAATCATCAGAAAATTGTTAAATGCAAAAAGGACAAGCAAAGTAGAAATATAGTAACCCTTGAGTGAGTTAGAATAACATAAGAAAAGAACATAAAGACAAGAGAAAAAAATAATAAAAGAAGAAATCTGAATTAGGACAAGAGCAGAAACAAAAAGAGGGATGACGGATACTACAGTGGAGTAAGAGACTGAGTTAGAGAAAGAAAAGAAAAAGAAAAAAAAACATTTGCAGAGTAGGATAAAAAAAGAAAGAAACAAAAATGAGTTTAAAGGGACTCTTTCAGACTATATCACTGCTGTCGTAATATACAATATATGCTGCCATTTGCAGGGCTGAGTCCCCTGATCTCAGCTAGGTGGTGGCAGAACCCCACAAAGCAGACTGAGCTCAGGCTGCAAGGCCCAGACTGAGTTCCCTGACCTCCTAAAGGGCTGAACTCCACTCAGTTCTACTATAAATTTCCCCCACCACTTCTTTAAAGATGTTAAAAGTTGAAAGTGCCAGAAAATACTCTTTAGGACCACCTCTGCCTCTCCAGAGTAGGTCCAAAGACTGGTACAATCAGGAGGTCTAAAAACATGAGGGTGAAGGTTGTGGGGGGTTCTGGGGTACCCGCGTGGCTACCTTTCTAGCACTGAAGATGGCGTCAGTGGTGTCAGCAGGGGAGGGCCTGGCCAAGAAGACCCTCTGGAGCTGAAGATGTTGGGAACTCCACTGCGGAGGGAGCAGCTGAGAAGCCTGTCTGGTGCTAAAGATGTCTGAACACAGCCTGCAGTACAGGGCACAGCTGAGAAGACCCTCTGAGGCTAAAGATGGCAGACCCAGTCTGCAGGAGAGGGCACGGCCGAGAAGCTACCATCTAATTCTTTATGGCTGAGTAGTATTCCATTTTATAGAAAAAACACATCTTCTTTATCCAGTTTCCAGCTGATGGGCAAATGGGCTGTTTCCAAGTTTTAACTATTGCAAACTGTGCTGCTATAACCATAGATGCCCATATGTCACTTTGATATGATTCTTTTAATTCTTTTGGAAAGATACCCAGCAGAGGGATGGCAGGGTCAAATGGAATCTCTATTCAAAGCTCTTTGAGCTATCTCCATATTGATTTCCATAGTGGTTGCACCAGTCTGCACTCCCACCAACAATGGAGTAGGGTTCCTTTCTCCCCACAGCCCCGCCAACATTTGTTATTGTGTTATTTCTTGATAGCAGCCATTCTTTGTGGGGTGAGGTGGAATCTCCGTGTTGTTTTCATCTGCATCAAATTTTCTAATGACACAGTAATGTTATACTCAAATTTTATTTTGGGTATGTTTTTGCAAGCTCATGTTACCTTTATAAATCACACCCTTTGTCTGAGGGTTTTGTATTCAAGCCTTAGAGATAAATGCCTTATATAGTAAATATGCTTTTGTACAATACTGCTGTTGGAAACATTGTCTTTACTCCAAGCTCTGCCCTGGATAATTTCTACTATTTTGAGGCAGGCACTCGGTAAGTCATTAAATTGCAGTGGCTGGGCCTTTACATGTACCTGGCTTCTACTTCTCTGTGGTAGAAGTAACTAACTTGTCAAAACATTCATGCACAGGATATAGTAGAAATTTTATTCAAGCTATTTTGAAACTGTACAGAAAAGGATTTACAATTTCATCTTGTTCACTTCAGTTTATTAAAATTTTAAAAACTAAAATATGTCATTTGTAAACATCTATTTGATGAACTTTAAATTGCCTTCAAAAATTTGTGTATGGTTTTGGCATTCTACTTAATATTGTTATTTTTTTCCTAAAATTTTTACTTTATCATTCTTTTTGAGTAATGCCTATTTTATTTTCATAAAGTAGAAACAGGTCTGCTGATTCCTTATTTTGTAGTGATATTATATTTTTAATTCCTGATCCCAAATTATTTTCTAGGTTTTAAAATTGCCTACTCTGCTCCTTTTGAGGTGAAAGCTTACTTTATGTGCTCATATTCCTTCCTTTTATTGACTTGTCAAGGAATATAGTGCTTACATTATTCCCTCAGAACAGGCTTTTTCTTTTTCCTTTCTGTTAAGATCTCTGGAGATCCTTGCTACTATTTCCTGGTCAATAGACTTGTTTTCTTTTTGATTTGACAGTAATCACAGCGACTATTGATTTTTACATTGCTTGACTTGTTCAGTATAGTTTGGAATTTAATGAGGACTGTGTGTGTATCTCTCTTTCTCTCTCTCTCTCTCTCTCTCTCTCTCTCTCTCTCTCTGTGGTGTGTGTGTGTGTGTGTGTGTGTGTGTGTGTGTGTGTGTGTGTTATTTAGCAAAGAGTATTTTAAATTTTCCTACAAATCTGATTAGCTTCTACATCAGGAAGTCCATGGCTGATCAAAACTTATCTTGTCAGGGTGTTTCTTTAACTGTTTATACTTAAAAGTGTGCTTGGTTGTAGCAGATAAAATCCAATTTATACTAATATGTTTGCTCTGCTTTCAAGATACACAGTTCTAGATTTAAAAATTATGTTTTTGATCCATACATGTAAAATTAATCCAGGTTACCATTGTCTAAAATTTCTATATAGATATTTAAAGATAGCAAGTGGTTATTACTATTGCTATCACAATAGATTTTAGGTTAGATAATAATAATAAAATCTCTATTTGGCAAATGATATCATATTCTTATATTATTCTTTTTAATCACTAATAGTCTTTGGTTTGTGGAATACCTTTTGCTTGCAGATGTATTCTTAAAGAAGATATTAGCATGACAAGCCTGGCCTTCCTTTGTTTTCAAGAATTTTAATGGAGTAGCTGACAGTCTGAAGTTTCATCCTGTAGATTCTCAAGTGTTAATTAAAAATGTTAATGTTTCCCCTTACTTTTTTTCTCTTCAAATAGAGATTATCTGGAAATTAAATTGCTTGATAATGACAATTTCACACTTTTAGTTCTTCCTTTCAGCTATCTTGTATTTAGCAAGTTTTTTTTCTCATTGAGTTTATTGGTATATTTTAGGTATACAGTACAGTTACATTCATCATTGGGATCTTGTACCTTTACATGACATATCTTGGTTTTTATTCTTTCCCCATACTCCTACCCTCCCCACCTCTCTATTTAAAAAACTTTATTCCCACTTTTTCATTTTTTTCTTCTTGCCCTAGTCCCTTTCCCCCACCCTTCCCATTTCCCCTATACCTTTAGCCCTTCTCTTCCTATTTCACATTGTCATTTATATCATTAGGATCTTATTTACAATTATAGTTTTTCACACCTGAGAAACTATTTGGTATTTACACATGTGTGACTTATTTATTTCACTTAAGAGTATAATCTCAGTATGCATACATTTACCTATGAATGTTTTGAAGGCCACACTAATAGGGTTTTAAAGACAATTGTTTTACTTTTCAATTTCATTTTTATTAAGTTTTTGGTGTAATATTTCAGTAATGGAAACCTTCTAGGGTTCTTAGTGAAACAGTGGGATTGCTGAGATCCACACTAAGTTTTTACATTCAGTAAATGTGAGGTGGGAAATTTGCAGCTAATGGGCACCTGCACTTTATAATGGGAATATCTCTCTGCCAAATTAAAGAATATAACTCACTCAAGCATGGTAAGTAGAGTCAAATAAAAAAGAACATATCAATTAAAGAAGCTAGAAAGTAATTTAGAAGTAATCTGAAATTTGAGAGCAAAATGTAAATAGTATAAATAAATAAATTATAAAAATGATCACAAATTAGAAATACTATAAATTCTTTAAGAATAAGTTTCCAACTTTGACAGGGAAGTCATATATTTACTTATTTCCTGCTTACAAATGATATGCATAAAAATAAACAAATATGGAAAAATTCAAAGACAGAATATAGAGGTAATTATAAAGATATTACTATGTATACTCCAGTTAGAATAGATCTATAATAGATGTTTTAATTTCAGAAAATTTTGACCAAAAAAGCATTATTTAAAACAAAACAAAACAAAAAAACAAGAAATATAGTTGGCCCATTTAGTCTGGTATGGAGGTTCAAATTATCATGATGAAATATTGTCTGATTTAACATATCAGAACAATGTAAAATCACTTAATGTCAAATATCAAAGGAGAAAAGAGATGAAGTATGTTTTGATGATGCTATTCAGGAGTAGGAAAATATCTAGGAAGATATAAAAGGAGAGGAAGTAAAAGGAAATAGTGATGCTGAACAACTAGGCCACAGACACACACTTAGAGGACCGACTGGAGATTTTATTCAAGGGGTGGGAGGAGAGAGATAGAGCAGAGAGAAAGAGCAGAGAGAGAGAGAGAGAGACAGAGAGAGACAGAGAGAGAGAGAGAGAGAGCAGAGAGAGGGAGGAGGAAGAAGAAGCAGAAGCAGAGAGAAGAACAAAGAAAGGAAGGTTCTTTTATCAGTTTTGGGGTGGGCTATTGCTTATTTATGAGGAGTGAGATACTTTTAACCTATCACAGGCCAGATTGCTTTTATGGGCCTGTAAGATCCTCCCAGGGAGGAATCCTACTACTCTGAGTCCGGGACGCCGCGATGCACCATAAACACCCCAGAGAGATGATTCTTGATGCAAAACACAAGAAGTCTTTATTCCAGCACACTGGGGCTCAGCTCATAACCCTCTCAGGGGCAGAGGAGTTGAGCCCCAAAGCGGGGTAGATACACAGTTTTTAAAGAAAAAAACCACAAGCTATAGGTGTCGCGAGCACGAACAGGAGTCGGATCCCAGGCTGTGAGCACTTAAACGTCTCACTCGCCCCGAGGTAATAAAAACTACAAGTGATATGTCTTTAAAGGGGTTTTATTGTCACACAAGCAATGCAAAGCAATATCAAAGCAAATGTCACAACCACAACCAGGAGAGCATTCTAGTCCTTCCCCTCAGCATCGAGTCAGATGCAATACTGAGGTATAAGCTGTAACAGGGTTATACGACCTGAGTCCGTAACACCGAGCGCCGGGCTGTCGGGCAGAGATTCGAGCTGCAACGTGACGATCGGCTCCGGTTCCAGCAGGGCCTCCGGCAGCAGTCAGTCAAGTCGCGTGGCGTGGCGACGCAGCGACGAGCGACGGTCAGGTCGGGTCGAGATGGACGACGACGACTGGTCTTGGGTCAGGGGTTTTTATACCCCTAGCTGCTCCTTATCGCTCAGGCCAGGTACTCAGGTCCAGCAGATGGTCACCTTACAGGAGGACGTCTCGATGTCTCAAGCCTCACCTGTAAGGTGACCTGTCATCCTTCGAGGTGACAGATGGTCGTAAGGCGGGAGATAAGGTCGCAAGGCGGGCTTGGCTAGCAAGGCAGGCATCTTCCACTTCATGCTAGCAAACAACTATGACTTCATGCCACTGACAGCATGAGATAAGAAATACCTACTCCGCTGCCAGCCAAGCTGTCAGCTGAGCTGTTAGCTGCTAGTCACACAGGGCACTTTTAACTTATTGATTCTATTATTTCCTACCTATTAATTACATGCTCAGTACAATAGGGGAGGGGGAATTCTGAGAAAGTGGAGGGGGGCTTCAGTGGGGGATCATTTACGGGAATGTTTAGGGCTAGGTCAGGTCGTTCCCGTACCAGATGCTTATCTTGGTTCCTGTTCAGAAATGGGTAACGTGACCTTCTGGCCTGTCGTAGTTAGCTGACTCTGCTAGGGATTGGGCTACTGGAGCTTCTTGAAAACTTTCCTAACAGGCCCAGTCCTGCAGACACAGGTTTCAACTTTCCTGGACCACTGTGGCCTTGTGGGAGAGGGAAACCAGAGATAAGGGCATGAGGTCATTTTAGGAGCCAAGATGTACCAGGAGAATCCACCTGTGAGGTGGCATCACAGCATACTTTAACATGATCAATTCCCTAACAGGAAGTAGTACAAATAGAAAATAGATGGCCATGAATGAGGGCTTCCAACAATCCTGTCTGAAGGAAATAATAACTTCTGGGCACTAATAGAATATTTTAAAATTAAATAAACATGTCTAATTTATTAGATCCATATAGAAAACTTAGCAAACTACCTTAGAATATGTATTCTTTTAACACACTTTTTATAATTTTCTTTTAGCTTATTAGTACACATGTGTAGTGCATGTTTACATTTCTCCTGCGGAGTTGGTACATATACTTACCACATTCCAATTCCTGTTTTCAACTATATGCTTCACCTCCTATCCCCATTCTTCCATTGCCTGACCTCCTTTTATTCTGATGAAGATCTATCACTACTTTCTATTATCTATCTTTTATTTTGATCTTTATTCTTATTCTGGATCTCTCATACAAGAGAAATCATGTGGGAATGTAAACTAGTACAACTACTATGGAAATCAGGTTGAAGATTCCTCAAAAAAACTGAGAAAAGAATACATATCCTGAGCTTGGGATATAGGTCAATGGCACAGTATTTTTCAAGTTTGTGGGAGGCCCAGTATTCATTCTACCTCACTGCATAAAACAGCAAGAAGATGGAAGACAATTAAACATTACAAAAGGAAATAGTGTGTTTTATTGTTATTAAAGGAGACAGCAAGTGACACACAGAGAGGCAGCAGAATGGAAGTAAAATAAAAAATTTACTCCATGGATGGGGATCCATCACACCTAATGGCGGTGCCCTGATTGACTCCTCCATTGGGCTACAACTCTTATTTTTATAGGGTTTTACAGCTTTGATCTTATTCAGTTGATTATACTGCATTTTCACAGATACCCAAAATGTGATAGCAAGGCAGCTGAATTCCAAACTGAATGCAGTTCTTTGTTAGGGAAGTTACCTTTAAAATTCATTCAATTACCTATTCTAGCCAGGGGGAAGGGAGCTTGTTTGATTAACAAAGCTAACAATGGCTATTTTCACTTACAAACTTTTGTGGGGAGGCTAGGTATCTCTGGTACTGGTTGATTCTGAACTAAGCTGGTTGAGGGGCAGAAGTTATCTTATATTGTGACATTTCCTAAATTTTTGTTTATTAAGGTTTTCCCTATCATTATTATTGCTGAATTTTCACATATCAGTATACAAATGTAAAAATATGTAATTGGCTGAAGATTTTTTTTTTTTTACACAAAACTGGGGGAAAAGTGAAGAGAGTAGAGCTATTTGGAAGAAGCACTTCTACAAATGTTAATTTTGTCTTTATATTTATTTGTGTGCTTACCATATAAAATATTGATAAGTTTGAATTTTACAGTGTTCTAATTATATGAGCATGGGGAGGAATACAAACATTCACATTTTAAATGATATTAGATTGGATTGGTCTGTAAGGTAATCATTGATTGTTTTCCATGAGTACATCTGTGTTCACTTTGCAGGCTTATACCTAGCAACTACCAGAAACACCTAGCTTTCATGTTTACCATAGAAGAGATCAACCAGAATCCTCATCTTTTACCCAACATTTCTCTGGGTTATGAGTTCCATAATTTCATTTACAGTCATTGGAGGATATGAGAGAATTCCTTCATTTTGCTCACAGGGCAACGTGAGATCCCTAATTACAAGTGTAGGAGAGAAAGCAAGTGTGTAACAGTACTGACAGAAATGCCATGGGGAACTTCAGCTCAGATTGGACCATTGCTGGCTCTTTACACATTTCCACAGGCGAGTTGGTGGGGCAGGAGAAAATGAAACACATCCATATTTCTTCAACCATCAGGAGTGTAAAGGGTTAAAAATGAGGCTGGAACTAGACTCCTTTCAAAGTGTATAATGCACTAGAGTCTATACACACAGGCTTACTTGGTTATCCAAAAAAATTTTTTTCCTGCAATGAAGAGAGAATGAGCAACGATATGTGCTGGGTTTCTGAGCCCATTCTTTTATAATTATGAAAGTGCTTATGAAGTAATATGATTAGAAAGACAAACCAAACATAAATCTCCTTCTACAACAGTGAATTTTTACAGAGCATGCCTCAGATCTGCTACTGTGCTTTCCATCAACATTCTTCAAATTTTCTTCCAATTTTCTTTTTCTTTTGGTTTAAGTTTGGCTCTTTTGGCCCTACACTGACTGACAGTGGCCAGTATTGCCCTCTCTATCAGGTGGCCCCAAAGGACACATATTTGGCCCTTGGCATGGTTTTCTTGATGCTTCATTTCCACTCTACCTGGGTGGGCCTGGTCATCCCATAGGACCATGAGGGTCTTCAGTTTCTCTCAGATGTAAAAGCCAAAATGGACAGGAGGAGAGTCTCTGTAGCCTTTGTGAAAAGTCTCAATGTTGCTCTGTCATATATCTCAGCCACACAGAAACATGATATACTGACTATGGAAACATCCTCAGTCAATGTTGTGGTTATTTACTGTGATTATTGATAGTGGAAATGATGTAAACTACAACATATTGTAATACTTAGTGACATAGAGAGTCTGGGTGACAAACTCACAATGACATGCTGACCTGGCTGGGAGAAATTTGACACTGACCCATTCCATGGGATTCTTGTTTTTTAATATAACCATGAAGAGATTTCAGGTTTCAAACAATTTATCCAGGCATCTACCCCTTTTAAGTACCCCAGAGACACTTATTTCATTATGCATTGGTCCAAGAATTTCCACTGGTCCTTTTCTGACTGACTGTGTGTTGATGAACTGTACAGCTAACACCCCTGTGGCTTGGCTTCCTCCAAATTGTTTTGACATAGCCATGAGTGATGGGAGCTATAATACATACAATGCTGTGTATGCTGTGACCCTTGCCCTCCATGTGATGCTTATTCAAGAAGTGTAAAGGTCACCAATGCAAAATAGACAAGTGGCAATGCTTCCCCTCTGGCCAGTAATGTGTCTTCTGTCATCAAGGTGCCTCTCTTAAATTATTCTATGTGTTTCACCAAAGAATATTAGAATCATTTTTATAAAATACAAGACATGGTGCCTTATTCTTATTTTTAGGAGGTGACTGTTGAGCTGTATTGAAATGATCCTCAATCAAGAAGCCACTGGCAAACAGGAGGAGGACACAGGAGGCAGGCTCATTGCTTCTGTCTAGAGAATGGTGTTAAGCTCTACTGTGCACATATATGAATTTTTCATTTAATTCTGCAAACTCTCTTGATACTGATGAACTCATTTTGTTGGTAGATGCTGTGAATAGTCAGATTGATAATGGATGCTGTGGGTTTTAGAACCTTGGGATTCCATAGACTATTTTATTTCCAGAAACTGATGGACAGTTCTGGAACACAGTGACATTTTATTCCTTAGACATTATTGTGATCTAATTCAATAGATACCAGTGTTAAAGTTGCTTTACCTAAAAGTGATTAAAGACACTTAGGAATTTTCCCCTATCCATATTTCCTGTCTTAATCCTGTGGCTCTGTTCACACAGGATGATGTGTCTCTTTTAGCTGCATCCCTTTTTGAAGAACACCCAATTTAACAATCCTGCTGGTGACCAAATGAGCTTGGATGACAGAAAGATTTAGATTCAGAGTACGACATTCTCAATTTTTAGAATTTTCAAGATGGCATTGCACTTAATGATTAAACTGGGAACATTTTCTTCACATGGTCCACATGGCCAAAAAATGACTTTATCTGAGGATATGATAGATTGGGCCACAGGAATTATAGAGGTATGTTAGACCTAATCAGGATGAGCTTCCTTAACCACAGTAAACTAAATATTGTTATAGATTTTGTGCCTCAAATTTTTCTCATGGAATGGCCACATGTGGAAATTGTAATGCTCAGTTTTTCAATTTGAAAAAAAAATCTTGTTTAGCAGATTTCTCATAAATGGGAAAAACACATTTTAACTATATTTTATATTCACTCCATCCATCCAAGTGGA
Source organism: Fukomys damarensis (assembly GCF_012274545.1). Classification (NCBI taxonomy): domain Eukaryota; kingdom Metazoa; phylum Chordata; class Mammalia; order Rodentia; family Bathyergidae; genus Fukomys; species Fukomys damarensis. The sequence continues at coordinate 16,060,611 of NW_022900949.1, read as the reverse complement.
AAAACTCTTGTAGAGGACACTGATGATAAAGTTTTTCCTATACTTATTGAATTATTTGATATATTGAGTGATATTGCACACACTGAACACACAGTTTCCTCTTTGAACTGACTTCTAATTCATTTTCCTTTTATTCCATTCTTCTTGATCTTGTGCTTTTTTGCATTGCTGATAATTGCACCAGGGTTAAAGGTGTAGGCCAAGTGGAAAGGGCAAGGGAAAGGAAATAAGGGAGAGGAAAAAATATGAGAAAATGCAAAAATGGAAATAAAGTATTTTAAAATAGGGAAGGGAGGAGGGGGTGAAAGGAGTGCTGGGGTAAGGAGAAAAATGAGAACCAAGACCTGTCATGTAAAGGCACAAGATTCCAATGATGAATGTAACTGTACTGTGTACCTAAAATGCACCTATAAACTCAATGAGAAAAAAAATTAAAAACACACAAAAACTAAAAATGTATTGGAAAGGGAGAAGTATGAATAATAAAGTTTTCAGTGATATTATTTAGTAAGTATAAAATCCATATAAAGGTATGATTTGATATTGGATTTACTAGTGACAGAACACAAGACTATGACAAAAAATTTACCTGTTTCCATATCTCAGGCATTAGTCATTCCAGAATGAAATTTCAAAATTTAGTTTTGTAACATTTAAAATTATTATGTATGTAGTGATTATATTCTGTAATGGTTTTGAAAGATATCCATATTAAGCTATTAAAATACCTTTTGGGTGATAAAATTAAATAAGTGATTGCATAAAGCACGTTTATAGACCCAGAAACTCAATAATAAGACCACTTGACCTTCAATATTTTTCTTAATATGTATTTCCCTGGGACTTAGCAAATTATCTTAATTCCCTTCTATGAAAGTGTGCATTAAATAAATATCTGGGGAACCATTTATAAGATTTATTTAGAAGAGTAGATCTTTTATTATTTCATAAAACATAGAAAAATGTTTTATGGATATACCAGATATAAAAGTAAAATATATAACATCATTGCTCAGTGTAGCATAAGAGTATTATGTAGGAGTTATTCCCTATATACCATTCTTTTATTGTGTGTCTAGAAAGAATTGGAAAAGTGAGGTGTGATGGTACATGTCTGTAATCCAGCACTCTAAGAGCTTCATTGTAGCTTTCCTGGCCAGGAACCTGCCTGACATATTCAATGAAGCCAAGTTCCTGACATTCAGCATACTGGTGATCTACAGTGTGTGAATCACCTTTCTTCCTGTGTATCACAGCACCAAGGAGAAAGTCATGGTGGCCATGGAGGTCTTCTCCATCTTGGCCTCCAGTGCAGGGCTGCTGGGCTGCACCTTTGCCCCTAAATGCTACATTATTTTGTTAAAGCTGGGGAGAAATTCTCTGATTGGAATCATGGATAAAACACATTCTGTGAGAAAGAAGCTTTCATATCATTAAATATATTTGTTTTCTGAACCACACTGTGAGCCTGAAGTCAATGCTGAAGTATTTTTAAAGTTAGATATTAAATTATACTAGAGGACATATATCCATAATAAGTGATGCAACTTCTTTTTCTAATACTACATTGGCAATAGAAACTGTAGTCATAATCTTTTCAAGTTCAGTTTTATTTGGGTATTTTTTGTTTCCTCTTATTTAATTTGGAATTCTTCCTATTCTTTCTGACTGATTATACTATTGATTTTTGTCTTGTCTTCCCTTTGGCTTTCTCAATTTTTCTAATTTTGAAACGATAAATTCTTTTCTGTATGTCACTGTGTTTCTGAATTTTAATATATTTCATTGCTTTTTTTTTCAATTTGAAGGAGCATCTGGCCTTCAATGTGCTGATTATTGTATATTTTGCTAGTTATATCTGTATTTGTCTTCTCACATCTCCCTTCTGCAATATTAATTACAGTATTTTTGAAGCATCTCTGTCTCACGTGATTTTTGGTTTTTAGAGTTAGCTGGTCATATACAAGTATGAATACTCTTGATTATATGATGCTAGTGTATTCAATTTATAGAATGCTTTGTGAAAGAACCTGTAGATACACAATAGAAAGTTTTCCCATTCCAGATTTATATTTCCATTTATTCTTGTTTAATCACCCTTTGTAAAAGTCAGCTATATATATGTCCATAATGTACATTTTCATTATAATATACATGTAATAAATTTTCATGTCATGTTTACACCCAGAATTTTAAAGTGTTTTTTTGATTATGTGATAGGAAAATGTTTACTTGCCATATTTTCTTTACTATATATTTACATATATATGCACATTGATGCATATGTATTCATTTTTTCTGGGTGTGGTGCTATGCACATGTAATTCCAGCACTCTGGGATAGTGAGGATGGAGACTGCAAGTTTGAGCTCAATCATAGGTACTTAGAAACTTAGCAAACGTCTGTCTGAAAATAAATATTAAAAAATTCTGTGGATTTAGCTCAGTGTGCTGACACCAGTTTTTGGCTTCTGAGACATTATTTTCTTTTTCACTTTCTGATTTTAATAGTTCCACTAATAATTTTGAATCCTTATTTCTAATTAAAACATTAATTGCTCACGGTGTGCTGATCTTTGATACTGTTGAAAGTATATTTGAATTCAATATTTGGCATCATGTAAAGGTACAAGATCCCAATAATGAAGGTAACTTTACTGTATACCTAAAATATACCAATAAACTCAATGAGGAAAAAAATATTTGGCATCAATTTTAAATAAATGAAACAACTGTTCTCATTTGTATTAGATTTTTGAGTATGCATATGCAATAAAAAAGTGTTTCTTGAAGGGAATGAAAGAATGTTTGTTTGGATGGGTGGATGGAAGCACAAATGGGAGGCTGGAAAAGTGACTATTAAAGGCAAAAAGGATAAGTGGAGTTCATGGATACATCAGTGGAATTAAAGAGTGAAGGAGAATGAGGGAGTAAATACAAAAACAAAATGGAGAGATGGAGAAACTTATTCTTTTGTTATTGTCATCTTCAGATGTTTCCAGAATATTCTTTCAAAACTGCAATACATTTAAAATACAAAATACAATAATTTGTCACTGCTACATCAGAAACACACTCACAGAAATACAACTGTCCTCCTATGAGTCCCCTAAACTCTGCACAGCCCCAGCTCCAGCTCCTGGTATGACTAACTAATCTGCTGAAATAAATTTTTGAATCACCTGGATGTTTAGCTTGTCTCTATTTTCTGTATTTCTACATCCTGGGGCTTCTCTAGCCAGCCAGCACCTCCAATCCATTATTTGAAATTACAACAGTTCTGGGTGTAGCTGAATGGATTTACTGAAGATAGAAGACCCAACATGTGTGTGAGTGGCACCACCCAAAAGGCCTGTAGCCTGGGTTGGATAAAAGGGAAAGACAGTGTTACTGCTTGCTGTCTACCACACCATGGACTGTTCCTCCTCTGCTGTGCCTTAGTGCCATCCTGCCCTGACTTGCAGCCAGGCACCCATGAAGTGAAACTTTTATAAACTGTAAGCTAAAATAAATCTTTCCTCTTTGAACTTGCAGCTGTTAGGTATTTAGACCCAGCAATGAGAAAAGTAACTTGAGGATTGCAAAGAAAATGCAAATGAGACAAAAGAAAGAATAGAGGAAAATATGGATCTTTTGCTTGGGCAAGATGGTGCATTCCTAGGAAACAGCAGAGAAAGTGGAATTGGCCGCAGATATCACCACATTTAACAAAAAGCAACACAACCTATTCAATATAATATATATATGGTTTACAGATGCTGCCTGTAGAGTCAGGGGTGGAAAACACAAAAGGCCAGCTGCTCCAGGAGGATCCATTCAAAGGATGACCTGGAGCTCACTGCAGAGTCCCCTACAAGTCCATATCAGGAAGCTGAAGGTTCTGTGCTGGAAGGATAGAGTCTTCATTGGAAGCCTAGAGATGGAGATCAAAAAGTGAAAGCAAAGTTTGCAGCTTCTTGAAGGAAGCAATAGCTAAACTGCCCTCTTTTTTCCCTTTTTATGCCATGGAACCTACATGCTTATTGGTTGGTGGCACCACATTCAAGGTAGTTCTTCCCTCTTCAGTTAAATCAGTCATCCAGACACACCCAGAAGTGTGCTGATTTAATTTTCCAGCCATTACTCATTCAAGGTGACACAATTAATTATCACACCATGACTTTTGTTTCCTCACTGGAAAGTACTTCTCTTTCTCCAAGAACCCGCTGGCTCATGAGGCACTGCTTCCACTCATCTGTCAAGGGAGAAATGATGGTGGCATTTTGGAGACTTGCTAGATTCCCAGGGCAGGTGTTCTGGGTCCAGACAGCCACCGTAAAGAGAAGAGGAAGCTGCTCAAATGACTGCCCGGCAGAATCGAGACACATTCAATGGAACCAGAACTGCAAACCATCAGGCCACACATCCTGGGAGTCCTTAGCATTGGTCTTGTGAAGGATGGAAAGCAGATGTATGACCAAGTCCTTGTCTCTTCCTCCATCATCACTTAAATTTAATGGAACTGATTTTTCTAGTGATGGATTTCAACCTGTCAGCATAGAAGAGATCTTGGCAGTTCTTAAACCAGCTTCTGAGCAACAATCAAGTCTTGTTCTGTGTGAGATGGCCTAATTCCCTGAAAGATTTAAGTAGAACCTGCAGACGTTAGCAAGAAAGAGGCTGCACAGCATATTTCCAAATGAACTCATTATTGAGAGAAATTGGGCATGTCCAGTTTGGGAGGAGGAACAAGCAGATGCCCTGGGAGACATGAGCTACAAATGCACTCAACTTTGGGAACTGATCTTCACACAAGAGAAGGCCAGAGAAGCACTTGAACAGTGGGCAGGACAGTGGGCAGCAGCTGGGCTCCACTGCCACCCCAGGAAAGCAGGGGCTGAAAATATCTGGGGGAGGCAGTCAGAACAGGCTTCTTTGTACAAATTTGGCTGGTAGACACACAACTGACACAACCCTCAGGCAGAGTGTCCCCCAGACTACATGGAAATGGGCACAATAGCACTAAAATACGAACAGTCTCAACTCACAACGCCTTGCACCCCAGCATAGGTCTGGTCCAGCAGGAGAAATGGGCACCTCCTCCACAATACCATACAGTTGTAACAACAGTCCACCTGTCCTTCCCTCAGCAGGACAGCCTTCAAAGCCTTTTCACACACTAGATCTCACTGAACTGTTGCAACTCCATGAAGGAAGGATCATGGATGTGACTTGATAGAGGAAGAAACTGAAACTGAGATGTGGAACAAGACACAACTTGAAGAAGCCACTCCTTAAAAGGGGTCCCTCAGGCCCAGTGACTTCCTTGAAATGATCCTAGAACATTCCTAGAACCCACTACTATTCTGAGACATTTGTCTAGTGACACTTTGCTTCATGTGGAAAACAGACACTCTATGAGTGTCTCTACTCTATTGTGTATATTACATGACCACCAATTTAAATTCTAAGTTTTGAAGTAAAATGAACACTACTCCTATAATTCTATTATGTTCCTCACCCTAATAGATTGCCTTTGTAGAGAAGTCATGTATAAAGTATGAAATTTCCCTTCATGCCATGCTAGCAGAGAACAAATGACATTTATTGCTTTGATTTAGTATGCAATACAACTTTGTTGAAATGGGGAGGTGTATGCAATCTTACACAGTTGAAATGAGACTGCTAAAAACAAAAAAAGCCACCAGGTTTTTATCTAGTACTTATTTGTTTAAAAAATAAATGGGATATTTTTGATGAAACCCCTTTGATTTAATTGGTTCTTGGTTTACCAAAATCAGCACATATCAAAGAGAAAAGAATGCCTCCCACCTTGGCACAGTTTCATAACACACCCCAGCAACAACAGATATAGAACAAGGCCATTAGTGAATTCAGACACTTACCTGGCTGCTGAATTAAAATGTGTGGCTTTTGTATTCCACAGAGATTATGTAGTAAAACACAATGGGACTGCAGGTCAGCACTCATTTTCCTTTTCTGGGCTGAAAAAATCAGTGCACATACAAAATTCACCGTGACATCCACTAAAAATACAGGCAGGCTGCTTATAAAACAAGTTCTAAGGCTTTCTAAAGTTGCAAGCAACCAAGCCAATATGCCAGGATTCCAGTGGCCATTAGCCAAAAATTTATATATAATTTGGTGCTCTCTAGTATCGGAGATGTGGTTCAGCACTTATAAGAAGTGGCAGGGACCACATAAAGCAAAGGGCAGAGGTATGGCAGCCAGGTGTTCCTAAAATCTGATGGATGACCAGGAGGTAGCACTGGAAAAGTGGGCAAGGGCCTTCTCCTGCTTAGGTCATGGGTAGCAAGGGGTTTTGGTAGTTAAGTGACACAATCAGACTGTGGTTTGGAACAATTCAGCAGTGGAAGTGGAGCCATGGATGGTGACAATAGATTAAATGCCTAATGTGTCAGTCCCCCAGGCTTACTTACAATCTTGGGTCAGACTATTGGAACAGCAGTCTTATAGAGGAACAGAGAAGCAGCAATTACTGGCTGATTTGTTTGATTCTTTTATGCTTGCTGCCTAGAACAGTACCTGGTACATAATAGTGCTTTATATAAACATACAAGAGTATTTTTGTACAAAAGTCTAAATAATTATTCTGTCAAAATACAGATCCTGCGTCCCACACATCAAGCAGCCCTCTTTGGGTGAATGATGAACTAAGGGTTGCTTCCCACCAGCAGACATTGTGTGAGCTATTTTCCTCATTTCCAGATTCCAATAGTGAGGTGACGGTACTACCCCAGAATGGACCACGACTACCTCCCACTTATGATTCTTCCACTACTGAGGCATAAGAACCATGGCACCTGGATGTAAATAAGGTAACTTTGGAACCCTGACCAGACTGAAGCCTGTAAATTTGCATCAAACACTTACCTCTGACCTCCCACTTACAGGAGATGCATCTATAGAGGAACCAGGAACAATTATCCTTTTGGAAAAACAAGTCTCTAAAGTGACATTCCCCAGGACTCTCCCAAGGTAAAAGGACCCAAGTGATGGATGCCAGTGGAAGATGCAGCATCCAACCCATGGATACATGGAGAGTCCACACCATCTGTGAGTAGGTGGAAACAGGTGCCTTCTGTCTCCTCCCATTGCCCTACATTTATAAATGAGGAAACTGAGGCCACCAGTGGAAATGAGTCTGTCTGAAATTACAGCTTGGACAAGAGAGAGCAAGAAGCCTGCTTTCTCTCTGGGGCTCAAAAGTGGCCCTCCAAAGGTGATGTCTGACAGGATTTCCAGAGCAATCTCCTCTCTCCCAATCCCAAGGCCACTAGGAAGCTCCACCCACATCAAATTCTCATCTGCTCAGCTGCACTTCACCCCACACAGCTCCAACTCAGGAATTTGGGACAGCTTCGCTGAGATCCACTCAGGTCCCTTGGGCTCCTCTGCCTCACTGGGTTTCCTCCAGGAGATCCCCTGTGCGTTCAGCACAAGTTTAGCCTGGCCAGCCCTTCCCATACCTTTGTCTTTACCCATTCACTACTCTTTTTCTGACAGCTGTCACACAGGGTCACCTTTCTGGCTGTAATTCCTGGCTAAGTCTCCATCAGTTTGACCCACATGCTTAAGGGTCCAGCACAGGTACCTCCACCAGCATAGCCTTGCTCATGTGCCAGTATTTTGCTCACCCACTGCTTTGCAGAGTTCCAGCCCTTTGCACACTCCTTTTGTACTCAGGGCACTGACCTCACTGTACTGTCAACTGGGCCTCCTCTACCCACCATGTGCAGAAGAGCACAGACTGGTCACAGGATTGCCTTAACTTCATCTCCTCATGAACTGGGTGAACTGGACTCCATGGTATTCTGAAACTACCTTTCTTCCCTCAGCCTGTGCTGAGTCCATGGGGACCAGAAACTGCACAAATTCACCCAGATAACTTCCAAGAAAATGACACTGCACCCCTACCCTGAGGGTGGGGACTGGTGATCTCCACTGTGTGCAGAGCTATTGTGAGCAGCAACGGCCTACAGACCTGCAAGACAGCTTGGGAAGGCTCGAAATTTGAAAGGCTCTTATCTTTTTTTTTTCTTTTTTCAGCTTTAATTGAGTTTATTGGTACATTTTAGGGATACAGTACAGTTACATTCATTGTTGAGATCTTGTACCTCTACATCACAAGTCTTGATTCTCATTTTTTCCCCTTACCTCTGCCCTCCCTTCACCCCCTCCTCCCCTCCCCATCTACAAACACTTTATTTCCATCTTTTCATTATCTCACATTTTTTTCTCTTCCCTTTTTACTCTTCCCCTACCCATCCCACCTTCCCTACACTTTTAGCTCCTTTCTTCCCATTTCTAAATGTCAGTAATCTTATTAGAATCTTATGCATTGTTGAAGATTATTTACACCAGGGAAACTATTTGGTATTTACACATGTGTGACTTATTTATTTCACTTAGGAGTATATCTTCAATATGTATCCATTTTCCTATGAATGAATCTATTTTCTCATTCTTTATGGCTGAGTAATATTCCATTTCATAGAAAAACTACAAATTCTTTATCCAGTTTCCAACAGATGGGCACATAGGCTGTTTCCAAGATTTAGCTATTACAAACTGTGCCGCTATAAACATGGGTGCACATACTTCGCTGTGATATGATTCTTTTAGTTCTCTTGGAAAGATACCCAGCAGAGGGATGGCTGGGTCCAATGGAACCTCCAGTCCAAGCTCTTTGAGGTATCTCCATATTGATTTCCATAGTGGTTGCACTAGTCTGCACTCCCACCAACAATGGAGAAGGGTTCCTTTCTCCCCACAACCCCGCCAACATTTGTTATTGTGTGATTTCTTGATAGCAGCCATTCTTTGTGGGGTGAGGTGGAATCTCAGTGTTGTTTTCATCTGCATCTCTCGAATGACCAGTGATGTGGAACATTTTTTCAAATATTTTCTTGCTGCTTTTACTTCTTTGTCTGAGAAATGTCTGTTCATTTCGGATGCCCATTTTTGAATTGGGTCTTTATATTTGGGGGGACTGATAGTTTTGAGTTCTTTATATATCCTTGATAATAGTCCTTTGTCTGAGGAACAGCTGGTAAAATTTTTTTCCCACATTGCAGATTGTCTCTTAGTTCTGCTGATGGTTTCTTTTGAAGTACAGAAGCTTTTTAGTAAGATGAGATCCTAGTTGTTGATTGTATCTGCTACTCCCGTGCTACTGAGGATTTGTTCATAAAGTCTTTTCCTATACCAATGTCTTCCAGAGTTCTGCCTAACTTACCTTCCAGCAAGTTTAATGTTTCTGTTTTAATATTTAGATCTTTAATCCATTTGGATTTTAATTTAGTGCATGGTGAAAGATAAGGGTCTAATTTTAATCTGTGGCAGGTTGACATCCAGTTTTTCCAACACCATTTATTAAAGAGGCTATCTTTCCTCCACTGAGGATGGTCAGCTCCTTTGTCAAAGATGAGGTAGCTGAGTCCATCTGCATTTGTTTTTGTGTCTTGCAGTCTGTTCCACTGATCCTCAGGCCTATTTCTTTGCCAGTACCATGCTGTTTTTATCACAGTGGCTTTGTAGTATAGTTTCAAATTAGGAATTGTTACACCTGGTGCCATGTGCCTGTTGCCTAAAATGGCCTTTGCTATTCTTAGTCTCTTATGGTTCCAAATGAATTTTTGGATTCTTTTTTCTAGTTCTGTGAAATATAGTTTTGGAATTTCAATTGGCATTGCATTCAATGTAGCAGTTTTGGTAGTATGGTCGTTTTCACTATGTTGATTCTTCCAACTCAGGAACAGGGGATATCTTTCCATTTTTTTATATCCTCTTCAATTTCTTTTTTCAGAGTGCTGTCATTTTCAATGTAGAGATCTTTTGCTTCTTTTTTTAGATTGATTCCTAGATACTTCATTTTTTTGGATGCTATTGTAAAAGGAATTTTTTCCCTTATTTTGCCCTCTGTGAGTCTGTTATTTGTGTATAAGAAGGCTATTGATTTTTGTGTATTCACTTTGTATGCAGATACTCTACTGAATCTGCCAATTAAGTATAGCAGATTTTGGTGGAGTTTTCTGGATCTTCAATACAGAGTATCATGCCATCAGCAAATAATGACAGTTTACCTTCTTCCTTTCCTATCTTTATTGCTTTAATTTCTTTCTCTTGTCTAATTGTTGTGGCTAATGTTTCCTGAACTATTTTAAAGAGAGTGGTGATAATGGGCATCCTTGTCTTGTTCCTGATTTTAACATGAAGGTTTTCCGTTTTTGGGCATTTAATATGATGTTGGCTGATGGTTTTTCATAGATAGCCTTTATTAAATTGAGGTATAGGCCATCTATTCCAATTTTTTGCAGGGTTTTTATCATGAACAGGTGTGGAATCTTATCAAACGCTTTTTCTGTGTCTAGTGAGAGGATCATATGGTTTTTGTCCTTCACTTTGTTAATATAATGTATTACATTCACTGACTTTCATATGTTGAACCACCCTTGCATCTCTGGAATAAATCTGACTTGGTCACAATGGATGATCTTCTTAATAATCCTCTATATTCTGTTTGCTAGTGTCTTATTAAGGATTTTTGCATCCATATTCATTGAGGAAATTGGCCTGTAGTTCTCCTTTTTAGTTGTACCTTTCCCTGGTTTGGGAATCAAAGTGATACTTGCTTCCACGAATGAATTTGGAAGTATAGCTTCCCTTTCAATTTCATTGAAAAGTTTGAAGAGTAATGGCAGTAGTTCTTCTCTAAATGTCTTGTGAAATTCAGCAGTGAATCCATCAGGGCCTGGGCTTTTCTTTGTTGGTAAATTTTTAATTATATTTTCAATTTCACTGACTGTAATTGGGGTGATTAAATTGTTTTTATCTTCTTTGATGAAATTTGGTAATTCATAACTATCTAAAAATCAGTGCTACATAGTATGTATTCTTAAGTCTTTAGAACAAGTAGTCTATGAATTCAGTCAGGATCACTTCACCTTTATTTCTTTAGAACTCTATTGAATCCCTATAGCAATGTGTCTATAATTTCACCTTTATTTTATTTTAGTCACTTTGAGTAATCTTAATATTTACTATAAGACCAGTCAGGCAGATTTAAAATTGCCTAGGCAAGTTTGTTCATGGTCTCTTTCTCTTGCCTAATGTTTGTGTCTGTTTTTCCCCAAATTGTTTCCATTGTCATTCTCAGTTGAGTGATCTTTTATTGATATTTTCATATAAACCTATTTATTTATTTTTCCTTGTATTCATTTGGTATGTGTCTTATCACATATAGAATAGAAAACATGAATTTTATTCTAAAGGAATCATGGCCCATCACAGAAAAGGGAACTGGAGAACATTAACAGCAGATAGCTAGAAGTTCAAGGATCTGAGCATTGCTGAGTTGATAAGCATTTTTTTTCAGTTTGGACTGAATTATTTAATTCTTTCTTACATGATAAAATAACTGGAGAATGTAACTGTCACCAAAGTAAAGGGAATAATACAGAATGTAAAAGCATGTACAAATTAATAAATAAAAGAAAAACATAAAATATATTTAGAAGTTTTCCCAAAATGGGAAACAATATATGTGTGTGTGTGTGTGTGTGTGTGTGTGTGTGTGTGTGTGTGTGTGTGTGTTATGTCTTCATCATTTTTACTCTGCTTTCCCTTCACTTTCAACTGTCTCCTTTTCTAAAGATCAATTTCCCATATCCAGTCTACCTCTCCATTTTCTACTATCTCTATTTATTTATTTATTTATTTATTTATTTATTTATTTTGGTACTGGGGATTGAACTCGGATCTTTGGGATTGCAAGGCAGGCCACCAAGCCATAATTATGGTAAATCCCCGGCTATCTCTCTTTATTTTGCTCTTTATATTACATGTGTTTCGGGTTTTTCACATAAAAAAGAACATGTGTTAATTAATGTTCTGTGTCTGATTTACTTCAACTAGATTCACTGACTTAAGGTGCCTATATTTTGTTTAAAATGACTCATATTTGTAATTATTTATGATTAATATTCCATTGCATATACACAGCACATATTACTATGCACTTTTTCAGTGAAATAGGGGCCACTTCTATGATTTGGCTAATTGGGAATTTTGCTGCTATAATCATGGATATGTATATATTACTATAATATGATTTTAACTCTGTAAGGGAGAAATTTAGGAGTCATAGCTGTGTCAAATGGATTTTCCATTTTTAGTTTTATGAGGTATTTTCATACTGATTTTTATTGTACAGTGTGTGTTACATTCTTGCAGTCAGTTTAGAAGGGTTCCTGTATCCCCACAACCTCATTTGCTTTCCTTTCTCTTCCCCCCCTCTTTTGTGCTTATGATGCCAGCCTTTCTTTTTTTTTTCTTTTAAATTGAATTTATTGGTACATTCTAGGTAGACAGTACAGTTACATTCATTACTGTGATCTTGTGCCTTTACATGCCAGGTCTTGGTTCTCATTTTTCACCTTGTCCCCACCCTTCCTTCACCCCCTCCTCCCCTCCCCACCTTCAAACACTTTAATTCCATTTTTACATTTTCTCATATTTTTTTCCTTTTCCGCCATTCCCCTTTCCCTATTTTTCTCACTGTCCCTACACCTTTGGTCCTTTTCTTCCTATTTCATGTTGCTAATTGTCCTGTTAGGATCTTGAGTACTATTTTAGTTTTACACATGAGAGAAACTATTTGGTATTTGTGTATGTGTGACTTATTTATTTCACTTATTATTTCACTTAGGAATATATCCTCAAAATGTACCCATTTACCTATGAATGAATCTACTTTCTCATTCTTTATGTCTGAGTAGTATTCCATTTTATAGAAAAACCACATCTTCTTTATCCAGTTTCCAACTGATGGGCAGATGGGCTATTTCCAAGTTTTAGCTATTACAAACTGTGCCACTATAAACATGGGTGCACATATATCACTGTGGTATGATTCTTTTAATTCTTTTGGAAAGATACCCAACAGAGGGATGGCTGGGTCAAGTGGAACCTCTAATCCTAGTTCTTTGCGGTATGTCCATATTGACTTTCATAGTGGTTGCAGCAGTCTGCACTCCCACCAACAATGGAGAAGGGTTCCATTCTCCCCACAACCCCGCCAACATTTGTTATTGTGTGATTTTTTTGATAGCAGCCATTCTTTGGGGGTTGAGGTGAAATCTCAGTGTTGTTTTCATCTGCATTTCTCAAATGATCAGTGATGTGGAGCACTTTTTCATATATTTACTTGCTGCTTTTATTTCTTTGTCTGAGAAATGCCTGTTCATTTCAGATGCCCATTTTAGAATTGGGTCTTTATATTTTGGGGGCTGGTTGTTTTGAGTTCTTTATATATTTTAGATAATGGTGCTGGCCTTTCTTACTGGATTAATGCTGAATTGCAATGGTTTTTTGATTTGCATTTCTAAAATGGTCAAAATGCAGAGATATTTCATGTAAAACTGAATTTAAAAATGTCTATTCATTTTAGTTTTCCATTTTTGTTTTGGTTTTTTACTTTAGGAGATTCTAATATTCTTTTTCCCCTTATATATTGTAGAAATTAGTCTTCTTTCAATTGAGCAACTATAGCAATTTTTCTAAGAAAACTTTATTTTTCAATTGGGAATCTGTTCACAAAGTTTGCCTGCATCTGTATCTTCAAAAATTTAACCTACTTTATATTTTAGCAGATTCAGTGTTTCTGTTTGCATATATGTCTTTGATGATCCATTTTCATTTTATTTATCACATTGTGAGAGATATGGGTTTACATCTATTCTTCTGCAATGGACAGCCAGCTTTTTTTAATTCTTGCTTTTTTTTTCTTTTTGTACTGGGGATCAAACTTGGGAACTTGTGCTTGCAAAGCAGGAGGCAGAACCACTGAGCTAAATCCTGGACCTGGACAACCAGTTTTAACAGCACTCTTTGGTAAAGAATCTATTTTTCTCCAGAGTTTGATTTTATTCCCTCTTTTTCCAAGAACAGATTACTAACACTTCCTGGGGCTGTTTCTGCCTCTTGTTGCATCCAATTGGTCAGAATATCTAGCTTTGTCCCAATACCATACAATTTGTATTACTCTAGCTTTGACATCTGAGAGTATATCGCCTCTTGCTTTGATTCCTTTTTTGTTCAGGTTTTGTTTAGATATGCTGGCTATTTTCTGGTTCTGCATCAATTTTAGGATTGAGTTTTATAGTTGGGTGACTAAGGAGGTTGGAATTTTGGTTAAAATTATGGGAATCAACAGATTATTATTCCTAAATTAAAATGAAATAAATTAATATGAAAGTCTATCACATTCCAGATGTTTAGAATGCATGCACTCTGACTTGGAGGTTTATCTTCAAATAGTGAGAGAGAACCATTAGTGAGTTTAATCCAGGAAACATCAAAAAGCCAAGTATATTCCATTTTATAGAAAAACCACAGCTTTTTTATGTTTCCTGGATTAATAGAAAAATGGATGCATATTGAGTTTATACTCTTAAGTGAAATAAATAAATCACACATGTGTAAATACCAAATAGTTTCTCTGGTGTGAAAACTATAAATAAGATCCTAATGATACAATTGACAATATGCAATAGGAAGAAAAAGGCTAAAGGTATAGGGGAAGAGGGAAGGGTTGAAGAAATGAAATAAGGGAAAAGAAAAAATATGAGAAAATGAAAAAATGGAAATAAAGTTTTTGTAAATAGGGAAGGCAGGAGGAGGTGAAGGGAGGGCAGGGCTATGGGGAAAAATGAGCACCAAGACCTGTCATGTAAAGGTACAAGATCCCAATGATGAATGTAACTGTACTGTATACATAAAATGTACCACTATACCCATGAGAAAAATAAAGCAATGTGTAAGGAAGGTAAGTAAGGTGTAAGTATAAATAATCTGAAAAATAATCTACTTCAAGCACCAACATAATCCACTCTTGCTTTTAAAAATGGTTGAATTTCTTGTTAAGATATCACAAGTTAGTAATATTTAATTATACATTGTTCTAAATTCATTTTACAAAAACCCAAATTAGAATAATCTGAGGATATATGGGCAGTAACTACTCAAATATTTTTTTAATATTAAAAAGAAATTCCAAAGAAGTGTATTCTATAGTCTACAATATAGGTGCTCATTTGGGTTACTTGTAATAAGTGTTTTCTTAGTGGACTTATTTATATTTAAGGTTCCATTTTGTCATAAAATATTCAGCTAAATGTGTTTTCTTGTTTTCAGCCCACTGTCCCTTTTTCTGGCATTTTTCTAAGTTTCATGGGAAATTGCTGGCCTTGGGCCAAATTTAGTTGCACATGTTTCTGTAGGGCTCTGAGCAAAGTATAGCTTTTGCAAATTTTAGTTGTTAAAAAAATTCAGATTGATATTACTGATATTTGAAAATAATATGGAAATCCAATTTCAGTGTTCATAGATAAAGCTTTGGGGAATACATCAGGCTTCCTTCATGTTCCCAGTGCCTCTGGCTGCATTTGTAACAGTGGAGGAGTAGAAATATCTACTACTTGGCACTTTACAGATACAGTTTGCTGACCATGGCGCTAAGTCAGTGATTGCCAGCTAGCTTGTTGATGGTTTCCCTAATTGCTGACAGTTGTAAAATGACCAACACCTGAATATCTGTGACTTATTCATCAGCAACGTGATTGTAGTTCCCAATATTTTGTAAAACAGATTGTGGTTCAGTAGTACTCAGTTTTCACATTAAATTCAATAAAAAAGATATACTAATTCTTTTCACTATGCTCATTTTTCATTTCTTGCTAAAAATTTTCACCTGTACCTTTATATGCACAGACATTAATATATCAATGACAAAAAGCAGAAATATTTATAGCCTATATTGGGTTAAGAGTTTTTAAATCCACAGAAGCCCACATGTCTGGGGAAAGTCTCTATGCACTCATTGTGTTGGTACATGATGATTTTAGCAGGGGACCACTAGGCTATTTTTGTGATGAAACATGACAGTTTTTACAAAAAAAATATTTTTCTCACATTCAAATCAACTTAATATTTTTTTAAAAGGTGGAATTCTTTCAACTATGTATCTTTCATTTATGATAAGTTTAAAGTAAATATTTATTTTCTTACATTTTTCAGTCATGGTTAATGAACTTTAGATGTGACCATTTTACAGAAAATGAAATAAACTGGTGAATCATTCAACTAGTGCCACAAATAACTGTCTGGTTTCTTACAATCATACAGGTTATATCCCCACTTTCTGTCCAACAAATGATCTCTTTTGGAAATACTAGAGGAGAGGAGGCTGTGATGTAGGAGTAAATTCCCATGGTTGGACCAATTATTATTTTTAAAGGAAATCATCCCCAACTTTAAGGAAAGCTGTGAAGTACACAACATGATACTAAATGTCATGGACATGGTGGCACAGGACTGAAGTCCCAGCTACTTTGGAGCTACTATAGTGCTGAGATAGCTCAGGAGTTTGAAGCCAAACTGGGCAACTCTTACTCCTGCTTACTGCCTCCTAAAGGCTCCCACTGCTCTGAGTATGGCTAATGCAAAGGGACTGACAGCATGCTGTCCTGGGTGACACAGGATGGCAGAAAGGACACTAAAATTAAAGTGTTCTTCCCCTTCTGATCCTGTCATAACCTTAACCTGTATGAGTCTCTTTCCTCAGGTGCAAAACCATCCTCATTATATCATGAGATCATTCAAAACAGTGTGTGTGGTCTCAACATCAAATGCTTACACAATACATGGCTTGAAAAGTGAACTTTCTCACCGATATTATCATTCAGCCAATAGTTTTTTAGAGGTATCTGGGTAACAAGGCAGAGCAGTCAAAAATAGGAAAGAAATTAACAATGTCTTCAAAAGTCTAGCTGAGTCTCTGTATTCTCATAGAGCAATTATCATTAGAACTGTTTTTTCTCTGCCTTAGCAATTCATTTGACTGCTAGGGAGAAGAGGCTGGAGACCCAATTACCTTTATTTTCTTTTTTGCTTAAATTAAGAATCTTTTATGGTCTGAGGCAAGGTTAGAGAAGAATGATGATGGCTTCTTCAGAGGAAATGTGGGACTTAGGTCAAAGCCTGGGGTTATGATGGTAATCAGAGAGTGAAGTTATGCAAGATGATGAAATTTGTCTCTTTCACTCGCACCGTACCCCAGCAGATATCTACCACTGATGGACATTTTATAAGTTACACTTTATTATATGTCAAAAAGTCAGAACTCATACCCAAAACAGAGCCTCATACATATTAAATCTTGGTAAATAAGTTTAACAAAATTGTTGAATTTATGTGATTATTTTATTTGTAACCCCTCATTAGGCTTGATCTTCTAGAAGAAGCAATGACCTTATAAGCTATTTTTAATGCTTTTTTTTTTTTTTTTTTGGTACCAAGGATCAAACTTGGAACCTTGTTCTCGAGAGGCAGGTGGTGGAAAAAGTGAGCTAAATCCAACACCTTATAATCTATTTTTTAAATGCCAGTAAGATAGTGGGATCTTATCTGTTTCTGCAGAAAAAAATGCTTCATCAAAAAAGTCAAACAGGAGCCACACAGTTTAGAGCTGACATAGCAGTTGTTGGTTGCTTTCCTATGTGGGATTATGATAGGCATGTTAGCAGGCATGGTACAAACTCTTTAATTCTAATGAAAGCTTAGAGGTGAGACTTATTTTATATAAAATCATGGAATATTTTAAAAATAGTAAAATAAATTAAATATGGGACATTTTATAGAATGTGTTGTCCTTACCCAATATGATTGGGATACAAAATACTTTCAGATTTTAAAGGTTTTTTTTTTTAATTTGGAAGATTGTGTAGGTTACATTTAAAAGGATACCCCTTACATTGTGATACCATGTGAAGTAGTGTTTGTTAAAGATCTTTCAGTACTGCAAATGGTTATGCAATATATTATTTGAAAGAATTTAAGGATGCTCAGCTTGAGTGCAGAATAACATCTTAGTCACTTTCCTGTCACTGGGACCAAATACTAAATTCACAACTTCAAAGAGTAGAGGTTTATTTTGGCTCATGGATTTTTTTTTCTGTGTTTGGATGGCTCCAAGGAAGAAACAATAGAGCAAAAGGATATGGGAGAGGAAAAACAATACTTAACCCATGGCAGACAGGAAGCAGAGGGAGAGGGTAGGAGCCTGGGAGGGGAGTGCATCCTTCCAGGTCACACCTCAATAACCCAAATCCAACCAGGGCCCGCCTATACACAGAAAACTTAGCTACTGAACTCATCAGTGGAGCTGAGTATGTGGCTCCTATGATCTGTTAATCTTCCAGAAACCAAACTTCAAAAAACCTGAGGCTTTGGGGAAGATGTTTTATATCTAAATCATAATAAACAATAAGAGCAAGAAATTCAAGATTTGAGGGAGGTAATGAGTGGCAGTACTGTTCCTATGAAAGCAGTTCCCAGGATGCACCCACTTTCTGCTTGGGTTTCAAGAGAATGATACAAAAAATCAATGAATTAAAGAGTTGTTTTTTTGAAAGGATAAATGAAATCGATAAACCCTTAGCCAAACTTATCAAAAGAGGAAAGAAAAGCATCAAATTCATGCAATTAAGAATGAAAGAGATGAAGTCACAACAGATTCAGCAGAAATCCAGAGGATCATTAACTTACTTCAAGAACCAGTACTCTAATAAAATGTAGAACATAGAAGAAATGGAAAGATTTCTAGATACATATGAATTACCAAAGTTGAATCATGATGATGTAAAAATTCTAAACATCCCAATTAGAATCAATGAAATTGAAATGTAATTAACAATTTACCAACTAAAAAAAGCCCAGGAACTGATGGCTTCACTGCTGAATTCTACAAGACATTTAGAGAAGAATTATTGTCACTACACTTTAAACTTGTCAATGAAATTGAAAGAGAAGCAGTACTTCTAAATTCATTCCTGGAAGCAAGTATTACTTTGATTCTAAAATCAGGGAAAGACTGAACCAAAAAAAAGAGAACTATAGGCCAACCATCTTAATGAACATGGATGCAAAAGTCCTCAATAAGATAGTATCAAACAGAATACAGAGGGTAATCATGAAGATTATACACCCTGACCAAGTCAGATTTATCCCAGGGATGCAAGGATGTTTCTACATAGGTAAATAAATTAAAGTAGTACACTATATTAAATTAATGAAGGACAAAAAATATATGATTATCTCTATAGATGCAGAAAAAGCATTTGACAAAATTCATGATAGAAACCCTGCAGAAAATTGGAATAGATTGTCTTTATCTTAACTTGATAAAGGCTATCTATGAAAAGCCAACAGCCAATATGATACTAAATGGTCAAAACCTGAAAATCTTCATGCTAAAATCAGGCACAAGACAAGGATGTCCAGCATCACCACTCCTATTCAATGTAGTTCTGGAAACATTAGCCACAGCAACTAGACAAGAGAAATAAATAAAAGCAATAAGGATAGGAAAGGAAGAAGTTAAACTATCACTGTGTGCTAATGATATGATACTCTACATAGAAGACCCAAATAACTCTTCAAAAAGACTTGTAGACTTGGCAGATTCAGTAGAATAGCTGGATACAAGGTAAATACTGAAAAAATCAATCACCTTCTTGTACACAAATAACAGACTCTCTGAGAGTCAAATTAGGGAAATGATCCCTTTTAAAATAGAATAAAAAAAGAAATATCTAGGAAGCAATCTAATGAAGGATGTAGAAGACCTCTATACTGAAAACTACAGCACCCTAAAAAAAGAGATTGGAGAGGATACAAGAAAATGGAAAAACATTCCCTGCTCCTGGGAAGGAAGAATCAATATAGTAAAAATGGCCATACATCCAAAACTGCTATACAGTCTCAATGCAATCCCTGTTGAAATTCAAAAGGTTTACTTCATAGAACTAGGGAAAACAATCCAAAAGTTCACTTGGAGTGAGAAGAGACCTAGAATAGATAAAGCCATTCTAGGCAACGAAGACATGGCCTGGGTATCACAATCCCCAACTTGAAACTCTACTACAAAGCCACTGGGATTAAAAAAATAGCATAGTACTGGCAAAAACATTAGACAAGAAACAAACAAACAAACACCAGGCCCAAAGATCAGTGGAACAGATTGGAATATGCAGAAACATCTCCCGACATACTCAGCTACCTATCTTTGACAAAGAAGTCAAACATCCTCACTGGAGGTAAGATAGCCTTTTTAATAAATTGGAAAAACTTGAATTTGAACTTGCCAAAGATTAAAACTAGACCTGTATATTTCACCATACACTAAACCAAAATCCAAGTGCATTAAAGATAAAATATTAAAACTGAAATACTAAATTTGCTGGAAGATAATTTAGGTAGAACTCTTGAAGATATCAGCATAGGAAAAAGATTTTATAAACAAATTATCAATAGCATGGGAGCTAGACAATGAACGAACAACTCTCTTCTTTTTAAAGTCTGTGCACTGCCAGAGAAATCACAAGCAAAGCTAAGACTCAACCCATAATGTGGGAAAAAAATTACCAGCTGTTCCTCAAAGGACTCTTATCTAGAATACATAAAGAACTTAAAAAATTAGACCCCTAAAACATAAAGACCTGATTCAAAAATGGGCATTTGAAAGGAATAGACATTTCTCAGACAAAGAAGTAAAAGCAGCAAATAATAACATGAAAAAATGTTCAACATCACTGGTCATATTCAAGAGATGCAGATGAAAACAACACTGAGATTCCACTTCACCCCAGTAAGAATAGCTGCTATCAACCAATAAAAATTCTGGTAGGGCTGTGGGGAGAACATTACTCTTCTTCATTGTTGGTGGGAGCACAGAGTGGTGCAACCACTATGGAAATCAATATGGAGATACCTCTAACAACTAGGACTCGAAGTCCCATTTAACCCAGTTTATTCCTTTGCTAGGAATCTTCCCAAAATAATTAAAAGCATCATACTGCAGTGATGTATGCACACCTATGTTTAAAGCAGAACAGTTTGTACAGCTAAAACTTGAAAACAGTGTAATTGCCCATCAACTGGACACTGGATAAAGAAGGTGTGTGTGTGTGTGTGTGTGTGTGTGTGTGTGTGTGTGTGTATGTGTGTTTATAAAATGGAATACTGCTCAGCCATAAAGAAGAAGAAACAAGAGAGATCTATAGCTAAGTGGATGAACATTGAGGACATACTCTTAAGTGAAACTAATAAGTTACACAAATGTAAATACTGAATAGTTTTTCTGTTGTTTCCTGTAGTCACAGTCCATGGAATTTTCTCTTAATAAGCTTGCTTCACTCTATAGTGGTAAATCTATTCTTGTAGCCATCCTAAAAGCTGTGGGACTAACTATAAGTTTGTCATATGGTCCTTCCCAAAAAGTTTGCAAAGGAGTTATTTCCCAATTTTTAACATAAAATCAGTCCCCTGGCTTTATCAAATGGGCAGAAGTTAACACAAGGAGATCCTCTTTATTTCTAATATGTCTCTGGATACTTTGGAAAACTTTTCTCAAATTTAGCAATTGTAATTTCACACTGGATGAACCTAACAGATAAATTTCCTTCAAACCTCTTAAGATACATGGTAGCCTTCCAACGAAGACCTCATATGGGGAGAATCCAATACATCCTGGGTGTTTCTTATTTTAAGGAAGGCTAAAGAGAGCAAATAGACCCATGGCTCCAGTCTGTCTGACAATATTTAGTTAATACATTCTTAATCAGGTAGAATCCAAACAAGACCTTGTTTTTCAGCCAATTGTTTCTTAGCCCAAATCATCCTCTTTATCTGAGTATTTCATAGGAGTTTGGGGCCTTTGTTTTTCCATTTTCCACAGCCATCTGAAGTTTCTGGTTAGCTGTATTTTTTGGCTTCTATATCTGCATTAGCATTGTTTTGCTATTGTATTTTTTCCTTTTTGGTGCCCAGAGCAAAGCATCACTGTTACTTTGTCAGGTTCCCACATTGCTTCCAACAACTGTATTATCTCCTGTTTGTTTATTTATTTATTTAGTTTTTGTTCATCCTCCAATGTGAGAAGAGCATGCTCTTTAAATATTATGCCATGAATATATAGGGTAGCAAAGGCATAATGGGAGTCTGTATAAATATTTAGCCTTTGCCCATTTGAGAGTTTATTTTTCTCATTGAGTTTATTGGTACATTTTAGATATACAGTACAGTTACATTCATTATTGGGATCTTGTACTTTTACATGGCAGGACTTGGTTCTCATTTTTCCCCTGCCCTCCCTTCACCCACTCCTCCTGTCCCCATTTACAAAGACTTTATTTCTATTTCTATTCTGTTTTCATTTTCTCATACTATTTTCTTTTTCTTTATTGCCTTTCCCCTATCCTCCCAAATTCTTCTACACCTTTAGCCCTTTGCTTCCTATATCACAATGTCAATTATCTCATTAGGATCTTATGTACTATTATATTTTTTAACACCAGAGAAACTATTCAATATTTACACTTCTGTGACTTATGTATTTCACTTAGGAGTATATCTTCAATATGTGTCCATTTTCCTATGAGTGAATCTAATTTATTATTGCTTTTTTTCTTCATT
Source organism: Fukomys damarensis (assembly GCF_012274545.1). Taxonomy (NCBI): domain Eukaryota; kingdom Metazoa; phylum Chordata; class Mammalia; order Rodentia; family Bathyergidae; genus Fukomys; species Fukomys damarensis. The sequence continues at coordinate 16,038,058 of NW_022900949.1, read as the reverse complement.
AAGTTTATTGGTATATTTTAAGTATAAAGTACAGTTACATTCATCATTGGGATCTTGTAACTTTACATGACACTTCTTGGTTCTCATTTTTCCCCTTGTCCCTGCGCTCCCTTCACAACCTCCTCCCCTCCCCATTTACAAATATATTATTTCCATTTTTTCATTTTGTCCTTTTTTTCTTTCCCTTATTACCTTTCCCTAACCCTTCCCACTTTCCCTAAACCTTTAGGCATTTTCTTCTTATTATAAATTGTCAGTTATCTCAACAGGATCTTATGTACCATCATAGTTTATTCACAACAGAGAAACTATTTGGTATTTACACGTGTGACTTTTTATTTTATTTAGGAGTATATCCTCAACATGTATCCATTTTCCAATGAATGAATTTAATTTCTCATTCTTTATGGCTGAGTGGTATTCCATTTTATAGAAAAACCACATCTTCTTTATCCAGTCTCCAACTGATGGGCAAATGGGCTGTTTCCAAGTTTTAGCTATTACCAACTGTGTTGCCATAAACATAGGTGTGCATATATCACTGTGATATAGTACATTTAATTCTTTTGGAAAGACACCCAACAGAGGGATGACTGGGTCAAGTGGGACCTCACAGCTCTGTGAGGTATCTCCATATTGATTTCTATAGTGGTTGCACCAATCTTCACTCCCACCAACAATGGAGAAGGGTTCCTTTCTCCCCACAACCGTGCCGACATTTGTTATTATGTGATTTCTTGATAGCAGCCATTCTTTGTGGGTTGAGGTGGAATCTCAGTGTTGTTTTCATCTGAATCTCTTGAATGACTGGTGATGCACAACATTTTCATATATTTATTTACTTGCTGCTTTTACTTGTTTGTCTGAGAAATGTCTGTTCATTTCAGATGCCCATTTTTGAATCAGGTCTTTATATTTGGGGGGCTGATTGTTTGAGTTCTTTATATATTCTAGATAAGAGTCTTTTTTTCTGAGGAACAGGTGGTAAATTTTTTCCCCACACTTCAGGTTGTCTCTTAGTTCTGTTGATGGTTTCTTTTGCAGTGCAGAAACTTTTTAATAAGATGAGAACCCAGTTGTTGATTCTTTCTGCTAGTTCCCATGCTACTGAGGATTTGTTCATAAAGTCTTTTCCTATGCCAGTGTCTTTAAGAGTTCTGCCTAAGTTATCATCCAGAAAATTTAGTGTTTATTTTATAATATTTAGATCTTTAATTCACTTGGATTTTAGTTTAGTGCATGGTGAAAGTTAAGGGTCTAGTTTTAATCTTTGGCAGGTTGAAATCCAGTTTTTCCAACACCATTTATTAAAGAGGCTATCTTGTCTCCAGTAAGGATGGTCAGCTCCTTTGTCAAAGATGAGGTAGCTTAGCTTAGTGCATCTGGAGTTATTTGTGTATCTTCCAATCTGTGCCACTGATCCTCAGATCTGTTTCTTTCCCAGTACCATGCTGTTTTTATCACCGTGGCTTTGTAGTATACTTTCAAATTGGAAATTGTTATACCCACTGCCATGTCTATGTTGCCTAGGATGGCTTTTGTTATTCTAGGTCTCTTCTTGTTACAAATGAATTTTGGGGTTATTTTTTCTAATTCTGTGAAATATAGTGCTGGAATTTCAATTGGCATTGCATTGAATCTGTATAGCAATTTTGGTAGTGCGGCCATTTTCCCTTTGTTGATTCTTCTTCCACAGGAGCAGGGGATATGTTTTCATTTTCTTATATCATCTTAGATCTCTTTTTGTCAGAGTAGTGTAGTTTTCCTTGTAGAGGTCCTTTGCTTCTTTCATTGCATTGATTCCCAGATATTTCATTTTGTTGGATGCTATTGTGAAAGGAATTTCTTTGCTAATTTCTCTCTCAGTGAGTCTCTTATTTGTGTACAAGAAGCCTATTGATTTTTTGGTGTTCACCTTGTATCCAGCTACTTTGATAAAAGTGTTAATTAACTCTAGAAATCTTTTGGTTGAATTTTGTGGTTATTTCATGTAAAGTAGCATATCATCAAAAAATGGCAGTTTAACTTCTTCCTTTCCTGTCTGTCTTGCTTTAATTTCTTTCTCTTTTCTAATTGCTGTGGCTAATGTTTCCACAACTATATTGAATAGGAGTGGTGTTAGTGGGCATCCTTGTTTTGTTCCTGATTTTAACATGAAGGTTTTCAGTTTTTGGCCATTTAATATGATGTTGACTGTTGGTTTTTCACAGATAGCCTTTATTAAGTTGAGATATAGACTGTCTATTCCAATTTTTTGTAGGTTTTTATCATGAATGCGTGGTTTTTTAATGCTGGTTTCAGACTTTTTTTTCCTCATTGAGTTTATTGGTACATTTTATGTATCCAGTACAGTTTTATTCATTATAGAGATCTTGTACTTTTATGTGAGTGAATGGGTGTTGAATTTTGTCAAATGCTTTTTCTGCATCTATCAGGAGGATCATATGGTTTTTGTCCTTGAGTCTGTTAATATAATGCATTACATTTATTAACTTATGTTGAACCATCCTTTCCTCCCTGGAATAAATCCAACTTGGTCAGGATGTATAATCTTCTTGGTGATCCTCTGTATTTTGTTTTCCAGTATCTTATTGAGGATATTTGCATCTATACTCTTTAAGGAGATTGGCCTGTAGTTCTCTTTTTCTGTTGGGTCTTTCCCTGGTTTGGGAATCAAAGTAATACTTGTTTCCAGGAATGGATATATAAAATTCCACAGTGAATCCATCAGGACCTGGGCTTTTCTTTGTTGGTAAATTTTTAATTACATTTTTCTTTTCACTGATTGCAATTGGGGTGTTTACAATGTTTTTTATCTTCTTTGTACAACTTTGGTAATTCGTAAATATTTAGAAATCTGTCCATTTCTTCTATGTTTTACATATTATTAGAGTACAGGTTCTCAAAGTAGGTATTGATGATTCTCTGGATTTCTGTTGTATCTTTTGTGACTTCACGTTTTCCATTCCTTGTTTCATGGATCTGAGCAACTTTGATAAGGTTAGCTAAGGGTTTATCAATGTTATTTATTATTTCTAAAAATCAACTCTTCATTTATTTTTTGTATCATTTTCTTAGTTTCCATTGCATTGATTTCTACTCTAATGTTTATAATTTCCTCTCTAGTATGAGCTTTGTCTTTTTCTTGCTCTTGTTTTTCTAGGAGTCTAAGATTCACCATTAGGTTGTTTATTTGAGCTCACTCTGTTTTCTTT